>NW_025796728.1:5213252-5849810 GCF_021613505.1 Equus quagga | reverse complement strand
GCCCCCCCCCCCCCCCAGTACATAGTTGTATATTCTTTGTTGTGGGTCCTTCTAGTTGTGGTATGTGGGACGCTGCCTCAGCGTGGTTTGATGAGCAGTGCCATGTCTGTGCCCAGGATTCAAACCAACAAAACACTGGGCCGCTTGCAGCAGAGCGTGCGAACTTAACCACTCGGCCAAGGGGCCAGCCCCAGAACTTTTCCCTTCTTATTAATAAAAAATAATCTGTTTATTTTCTACTGGGCTATACAATTTTGTGGGTGACTAAAAGCAGATATGATCAGCTTAGTCCTTAGAATAGTGTCCTATTTGCTCAGCAATGACATCTAGATAATGATTATGAAATATTAAGGTCTTTTGAGGTCCTGAAAGTTTATTGCTAAAAATAACAATTTGTAGATTGGCCAGCATATGTTTAGTCAGTGTTTGTGTTGAACATTGACTGTTAGACATATCAGACTATTCTCTCTATATTCGCATTCCTTATAGCACAGACATGAACAAAATGAATGGATGTACATACAGACTCTCAGAGGAGACAGGACATACATCCCCTGACACACACCAAAGCCTCCTACCCATCTACAAAGACGTACCTCATCTTTATAGTAAGTCTTTTGTTCTTGTGTACAGCCTTGCCATTTCCTCCCCTCAAATATTTAGCCTTAGCCCCCCATTGATTGTGTCCCCTGCCTCTCTTGAGAACATTAAATTCAGCAACATACCACTGCAGGCATCTCTCCTTCAGCATTCCTGAGTTGACCTTCCAATTTCTAATTTGGTATTTTTGAGGCATCCCATGTCGTTATTTCACAGCTCAGTTTTACGGAGGAGGGTTATTCCCCAGTCTCTCCTTATACCCAGACACCTCTCTGCTTGACCAGATTGTGTTTTCTTTAAAGGAGGACATGTCAGTTTGGTTAGTTCAAGTTCATAACAATTGACACGCCACACTGATGTGGATACTGCGCCTGAGTGGGAGATCCCATTGTCTCATTGCTCACTTTTACTTGATGTGGTTGAATGAGTCAAGAAACTCAGAATGGGCTCTCTCTTTCACTTCCTTCTTCTAAGCAAGTAAATAAGTGATTAGAGGGGGCCAGAGCCTAGTGTAATGATGAAGATGTCTTGATGGTGATGATAACGACGATCATCATCATGACAAGGGAGAAATTGACCAAGAGATGCAGAAACTGATGGAGATATTTTGCCTAAAGAGTCTTTAAGATCTAGAAATTCAAATCAGTATTTCCTTGATGTTGTTAAAGCGAATATGCATTCTTTTTCCTTTTCCTACTGAACTTACAAGCTGAGTTTGAACACCTAATATTGGATACAGTTAAACATTTGTTTATTATTGCCAGTGCTCCAGAGTATGTAGCTACAGTGCTGACTAGCAGAAGTAACAGTAAGAGTACTTGGAAAAGAAAAGCTAGACTTAAAAAGAGAGGAAATGTCTTCCTGTAGCTTTGGAGACAGTTGGGGCCTCAGCAACTGACAGTATTAAAAAAGGCTAGAGTAGAAGAGATAATTCTTGGATGCCCTGTGGTTGCTAATTGACATGGTCATGAACATCCAGGAAATACACTGCAGGATGATTGGGACAATTTTGGCAGAAATGTCTTGCTTAATACTGGAAATCCTGCACTAGCAGGTGGGCAGTGAGGGAAGAGAGCCAGAAAGTATATTTTTCTAAATTTGACCCTTTTTCAAACCCTTGTCTTGCTTGGCCATGTAAAAATGGGTTGTACATGTCGGGAAATCACTTCTAAACTCCCATTGAATTACATGAGCCTCCAATCACTTCAAAGAAATATTAATAATAGAAATTGCCTGTTTAATTAAGGAATCATTTATGAGCACATGTGTATACAGTACTGTGCTAGGTGCCTGGGACAATTGGAAAGATCCAATGCTTTTAGGGAGAAAATGGCAAGCAAACATGAACATTTTATATAATGAGCAGCAATTCATTGTTTAGAAAAATAAATATTTAGGATATATTTTCCCAGAGAAGGAAAAAATACAAGTGATTTGGCAATGTGTTTTAAAAAGTGGCATTAGAGATAGAATGCTTGATAAAGAATTTAAAAGATAAATAGGATTTGGATGAGAAGAGAGAAAAACAATAGCCCAGGTGCAAATTTTAAACTCTAGAATGTAAGTTCCACAAAGTTTTTTTTTTTGTTTTGTTCAGCACTGTATTCTCAGAACCCAGAACATGTCTGGCACATAACAGATATTTAGCAAATGTTTGTTAAATGGATGAATGCTGAATTGTTAAAACACTTTAAAACAATTGCATTCCTTTTTGTGATAACATTTGAAATAATCTAATTAGAAGTTTTTCTCTTTGGATTTATACTTGGGAGTGAATGTGGCTAAGGTTGGCTAATTTCTATCTCTTATCAATTAAATCTTTCATGGGTTTTTACTCAAATGCAGTCATTAATGAGCAGCTGCCCAGAGCAATGATAATGATGATGATAATACATTGCCCTTACAGGAGCACCCTTATCCATGGAAACCTAAGTGCTTCACCGACAGTAATTATCATAGCTCTTATGGGAGGTAGGAAAGAATAATTAACACCATTTATAGATGAAAATGGAAATAGATAGCAAGCTTTGAAAACCATTAGTGACCAATATCTGATAACTGTTCAAACCATGAGTTTGTTTGTCTCCTTGGGGGATGGTAGTGAGTTGACAAAGGAAGATAAATTTTGAAGTTTATCAATGTACTCCTTGAGACCTAATCTGAAATTTTGTACAAATTCATGGGTGCTAACAGGTTAAGGAAAGTATACATCTCTTGGAAATCTTCTCCATAAGTTTCCTGGGCTCATACAAATTTAGGAATGTAATAATTATTCAGTTCTCAAGTTGAAATGATTGCATTATCACATGCTTGGTTCCCTGTTCTCAAAGCTCATCTGCTTTTTTCTCTTCACTTGAAAAATAGCCCCACCCCAGACACTAAGATCAATCTTGTTATTTGTCAGGTGAGTTACATTGATTCACCATTAAGATGTGCTTACTTCTGAGTTTAATTTGATCTTGTTTTCCACTTCTAGTGATGAAAACTCTCCATTGAAGTGTCTGTATGCATGTGTGTGACAGAGAGTGTGTGTGCGTGTATGTGTGTTTGGGGGAAACACCAAGGATTTGTTTCCCTCTTCTTCTGTTAATGGTACACTTGAATCAGAATATTTCTGACATAAGTGACTGAAAATCAAAACCAAATGAATATAAGCAAAAAGTAATTTATTGGTTCTTTTTATTAAAAACTTCGGGGGTAGAACTGGCTTCAAGTATGGTCGCCTTGAGCTCAAACAATGTCATCAAGATCCAGTTTTTCTTCCTCTCTTGCTCAACTTTCATCAGTGCATTGGCTTTACTCTTGGGCTACGTGTGGTAGCGAGATGATATCAGCAGCTTCAGTTAAAGGTTCAAGTTCAGTAGTGGAGAGAATTGCAAGAATCCTTAAGCCTCATCAGAAGTTCCATTGTACCCTTTTGGCTCTGATTGTGTGACTTGTTTATCATGATCAAATCTTCTTGTCCATGGAATGCTATCCAATACACTAGTTTGGAAAAATTAGACTCATTCTTGATGTGGGGTTGTAGTAAATCCTCACTCAAACCGTAATGCTAGTTGTAACACTATAATTTTTACCTCCCTCCTAACCTTTGGGGAATTATTCCTTCACCCAATGCAGCTATATGATTGGTGGAGCTGCCAATCATAGTATTCCACAGTAGTAGTATTTCTAACGCAACACCCCCAGCGTAGGATATATGATCTAGAGGGTGGATATTAATGCTGATCCTCCCATATAAAGTGATTGGTCCAATGCCCAATGCCAGTTAAATCAGTGTCTGTTCCTGAGATGGATACATATAATGAAAGTAGAAAGTTGTCTTAGACAAGAGGCAGATACTTAGAGATAATCTAAGGTGAGGTTTGAGAAATTGTATTTGTACAGATATCTGCTGGTTTTAGGCGCTGAAATTACTGGAACATCCTTGGTTTCTGCAGTATTTCCATTGATTCTGTGACTTACCCTAGTATCACTCCAAAACTCTTTTTTGCTGTTTGTCTAAACGAATTATATTTATGTTTCTATCACTAACAATAAAAAGAGTCATTGGTAACACTCGCTTGTTCTTGAGACTTCTCTTTCTTCCTTCTTCCAGTAAGGAGGCCCTTGTCTTACTTCCTTATGTCTGAGTACCTCCTTTGAAAGATTGCCTAGTAAAGAGACCTTTTATATTTTTACTGTGACCTATTTTCAGACTTACAAAAATGTCTGTAATAGTACAAAGGATTTCTTTATACCCTGATCACCCAAATACTAAATGTTGCTTCATCCTTTCCTTTCTCTCTATATACATTATTTTTGTACAGATTGAAACTAAGTTGCATACACAAGTCCCCTTGACCCCTAAATCTTCAGGGTGTTCTTGATAAAAAAACAAACAAACAGGTGTGTCATCTTGCATAATTGCAGTAAATAAAAATCAGAAAATTAAAATAGACAATCGCATCTAAGCTACTGTCCTTATTCAGATTTTTTTTTTTTTTTTTTAAAGATTTTATTATTTCCTTTTTCTCCCCAAAGCCCCCCGGTACATAGTTGTATATTCTTCGTTGTGGGTTCTTCTAGTTGTGACATGTGGGACGCTGCCTCAGCGTGGTCTGATGAGCAGTGCCATGTCCGCGCCCAGGATTCGAACCAACGAAACACTGGGCCGCCTGCAGCGGAGCGCGCGAACTTAACCGCTCGGCCACGGGGCCAGCCCCCTTATTCAGATTTTACCAGCTGTCTCAGTTATGGTCTTTATAGCAAAAGAATATGCTGGATCATACATTGCTTCCATCAGTCATATCTATTTAATGTCCTTTAATCTGGTACAATTCTTTTGTCTTCCTTTTCTTTCCAAACATTGGCACTTTTGAAGATACAGGCCAGGTATTTTGTACCATATCATATGATGCTGTTGTACCTCAATGCTGATGGGAACTTTGATCCCTTGGTTAAAGTGGAATCTGCTAGTGCCTTCGCAATAAAATTTGCCAATTTTATTTCTTTGTAATTAATACATGTTGTAGGGAGGTACTTTAAAATCCTTTGACTTCTGTTGGGGATCAGGGCAGGCCACCCCAAAGTATGCCATTTTGGCATATTGATTACTTTGAATTAGATTTACTTAAGAAATGGCTAGTGCAAGAAAGACACTCTGACCTGACAGTAGGAAATAAATTCTCCCATGTGAAATGTACCGTCCCTGTACCAGGAGGTAGAGAGACATCGTATCTTAGAGAATTCAGGGCCAAGAATTCTGTATAAACAGAGTTCGTGACTTCCTCACTAATTTACTACCTCAAACCCAAATTTCTTTGTCCTGTAAACTCTTCACAAATTTATTGTTTCTTTGTCTAAAAGATGTGAAAGCTATGTGCTTTGGTCACTTCTCTGGCTCTTATATCTTTGGGGCCCACATTAGTACAAAATTAGTTTTCTCCTGTTAATCTCTCTTTTATTACAGGGGGTGTCTCAGCCAAGGACCTAGAAAGGTAGAGGGAAAATTATTTTTCCTCCTCTACACTCATACTTTCACCCACTCAGTTTTGCATCCTTAGGTCTTTATAAATTGTGCCCCTTCTTTACCCTCACCAATTTCCTCTATGAGTGATCATCTACTTTCTCCCACTTTGCAGTCCCCACCACCACCCGCCCAAACACACAACATATGTCCTGTTTTTAGTGCCCATTCTTCAACTAGAGCCTTGCCATTCACTGTTAGAATGTGCTGACTGCTCTTTGCCTGACATCGTCTTAGGCTCCTTGTCATCATCCTAGGCACCTTCACATCTTAGATACCTTGTTAGCCACCTTGTTGCTCATCTGCTGGATTTGTCATTTGGGATCTGTTAAGACTAGTCTGTATTTCTGCCTATTTGTTATCTATGGCTTTATCTTCCAAATAATTGACTCTGCTTAACTAATTGGATGAACTATCTGTAGCTAGCTCCCCCTCCAATTTGTGTATGTATTTGTGTGTGAATGTGTGTTTTGTTTTTACTTTTAGATTTTCCAGATCTCTTTGCTGTCCTAGTCTAACTAGCCCTCAATATCTTTCTCAGATAATAGAGAAATAAATATCTGTCCCTAGCTGCTCAATAGCTGCTAAATTAATAAACATGCAAAATATTGTGGAGCAATTCTATTGTCTGGCAGTAATGATGATAGTATTCCCAGTAGGCAACCTTTGTATTGCACCATTTTGAACTTTAGAATTTTACCATAAAGTTGTGAAATCTAATCTATATGGTTATATAAATTACATGCACAGAGGAATGAGTGACGTTCAATCCTGAAATTCTCGTAAAGAAAATTGACCAACTGAAGCAATGGGGGAATCAAAGTTTGTCTTGATTACATTATCAGTTTTTCTGTTAAATTCAGCACAAGGTCGGAAACACTGGGATGGTGGAGGAGGAGCGGAAAACACCCTCCTTCTACTAACCCAAGGAGGAAAGTAGAACATCGAAACCAGAGGAGGCTTTCTGTTGCCATCATAGCAAGGAAGTACAAAACAGTTCACTTGGGATATTTTCTCTAAGAATTTAGTAACATTTCTTAAGCTTTGTGAGTTCCTTGATGTTTATTATTTTTGTTATCTATTTCCTTGTGACAAATAGTAATAAAACTCTTAGCAACAAGTATGGCCCTCTGTAGACCAGCAGAAAAGGGAGAGCTAAAGAAAGGGGCTCCTATTCTAAAGAGCGATACCAATGTCAGGAGGAAATAACAGATTATGTCCCTAGTGCCTGAGAAAAGGCAGATGAAGACAGTGTAGACAGAGATTGTCTGGTCTGAGAAGCAGTCCCTGGTTTACCCACAAACGGCCCACAAGGGCTTCCTGGCACTGACTGCTAAGATTATTTCAAACTCACAGAATTCTGGCTCTTTATTCATGTTTGTACTTCAGTCACAACATTATCATAGACTCTAGATTCTATGTATCTGCCTTTTGGGGAGTTTTATAGGCAATTTTCATATTAATTGTCCTAGCATCAGTGAAAAAGATAAATGGTATGTTTTTATTTGCATAGGGTTATTATGACTGCAAAACTGAAGAGTTCTGAATAACACTTTTCAGTCTGTAAGCCCCGTGAGGACAAGTGCCTCTATTATTTACTACAGTATTCCAGCCATAGTGCTATTACATAGCATGTAGCCAATAAGTATATAGTCACTCACTACAAGAGGCTTGCATGAATACAGAGCTTGCTGGCTGCAGATTACAGCATTTTGCCTTTTTTTCCCTCCTCTCTAGTAAGGAGCTTAATAAATAATGTGTTTAACTTTGTGAGAAGACATACAAGAGCTTAGAGAAACCTGACATATTAATTATTACAAACTGCTGAAGGAACTAGTTTAGATAGGTTATAAACCAAGTCAAACCAGATCTGTTTATTCTAAACTGTAGAATACAACTATGTATTGAAGAAATGATCAGGATAGCCAGAGCGTATCAGGGTAGGCTGTAAATTAGTAGAGTTTGGAGGCTGACTTCTTGCCTTTAATTCAAAGCCCTGTTTTCTATAAGGTCATAGAGGAAAAATATGCCAAATTCCAGACCAAATGAATGATACTCAGCTCTATTCCTTTCCCTTCTTGTCATAGAGTCTGCTCTCAAACTTAATAGAGAGCAACCTCATCCAGATTTATACTTTTAATTAATGCAAATTCCAGCCTTAACTTAAAGTTGCTGTATTATCAATATTGGTAACATCCAGCCTAGAGAAAAATGTGAAGAGTCTTCATGATTGACTCTGCCTTGGCTGGGCAGGGTTCAGAGATAAGACCGTGTGGGTTACATTAGCTCTCTCTGTTCTCACCTCCAGGGTTTGATCTCAGTGCTCCTGTTTAGCAAACCTCAATCACAGGTTTGTAAAACTATTGTTGCATTTTAATCCTTCTCAAATTCTAATTAAGTTATGGTCTTAATGAAAAGTACTTATGTTTACTGACAGACCTATGATTAATGCAAGCCACAAAGCAATTAGCTGTAGAGAGACAAAAATATGGTTAATATCATTGTCATACTGGTCCTAAGCAGAATTAACATTATCTTTGAAATATGGACCCTTCTGCACAGATTGTTGACATGGTTGTCATAGAAACTCCCTGTTTTGTCATTACTGCAGTCCCCGGACATCTGTTCCTGGTTCAAACACTCATTGACATGTGCATTCATTTGGTCAGATAAGATATTTTATCTCAGGCACCTCTATCATCCGTGAGTATGTTGGCTTCCTTTAAATAATGAATCACAAATTAAAAATTAGTAACCACAGATGTGTCAGCATTTAGAGTTTTGATTGACGACTGCTGATAGCATCACTGAGATATAATTGTGGCTACTGTTATAAGGATTTTATAGTCAACTGTAAATTATTTGCGATACAGTATAAAATCCTGGGCTTCAAGAAATATCAGTAGTTTTTCTTTTTTTTTTTTACCTAAGTGGAAAAATTCTTAGAATTCTTTCTAAGTGTTTTTATTGACAGGCTTGAATATAGCCCAAAAGAGATTGATGTTGGAAAAATTCATGACATTTCAAATTAATAATGAATTAATAATAGAAAGCTCTGGTCGCAGAGAATTAGTAAAGATATTCAATTTCCCCCATTATTCATCTGCTTAAATTTCCTAACTGCTTCAGCCACTGCTAGGAATAGATGCCATTAGCCTTCACATTGGCATTTTGAGAAGAATAATTCTTAATTTTGCAGGACTTTATTTAGCATTTTAGGAAGTTTATCATCCCTTACCTCCAAACAGTAAATGCCAGTATTAACTCCCTGCTCCAGTCATAGTAGCAACAAATATGAGCCCACACATTTCCAAATGTCCCTGTGGAGAGTGAGGTAGAGCGGGAGAGGTTGGGAAGCATTGAAAAGGTCTTAGCAGAGATGTCTTTTCTAGTTCTGTCATTTCTTATCTTGTTACATTTAAATTTGTCAGGTGTGAGTTTCCTATTAATTGCAGACTGTAAAGTGGCAATTGCTTCAAGCTGTCAAGAATATCAAGAAAAGAAAAAAAAGCAAAGTTAAAATGATTTGGTACCTAAAAAGAAACTGATAAAGGGAAGGGAAATGACTAGAATAGTAAATACTAAATAGAGTAGTAGAGAATAGAATAATTAAGGATTTGCATTTCTCTCTGCAGAAAGCTGCAAATAATATAGGAGTGGATTAAGTATTAGAAAGAAATATAAGACAAATAGATGGCAGGACTGAGAGTCTGTTATATGGAAGGAATTCACAGCAGTTGTAGAAAAGACAAGCCATGGGCTGGGAGGAAATATGTTGTGATTTTTATACCAAAGAATCTTGGATCAGTAGGTCTTTTAGGAAAGATACCTGGTGGAGGCATGCCTCATATTTTTCCTACAATTTCAAAATTCCCGCAATGAAAGAAACTACACTCCTTGAGTCTAGTGAATAGCAGAAAAGTATTTTTCTTTTGTCTATGAAAACTGGCATATTTCATTGATTTACAATTTTCTGCTGCTGAATGTTCAGTAAAGAATTGCCACTAATTTACTATAATTACTATAAAATATTTGTTGCAACAATTATTGTCTTGGTGCACAATAAATAATAATTGATTAAAATAAGCCCAGGGGAGGCTAGAAATATGAAAGACCTTAGAGACAGTCTAACATAATTTTCTCTGTATAGGAGAGGAAATTAACGTTGAAAGATATTATTCAAAATAGCCTCTCAGCTACTTATCTGCAGTAGCTTGCTGAAAAATTCAGGAGATATATTTGGAATCAAAATATAGACTTGGGAGCCATCAGATTCCTGTGTAATTAAAATGCAGCTATTTCTTAGGATGTGCTTAGAAATGATGCTGGAGTAGGCAGCTTTGGAATCCAGAGGCCTGAGCTTGGTAGATATCAATTTGGGAGACTATCAAGAACTTTTCCTTAGCCACTGAGCATCAGTTAATAACGGCAAGAGAGAAGAGATGGAAGAAAGCTGGTTAGGGTAGGAGAACAAGTGCTATCCTGTGTTAATATTGAAGATTATGACATTTCAGTAGCACCAATCTGAATGACTCTGGTTTTTCATTGCTGTGTTTATTACTTGAGAGTAGCCAGAGAAATGATGAATTCTTTGATTTCAAGACAAATTTTGATGGAAATAAGCTGGTGCTAGAAGCATAAGCTAGAAGGATAGGGTGTTTTGATCAGAGTGAAATCTTTTTTAATTCAAGATTTCAGAAGCAGAGGTGTTGGGTGATCACTTAGTCCAGGATGTGGACATCAGAATGGACAGGGGGAATGGAATGTGCAGGAAATAACTGGAATTTTGGAAAATTAGAAAATGAAGGTTCAAAAGTCAGATAACTTTGTCACCACGTCATTAAGTTTATTGAGGATGATGGAAGATGTTGGAATAAAAAGAAAGACGGTATGCAAGGAGCCGAGGTCAATGATGAGTAAATCAGTTTGATAGGAAGCTACATTGATGCAGAGGAGGAATGGCAGAGGATAAAGCAGTGATTGTCCAAAATGAACCCTGTAAAGTGAATGACTATCTTGAAGTTCCCGTGCTTCGGGTCACTGAAGAAAGTGGAGTATGGGAGACTGTGAGGGGAGTGCTCCTCATAGGGTTTTGTAAGAGAAGTAGTGTTTTGTCTGCCAGCAATCCGTCAGGAAAACAGAAGCCTCTAGGTATTTCAAAGAAGGGATTAAATACAAAGAATTAGAGGCTTACAAAAACAAGGAAGCTGCTCTGTTCATTCAGGAAATTACTATAGAAAAAAACTGAGGAAACCTCTGCTAATAATCTTAGCAGCCTGCAGACCTGAAGTAGGAAATTAACAGGAGGAAGCACTGGTGCACTGGATATGTCTCATATCCACAAGTAGGCCAAATGCCGATTTACTACTGCTCTTCTTCTAGCTTCCCAATCTTGTACAAATGACTCTTGTTAGTGGCCTCTAAACCAGAACACTGGTGGTACATGCGTCTGGAAATAATTTTCCCAACCTCTATCCCTCATGATACATGGTGGTTGGCTGCTTAGCAGGTAGGAATAGTACTAAATGTGAACAGATAATATCAAGGAGACATATGTTCAAGTAAGATGAGTTAAGACGGGGAGGTAGAAAAGACGTTAGTTAATGGGTTAAGTAGAGATTTATTTGTTATTGTGAGACAAAGACTAAAGAGGTCAGAAGAAAAAGTTTTGAAAGAGAGAGGGACAGTGGGAAATTGCATCAAAACCAAGAAAGCACAGAGCAGTGTGACTCTGAAACTTTATGGGACCAGAAAAAGACTAGAGGGGATCATTTTTTGGTGGTTAATTAAATATCATAGTGAAATAAGGCATAGTAGGACTAGCTGACTTCAAATTTCCTTAAAAAGAAAAGGTTTCACTTTCTTTTTTTTTTTCCTGATGAAAAGGAAAACTTAGATCTTCTGGATGAAATTGGCAACATGGATTGTTTACGTATCTATGGAAATTCTAACCTGGCATACAGACAATGAAATAGCGACTTTCTAGAATCCTAATTATGTGTTAGAAACAGTGGCAACCACTGATAAATGAAATGGCAACACTCTTCTAATGGAAATGGAAGTTGACTTTAAAGGCCTGTCATATTTTACTTCAAAAGTCTGTAAAATGTTTAACAAATATGTGAATATCAGAGAGAAGGATATAGTGTGGTGCATGAATTAAATTGTGTTATTTTTCCAATTATTTATGAGTTCTTTTATAAGATTATGCTTCCTACTCCATTAACCTGGTTTTGGCAAAAAGAAAAGAAATTGAGTGGATGTGTGCTACTTAGGAACCAAAGTTTAATATGCATCATGTATTTCCACTATCCCTCTTTTTCCTGTCACCAGCCCAGCATGTCCCAGATAGGGACTGCTCTCTAACCTGAGTCCCTGAAAGAAGACATGAGGAGAGCGGCAGCTGACCAGTGATAAGCCGACGTGAGAAGACAATCCACCTTTGTTTTTTACCTACTGAGATTTTGAGGTTGTCTGTAATTGCATCAATACTTACTCGAACCATAAACATTCTATTCCGCAAATGTATTGGCCATGGAAATCTTTACTTGTTCATTTATTTTTAATCTCAGAGAATCTAGTGGGACATGTTTCATTGAAAACATGGGGAAATACTGGCTACTGGCTTAAAGTTATTAACTGTGTTTTCTCTTAAAATATATATTTTTAAGAAAAAAAAGAAATTGGTCCCTAAATTTTTGATCTTCAAAATGCAGTAAATGAAATTATCTTAATTACGTTTCTAGACAAACTCTCTAGTAACTTAACAAGTTGTATGTCATTACTACCACACAGTAACATTAATAGTATTTAAAATGTTTTTTGGATTGTTTTGTAACTTTGCTTGGTTTTTGTTACACGTGTGACCTTAAATTGGTTGTTTTGTGGATTTCCTTGTTGACTTTGGTGTGATAAAATCACAGTTAGGGAAAAACAGAAGATCAAATCTCTCACTCCAGCCCCTCTCAATTTGAGTCATGGATGAAGATTTCCATTGTTAGGCTCAGATGTGAGCTAACTCTGACTGGGAGAGGTAAAGATATGCAAGTAACAGGAGTGTGCTGGTAAATGTTTAACAACAGGCTCTTTCGGGGAAAAAAAAAAAGAAAGCCCTGATTTGTAACATTACCAAATTTTCAAGGCATAAATACTCTTGCCATAGCCAATTTCAAGCTACTGTCTTAGTCACTGACCTGGAGTTGGGAAGAGATGTGCACACTTACTGGCTCTCCTGACTGTTCAAGCCAGCTTCCCCACACCCTGGTAAAGAGCCTGAGCCTTCTAACTGAGGTCTGGATTTCATGGTGGTGTTGTTGAGATGGTATTTATACAGTAAGCCTTGGATACCCTCAAGTATTAAATGTTACATCTCATATTTTTTTCATACCACTTTTGCCAAATAAAAATGAGACAGCTTCTGTTCTGTTGCTTCTTTATACTGTTTCGGTTTGGCTTCAAGTCCAGAGTCCTGTGGCAAATCACAACCCCGTCTTCTAGAAACCCGACAGTGCTTGCTTTTGAAGCCCTCTTCCCTCTGGAGCTGAATTCTCTACTTCCTACCTTCAACCACTCATCCGTCTTTCTGTAAATAGATCATCTGCCTAAGATATAGATTCTTCTTAGCACCATGTCTTCAAGAATTGGTTCTTTCCACTCCTCATTCGATCCTACCATTCCCTCCCTCCTGAATTTAACTTTTACAGTCATTGACACCTGTCCACATCAGTTTTTATTTGCCCATCTGAACATTTCATCAGCCTGCCCCGTTATCTTGTTGTAATGATACTACGTATTTTCATGATCTTCGGTGACTGAGATCAAAGTGTGCCTCACCCTAAGCTCCTGAATTATAACAATAACTGTTGTGGGTAAATGTAACATAGATGCTTTAGACCATTTGATTAATACTTTTTATTAATGTATTCAAAAGACTCAAGGCAATTAAAATCTCATGTTTATCAAATTTTTATGTAGTTGAATTTCTGAGATACAGTATCATCATAAATGTAAAAACAATGCTATTTGAAAGGTATTTTGTGTAAATTCTTGGTTTGGAAAACGATGGGAAAGAAAAAATAATGATATACATAATATAGGAGGTAAAAATATGAATAAGTTCTCTCAAGATTATGTAATCTGTTATTTTCAATTCTTGTCCAGTTAATATTAAAACTTTTCATTAAAATAAGATAGCAAACAGGAGACGTACTTGCAGCTATGCCTTTTAGACGACAGCAAACCTTAAGAATTCAGAGTAGCAATGCATTATACAGTGATACTTTCAAAAGAAGTTAGCAGGAAAGTGTTACTAAAAACTTGCAGCATCGGTAACGCACCATTAGAGAGTGTGACTTGAGTAATGAAAATGGGAAATGTGTTATTTGAACAGGTGTTGCAGCCTATTTGGAGAGGTGTACCCACTCACCTACGTATATACTTATCTTCAAATGGCCGGACTGACCCTGCTTGACATGAAGAAAATCCTTTTTAAGAGAGACACACCTAAATTCAAAATAGTTTCTGCTGTGCCCTCGCTCATGCTTGCATTACATTAAAGTGAGCCTACTGGAATAAACAAATGTAAAACCCATGAGTCATTAAGTTCTTGAAAGATTTTGAGTGTTCAATCAAATATTATATGGTATGGAATCCAAACATGGTATCATTTAGTAACAACTTTTAAAGTCTTTAATGAAAAAAGACGTTACATAAAATAAAGCAATATATTGATTGAAAAGAAAAATTTCTCAGTTAACTCACCTCTTCCTTGGTTTTTGGTAATGAGAAAGCAATCTTAAAGGAAATGTGGGAGCTTGGAGAAAAAACATCTATTAAAAACAAAACATGACAAAACAACCAGGAGTAAGAAGCAAGGAGAGTGTTGTATCCACTGTTATTATTATTTCTGTGAATGGTAAACACAACACTTTCTAGCACTCAAGAGCTGTTTTCTTACCTGAGATGTGTAAAGAACAAAAAAGAAGAAATGCAGAAGTGAAAATACAGCATCTGCACATTATTTCCTCCAAAATAGGGCCAAGTGGGAATATGAGAAATGTTTTTAATACTAAAAGTGACTCATATAATGTTTCCTTACAAGTGACTTAGTGACGCATTTTATTTCTTACCCACCTTGTTCTTATGCAATATTTATTCAGGAAGCATTTGTTAAGCACTTAAACATTTTGCCAGACATTATAAACGATTATTAGATACACAATTATTTAGAAACAATTCTGCCCTCAAGTAATTTAAAATTAGAAGGAAAGATGTTGAGAGAATAGGTATATGTGATACAGAGAGATGAGTCCCTTAATAAGACTAAGTAGGGGAAAGACGCGGGAACAGTTCATAGCAGGAATGGTGAGCCCAGTCTTGGAGGAATCAACAAAGGCTACCTTGGGTAAATGCTTCTAGTAACGTGCATATGTGAGTTTCTCTGTAAAATATGTTACTAGAAATGAAACTCAAAAGTATTTGGGTATCTAATTTTGAATACCTTCTCAATTAATCTTTGAAGGTTTTGCACCAGTTTATGTGACCTCTAAATGTTTTACACCCTCACTAAATTTGTATACTATCAAGAATTTGAGCTCTGATATTCTGATGCTTTTATCTTTCCATATCTTTTATTTTGAGCAAGATAAGATAACTCTTCATAGAGTTATAAACCATCCATATATCTGTATATTTTTACTGAATTGCTTTGGCCTTAGTGACTTGGAAACTTTCATTATATATTTAGGAAACTTTTTTTTTTATCATATCTGTTGTAAAATTATCCTGCAGGTTGTTTGTCTTTTGACTTAATAGCAATTTTTTCTGAACAGAAGTATTGTATTTTTATGTATGTAGTTTTCTATGTTAAGGGATTATTTCTCTATTCCAGGAATTGATATTAGGATTAAATGTTTTGTATTATATTTTATATTAATGGGAATTATATTATGCATTCTCTTCTGCAAAAGGCTCCCCTTCTTCAACCCACTTAACTTATATACTTACTTAAGTATATGCAAAATTTACTTATATATACTTAGGTATAAAATATACTTACTTAAGTATAATGCAAAATTTGGAATATCTATAACCTTAGCTTAATCTGTCTAAACACTGCAGACATTTCTCTCATATGTATTTACAATAATTTATGTAACGAATCCCTTATTATTGTGCATATAACTTTGGCATCTACAGAGATGAATGTAAGGCTTTCACTCTTTGACAAATATTACAAACTCTGTTAATGGATTTTTAATAGTGAACTATTTGCCTCCCTATTTTATGTACTTCTAGTTTCATTGCTCATATTTTATTTCAGATTCTTAATATATCTTTTATTTATTTGCTTATTTGAATACTCTTCATGAGACTAGATTGATTATTTTTTAGTGCGTAATCTTTGTCAGGTTGAGGTCAGTATTATGCTGATCTCACTAGATCGGTGGACTTACTTTTCTTTACGGTCTGCATCAATTTAGAGAGAATTATTATTTTATCTTCTTGAAAGTTAGAGGGAACTATGTAGCTATCTCTGGGCCTAGAGCTTGCTTAAGGGGCAGTGACTTGATATTCTCAAATTTTCAAATTTCTAGATTCTCTAGAATAGAATTTGAGAGTTTCTATTTGATGTCAGATAAGCTATGGTAATTTATATTAGCTAGAAAATAATAATTTCATATTAATATTCAAATTTATTTCACAATGTTGGTTAATTTAAGATTTTTAAAATTGATTTGTATCTGGGATTTTTCCCTACTTATTTATGTATTTTAGCTTTTTTCTTGTTTAGTTTTTCTGATGCTCACTTATTCTATTTTAATTTTACTTATTTTGCTGATTTTTCTCATAAAAATCAGCTCTTGGATTTATTTACTTTTTTTGTACTTTAAAATTAATTTCTTCTTTTTCCTTCACCAATTCTTATATTTTCCTTGGCTTATATATTTTAGATATATTTTTCCTAAATTTTGAATTGGTTACTTAACTCATTTATTTTTACTCTTCGTAAATTAGCTATTTAAATCCCTTTTCCTCTGATTACAAATTTAGTTATTTGCCACAAATGTAGTTAGACTTTGAAAAATATTTTATTCTCTAGATATTTTGTAAATTTTTGCCAATGCTTTGAGCAATATTTGCTTCAGAGTATTTTTGAATGGTTCATTATTACTATGTTTTTGTACTTAGTATTCATTGCAGTTTATAATTTATAAGTTTTTATGCTTTCATTTTTGGTGCATAAAGCTTTATGACATATTTTTTGTGACATATATTCTTTTTTTTTTATTTATTTTTTTTTTTTTAAAGATTTTATTTTTTCCTTTTTCTCCCCAAAGCCCCCCGGTACATAGTTGTGTATTCTTCGTTGTGGGTTCCTCTAGTTGTGGCATGTGGGACGCTGCCTCAGCGTGGTCTGACGAGCAGTGCCATGTCCGCGCCCAGGATTCGAACCGACGAAACACTGGGCCGCCTGCAGCAGAGCGCGCGAACTTAACCACTCGGCCACGGGGCCAGCCCCTGTGACATATATTCTTTACAATTATAACTTGGCCTTAAAAATATCTATTTACTGCTATTGAATGTGAATTAAGTCTTATTTGGTAATCAAACCATGGTTCTCATTTCAGACTCTTTTGGATCACTTGTATATAATATATCCCTGCGTTTTGTCTTGAGCCATTTTTAGAGGGGTTTTTTTTTGTTTACTAAGATAATTTTTTCACTTGATATGTCAGAAAAGTTTCTACTTATGCCTATAATTTTTTTCTTATACTTTCTCTTTTTATTGTGCCTTTAAAAAGATTGGTCCCTCTATTTTGGTTCTACTTGAGTTGTTATGGGTGCATGTGTTTATTTATTTTTTATAATGTGAAGCTTTATAATGTGCTTTCTTCAAGTGGTTACATCATAGCTATTTATCAGTAATCTTTAAGCTTTTTTGATCATATGCCATTACATATACCATTATTAGTAAGAAAAAACTCCACAACACAGTCCTAATGTGTAAAAAATTGTTTTAATGCTTTTTATATGTAAAATTCTCAATATTTATGTTAAATAAATGAAAAATAAATTTATATCATATTCCAGATACAAACAACTACAGATTGAAGTGGTAATATTTTATTTCAATACTCCAAGAAATCTTTGTACATATTTCCTATGGTATGGAGAATACTGGATCTTAATGTAGTCATTTTAGACATTATCTATTGATTTCACACTCCAGAAGAAGTTTAATGTGTATGCTTTCATTCCCTTTCACCTTCCTTAACCTTAACCATCTCATTATATTATTATTATTTATTATTATTTAATCTTTACCATCTGATTATATTATTTCTAGCTCTTCTGTTGGTAACGTTTATACCTTAAATGAAATACTTAGGCTTCTTTTACTGAACTTATTACTTTTAAATAGTTTTCAATAAATTCTTACTCCTCATTCTGAAAAATGGAATAATCAGTTTATAGCAGAAGCTATTCTAACAGATCTCTACTTACATGACTTGTTTTAAGCATTGTAGTCTGTTCTCTCTATAAAACATAACTGATGGATGTCCACTATGTGTGAAAAACTTATTTCTAGGTGACCCCTATGTATCTTGCTCTAGTAGATTGTATTTTCCAAAGATGGATGAAACAATATCTTTCATCCCATATGCCCTTCAACAATCTGACCTTGCCAACCTACCATCTATGCCCTCTCCGCTTGGACCTGGGCAAACTTAATGTGTTACCCTTAATCAATAGAATGCAATGGAAATAATGTTGTGTTACATCGAAGACTAGATTACACAAGGCCGTGGAGCTTCAGCTTCTTATTTTGAGACATTTTTTGGGTGACAATCAGCAGCCATGGAAGAAGTGTAATCATTGTGCTAGGAAGACTACATCTAAATCTAAGATATCCATAAATTTTCTTTTGCCTTTATTTTTGGGAGCCCCCCCCAACCCCGGTTTTCTTCTTACTACATAACCAGCTCACCGTTGAAGTCCTTCTGTTGTTATATAATTTCTTTGTTGATATCTTGCAGCTATGCCTTAAGTTCTTATTTTTTATAGATATCATGTTTTCTTCCATGTCATGGTTTAGTTAAAAAAATATTAGTCACAATTTTGACTAGTTACATACAAACTTTTTCTCATGTGCTCCCTAGCTACCTTTGGTGTGTGATTTTTCTCTTCTTCTTTTTAGTATTGTAATTTTACATAGATATTTCTAAGTTACTACTTATATTTGGATTGAGATCATTCTGGGATTAGATAATTTATTCATCCATAAATAATGTAAGGTATGCCTGCAGAGTGAGCAGTTATTGCAGGCAGCTTGATCTTCTTTCTGTGATCTGTGGAAACTTTCTTATCAACACTTCTTTGTCCTTTTGACTTGATTCGGCTTCCTGTGAGTTGAAAGTCCTGCTGATTCAGAATGAAGGTTTGTAGGTTTTTGTTTTTCAGGTTTTTTTTTCCTTCTTCTTCTCCCTCCTAATACATCCTTTTCTTCAGATGACAAAAATTGGTAGGTGCAAAGCTTCTTGTGACTTAGAATTTTCCCTCTTTTCTTACATGAAGATAACCTGTTAGCAAAGATGGGTATAACTAATTTCCAAATTCAGTGATATTTCTGCCATGCGATGGTATTAAGTCTAGTTCAGGGAATATGATATTGTGATTTATAATAAGAAATATATATTTGGTCTTCATCCTCATTTCTGGCACCGAGCTCCTAAAACTCTTGGAATTTCCTAAGTGGTAAAAGCCATAGATGTGTCTTTTATTATATTAATGAGGTGAATTTTGGACCACACCTAGGGAGTGATTAGAAGGTTGGAACTTTCAGTCCCATTCCCCAGACTACCAGGGAGAGGAGAAGAGCTGGAGGTTGAATCAATTGCCAATGGCCAATGATTTAATCAACCATGCCTATGTAATGAAGCCTCCATAAAACCTCCAAAGGATAGGGTTCAGAGAGCTTCTGGGTTGATGAACACGAGGAGATGCTGGGGGAGTGGCACTCCTAGAGATTAACGTGAAAGTTCTGTGCCCTCTCCCCATACCTTGCCCTGTGCATCTCTTCCATCTGGCTGTTCCTGAATTATATCCTTTTATAATAAACTGGTGATTTAGTAAGTAAAATGTTTCTCCGAGTTCTGTGAGCCATTCTAGCAAATTAATCAAACCAAAAGAAGAGGTTGTGGGAACCTCTGATCTATAGTCAGTCGATCAGAAATACAGGTAACAACCTGGGTTTGCAATGGGAGTCTGAAGTGAGGATGAGGGGCAGACTTGTAGAATTAAACCCTTAACGTGTGGAATCTGATGCTATCTCCAGGTAGATAGTGTCAGAGTTGAGTTGAATTGTAGGATACCCAGCTGACATCCAGAACATTGCTTGTTGTTGGTATGGGGGAACCCCTCTCCCACATACACACATTGAAATTGGGTTCACGATCACCAAAGAAGGAGACTTCTGGAGACAGCCCCTGCTTTTTATTCATGAGGTCCTTTTTGTAACCTTGTAGGAAGGAAGAAAATAATGACCATCCACTTGGGGTACAGTGACAGTTTACCTGAGACATTCTTTGATATAAAACTGAGTAATTATAGAGATGTCTCCAGCTTTTCCTGTGGCACACCTGTGAAGAGATGTGGTTTTCTACATCTAATATTTTATTTATGTCCTTTTTTAAGAATTTAATTTTATTATTAGCCTGTTAACCTTCCCTTATTAATTTCAAATTCCAGATAAAATAAATTTAGGCAGCGCCTTATTGGGTAGCTTCACTTACTGTAGAAAAATCTTACCCTGAAAACTTTGTCTAGAAGAATGTAAGAGTTCTAGACTTTATCAGTTTAAATTTTTATGAGCTTTACTATCTTTGGCAGTTATTATTCATAGTGTATGATTTGAGATTTTATTTAATTCACTGGTTTCATTGAATATTTTTTCCACTTTGTTGATTTTGGTGGGAGTCTAGGTAGAAGATAAAATTAAAATTGATGGAGTCTCACAACATTTATTTTGAAGCCACCCAAGATTTTCATGTTAAAGAAGTTCTCTCTGATAATTGATTATTGAGGTAGAGAAAGAGGATAATGAAGGCTGGAAAGCTAGTCTGAAGGCTTTTAATAAGAGGAAGTGTTGACTAATATAATGGCATTGGTAATAAAGAGGATAAAAATAATTTGAGACACGTTAAAGAAGTAGAACTGGAAGAATTGCATGGTTCTTTTCATACTGGGCTTGAGGGAAACAACAGAATCAAGCATAAAAATTAGTTTGGTGTAGAGACACTAGATTAATTTTCTCCTATATCCTGGATTAAGGAAATTAGAATGAAAGTGATTATGTTGTAAGAGATGATGAGTTTATTGTTGAAAAGGGTGAGTTTCAATGTCTCTAAACATCAAACTGGTTATTTTTACCCCCAGACAACATTTGTCAATGTCTGGAGACATTTTTTGTCACAACTGGGGCTCAGTGCTAGTGGCATCTAGTGAGTAGGGGCCAGGGATGCTGCTAAAAATCCTATAATATACAGGAAATCCCCTTAACAAAGAATTATCTAGCCCAAAATATCAATAAGGTTGAGGTTGAGAAACTGTGATATAGGTGGAAATGTCCAAGAAGAAGGCAGTTCAGTATTCAGTTCTGGAGTTCAGTGGAGAGACCAATTTTGGAGCCACAGTTTTGGAAGCGATCTCCAGTTGGTCACAATTCTTTATTTGTCCTTACTAGATACATAGGTAGACTTCATTTCTCAGCTTGCCTTCTGTTAGGTGAGCCTTTGTGACTTACTTCTAACTAATGAAATGGAGCAGGAGAATGGGGAGAAGGAGAATTTGAGACCAAGCATGGAAGCCACAGTCTTTTATAACCTAATTTGGGAATGGTATACCATCACTCTGCCATATGCCATGGGCAGACCAAGCCTGGTGCATTGTGGGTGGGGGCTAGTTAAGAGTAGATCCACCTCAGATTTTAGAGATTGGCTATCACGGAGGTTTATCTTTTATAGCAGGTAGTGCCACCCTTGTCAATATCAATAATTCTATTTTTCTTTCAATAAGAATCAATAGTGGTTCTTGCACTGGGAGAGTTTGACTTGGAGGTGAATGAAAGTCTAATGAAAAACTGACAAAAATTGTCACAAATAATAAGTGTTTTAAGTATCTGCTAAGGAGTGAATTATGTCCCTTCCAAATTCATATGTTGAAACTGTAACCCTCAATTTGACTGTATTTGGAGATAAGGCCTTTATGGAAGTAACTAAGGTTGGATGAGATGATAAGTGTGGGGCCTTGACCCGATAGGATTAGTGTTCTTATAAGCAGAGACATCAGAAATGTTGTTCTCTTTCTGCCATGTGTGGACACAGCAAGAAGGTGGCCAGGGCATGTACAAACCAAGAAGAGAGCTCTTACCAGAACCAATCATGGTAGCATCTTGATTTCAGACTTCTAGCCTCCAGAACAGTGAGGAAATAAATTTGTTGTTTAAGCCACGCAGTCTATGGTATTTTGTTACGGCAGCCCCAGCTGACTAATACAGTATCCATTTGTGGAAGGTCCATCCAATGCTATACCAGAGTAACAGAGATATATCCTGACAAGAGTCATTGTCATGCAGGAGAAAAGCTAGGTTTTTGGTGTGAAAGTAACCAGATTAGGCTCAAGATGAAGTTGTTCGTGCTAAGCCCTGTGACCAGCAAATCAAAACTTAAGTAAGTTTCTATGTTCAGCTCTCAGGAAAGGAAGGCCTAGATCAACCAATCAGTGCTTGCCTGCTCAGCACAAGCTCCCTAACCCAGCTCCCAGACTTCCCTTTACTCCATATAAGGAAAGTAACCCAGCTTTAACCAATCAACAAATGCCCAGTATAATTTCCCGTTCCTGCTCACTTTGGTCTATAACATTTCATCAAATATGTATCAAGTGTTTGTACAGCTTGTGTAGCTCTTTAGAGCTCCTTTCTATCTGCGAGATTGGATGCTGCTTGATTCATGAGTCATTGAATAAAAGCCTACTAGATGAGTAAATTTTAGAAAGTTTCTTATAACATAGGAAAATCGGTACTAGGAATGTCCCACGGACAGACTGTTGAGAAACCTTAGAGTTAGATCTAGAAGGAAGGGGTAGAACCTAGAAATGGAGCCTAAGTCAAATCTACAGTGCCTGAATGGAAGGTGATGGAATTCAAGAAACAAGAGCCCCAAAAGCAAGGAGCAAGAAAAACTAGAAAGTAGAACAGCCTCGTGGTTAAAGATGGGCTTTGATTTCTGACAGATACTGGTTTGAATTTCATCTTCACTAGTAACTGTAACTTTGAGTGAATTTACTTGATTTGAGTTTTCCCACCCCTAAAATTAGGATATTAAAATATACTTCATGAGATTGTTTTAAGATATAAACTACCATGCATATAAAATACCAAGTACAGCGTCATTACAGAGGAGCATTTTATACATATTTGATGAAGTGTTTAACAAATTATTTGAGTATATGGTTTAAAGTAAACTGAATATTATAGATTCCTCTAGATTCTTTAATAGTCCTTATTTCCAGTAAGGAATTATGTTGCATAATCACAATACATAATTTTTTATATCTTTCTTTTATTTTTAATGGAGAAGGTGAAGAATATGAATGAAATATTGACAAATTAATCTTTTGAAATTTTAAGTATTGAAGTTTTGTTGCAGTCAAGTTTAATGATGGAATATTGATTTTTCAAGTCCAAATGTATACAGCATGATAGAAAATAATAACTAATATGGAGTTCATAAATAACTTCATACAAATAATCTCATTAAATGTTCATCACTGCTTTTTTGATAGACATTTGGTATTATGTTCCTCTTTATTTATAAAGAAATAGAAGCTTAGAATGATTGTCAAAGATAATAATCAGTCACTGGCAAAGAAAGAATTCAAGTGCAAGACTTCTGACTATCTAAAAAATAAGGATATAATAGCCTTATATATATATATTCTTATATATCTATCCTTATATATCCTTATATATATATCCTTTTTATATATATTATAATAATATAATTCTATTGTAAGCATTAGAATAGAGAGAACCTGCAGAATGGCAAAACACCAAGTAGAGTGCCTACCACACATTAAATGGGAAAATCAACCATCCCTCCCACCTGCTTTTAGTCCCCACATATCAAATGCTTTCTATCACACCATGATTCTTAAGCTGGTGTCCAGAATCTGCATTATAAAAGAGGTTAGAAAAACCTGAATAGAGTCTGCTTAAATAAGAGATTATAGGTTTTAGATATCAACCTATTGCCTGAATCACAATCAAATTAGACGTTGCATGATAGATCCCGACCCCAGTTCTCCTTAAAGAATTTCATTATTGACCTGGACAGAGAGTATACTCATTAAGTTTGCAGCTGACAGATGTTAAAAGTGAGGGTTAAAAGGAAAGTGATGTATGACAGAGAGATTTGAACTACAAGTGAAAGGAATAATTTGGAGAAGAAATCAGGGCAAAGTGAATAATTTGCTTAAATATCCACGCGACAAATATTTATTGAGTATTTACTATGTGCACTGGGAATTCAGCAATGAGAAAGCAATACAAAATGCAACACAATGTCCCTGCTTTCATAAAGCTTATGTTCTAACAATAAAAGGTCTTTAACAAACCTATATGGTATATCAGATGACTGAGTGCTTTGAAAAAAAAATAAGGGAGAGAAAGGGAGATATGGGCATCTGGGGATTGATTTTTATCTAGGATGGTCAAGGAAAGGCCTCATTGCCAAGTAATGTTACTCAGTCATTTACTGAATTTTTTAATTGATTCCATAATATTTACTCTGAGCATACACTGAACAGTCTCTGATGGTTTAATAAGTAGTTGTGGTCATGTTTGCAAGAGATAATTCAGTTTGGCAATGATTCTTAACATTTTTGGCAGCTAATTTGCCTTTGAGAATCTTTTTTCCCTCTGAGGAAGATTGGCCCGCCAGTCTTCCTCTATTTTATATGTGGGACACTGCCATAGCATGGCTTCATGAGTGGTGTGTAGATCTGCACCTGGGATCTGAACTCGTGAACCCCAGGCCACTGAAGTGGAGCATATGAACTTAACCACTATGCCACTGGGCCAGCCCTGAGCATCTTTTAAATGCTATGAATGCTCTCCCAAGAAAATGCCTACATGTACATATACATAGCATTGTCAACTTTAAGGATTCCTTGAAACTAAAACTTGAGGTTAAGAGGTCCTTATTTGGGGTTGAAATTATAACCTAGCTAAAAACTGGCAACATGGAGCCATTCCTCAATTTCAAGTGAATCATAAGTAGTCTTGTATTTAGGATGCACAAAATTACTGTATATAATTATGGCATTCTGTACTTAAGAGGAGAAAAGAACCATGAGCATGGTTAAATGTTTGTAAATAGCATCTATGAGGACTCTTTCTTTACGTTGGGAGAAAAGAAGTTAGAAAAAAGAAACCCACCATTCTTGAAGTGAACAAATGGTTATTTTGTAGTAGATTTACTTCCTATGAAATGTATCATAATTTTTATGTAATTATAGTATGAAGTGGTAAGTGTAGATATAAAAAACATATTTATAAAGCTAACTTTTTCTAATTTCTTCTTTTTTCCCTCTACTTTGCTTCAAGCCTCCCTTGCTGGGTTCAAACTATTCACAAACCGATTCTGATGGTAGTGTCCAGTGCATTTTGTTGTTGTTTTTATAGAATCATAAACTTTCAAATCCAGATGTAACATCGCATGATCACATTGTCTAACTATTTTATAACTGAAGTAATTGAGACAAAAGATAGCGACTTGCCTAAGTTCACACATCCAGTTATATTATTAAATAATGTCTAACATATAATACAAAGGTAATATGAGCCAGGGGCTGAGGAAGCTAGGCACTAAGGCAATACTCACTTTAAGTTTTGGAAACTGAGCCAGAAAGATGGCACACTATTTGCCCAGGATTACAGGATTAGTAAGGAGCAGAGTTGGGATTTAAGGCCAGGATTCCTGACTTCACAGCCCACCCAGGACTGCGTGTCACTCAAGTCTTCTGGCTCCAGTTATCTGCAATTTACACAACTCTAGACTGCCTCCATCTTAAACTCCCAGCCGCCTCTTCATTTATACTCTAAACCTTGGTTCCCTAAATACAGCTGCCAGGGACAGGTGGAAGACTGTTGAGAAAAGAACAGGCAGCAACGTTCTTGTTTAGCCTCTTTTTATAACTATTTTTTTCCTACAGATTGGAGTATTTTTCTCAATTATGCATACTTATTCATTCTGCCAAAAAATTCTTTTAAGGCTGTTAAAGTTGTAGTCAATTTTCTCAGTTTGATGTTCCAAAGGAACCTGCTGTGTCTTTTTTATTCTGTGCAAAAATAGGCATGGTAGGATCCACCAGCTGCTAAAGTCATTGGGTAGCTTAAAAACTTTCTATTTGTTTTCTCCATTGTTATATTTTCATAGTTTCAGAATTTGAGCAGCATTTAATTTCTCTCTGCTTTACATTTTTCTTTAGAGAAAGAGCACACTGGTATTTGTTTGTAGATGTTGGAGGAATACTCTCAAAGAGAGAAATTATTCTTCAAATATCCACAACCACTGAATACTAAATAGTACTGCAGTATACTGGGGGGAAAAAACCCCAAACCAACCAAACAACAAAAAATCCTGCAAACCAAAAGTTCAGGAGTCTCAGAAGAATATGACAGTTATTCTTGTAAACTGAAATGTAAAGACACTTTACTATATCCTCTCTGGAGAGAATTCTTACAGTATTTACCAAAGACCCTAAATGTATTCACATCTTTTGACTCAGCAATTACACACCTTAAAATACATACAAAATTATATAATGTTGTATTTTTTTGTTAAAGGAAACAATCAGAGCCTAAATGTTCAACAGTAAGGTATTCATTTAATGAATTGTGATACCATCACACAAGAAAGTCTTTTTTTTTTTAAAGATTTTATTTTTTCCTTTTTCTCCCCAAAGCCCCTGGGTACATAGTTGTATATTCTTAGTTGTGGGTCTTTCTAGTTGTGGCATGTGGGACGCCACCTCAGCGTGGCTCGATGAGCAATGCCGTGTCCGCGCCCAGGATTCGAACCAACGAAACTCTGGGCCGCCTGCAGCAGAGTGCGTGGACTTAACCACTCAGCCACGGGGCCGGCCCCAAGAAAGTCTTACAGAACCATTATAATGCTGTTTTAAATACCAGTGTTTATTAATATTTACTTATTAATATGGCAAGTCTGATAATTTGTGGTTAAGCCATAAAACTAAAAAAGTTTATGAAATAGTATGTACAACATCATCCCATATTTTCATAAGGAAAAAGACTTGAAAAAGTTACTGCCAAATAGTTTCATTTTGCACAAATGTCTTCTCTGATCACTATTTTTGCCACTTTTTGTATCTTTGAACCTAATCTACTGACTTTGTGTGTGTGTGAGGAATATTGGCCCTGAGCTAACATCTGTTACCAATCCTCCTCTTTTTGCTTGAGGAAGATTGTTGCCGAGCTAACATCTGTACCAATCTTCCTCTGTTTTATGTTGGATGCTGCCACAGCATGGCTTGATGAGTGGTGCCAGGTCTGTGCTCAGGATCCAAACCTGCAAACCCCAGGCCACAGAGGCAGAGCACGTGAGCGTAACCACTATGCCACTGGGCCAGCCCCTCTGCTGACTTCTTGCTCACAATATTTTCTACACGTTGGGGGAGTAAAAAGGGAATTAGAACAAATATGATCTGTCCTTGCTTTTATGATGCTTGCCAATTACCAAGGATGCAGGTGTTAAGTAAAGAATCAAAAAAATAGAAGTATGAGGCCTGTTAGGAAGTCAAATGACAGGATGCTTTCTGAGTACATAATAGCAATCCTTGGAAGCCTAACTTCTAGGGTTAATTTTCACAAAGGGCTTCAAGAGAGAAGACATTCGCCTATCTGGAAGGAAAAGAAATATGATTGTCTACTTTGTAAACTTGAGCTTATTAGGCATTGCCTTGTTTATTGATTAGATTTGTGTAGTTTGAAGTCAAGCCCCATTCATTTTTGCTCTTCTGAAGCCTGGCATGATTTTCCTCTTTTGAACTTCTCTGGTACCATTTGTCAGCTAACTCATTTGGTACCCAGAAAATACCATGTTTTTATGTGTATATCACCTTTCTTCTCAACATAATGGGAAATTCCTTCAAAGCAAAAATAGCCATTTACCCTGACTCTTCACAGAATTTCTCATGGAACCCAATAAGTAATAGATACTAAATAAATGACTGTTGAACAAAAAGCCTCAAAGCTGGTTACAACTGATACGTGTTCTGTACAAAGGCAAGGTAAATTTACATTGTCTCTTTAGGAAAGCATATATAATCTCTTACTCTTTTAATTCTATACTCAAAGATCTCCCAGTTAAGATAGTTTCTATACACATATCTCTAATGGGATAAAACTCAACCTTGAGGAAGCATGCTAGAGAGGATAGAATGTGATCTTTAGGATCAGACACATCTACGTTTGAATTCTAGCTCCTGAATTTCTGGCTCTGTGACCTTATACATGAATTAAAGTCAACATGGGAAAACAGTAGCAGACCTAAAATGTTGTCCGGGGATTTCGTGAAATAATCTTGGTGAGTACCTTAATTCCATTATTTCTATAACATATAATGACTGATTCTCATGGCCTCTATTGTACTGTAAGTAGCATCACTTTTCCTTGGATAATGCAATAGCCTTCTAAATGACCTCCCGGCTTTCACCCTTGCCCCATCGCGTTTTATTCCTATTATGGGCTGAATTACGCTGGCTAACAATTCGTATATTGAAGTCCTAACCTCTTGTACCTCAGAACATGACTGTATTTGGAGATGGGCTCTTTAATGAGATAATTAAGTTAAAATGAGGTCATTTGAGTAGGTCTTAATCCAACCTAACTGGTATCCTTATAAAAAGGGGGACTTGGACATGACCCGTGCAGAGGTAAGACGATGTGAAGACAAAAAGAGGAGATGGCCATTTACAAGAGAAGGAGAGAGACCTCAGAAGAAACCAACTCTGAAGACACCTTGATCTTGGACTTCTAGCCTCCAGAATGGTGCAAATATAAATTTTTGTTTTTTTAAGCTATTCAGTCTGTGGTACTTTGTTTTGGCAGCCATAGCAAACTAGTAGAATTCTCTACTCAAGTAACAGGGACATATTTTAAAACTTTAAAATATCTAAGTCATATCATAACCTACCTGTGCCCCCTCCCTGCCCCCCAACACACACACCACAAAGTCTTCACTTAGAGCAGAATTCTAAGGCCCACAGCAGCACAGGTAAATACACCATGAGACTCTGGGTTACTTCTCTCACCTCATTTTCTATCTCTCTTCTAGTCACTCAGTCTGATCCTGTTTTATCGGCCTTCTTATTCTTACTCAAACACACTAAATTAGTTTCTATCTTAGATATCTTTTTTTTCAATCTTAGGAATTTTTTTACTTGTCATTATTTCAGCCTGGAAGATCTTCTTCCACATATTTACATGCTCACTCTCCCATGTCATTCTGGTCTCTGTTCAAATGTCATCACCTCAGAGAGGACTTCGCTGACCACCCTACCTAAAATAGGCCATCTCCCATCACTCTCTATCCTCTTAGTTGACCTTATTTCTTTTCCTAGTACTTCTTGATGACAGATATATTATACACATATTCTCTTAAATTATTTGTGTATTTACACATTGCCTCCTTCCACTATAATATAAACCCCATGAGAGTAGGGACTCCATTTTGCTCACTCTTGTAATCCTAGTGCCTAGAAATTTTTCCAAAAGGTGTGTACCCTAGAGATACTTATATATTAATAAATTAAATATTAAATGGTGCTCTTTAGTTAATAACATGGAAGGAGTTGCTGTAAATATTTCATTTAATAAGCATATAAAGAAAAAAGACGGGGTCAGCTCGGTAGCATAGTGGTTAAGTTTGTGTCCTCTGCTTTGACAGCCTGGGTTTGCCGGTTCAGATCCTGAACGTGGACCTGGTACCACTCATCAAGCAATGCTGAGGCAGTGTCCCACACAGAAGAACTAGAAGGACCTACAAGTAGGATATACAACTATGTACCGGGGCTTTGGGGAGGAAAAATAAAATACAAGGAAGATTGGCAACAAATGTTAGCTCAGGGTCAATCTCCAAAAAATAAGGAGCCCCACAGTGGCCACTGTAATTTAAAAGAAAGAAAAAAAATACATGAGTCAGTGTTTTTTATTGTAATGAAGCATAATTTACAGTAGCAAAGCAGTAAAACCAAAACAAAAACATACAAAAACACCCCCAATATTACCCAAATCTAATCAATAGATCACGTTGGTTTTGTCACGTCCAACTTGTCATATCAGATTATTATTAATCACTATATGGTCAATTATAGTTATTGGGGCTGTAAGAAAATTTTATAATTCATTTGGTTTGGCCACTTCTTTACAGTCTTATACAAGTATAAAACTTGGTTCTCATTTTAGTTCGTCATTTAGTAAAACAATGATCTGGGGTAAATCTTTTAACACTACTAAACCTAACTGCTTCATCTGTAAACCATGAATGGTATTTGTCCTGCCTGTCCCATAGGGTTCTAGCAAATTTTCATTTTAATAATGCATTTATTTATTACCTGAAAAGCACTCTGTAATGATGAGTGGCAGTGTGGTCTTAGGGACAGTCCAATCAAAATTGGGAACAAAAAACATTTTCTGTCCTTAGCCTTTGCATTGCTGTGACGCAGTCCTCAGACTAGCACCAGATTTTAATCCAAAGAGTAATATAATAGGAAATTTTTGTACTATTAGATGTAAGGATATTTTACCTGATATGATAAAATATTAATCTAGTGACCCTCACCAGATAATTAGCATGGAATGTATTATTCATTGCCTTTCAAGGGTCTAAGAGGACTTGCAAATTTGATGTGAAGACAGGCACTGCACCAGCAAAGTCTAGCAGGGACGAGATCTATTGACATCTCTGGGGGCGGGGGGAGTGGTTAGAGTATACCCTGACTCTGTGCGTGGCTGGGATGTTGTGTCACAGAGAAGTGGATCACAGAGTGACAAAGTGTACCTGGCACTGGGACAAGAAAAGAGGATGACAAAAATTACTTTGACTTATTAAAATTTTTCTTAGAATGAGTGAGTTCTCTACAGTCTATTGCCTCTTGAGAAATCATTATTTTACATGGAATCTATATAATTATTAAAGGCTAATGGTGCCTGGTATTCGAAATGGAAAAATATCAGTCTACAAGATTATATTTTATTTCTGAGATTTATTTGTAGCTTTTCCTTTGATTAGATGTATTTAAATGTAAAAGTAGCCTTTTAACACAATTTAAAATTGTGAAACAAAATGTGAAATTCAAGCATATGTATCAAGTTTTAAACATAGTTTAGTGATGACAATAATTCAGATAGATATTTTAAATAAAATAAATTAAAAACCACCACTACTAGCTTTTGGATTAGAATTATAAATAGTGTTATAGTGATGAAAATGTATATTTTTTCTCTTTTGTGCATTTAAATCCATGTTTAATCTTTAGCTCACCTATACATGTATATGCACATTTGAATATATGCCACAGTATACCATTTATGAAGAATGCAAATAATATTTGAGGAAAGATACCATTCATTTAACAATCTTATGGGCTTCAGTTTCAAAAAGGCTTGAATTATAGAACAGAATTGTAGTGATGCAGAACAGGTCAGTGGTTGGGAAGAGGTAATATGAGAACATGTGGCACTTTGTGGTGATAGAGAAGTTTTGTATCTTATTGTGGTGATGATTGCATAAATCTACACTTCATAGAACTAGAGTACATGCACACACTCACATATAAGACTGCACATAAAAACCTTGACATCTGAGTAAGGTCTGAACCTGAATTAATGGTATTGTGCTTGTAGCCGCCCCTGACGCAGGAAGGGGTAATAATCACTGGAAAAGGCTTGCCAACAAACTGTCACCCAGAGGTGAGAAGGCCGGTCAGCCAATGACGGGTAAGAGCTCCAGGGTGGGGCAACCTAAGACAGGCGCAGTTGCCTGGGGGCACAGATGGAGACAGGGGTCATTGCCTAGGAGACCTTGCCTGCTCTGAGATAAAAATATATGACCACAGCAATAACATGATAATATCAAAACAGAGGCCGAGGGAGGGCTCCTTGAGAAATCACTGAGAATTCTTGGCATTTGCTAATTACTTCATCCAGAACACCTGTGTATGTTTAACAGCTGTAAGCTATGTATATATTGAAATGCTGGTTATAATGAACTCAGAGTGGCCATCAGCCCTCTCCACGTCTATCCTGATGTGTACGTTGGATTGTGAAACTGACAGTGCTGATGTCAGTTTCCTGGTTTTGACAATGCATTATGGTTATATGAGTAAGAAATGATTATTGAGCAAAGATGGGTGAAGATAACATGGTTATCCTTTTTACTATTTTTGCAACTTATGAGTCAAATTATTTCAAAATAAAAAGTATTTTAAAAAATAAGTCCTGAAATCAAACTGTTGCTTTCCCTGTTAGTTGTATAAATTTGGGCATATTATTATTTAACATCTTGTCTAGACCTGTTTCCTCATCAGGAAAATTGGGAGAATAGTGTGATTCCTATCTTATAGTATTGTTATGATTAAATCATATAATTTGTAAGTGCCCAACACTGTGTATAACATAAAGTTGATGCTCAAACATTGAGTCCTCTGCTTTTTTCTGTGGCTATTGGGTTTTAAGGTCTCAGATGAAAACTTGTTCAAAAGGAGGAATACAAAATGGATGGCTTTCTCTCAGAGCATCATCTGAACAAGAAGGATGTTCTCTCTGCCTTGAAAAGGTCTCAGTCCTCTTAAATTATTTAGCTTCTTCTTGAGTCCTTATGAACCAATAACTTTGCAAATTGCTGCATCAATGGTAGGAAATTAATTGTCATTGAGGTTTTTACGCATTTCTAGTCTTTAGATGCTGGGGCCTAAAGTTTATTGGCTCAGTTGCTTTTTTTCCTTTATACATTTAGTAATACTCATTTTAAGCATTTCTTCAGTAAGCAGTTGTTAACTAATGTACATTTATTACTTTTGTTTTCCAATCACATTGCTTGCAGTCCATGAGTACTCAGCATTTTGGCCTTTCCAAATATTTGAAGGTAAGATAATCAAAATCAAAACTAAGAAATCCTGTACTATGAAGTCCTATCTCTCTAACTAGATTGTACATTTCTTGAGGGTAGAGACTGCATTTTCTTTTTCAGAGAAGAAAGTAAAAATAACAGAAGTCTAAAAGAGTTGGGCCCAGTTGGATTCAATGGTGAGTAGAGAGGGGAAGTTGTCAACATCTGTGAGATTCTAGTTAAAAGAACATGATTGTGGAAAGAAGTTCCCAGAAAGCCCATTGTATTAGGGCCAACTGAGGAGATTAGGAATCTTCATTGTGAAAGGATGAAAATGGAAAGAAAATATAGCGAAGAGACCAAAATGCAAAAAAGGCCTGATACGTACATATGTAATTTGTGACCGTATTTTTGTGTCATAGAACAAGGGAATATCCTGTGAAGCTCAAAAAGTATAAACTTAGGATGCATGAAAGCATTTATCTAATTTCACAGTGTGTACTAGGGCTAAGATGTGCTTTACCATGAAAGCTGGTAAAGCATAAGATAAATTGATTCACAAATATTTTGGTAAATTATATTTTACTTCCTAAATCATAGACCTATATGTCTCATATATATATATTTAAAAGCATTATTACATGAAGCATATAATACAGTTGACTTCAAATAACAAGAGTTAAATAATGTATATGGGCAAATAAATTAATGAACTTGAAAACTCCTTTGACACATGTTCACTGAGTGACCTCTATTGAGTGTCCCATACCATTCCAGGAGCCTAAAATTCAGCAGTGAATATATCCTTGACTCGAATCCTTGTGCTCATGGAGCTTATATTCTAGTTAATAGAGAAAACAATAAACAAAGCTAATACATAAAATATTTAGCATATTAAATGATGGGAAGTTCTGTGGTAAAAAATAAAGGAAGAGGGATGGGGCTAAGGGAGATTTCATTTTAAACAGAGTATCCAGGAAAAGTTGCACTGAAGTAATATTTCCACAAAGATCTGAAGCAGGTGAAGGAATAATCTAGGCAAACATCTGGGAGAGGGATTTTCTGGACATTTCAAAAACAACAAAAAGGCCAATATGAGTGAAACAGAGGAATGAAGAGATGTGGGTGTGAGTAGCAGATGAAGAGAGAGGAAAAGGAGGTGGGTCATTTGGAGGAGCAGTGCTTCTCAAATTTTAATTTGCATGTAAATCACCTAGGTGTTACATTAAAGTAATTAAAATGATTCAGGAGGTCTAGAGAGTTTGCATTTCTTAAAGCTCCCAGGTGATGTTGATGCTACTGGTCTGTGGTTCACAGTTTGAATAGCAAAAGATTGGAGCTTGTGTGCCATTTAAGGATTTTGGATTTACTTTGAGTGTTGTGGGTTGAATTGTGACACCCTCCCCACACAAAAAAATACATGCTCAAGTGCTAACTCCCAGTGCCTGTGAATATGACCTTCTTTGGAAATAGGATCTTTGCAAATATAATCAAGTTAAGCTAAGGTCATAGCAGGTTGAAGTAACGCATTAATCCAATGACTAGTTGACTAGTGTCCTTATAAGAAAAGGGAAATTTGGACAAAGAGACACAAGCAGAGAAGACCACGTGAAGATGGAGGCAGAGATTAGAGCAATATATCTACTAGTCAGGGAACTCTAAGGACTGCTAACCACCACCAGAAACTAGGAATAGACAAGGAATGATCCTGCTGCAGAGCCTTCAGAGAGAGGATGGCCCTGCTGATACCTTGATTTCAGACTCCTAGCCTCTAGAACTCTGAGAGAATAAGTTTCGGTTGTTTTAAGCCACCCAGTTTGCAGGAATTTGTTACAGCAGCCCTAGGAAATTAATACATGGAGTGAGGTGGACAATTAAGTCATTGGGGGGGTTTTAAGAAGAGTGGCTTGATTTGACTTATATTCTAAAAGAATCATTCTGTCTGCAGACTTGAGAATAGACTGAAGAAGGGGGCAGCACAGAGGTAGGGAGACTGGTTAGGCGACTATCGCGTAAACCTAACTGGATAGTGGAGGTGACAGTGGTTTGAGTGAGGGGACAGTGGTTTGAATTTGATGCCTCATTGTGGAAGCATAACCTCACTTGGATTTGTATGAGTGATATTTAAAAACATCATCCCAGCCTGGGAACGTGGAACTTTCATTATTTAGTACTTTTGACAAATGTCAGTCACTCAAACATGGACCATACCAGGCTTGACAAAGAAGCAGGAGTCATGTTGCATGTAAGAAATATCACCTACTGTTTACTTCGATCACATATATTTTCTGTTTTTATCTTAAGAAGATACTTTCACCTCAGAAAGCATGTTACTATCAAGAATTATTTATGGATGTAGTGATTTAATAATTCTTTTCATTAACGTTTTAAGAAAAATCCTATCCTTCCATGGGAACGGGAGATAGGCTGGGGGGATCTGCAGATGTCTAGCACTGCCTGTGGCTGGGAAAGTAGATTTGCCTACAGTAGTAGGAAATCTATTGTTAGTGCAAAGATCCCTAATAGCTCTTTTAAAAAATGAAGTTGGCATTTATATCTCCATCTCTGCTGAATCTTTGCCAACCTCTCCCTCGGTTCAAAACTCTGACAGGGTGTAGGAGCATGTTCATCAATCACTCAAGCCCCAATATGAGCACAGGAGGGAGAAAACCCACTTTTATTGAAGTGGTCAATTAATTCCCCATGAAAAAGCTGTAGCTACAGACCTGGTTTTCTTGTCCATTGCCAAGAAAACAATGGTCTCATCTGACCCCATTTAATTAGGCCGGATTGAACAGCAGAAATCCTACTTGTGCATTTTTCTAGGCATGGGGAATGGCTGGCTGTTCTAGCTAGTGGGTTTCAAATTTTCTCTTCTGAGGAATGTGCTTTTTATGGCAAATGACTAGATAGTTGTCATCTTAAGATGTTAAATCAGTTTAAACCCATGCTAGTTCTAATTGTTTTTATTTATACTTTGGAGTATTTCTAAGGCTGAAAAAATGGTCTTACCACCATTGAATCTACCTGTGATCATCAAGGTAACAGGTAGCATTCTTGTACTACAAAATATACACTTAAGTTGGTTAGTGTGTATATATATATATCTTTTATGATCTCATATAACCTATATGAAAACTGGAGTATGCATTTAAATTCAACATTTGCAGAGTGTCATTTATAGAGTGTTTGCTGAATCCACACATAGTAGTGAGATTTACTCATTTTACACCAGCAAATTGGATGTGGTCAATCCCCAACTGTGTTTGCTCTGACAGTGCATTGATACTGTACCTATTCTGATTGTATTTCACATATTGTCATCCATAGCTGATGCCACATTACCTTATTGATGATAACTTAGCAGTTGTGTTTCCTAAACCTCTTACAATCAACTCAGTCATGAGATCACTTTATTCATTTTAAAAGTTTTTGTTAACATTAGCTCTTTCTGAGACTACGTTTTGTTCAAATAAGATTCTGTCTCATCCTATGCCAGTTATCAAGATTCTCTACATTTAATTATTTCTCTACAGAGATTTAAATCAACATAGTTCCTATCTTCTTATTAAGTGCATCTCAAAAGTATGGTCCCTGGATCAACAGCATCAGTATTACCTGGTTTTGTTAGAAACTAAGATTCTCACATCTTACCACAGACCTACTTTATCTGAGGTGAGCCTCAGGAATTTGTGTTTTTATAAGCCCTCCAGGTGATTCTGATGCATGCTACAGTTAGAGAACCACTGTTGTAGTTGGTTAAACAATCAAAGAAATAGCATAGGCATGGATGTGTATACGTCCTATGAAACTTAATATTTTCTGATTTTCTAAAGAGAGCTCACTGAGAAGCAGGTCTATCTTAAGTCCCATTAATAAATTCTGTTATTGAATATTAAAAATGATTTGCTTGTATGAAGTTGCTATTGTCATTCTATTCCATGGTGTGTGTCTCCTCTGAGGACAAACTCGAACAAGTCGCAAATATACTAAGAAATGATCTAACAGATAAAGAAATAAATGTAATGATTAGGGAACTTTTCTCTTTTACTTAAAAATACATATTTCGAAACATCTATGAAAAACAGAAAACAAATGGTTTAAACATTCAATTAGTTCTGATATTAAATAAGAACATATGGCCGAAATTATAACCATGAACTAAATTCTAAGCCTATTGGGACTTTTTTCCTTTTCTCTTCTGCACCTGCATAATGGACATGACCCTTAGCAGCTCTATCAATAATAGAAATAATGAGCCCTTCCAGTGAATTTCACCCTTCAGAGTCATTTAATCTAATCACCAACTTGCTCATAAAGGCTCTGGAAAATTGGTAGGTATTACTGACTGCTTCTTGCTGGGGTTTGTTGCCCTCTGATTGCATGTGTGATACTCAGAGAATTACAGTCACTCCCTCAGAAGGTCATTTAGTACTTTGAAGCCCATAGTTTAAAAGAAGATTTTGTTTCCGCTAAAGAAAGACTGAGGCAGGAGAAGAATTAAAAGTAAACTGTTAAATTTAAATGCATTTGAGAACCTTATAGCAGAGGAAGAACGGGGTCACCCCGCCAGTGGGCTGCAAAGGTGGGACTGATGACCAGCGCTGTCTGCCCCTCCCCCGAGCTGCCAGCTTGCGGTCATGCTTACACTGTCTGGTAAAAATCTCCTCCGGGGGGTCTGGCTTCAACTGCTCCTGCTCAATTATGGCCTCCTGTGCCATATGATCTCTCCACGGCCCCCTGGAATAATCAAAACCTTTCAATCTTACCTCACACTGTGAATAACTGAGTATCATATGGTGGTAGTAATTGGGAAAAATGACTCAAACTCTTCCAAAATTTGCAAAGTTTTCATTGTCAGTTTGGGGACCTCTGCCCTTTAAGTGTTTTGGAGTACTTTTTAAAACAACTACTCTCTCTGACTATTGAGCTGTGACAAGTTTTCTACTTTTTAATATTTTTTTCTTTTTTGGTAAGGCAGCCTTGGAAGAGAAAGAAGAATGAGAAAAGATCAAACTGAGAAAACTCTAGACTGAATATGATTAAGTTTTTATTAGTTCAAAAACTTCAATGTTTTCTAATTACAAAAGTGCAATTTCAGGTTCTCTGTAAAATATCTGGAGAATGGGAGCTCAATTTAGAAATTAAGATATGTTATAGGAAAAACAAATTTTACGTATTTCTGGTATTCTTCAGATTGTATCTGACATCCGTACCCAATGTATTTGTTTTTAAACTTATTGTTCTTCTATTTGTACAAAGGATTATCATCAACATGATGGCCAGCTTTTTTCCTAATCTATAAAGAATCAGATAAGAAATGGACTTAATCATCATTAAAAGATATTCATTTGGCCATAATTAATAACCAAAAAATACTAATTATCAAGATGATTTATTACCAGAACTGGATACCAACGATATTTTCAGCTTAAGTTGAAGGGTTTCTTGAAAGTTTGAGAAATTTTTTTCAAGCTATAATATCTTTTGAGGGTTTAAATAATTTTATTCTTAGCATCTGGAGATTGTTCTGTGTTGATTTTTGTCTCTTTCAGGTGTGCTATTCTATGAATTAGAATTTCTCCATTCTCAATTGAGTGCAAAAACATTTTTGGCTCCCAATAAGTAACAGCCTTGAAAAATAAAGACTAATGAGATACAGTACTCATTCTTAGGGAATTGTGAAAGTTATTTGAAAACGTATAGGAGACATTCTACCAGACCATTCCATTTTTAAAGCTTCAGCTCAAGCCTCACCACCCACATGAATGTTTCTCTGATTCTGAGAGGGTGTTTTGTCGTTACCAATGTGGTAGCAATTACTGCATCTGAGCACTGAAAATTATAATACCTTAATATGCATCACCAGCCTTCTGTGAGCCTTTCAGGGCAGGATCTGGGCCTGATTTTTTTTTTTTTTTTAACCACAAGTAGTGGTAGATTTTTGGCTCTCCAGAAAAATGTGTTAAAAACATGTTTGTAATCATGATCTTAAATGTACACATAATAAAGCCAAAATTTCACACGTTGCACAGATAGACATTGCCTATGATGTGGGAAGGTAGTATGTTAAAAGGTTATCATACACTCAGAAATTTCTAGAATTTAAAGTATCTTGGAGATGACTTATTTCAATTTTCCCAGATTCCCCAGGTAAATAGAGGTTTAGAGGGTTTACATGACTTTACCTAGGATGCAAAGTTAGTTGGTGGCATGTTTTGTGTCCTCTATAAACTTTTGAGTAATGGAAAGTTAATTATACCATACAAATGATTAGATAATATTATTAGATAATTAAACATTATTGGGTAATTAAAACTTCATTAATAAATTTTACTTAAAAACAATACACTGTCCCACTTAGCATAATCGTTCCTTTCTTAAGTATGCCTCTTTTCTACAGGTAGAATCATATTTTTGCTTTGGTTTTAGATTCAACAAAGTTGTTTTAGACAATGACTTCTCACATATAAAAATGGGAGTGAGTGAGTGTGTGTTTGTGTGTGTCTGACTGTACTCTGGATAACCTCTTAGAAAACGCCTGGGACCTAGTTTGTAACATCACAAAATAATCAATGCTACATACTATGTAGGAAATAGTATTACGTACATCAGAGCCATGTGAATCCAAGAGAGTGGACAAAGAGTGTTATCATTGCAAAGCTACTGCACAGCAGGATGGCTTTTGCAAGGACATGGATGACACTGTCTTTTTCTTCCCCTATGAACAAAGAGCTTGTCACCTCCTCAGCACATCCATTCTCCCCTGCATGGGGTTGTATGGCCCATGCTGACTTTCAAACCTTAACCGACAAAAAAACTCTTTAGAAATACGTTTGATTATGATTATTCTTGAGAGAAGTTTGAAAGCTGAATTTAACAGTGAGTCACAGTCATTGTATATGAGATATACTTTGTCTTGGAAAAAGACTATATGCCTAAATCACATTGGCTATTTTTTGTTTTTCTGCTCTTACTCGATCATCACGTGTTCAATATTCATTTTCTATTAATATTTTCTACTTAGGGTTTTGAGAGTGCATTTTCAGCAGCTTTCCAAATCTGAAGTGAGCATCTTAAATGCATTTACTCACTTCTTCACTCAGTTTTCTTTTAGGTCCAACCAGATGCCGGATATTGTCATTTCCCTGATATATATATATGAAGCCCTGTAGCTGTTTAATAAAGTTTGAGCTGCTTTGAATATTATTATTAAAAGTCTTCAAATGGTTAAGCTTTTCTTTTCTTCCTTAATTGTTTTTTTGTTTTTTTGTTTGGCAAGACTACTTCATAGATAGCATTATGAACTTCCATCAGGGGGCACATAATGCCAGATTGTTCTCTTTTAGTGATGTTAGCAGCCACAGATGATCATTGCCTTCATTCATTAATTCATCAGGCACTGCGAAATCTATTCTAATTATATAGTTCTCTCTTCATTTATCAGTTGGATTATTTTTATAAACAGAAACTTGTCCTCATCAAATTTTGATTACCTTAGGTACATTTTATTGGGGGAAAGGCAGGATAAATGCTTTGTTTTTTCCCCTTTATTTTCCAATTTCCACAGTTGTGATTGGTTCCCTAGCATCTTTTAAAGTTGACCGCTGAGTTTATTTGTTTTTTTTTAAATTACATCATGAGCTGATGGAATTAAATACATTTATTGATTCTTAAGTGGTTCTATCTGGCCCAGTGGGTGCCTATTAAATGGATTCTTTACCAGACCCTAGAAGTCCTTGATGGCTTCCTTAATTTCTGTATGATGAGACATGCCAGACTAATTTTATACATATATTGATCCAGATCAAGAATCTGCCATTTCTCCAAGGTAATCTGGTTTCTTTTAGTGAGAAGTTGTACTTAGTGATGAAAACCTGGATATTAGACGTGCTAATTGTTACTGAGTGGTCATTATTTCTAGGCATTTTCAATAAACACACATGTATGATACCTCTGTCTGTCTGTCTGTCTCTCTCTCTCTATATAAATACATCAAGAAATTATACTCATATTTATAATTCAGATTTAGGACAACAGGATTTTTATTTAACCTTATTCATCTTAAAATTGTATCTTCTTTCTCCTAAGACAAAAAAACTGGTTTTAGTATCGCCAACAAAATTTCTCATTAGCTTTATCCCACCCCACACCAACAACAGTCTCAGAGTACCATACCAACACTGCCACCAAATATATAATTACTAAAAATATTTTATTTTTCTTGTTCTTTTAGTTCCTACTAAAGGATATATCCCACTGAGGATATATAAACAAATTACCATGGTTTAAGAAGATTTGGAATTCAAAGATTTCTCTTTGTACTTTATGCCACCAACTATTTATATAGGTTCATTTGTTTCACATTACTTTCAGTTTTCAGGAAGTGCTCCTAAAAATTTTATTTTATTTTATATTTAGGCGAAATATGTATATTAGTCTTTACATAAAATTTGTAGAACAATGTTATTCTAAGAAATCTAGTTTCTATCTTCCCATTCCCTCCACCTCATTTTTGCCTCTCATCATATGTAAACATTTAAAAAAATTTATTGCTTAATCATCTGTATTTTTTAACACTAGCACTGGGCACATATATTGCTATCCTCCCTTTCTGAGATAAATAATAGCACATTGTATACAACTGCATTTTGCTTTTTTCTTTAACGATATATCCTAGAGATCATCTCATACTATATTTAAAAGAATTCCTCATTTTGTTTTTAGCTGCATGATACTGCATTGTATAGATATTCCATAGTTTATTCAACTAGTCCCCTGTGATGGAAATTCAAATTATTTCCTTTTTTTTTCTTGTTACTTATAGAATGATGGGGGAAAAAATCCTTGAGTAGACTAGACTCTCATGCAGCCTCTAGATCTAATTATCAAATTACTGGAGCATCAGGTGAACGAGGCACCTGTTAAACAATATTCAAGAATATAATCAGTAAAATCTACGTTGTGGGAAACCTCACAGGACAAATGACCTGAATTCTTCAACCACAAAGACAAAAACGAAAGTCAAAAATAAGATGGAGATACAGATTAGAAGAGAATTAAGAGAGATTTTAGCAGTTCTAATGTATGGACCTTATTTTGAATACCAATTAAAACAAACTATCACAGAAGGCAATTGTGGACTGCATTTGATGATGCTAAGGAATTACTTTTAGTGATTTTAGGTGTAATTATTTTTAATTATTTTAGGTACAATAATAGTATTATGGTTATTTTATAGATCTTAAAGATACATGCTGAATACTTACTGATGAAATGATGTATCTGAGATTTGTTTCAAAACAATCTTGGGAGGGTGGAGGTTGGAGTCAATATGGATGCACCAAGATTAGCCTTGTGTTGACAAATTTTGATGCTGGCTGATGAGTTTACAGTGGTCCATTATACTACTTTCTCTTATTTTGTATATCTTTAAATTATATAAAATATAATTATATAAAATGTTATATAAATTATATAACATTATACAAATTATATAAAATGTTATATATAAAATGTTAAATTATATATAAATGTTTTATTTATAACATTTTATATTATATAAAATATATGAATTATGTAAAATGTTAAAATCCATGTAGCTTTGATTAATCAGATATTGCCTTTCAGGACAGGGTTGTCTTATAATATGTAGATAGTGTAATTGTCTCTAAGGATTCTGAAAATCTAAATTCAACAAGATTATTGGCTTTTATTATTCTTTTTTTGAGGAAGATTAGCCCTAAGCTAACATCTGGCACCAATCCTCCTCTTTTTGCTGAGGAAGACTGGCCCTGAGCTAACATCTGTGCCCATCTTCCTCTACTTTATATGTGGGACTCCTGCCACAGTAGGGCTTGTCAAGCGGTGAGTAGGTCTGCACTGAGGATCCAAACCAGCAAACCCTGGGCTGCAGAAGTGGAACATGCAAACCTAACCACTCCGCCACTGGGCTGACCCCCCAAATTGTTAGCTTTATAACGTAAGAATTTGGCTTATTGTATCTCTTACATGCAGGAACTGGTCTATTTTAACTTCTTGATATTATAGTGAATAAAGTATTGTCTGGGATGCTTATAGTATGTAAAATGGAAAGGAAAAGTTAATGAATCAAGATTATGGAAATAAGAAAAATGATAAATTCCAAAATACAATATTCATATATTTCTTTCCTATTTCATCATGATTTATCTTTCCACTGGAAAAAAAAAAACAGATTATGTGCTGTGAAAGTCTTATGTCTTGTTCAAATTCTATGAGCCATAATGAGACTTTGAAGTTGCAGCTGGGCAGATCAATTCAACTGTAGTAGCCATACTAAAAGGATGACAGAGAAGTTGAATGAAAACACATGAAGAGAAGGGGGAAAACATAGCACATAGTGATGTAATTTAGTCCGTCAATGACTTCCAAAGAACCTACTCTGGAAGGTTGGATGATGGGTGATGTGGCACAAATATTTAAGTAGATGCAATACTAGTATTTGAGAGGCTGGGCATTTCCTAGTTACAGAGGATTTTATCAGAACGTCATAGCGCAGAGGCCGGTAATGGGAGGGAGAAGTGTCTACAATTCGGAAACTGAAAAAAATTTTTTTATCTGTTTATCCAGATCATACAGTTTCTTTTAGCGGTAATTATAGATAGCTTACTATTTAATATGAGATCATTTACATTTTGAAATTCCGCCTATCTCCAAACGAAAAGGAGAGAGGCAGGAAGTCAAAAATTGTCCAGTGCCTGGACTGAACTCCAAGATCCACAGCTGTAGGGAACGTGTCTGCTTTTATACACCTTTATATCCTCAACATCTGGCCTAGAATCTTGGTTACGGCAGATCTGCAGCAAATGCTGTTGTCTAAGTGAATGTGTGCATGCTGAATAGGATGAGAAGGGAGACAAAGTAAAGGAAACAATAAATAAAAACAAATAAATAGATACAAGCATTAATTACCTGACCAGCCCTTTTTTGTTAATGTAGGCCCCATAGCATAAATGCTCATGAATATTCTCAGAATGGTTTGCCACCTTGTGACCTTGATTTCAAAATTCTTTAACTCTCCCTTCCATGGCAGAACACCCAATGAGTGAAACACTGCTTGAACCACATTTGCTGTTTATCAACCTCCACAGAGACTTCTACCTGCAAATTTAGCTTAACCATTTACTCATCCACTCATCCTGTCTAAATTTTTTTTTCTATTTAGAAGCTGACTTTAAAAATTTTATAGTTATATATTAATATAAAGATATACAATTGTTCAAAGATGATATTTAAACGTTTTTCTTTACTCTTCTTGGATAGAAGTCTTTCCTTGATTCAGGTGAGAAAATAAACACAGAATAATCCTTTAATATTTTGGACAATACAAGTATAGAAAGACTTTCTATGTAAAGTTAGTCTAGAAATGTTCAGAAGTGGCTTAGTTAATAAGAACAGCACATCTAGAACCTTAAATCAGGTTTCACCACTGCACGTGAAGCCCTACAAGCATACAGAGCCTATAAATACGTAATGAGAAAGTATCTTCTCATCTTTTGAGAAATATGTTGTAAAGTAAAACCTAACAAAAACCGGTAAATTCCAGAGGCTGAAGTTATACCTATTGAAGTTACATCTGTTGAAGGAGGAGAGGGAGGTAGCAGTTTCATATTCAATATCAATACTATCTTCATATATTAATTATTCGTTCTACAAATACTTACGGGCATATACTGTGTGGCAGGTCATTTTCCAGTTGCTGGAGGTACAGTGGTGAATGAAAAAAAACAAGGCCCTTGCTGTGATTTTAATGTGACTCTAATTTTGGAATGTTGGATACATAGGATGGAGATAGACAATGAACAAATTATAAAGAAATGCAGTAACTTCAGATAACCACAAGGGTATGATTCAAATAGAGTGGAATAAACAACAGAGACCAATTGGGGGTGGATATTGGGAATTGTTTTCAGTAGAGTGTTCAAGAAGGATGTCTCTGAGACATTTCTTTTAGCTAGAGTCTAATGAGACAAGGAGCTCCCCATTTACAGATGTAGGGAGGAAGGTGTTGAATAGAAAGAAAGAGAGTGAGGCTGGGCAAATGCTGTTCTGGCCCAGAGCTTACACACTTCTTTCCTCTGTCCGTGAGTAACTCAAGATTGGAGAGTAGACAGGGCTCCAGCATGAAGAGTCTTTTAAGATATGGTGAAGAGTCTTGTTTTAAAAATTCAAGGGGATGTCACGGAAGAGTTTTAAGACAAAGAGTGATGTGAGCTACTCTTTATATTTCAGAGCCATTCAGCCTGCTATATAGAGAGTGGGTTGAATGGATCCAGCAAAACGAGGAAAATGAGCCCGGAGACCATTCTATTCACCAGGTGAGAGAGCATAGTAGCTTAGAGTGAAATAGACATCTTCTGTCTATATTTTGGAGATACAGCAAAAGGTACCTGTAAATTGATTTGAGTGGGGGTGGGGCTTGTGGATTGAGGCAGTGACTGAATTGGACCAATCAGTTGTCAGACTAACTTTATAGTCAACATTATAGTAGCATCTCTCATTACAGAAAAATGCATTTATCTTCAATGAGAAAGGCAAGATGGGAATGTGACTGGCTCTCTTGAAGCTAAACTGGGCACTAGTGTTCCACTCCAAAGGAATTTCAGTTAAACATTTTTGTTTACGTTTCTGCTCTATAAGACCCTGGTCTAGAAGCTGCAAATAGAAGACCAGTTAATAGTCGTCAATACTTTCGATGTGACAGAAGCTGTTTTAAGTTCTTTACCTGTTAATTCATGTAATAGTCACCATAAGCCTTAGACATATGTAACATTATTATTACCCCTATTTTACCTATGAAGGAACTGAAATGTAGAAAATTTCAGCGAACTTCCCAAATCCCTCAGCCGTAGTGGTGGAGCCAGAACTTAACATAGGCAGTTTGTCCCTCAAACATCACACAATATTGCCTCTTACAGAACAAGATTAAGAATATCCCACATTTACGTTATGTTTCAAGACTTTTCTATGTGTATTAACTCAGATTTTCCATTTTATTCTCATCTAATCCTATTAGTAGCCAAAACATCTCTCTCTGCGTGGGATTTCATTTGGCAAGCTAATGTTTCTTGATGTCCTACTCTGTAACGAATGCTATAAGTGCCAGGCATATGGTGGTGCAACCCTCAAAAAACTGATGTTCTACGCCTGGATTTCTTCTAGTTAGTTATAAGGAGTTAGCAAGGTATAATATCCTCAGATTTCCCTTTACTCAACTATAAAATACAAGACATATTAAATGTTGTTAGTGACTGATTTATACATGGAAATTGATTTTTAACAAGACTAAGTTCTTTGTTCAAGCAAAGTAGCCATATACAACAGGAAAAACAAAAATCAGTAACTTTTCTCATTAACAGCAACAAGCAAATTAGAAAAAGTAATGATAATAATAAGAGTAATACTTAAGGAGTTCTTTCACATTAGTATCAGAAACTCTCAAGTACTCAGCAAACTTGGAGCGTAGAAATCCTAGAAATGAAAGTTTTCAAAAGTTAGTAAAGGGCATTCAAAAATGTGTGCATAAATGGAAATCTTTACTGTGTTTACCAAAGAGAAAACTCAGCATTGTCAAGATCAAGATGTTGGTTCTCCCTAAATTCATCTATGTTTTAGTCTCAGTTAAGATTGTTACGAGATTCAGCAAACAGTTTAAAAAATTCATATCGAAACATAAGACTGGCAATGAAAAATTTTTAAATGAATGAGTAAGAGTGACTTTTTCTACCAGAGAGCAATATATCATAAAGCTGTGGAATTCATAGTGTAGAATATTCATGCATGAATGAACAAGTGGCTGACTAGGATAGAAAGTCCAGAAATAGATGTATGTGTCTATGTAAATGTTGTGTGTGTATATATATTTATATAGTTTTTCATCTTTTATTCATAATTTTGTTCATATTTTCATAATTTATTCATTGACCTCAGGTAGGTAATATATATATAAATAAAAACCAATGAAAAATACCAAAACCAATCAGGAAAAACATTTCAATAAATGTCAAGAAGGCTATCATTATAACATAAAAGTATGATTATAATATAAAACTAAATTCATACCTCATACTATATCTAAATATACCTAAAATTTAAATAAATCTGAAGCTTAAACATAAGGAAGCAAACAACAAAAGATAATTAGGGAAATACAGATTAAAAGAGGAATGCCCTTAATCTTAGAAAAATTTAAACAGCTAATAAAAACAATTGTTTATAGACTTGTGGGAAAAGAGCTACTGACACATACAGAAGGAGTGTGAACTGAGTTAGGCATTTTAGCAGGTACTTTCCCATTATTATTTGAAACAAAAATTAGGTTGACCTCAGATAGGCAATTTCCTTTCTAAATATATATCCTTGAAAAACAAAGTAGAGGAGGAAAAAAGAAGCTGTAGAGAGGCACTTTTATTGCAACATTAATTGTAATACTGAAATATTAGATATGACCTAAAAGTCTTTTTGTAGGAAATGGCTAAATGATACTTCTATTCCTACACTGGAATTCTACAAAGAACTTGAAAGAACAGGACTAGACCTATAGGCATTAATGTGGCTACTTCTTTAACATATATTTTGAGATAAAAAACACACAAACAAAAACAACTTGTAAATACTAATTATAGGACAATATAATTTAAGTAAAAAGTGAGCATATAAAGCACGCTTTATATTTACAGTGGTTTGGTAAGCCAAAACATGTTAAAGGTCCAATGATGAAATACAATCGAGAACAATGACCTATGTAATTGTGGTCCAGGGGGAATTTCCTTAGATGTCAGAACTAGGGGGAGATCCACACGAACTGACATGGCTACTTCTAGCCTGTTCTATTGAATGCAGCAAATATCCATTTTCTGTGCTCCTTCAATCAGTGAATCATTACTTCCAAGAGTTTCCACTGAAAACCAAATTTCAAACTTTTGGGATAATTCTACTTCTTCAGGAGTATTTCCATCAGATGGATCCTGGAGTGTGTCAGAAAACTATATTTACCTGCTCCCTTGTATCCTTGATTTTTGCATGTGTCTTTGCATATTTGTTTTCTGATTTATAGCAAATTGAAGTGAAAGTAATCTAAACCTAGTGTCATCTTTTCCAATTTTTAATCTCTCTTCTTTTATCTGTTGGGCAGATATAACAAAATACCATAGACTGGGTAGCTTATAAACGACAACAATTATTTCTCACAGTTCTGGGGGCTGGGAAGTCCAAGATCAAGCCACCAGCAGTAATGGTGTTTCAACATACGGATTTTGAGGGGACAAATATTCAGTCTATGGTAATAACTGGATCACTTTTGTGATATGGCCTGCCTCACATTTATTTTTAAATATTTTAAGAGGTTTAGAAAGATGAACACCAAAATCATAACCAATTCAAAACAAAATATTCCTCTGGTAATAGGGGATGAGTGGAAGAGGAGGGTGGAAATCAAAGTGATATTGGACAAAAGGTCTTTGATTTCTTATATTATGCTATATTATGTTAACCGTTTATTTTGAAGTAATTATGAATTAACAGGAAGTTGCAAAGCTAGTACAGAGAGGTCCCATGTTCCCTCTCCCAGTTTCTCGCAATGGTTCTGTGACATTATATGCTAACTCTAGCATAGTATCAAACCTAGGAATTTTACATTGTTACCATGTGTGTCTTTAATTCTATGTCGTTTTATTGCACGTGTAATTCATGTAACTAGTAGCATGTTTTACTGTATTTGTAAAAAATTAGAAAGCATGTATTTATGTTACTTTATTTAATTTTAAAAGGATGATGAAGGGCTGGCCCCATGGCAGAGTGGGTAAGTTCACACGCTCCACTTCGGCGGCCCAGGGTTTCGCTAGTTAGGATCCTGGGCAGGGACATGGCACCGCTCATCAGGCCATTCTGAGGTGCATCCCACATGCCACAACTAGAAGGACCCACAACTAAAATACACAACTACGTACTGGGGGGATTTTGGGAGAAAAAGCAGAAAAAAAAGATGATGAAAATCACTATAATCTCACAATTCAGTCATTTATTCAATAAACATTAATGGTTACCTAGCTTCAACTGTTTGAATGTATCATAATTTAACCAATTCTCTATTCCTAATCACCAATTTATTAAATATTATACACAGAAGATAAACACTAATGTACACATACAGTTGCACACTATTCCCATTGTTTTTTTCTGCAAGCATAATTGTTGAATCAAATCATATGTAAATATTGAAGATATTTCCGGATTGCCTTCCAGAAATGTTCTATCAATTTAAACTCACAGTAGGAGACTGAGAGTCAATATTTTGTTGCAACCACAAAGATCGTGAAAACTTTATGTATTTTTAAATGTTTCAGCACTTAGCAGTGTCCAGCACATAAGGGACATTCCAAAAATATTTATTTAAGAAATAAGTACAGGAAATAAGTTAACAATTTTAAATGGAAAAAAGTAACGTCTCTTGAATGCATTTTTCCTCTAACTTGTGACAAAAGTCAGAAGAGTTTTTATTATGATTCGAAAAAGTTTTTTTATTTCTTCTGTGAATTTTCTTATCATGTCCTTTGCTCATTAAAAAAAAAAAAACCCTGTACTTTTTTCCCTTGATTCTTGATATCAATTTTATGTTAAACATTTTTCTTGTCTCTTATAGAATTTGCTAATCTTTCTTCCTAGTTTTCACTTCACTTCAAATTTTGTCTGAGATATCATTGACATAAGATGACTTTCATTTTTGTGTAATCAAAATCTAATCCTTCCTGATATTGATTCTTGCTTTATTGATTAGTAAGTCCCTCCCAATATGAAATAAGTAAGTCTTCACCTGATACAAGCTAACATTTACAATTAACATTTTATTGAACATTTGATTGTACGTCATAATGTAGAGCTCAAACTATTTTTCCCAATTAGTTGGTCTCATATACAAATACTATTTGTTGAATAAAATTTTCTTCCTCCTCTAATTTGAAGAATAATCCTTGGAAAATGCTAAATTATACCTCATAAAGGAGCTATACCTGAGTTTTTTGTTTTCTTGCATTTTTTCCTTAGCAGTCTCAACTTGTTTTAATAATTGTAGCGTGATAAGATATTTTGATATTTGGCAGTGATATCCACACACTTAATCTTATTTTGGAAAATTGCTATTCCAGTTAACTTTACAAACATTGTATGAAACTCAACAAAACAACGTCTTCATGTTATTTGTGATTTCTCATTCTTCTTTGTAATTAAATCCCAATAAATACATTTTCAAATTTAGCATATTCTTTTGATAAATTCTGGGTAAAACTGTATTGAAAACACAGACATTGAACCAACAATTACTTCCTTACCTCTCCTTTTCCCAAAGAACTAAGAGATTCTAAGGGAAAAGGCAACTGGGAATTGGAGAGGCAGAACAGGAAGATAATTATTTGTGAGAAACTTTGAGAAGTTTCTTCCAATTGAGAAGGCACAGTCCTACCCATGTGAAATAGTAACAAACCCAGGATTTAACGGGAGAAGCCCCCAGCCTAAGTGCCCTTCCTTGGACAGAAGTTTAGGAAAGAGGAGCAAACAAGGACTGAAATACCATCTCTGTGTTAAAGACACATAAACATTAGACCCATTAAGTCTGAACCCAGGCTTCTATATCCACTGCTTGCTCAACACGTCATCTTGAGTGTTTAATTGTCACCTTGATTCCTGACTTGGAAGATGCTACCCGCCTCCACTTCTTAAGCTACTCATTGCTGCATCTCCCCTGTTTCATAAATGACTTTATCACCAACCCCACAGTTGCTCAGAATAAATACCTGGAGGTTATCAGTTATCCTTTATTCCTTTCTTTCCCTTATACCCACAATGTCTTAGTCAAGTTGGGATGCTATAACAGAATAATGTAGGCTAGGTGGCTTAAACAACAAACATTTATTTCTTATGATTCTAGAGGCTGGGAAGTCTAAGATCAAAACACCAGCAGATTTAATGTTTGGTAAAGACCCTCTTCCTGGTTTCCAGATGGTCACCTCACTGTACCCTCACATGGAGAAAAGAGAGTGAGTTAGCTCTCTGGTTTCTCCTTCTAAGGTCACTAACCCCATTCACGACAGTTCTACCCTTACAATTTAATTACTCCTCAAAGGCTCCACTTCCAAATACCATCACATTGGAGATCAGATTTCGACATATGAATTTTGGGGGAAACCAACATTCAGTCCTTAGCACACAGTTAAACTGTCATCAAGTTCTTTGAGCTGTGTCTTAGTAGTTTATCTCAAATTTGCCTTTCCTCCCCATTTCCATCACTACTTCCTTAATCTGCGCCACCAACTCCTTATCCCTGAATTATTGCAGTCAACCTCTCTGCTTCCATCCTTGTCCTACTACAATTCTCCACTCAACAGTCTGACTTACCTTTTTATAACACAGGTAAGAACATATTATTCCCCTGTCAAGTCCCTCCAGTAATTTTCCCTCACATTTATCCGTGGCCATCCTATTGGCCCTTGTGCATCTCTTATACCATGCCCCATCCACCTCATGCTCTCCACTTCAGTCCAGTTGTATTTCTTGCTGCTCCTCTAATAAGCTTCTTCCCGTTTAGGGATGTTGCATTTGCTATTTCCTCTGCCTTTTCCCTTAGTACTCTAGGTGTTCACATCATTCAGACCTTCTCAAAAGTCATTTCCCAAGGAAAGTCTTTCCTAAGCCATTTATTGTATTATGTCCATTTGAGCTATCCACTCACTCAGCAAAGTCTTGTTTATTCTGTTTAATATATCTAGTCCACTTATCTAGTCACTATCTCCTTACTCTGTTTAACTTTTTTCTTCAGTGCACTTAATTTCTACATGTGGTTATAATATATATTTAGTTTTTTCTTTTTTGTTATGTTTTCTGTTTTAGATTGTAACTTCTGTAAGGCAGGGACCTTGGTCTGTCTCATTCATCAAGTGTCTGGCACAGAGTAAACATACAGAAATATTTGTTAAGTAAATTAACAGGCATAAGAATTAAGGTTGTTACACTTGTTTTTGGCATGGTGTGTTACCTAAGTTTTTATATGAAAGAGGAAGAATCCTGTGGAAAAGTAGAGTTTCACCAAGAGCAATAAGTGAATAGATTTTGTTGTATCTAGTGGGATATTTTTTAGGTAGTTTGCAGCCACTTTTGCGTATGGTTAACATACTGCTTGTCAGAATGGCTTCCAAGAATACTGCATGTGCTCATTGTTATAACTTACCTAGCGCATTGACTGAAGGTGAAGGAACGGAGGTCCTATTGTGATGTGAACATGTTTTATGACACTTGGTACCAGAAGAATGTGTGTAGTGGGGAGACACAAATTTGAAATTTTTGAAGTCAGAAGCTATTTTGTCAAAAATTCTTCCAGTCATTAGATGTGCAAAATCATGAGTGTGTCAATTGGTTCTTATTGACACCTGAGCAAAACAGATGTTCCTTCCAGTCTGGAGAATATAAGTAAAGAGAAAATGTAGAGTGCACAATTATGGAGGAATTATACTTTTTTCTTTTTTGATTAGAATCAAAAGAAATAAAATTGATCAGAATTCTTGGGTTCATAGGGCAAAAATGCATAGTAGTACTATAAACAAATAGTATGTTTATGCATGACCTCGACTGTTTTATGCACCACAGATTACAGTATCGGATCATCTTTTGGAGTACCTCACACCTCTTTTGTATAATTTCAGGCAAAATAACAGCAAAATTCCTATTGACACAGAGAAACAGCCAGAAAAAAACAAATTTTTCAGTGACAAAATTTTATGTATTAATCAATAAATCAACATAAGTAATGCCCATAAGTGATCACACATTTATGTAGCTCAATATGCAACGGCAGCAATTTTAAATTGTGTCAAGATTACTCTTGCATGTGCTTTAAATTCAGAATAATTTTGTATATACTTTAAGAATGATTGAATGATTGATTTGGGGCTGGCCCAGTGGCACATCAGTTAAGTGCACACGTTCCGCTTCGGTGGCCTGGGGTTTGCTGGTTCAGATCCTGGGTGCAGACATGGCACCGCTTGGCAAAGCCATGTCGTGGTAGGCATCCCACATATAAAGTAGAGGAAGATGGGCATGGGTGTTAGCTCAGGGCCAGTCTTCCTCAGCAAAAAGAGGAGGATTGGCAGCAGTTAACTCAGGGCTAATCTTCCTCAAAAAAAAAAAGTAACCCCCTTCCCAAAAAAACCAAAAGAATGATTGATTATACAAAAATCATCCTGATGGAAGCCAAAAACATATGCCTCTCCTGCTGCCTAAAAATGATGTGTACAGAAATTCAAAATGTCAAAAACTCTCTAATTATTTCAGCATGGAAACTAAAACCCATCATGGTCAAAAAATACAAAAATATGGGGAAGAATCAGAATTTCTAAGAAAATGCAGATTATTAAAATGACAACAGAATTGGCAAAGAGAATTAAGAGAGGCAGTCATCAAAGACAAGAGCCAAATGTTGGCAAGATCTGGAGAAAAGAAAACACTGCTGAACTTTTGGTGGGAATGTAAATTGACTTAGCCACTACGGAAATCAGTATGGAGATTCTTCAAAAAAATAAAAATAGAGTGACCATATGGTCCAGCAATCCCACTTCGGGGTATATATCCAAATGAAATAAAATATCTCAAGGAGATATCTGCACTGCCAAGTTCATTGGAGCATTAGCAACAATAACCAAGAACTGGAAACAACCTAAGTGTCTGCCAATGAATGAATAGATAAAGAAGACGTGGAATATATGTATAATGGAAAGCCAGGAGGAAGGACATCCTGCTGTTTGTGACAATATGGATAGACCTTGAGGGTCTTGTGTTAAGTGAAATGTTAGAGAAAGACAAATAATGTATGATCTCACTTGTATGTGGAATCTAAAAAAGCAAAACTCATAGAAACAGAAACTAGAGTGGTGGTTGCCAGGGGCAGGGGGATGGGAGAAATGGGGAGATGTTGGTCAAAGAGTACAAACTTCCAGCTATAAGATGAATAAGTTCTGGGGACCTAATGTACAGCATGGTGATTATAGTTATTAATACTGTATTATGTACTTAAAAGTTGCTAAGAGAGTAGATCTTAAATGTCCTCACCACAAGAAAGAAATGGCAATTATGTAACCACGCATGGTAATTAAGTGATGCAGATGTTAGCTAAGACTATGGTGATAATCATTTTGCAATATATAAGTACATGAAATCAACACATTAGCACCTTCAACTTACACAATGTTATCAAATATATCTCAGTAAAACTGGGGGAGAAAAGAGAAAATTATGAGAATGAAGATACACTAAAACAGGGATGGGGGGAGGAAACCAGAAAGAAGATGGCAGTAGTGATAAAGAAAAACAATCTGTATGGTCAAAACAGAGCACAAAGAAGAGCAATAGCTTTGCTTGCCTAAATTTGTTGACTTTGATAAGTACAATGATCTTCAATAAGTACCGTAATGAGAAGCAACTTTATTCAATATTGTTTAATGAGTAATGGCTTGTTTATTCACAATCATAGTCCTAGAAATATTTATACAGAATCAAAGAGAAAATATAATTTAAAAAAAGATTATTCTTAAACAGATATTTTGTAAAAATATGGAAAATTTCAAACTCTTACGTGGTCCTCGCTAGCCTATTCCAACTCTAAAACTTGCTTATCTTTTTGGTTATCAGCTGTTTATAAAGAAGACAGACGATATAAACATTAAATTGACCTTCAGACTGGATGAATACATTTAGAATCCTTAAAAGTCACGAAGACAGTGGTTAAAGAAAACTGTTGTTTATTTGGATTTTGAAAATCAAATGAAAATTCATGACAGCAGTATCTTGAAGATAGAAGACAGAACATTCAGTTCGATTTGGAAGTGCTAGAAGGAGGAGTAGTGTTTATTAAGTTTCTAAGTGAACGAGGTTTACCCTTCAGAGGTGAGGATGCAAAAAGGCATTCTTCAAGAAATGGAAATGATATGAAAATGATTGAAATTGATCAATATTTTGCACAAATACTTTTTAAGAAATTTCAGTGAAAAAAATGATTTATTTATCCAAAAGAGTTTATGACCAATGAAACAAAATAATTGGAAAGCATGGACAAAATGAAGTGGTAAATCTAACAAATAAATCAGATACTAAACATTGCTCTAGTATTGTAGTTTCTATGTTGGAAGCAACAAACACTAATTAGTTGATAATTATTGTGCACTACTATTATAATGCAAAACCCTCTCAGTGATTTTTAACTTTCTTGCCAACTGAAAATTATCTATCAGCGATTTTTTTCAACAAATGAAATCTCTTTGGAATCACTGTCAAATGCCCTTTAGCAACATTTGTGGTCAGTCCTTTGACAGAAAGGTGATCACAAAGGGTTGCATACACTCTTTCTGAACATTAACAAGTAGGCAGCACAGGTATAAATCACTCTTATTCCTTTATTCTCATCAGAGAAAAAAGTTGCATTCACGGTCCCTGAGGTTATTGCTGATTTTTGGTATTTACAATAGTAATAGGTTTTCTTTGTGTTTCAAGTGTTGTTCGTACATGTCAACTCCTTTGAAGATAATAAGTATAATGAGATGATCTGCCTATTGTAAAACTGCACAAGTCTTGGAACATTGCTATGACAACGTTTTAAAGACTCTAAAATATATTTTCAAATACATGGAAGAGAAGCCTCTACATAAATAAAATGCAAACAATTTATTAACAAATTTGATAAAGCTCATTTTAAACTACAAGTTACAAAGACATTTTTAGAACATTTGGGGAAAAAATGAGCAATTATAGGCTTCTGATTTGGATGTATATAAAAGGCACCTACTTTTGTATCTTTACATTTATTCAGTAAAAAATTTCAGGGAAATTAAGCAAAAAAGTCAAATCTAAAAAAATTATAAAATGAAGTGATGTAATTGTTAGGAATTATTCTGATATAAGAAACAAACTGTAACAAATTCTCATATAATACCAAAGGTAGCAATTTACTAAGAGAAGAGATAAACTTTTATAGCAGTAATGAATAAGATGCTTTCTTATTTGTTTATGCATTTAAATATAGTGAATGAATCACACACATTAGAAGAAACATTAGAAAAATTTAAATTTCTTGCTATTTTGATTGCATCAGTTGCTGTATAAGAAAACTTGAAATGCTGAGAAACAGTATATCTATATATTGAAACATTTATGATTTTTTCTCAAATATGACAGCAATCTAATAATTCTTAATAAAAATACCAATTACAAGTTGTGAAGCTAAAAGAAACTATTTTAAATTATTAATAATAAAAAAAGTCATTCAACCATACTGTTCTTCCTAAAGCAAATTGTAACAAAATTATTGATTTATAAAGAGATAATAAAAAAGAATGTGTCCAAATATTTAGGATAAAAAGTTATTATTGGCAGATAGGCAGTTAATTAATAAAATCAGTAGATGATTTTCTGGTTTTTTGTGATACTTGTGCTGTAGCCAATTTCTAAAAATTGTGATTTGCAGTGATTTCTTTTCTCTAGACAAATATTCATATCCATGCCCAATCTTATGTTCAAAATCTTATATTTTTCTTAGAGAGATCACACTAAATAGTATAAGCTTCGGGCACTATAAAGCTGTTACCTGGTTGTAATTTCAATGCTTACAATTCAAGAACTCGAATTGCTGCTCACAACTTTTGCTTCCTGTAATCATGAAGTAACTTGTTACAGGCAAAGTAGGGAAACTATCTATTGGCTATGGAACAGGATAGAATCCCTGAGAGAACAAAGACACATGAGGGGAACCACAGAAACTTCCAGGTTCTCTGCCTAGAAGCACTTTCTGGACAATGGCATGGGGAAGTGGAGCCCAGTGTATAACAGTCTCACTGAGCTCAGGTGGTGACAATTAAAGGTTGAGGCTGCAGAGGTGGTTGTAATTTGCAGGAAAGGGAATCAAAGAAGAGGGCCAAATGTTCAAGCTATGCGTTCATAGAGTAAGACTCTCTGAAGGTTGGCATAAGACAGCAGAGAATTGGGAAACTTTGAACCAAGTAGAAATTCCACTGGTCCTAAATTTCAAGGAGATGTAAGAATTCCAAAATAATTTGAGAGGAGAGATTTCACTAAACTCTCAGCACATTCAATTGACATGGCAGAAAAACCATTCCCAAGGAAGAAGAATAATCTAGGCTTTAGAATTTGGGTTTCTTTAGATTCACACTCAAAGAAAATCTTTTTAAAAAGCCTCAAAAGGACAAGATGACTTGTCATTAAATTAGCTTCTTGTCAAAATAAAATGCAGTACTATTCACAATCATCAATGTAGTATCCATAATGCTCAGCATCCAAAATTGAAGAAGCAGAAAAATGTGACCTGCTAACAGGAAAAGAGTCACTAACACCCATTTAAAGAATACAGATATGATAGAATTAGCAAATTAAATCTTTAATTTAGTAATTGTAAATTTGTTTAAGCATTTGTAAACAAGGTAAAAATATTAAGGAAAAAGATGGAGAATATTAATAGAGAGATGGAAATGGTAGGAAAGACTCAAATGAAATTCTAGAAGTGAGAAATAAGATATCTGAAAATAATCACTGCACAGGATGTAAAAACTGGTATTGCAGAAGAAAAGACTAGTAAACTTGTAGATAAGAAAATAGAGACCACATAAATTAAAGCACAAGAGATAAGAGGCTGAAAAACTAAACATATAATCAGAGACCTGCAGAAAAATGTCAAACAATTAAATATGTATATAATTAGAGACCCAGAAGAAGAAGCAAGAGATATTACGTCATGAAAACTCATTGAAAAAATAATTACAGAAATTTTTCAAATTTGGTGAAAGATAATCAATCTCCCTGATCCAAGAAGCTCAGTGAATCTATAGGAAGACAAAAACAACAAAAATTTTCAAATAGGCATATTATATACAAACACCTGAAAATCAAAGACAAAGAAAACATCTTACAAGCAGGCAGAGGAAGAATAGACACATAACACAGACAGGAAAAAAGGTAGGGGCAAAAGCTGGTTTTTATTAAGAAAAATGTAATCCAGAGGGCAATGGAAGTGCATCACTAAAGTGCAGAAAGAAAAAAGAAAGAAACTGTCAACCTAAAATTCTATATTCAGCTAAGTTATTCTTCAGAAATTATGAAATAATGACATTTTAGGAAGAATTTGTCACTAGCAGATTAATGACATAAGAAGTAGTAAAAGAGGTTCTTCAGGCCAAGGAAAGATGACACTATATAAATTCTAAGGTATACCCAAAGGAAAATATGGAATCAGAAACTATAAATGTGAAGTAAAATATTTTCTTGTGTTTTAGAAATTTTTACAAAAGGTATTTGATGGCTTAAAGTAAATTAATAATATTTTGAAGTTCATAATATATGTAGACATAAAATGAATGCTTAAATTAGCACAAAATATAAAAGAGTGGTAAATGGAACATATACCCCTGTAAGGTTATTAAACTGTATGTAAAGTGGTATAATATTAATTCATGGTAGACATCCTTGACATTTTTGAGCCTCATGAGGCCCTAAAGGTGTAGCCTTGAGTTCCCCTATCAGCTGGACCACTTGCACCCTACTGGTCTTCAACCCAACATGTTTCATTTCTCTGCCTGCCCACAAAATTATTCAAACAAGCCAATCACATCCTCCTGCAGGAGGAAAGGGTCATTCAAACTTTTGTTGCTGCAAAGCCGGCCTCCCACAGCCCGTGCTGGTTTACTCTGATCCTGAGTGCAAGACCATGTAGCTCTGTGTGTCTTGTAGGGTTCACCTCCCCTGAGCCTGTGAGTATATGTGACTGAAAAGTTCTTGCCAATCTTGTATGTTCACTATTGGGTATCACGTGTTTGGCTGTCTTGTACTATTTGTGGCAAGGGAGAACCTCCCATAATGGAGTAAGTGGAGAGTGATGAGAAATAGTGGCAATAAAATGCTATGGTAAAAAATATTTGATTAATGCAAAGAAGACAGGGAAGGAAGAAAAAAAGAATATATCAGACAAATTAGAAGCATACAGAAAGATAGTAGAGCTAAATGCATCAAATCAATAATTACAGTAAATATAAATAGATTATATCTTTGATTTAAAGATATAGAATGTTGGATTTGACTAAAAGCACAAAAGAATTACATACCCCTTATAAGAGATGCATTTTGATAAAATGTCACTGATAGGTTAAAAGTAAAAGGAATAAAAGAACTAGAAAAACATTAACCACAAGAAACTGGAGTGGACGTATAAATAATATCAAACAAAGTAGACTGTAAGAGAAACTATATTATTAGAGATAAATAGGGACATTACATTATGATAAAAGAATCAATGCATCAAAGACACAACAATCTTAAATACATATGCATTTAATAACGTGGCTTCAAAATAATGAATCAAAAATGACAGAATTAAAAAGAGTAAAAGACAAATTCAGAATCATTTATGGAAATTTTAATATTCTTTATTTAGTATTTGAAAGAAAAAAAAATAGCCAAAAAAAAATCAGTAAAGATATAGAAGATCTGAACAATACTGTCAACCAACTCAATTGACACTTAGAAAACAGTCCTAGAACTGCAGAACTGACTTTTTTTCTTAGTGTACACAGAACATTCACCATAGTGGATGCTATGCTGGGTCATAAAATGCCTCAATAAATTTCAAAAGATTGTAATATTAAAGAAAATGTTCTATGACCACATTTGAATTAAATTAAAAATCTAGAGCAAAAAGATATCTAGAAAATCTCCAAATATTTGGAAATTTTTTAAGAAAATACTTCTAAATAACCAGTGGGACAAAGATGACATCACAAGTCAAAGTAATAATATTTTGGACTAGCTGATAATGAAAGCAAATCAAAATTTGTGGCAAACAGATCAAAAAAGTGCTTATGAAGAAATTTGTATCTTTAAATGTTGTATGATAAACAAACAAGGTTTTAAAATCAATGGTCTAAGCTTCTACCTTAAGAAGTTAGAGAAGGAAGAAATTAAAAACTAACTTAGTAGAATGAAGAAAATAAAGATAAAAGTAGAGATCAACGAACTAGAAAAGAAACAATAGAGAAAGTCAATGAAATTTTAAATAATTTCTCTGTAAACATCAATAAAATTGATAAACTCCTGCTTAAATGATAAGAATATACAAAAGATAAACATCAGAAATGAAAAAGGGAGCAAAGCTGAGATCCTAAAGTTAAAAAATACTCAATAAGGGTTATCATGAAAAACCTATGCTGATAAATTTGAGAATCCAGATGAAATGAACAAACACAAAATTGACACAAGAAGAAATGAAAAATTAGAATAGCTTCATGTTTGTAAAAGTAATCATACTTGTAATTAAAATCTTCCCCCCAAAAGCCTTCAGGCCCAGATGGATTCCCTGGTGAATTCTATTAAACATTTAAGGAAGAAAAAGACCAAAAAACCTCAAACCCTACATTGCATCATACCAAAAATTAATTCAAAATAAATCATACATATCTAAGCATAAAAGCTCTAATTATAAAGCTTCTAGGAAAAAATGGGAAAATATCTTGCTGACCTTGGGGTAGGCAAATATTTTTTAGGAATCAAGAATCACAAACAACAAATAATATTATCAATTAGATTTCATCAAAATATTTCATCAAAGGTGCCATTAAAAATGAAGAGGTAAGCAACTGACTAAAGGAAAATATTTACAATGCAAATATCTGACAAATGATTTGTATTCTGAATATATAAACTACTCCTACAAATTAATAATAAAAAAGACAACCTCATATAAAAAGGGGCTAGAGACTTAAAATGACATTTCAGGAAAGAAGATGTACATAGGGCAAATAATCATATGAATAAGGGCTCACGGATAGTAGTTATTTAGGAAATGCAAATTAGAGCCACATGAGATAGTACATAGGTGGTTAAAATTAAAAAGACTGACAGCATTAGATACTGATGACAAAGTAAAACAAACAGGAATTTCATACTGTGCTGGTGGGAGTGTGAAATGGTGCAACCATTTTGAGAAAGTTTTGGCATTTTCTTATAAAGTTAAGCATACACCTCTGCTATCACCTAGAAATTCCCTACTAGGTATTTACCTAAGAAAATTCCAAACATATATCCACAAAAAGACTTACAAATAATGTTCATAGCAATTTTATTGAAAATAGACAGAAACTAGATACAACATAAATGCCTTTCAACTGGAAAAATATATAAATCAAATGTGGTATATTTATATAATGAAATAGTACTTAAACACACAATGACATAGATACAATGCAAAAACCATAAGCTGGACACCAAAAGTAAAAACTGTATGATTCCATTTATATGAAACTTTATAACAGATCTGGTGTAAGAAATTAGAACAGTAGTAGTTTGTGCAGAGAGAGTGGAGGTTGACTGGGAACAGCATGAAGAGGGAAATTCACGGGTTGATGGAAAAATTTTTTATCTTGGTATCTATGTGGGGTATTTAGGGGTGGAAGAAATTTTTCTCTACCTTTCTAGTTTCTTCTGGCTGGCCTAAGGATTAAATTGACATGAGATGGAATAACAGGAAAAAGTCAAACAAGTTTAATAACATGTACACATGAGAAGAATCCAGGAACATTGAGTAATTCACCAAAATGGCTGAAGCCACTACCTTAAATACCATCTTGAACTAAAGACAAAAGATGTTGGGAGTGTAGTGATTTGGGACTTCAAAGGGGAGGAAGGCAATTCACATGCAGATGGAAAAGCAAATGTTTGGTAAAAAAATGTTTGCCATGCCTTGCAGAGACAATGGGACATGGAGAGGACTTTGATCAAATGGGCCTGGCTAGGTTCCTGCCTGTCTACCATAACTAGTTCATATTACCCTGTAGTTATCTATGGTGATAGCTCCTTCCTGGAACAGGCTTTCTAAAATTCTTTTACGCAGTTAGGGGAAAGGTCAAAGTTTTTCCTGAGTTTTTTGTTTTTAAAAATTATCAAGTCAAAGAGACACATTTTGGGTAGCAAATTCTGCTCCCCTACAGGTACATGGATGCAGGCACTTGTAAAATACATCAAGATATTGCACTTAAGATCTGTGCTTAAGATCTGTTTGTAAATTACATCTCATTAAAAAATGTTGCCCATTCTACAGGTCAATAATTTTCTGATTTTTGTTTTCATTTTAGTAATTCTGAAGTTAAAATCTCCACAGTTTCTGAGGATAAAATGGTTTTAATGAGGTTAAGTTTCCCTGATATTGTCTAAAATGCTACATAGGAAAAGATTATGAACTGAGAGTACATGTTGTTTTTGCTCTAAAGTGTTCTGTTGTCTGACTTATTCAAACATTTGCAATGTTTGTGTATTTAGTTGTCCATTAGGAAAATGCAATGTTCCATTTTGAGGAATGATTTTACACTGCTCTGCACTGGGCCATTATCACAATTCTAAATAAACATGCTCTGTTGGCTTAATCCCCAATTCTAATACGGTGCTACACTAGAAATGATTATACAGTGTCTAAGCCTAATACTCTTTCCATCGTTTTATGGCACTTGGGCTTCATGCCTTTGCAGATGGCTTTCTGGTGTCAGACGTATTTTTAGTTTTCCCAAGAAGCCCATTGCTTGAAGGACCAGCAAAAGGAAGCTATTCTAGCAATTTGGCTGAACTCATGGAAATTTCAGCCTGGTCCAGATGGTGAGACTCAGCTGTCGTGTGAAACAGGTAAAGATACCATTTAAAATGCTACTGGCAGTTTTCCTGAGCCTTGACAACAACAGGTGTTCCGTATTTCCTTTTTCTAAAATGTTCTCCAAAATTGCAAATTATATGGCATTATGTTTGTTTTGAAAATAAAGGAACCTTTTCCCACCAGAGTGACAAATGATTGTGATTACTTTAATCATCTTGTCAGAACTCTACCTCTAAATTCTATATGATTGTGGTAGGGTGCAATTTGATTTATTTTTTCACTAAGATAAGGCTATGTAAGGAATATGGAAAATGCAATTCATTATTATGATAGAGCAATCAAAAATGATAAGACCCTTGGCATGCAACGCAATGGCACGCGAGGGGCAGTTATGGGCTGGTCAGGCTCAGAGGGATTTTTGTTTGTGTATGTGTGTTAACATCACAGCCAAGCACTGAACTATGTCAATTTTGTACAATTGAATTGTATTTGTCATTTTAATCACCAAAATTACCGGCACTATTCCAGTTATCTGTCATTAAAATGACTGAATTAGATTGACCACTCTTTATCTGATTGCTCACTAGGAAATTGATCTTCAAAGAGGGAATCCAGGCTACTGTGATAACAAATACATGACAAAGTGATACTAAACAGCTGTGAATTGGGAGCTCTTCCCAAGAGGCTTGTTTTTGCTCAGGAAACAGTCATGGGAATTTTTAAATGCCTCATGGTAATTAATAAAGTAAGAGTTTGCCACTTTCTTTTTTTTTGAGGAAGATTAGCCCTGAGCTAACATCTGCTGCCAATCCTCCTCTTTTTGCTGAGGAAGACTAGCCCTGAGCTAACATCCATGACCGCCTTCCTCTACTTTATATGTGGGACGCCTGCCACAGCATGGCTTGCCAAGTGGTGCCATGCCTGCATTGGGGATCCAAACTGGCGAACTCCGGGCCACCGAAGTGGAACATGCAAACTTAACCACTGCCCCACTGGGCTGGCCCAAGAATGCCACTTTTATGGAATCATTGCTTAATGCAAGAAGCTAGCTAAATATTAGAATAAAAATGTGAACAATCCATTTTCAGTTCTTTTATTTTTAATTTTCCCTTTTGTTAGACTCACTAGGTTGTGGAGTTTAAATAAAAGTTCAAGAAAATATTTTCTAGACTACTGGGTAATTTTTACTTCCAACCTCAGGGAGGCCAGGAGAAAAGAAGGCAATTAGTAAAATATAGTTCAAGAGGTGCAGAAACTTAAAAGGAAGCTGTTAGGAAAAGTATTTCTCCAGGTTTGGAGGATGTACTAAAAATAAACCTTTATTTCCTGTTGATTTCTCTCAAATTTTCCCATGTTTCTCATCTACCTCTTCACTGCTGGCTTGCTGTGTACATCCTCCAAATTACCCAGGTATATGTATTGTTTCTGTTTCTGAAAGACTCCATGTGCCGTCATTGTCTGTAAATTTTGTCTGCTGGAACAGTTGTTATTAGTCTTTCACTCTCTTCACTTTGGTTGCTCTTCCTGCATATGGATATGGATGCTTCGTTGCTGTGCTTGTATCTCTGTGGAGAAATACACTATGTCCCTCTAGTGTTGAATAACATGCATCTAGTGCCACCTGAGGGAAAGAGTACCATTCACTTGCTCATTACGCCAACAAATAATTATTTAGCCCTCCTACATGCTATGAGTTAGAGTAAAATATAAAGCTCTTAAATTAAGTGACCACTATCAATTTTTCTTCAACCAGGAAGAATAACTTTCCTAGAAGTGCTTAGTTCCAGTTCAGACCAAGGCTTCATTTCAGACCTGCTCAGAGCCAGCAGTAGTTCATTTTAGTTATCCATGGTGGAAGAGCACATGCTTCGTTTGGCGTTTAAGAGGTTCTGATAGATGCCATTTCTCTTGTCCGTTTGAATACTGGAGCAGTTAAAAACATATATAAAGTGGTGGAAGGCAAATAAGGACCAAAATAGAACGTTTTTTACAGATAAAGTAGATATTAAGGTATAGCTTATATCTGCAGCTCACTGGGATGTAGGCAGGTTTACCTGCCCAGTTCAAAGGCAGCAGCAATCTCTATAAAATGTGCAGCAAGGAGGATCCAGCAGAGGAGGGCTTCTTGTGGGGAGAGAAAGGGGCAGGGATACACGTGTCCAGTTTATCAGATTAAGTTGCTTGTTGTTCCTCGGGGACAATTTTGGTGAAGGGACTGGAAATGAAGCCAGGTGGGTTAGAGGAGCTTCCACTGAAGAAAACTTGAAGAGTAGAGAAGAAACATTCCTCCCTCCAAAAGAATTTACTACAACCACTTTTCCTCTGCCTCTCAGCAGGGGAGGAGGAGCTTCCACTGAGTTGACCCCCATTTTCCTTCTCAGATACTAGTCTTTTCTTCCTCAGCTTCCATTTAGAGTTACACATTAGTTCTGTAAATCACTCTCTGGAAGTGGTATTTAAGCCAAGACACAAATGATGCAAAGGAGCCAGAATTGTGAGCAAGGTAGACCTATTTGGGCAGATGAAGCAGAAAGTGCAAAGGTTCCTTAGAAAGAGGCCAGTGTGCTTAGCGTTGAGAGTAGAGACAGGCAGGGCCCATCTCATTGGCCTTATACGTTAAAGTAAGAATTGGATTTTGTTCTACTTACAATATGAAGCCATGGGAAGCTCATAAACAGGAAAATGCCAAGTCTAAGGATTAATTTGCTACATTGCAAATGGAGTTTAGAAAGGACAATGGGCGTAGAGGCTGTTGTAGGAGTCTAGGTGAGCTGTGTTAATGGCTTGGACTAGGGCAGTCTCAGTAGAGAGGATAAGAAGCAATGGATTAGGGATGTATTTTAAAAGTAGAACAGCTTAGAAAGTGGATTGGATACAGGGTATGGGAGAAAGAGAGGAGTCAGAAATATACTCTAGGTTTTGGTTTAAATAACTGAGTAGATGATGCAGCTATTTACTGAGATGAGAAAGACTTGGAAGGATGATTTTTATTATTATTTTCTTTTTCCCTCAGAAAACCTAAAACTCTGTTTTTTTTGTCAGGTTCACCTTGAAATATCAATTAAATATTCAAATGGATATTGGATTGTCAGTTTGATGTATAAGTCTGGAACTCAGGGAAGAGGTTAGAGTAGGAGGTGTAAATTGGAGAGTCATCAGTAAGTGATGATACTTAAAGCCATGTGATTGACCGAGATCCCAAAGGCAGAGGTTTAGATATCCAAGGGGGTGTAGACAGCCTAGAGAAGAAGACACTGGGTATTGCAGTATCCAGCCACATGCCCTGGAGCTGAAGTAATGTATTTGTCTGAAAATTTTTGTCCCACTCTCTTTTATTAGTTTAACATCTGCATCCTCTTATGATCTTTGCTCAATTAGCATGGGAAAAGAAACTCTTATGGTAGAAAAGGAAAGTTTCTATTGACACATTTGAATCAAGGTATGTTAGAAAACTTATCCCTCACAGTTGTTGAATTGTATTTAATTCTCTTTGTGGATAATGTCCAAATCTTCAGATATTTTATGTTTATTGCATTAAATGTATCGTGTCCAAAAATCAAGAAAATTTCAAGCAATGTCAATAATTTTTAGTGCCATCCTGGGGATAAGTTTCCAAACCAGTTCCCCGGAGGAGTTAGTGATCATTCTTCCTGTTTATCAGATCAGCCAAATAATATACTCATGCCCATATTCTAAGGGAATTTCAGCAAACTGAATCCACTATAATATCTGCATAGCGAAAATGAATATTTACCAGCTTTAGTCAGGATTAACTATATACTCCCTACTGTTTTGGGTAAAACTTAAGCCTGAATTTATTTATTTATTTATTTATTTATGCTGAAGAAGATTTGCCCTGAGCTAACATCCATGCCAATCTTCCTCTATTTTTTAGTATGTGGGCCGCCAGCACAGCATAGCCACTAACAGAGTGGTGTAGGTCTGCGCCCAGGAACCGAACCTGGGCCACCAAAGCAGAGCACACTGAACTTAACCACTACGCCACCAGGGTTGGCTCTTAAGCTTGAGTTTAAATGACAGTTTGCCGTTTTTCATTCCCAAGAGAGTCTAAAATGAAAAAAAAAAAACAATAAAAACATTGTAGTGCAACTGTTAACTAGAAAGAAAATCTGCCTTTCAACAACTGGACATATTTAGGTAGTTGTCTTGCTTTCTGTATTCATTTTCCTGAAAAATTCATTTAAAAAGTATACTGACCAGATGTTGGATTTTTTTCAGTTTGAGTGAACCTTGGTCATTGTAAAAATAGTAGGAAACATTATTCCTGGGTGGTGTGCTGTAGGGTACAAGCCACTGGCCTGGATGTCTAGGTGTCTGTTTGTGGGCCTGAAATCAGCACTAACAGAATCTGTCTTAGGGCACATTATTTAACTTCTTTAAAATTCAGTATCTCCATCCGTGAAATGTAGAGGCCTGTGGTCATTTTTCAAATACCGTGTTCATGGCATTTAACATTTTAACAAATTTCAACTTGTGAGGACTACTACTCCTAAATCTAATACAATAAGTGAATGCATCTAGTATATTCCTGGCTACTAGTGCCAGGTATGTGCCTGATGGTTGACCAGATGCTTTCCATACAATATCTCAATGAACAATTCTCAGAAGCCTATGCTTCGAATACTATTCCATATTAAATATAAGAAAACTAAAGTTCAAAGAGTTTAAGTAGCTTACCAAATATTGTATAGCAATTAATATCTAGATTTATATAGCTTCCAATTCTATATATTCTCCCTTACTAGATTTCTACTTGAAGGCCAAAGAACAAGGATAATTTTTGATGGCTATTGTTTTTTGAGACCTATTTAGGATTTATTTTATTTTGTTTTGGTAAGAACATTTAATATGAGACCTACCCTCTTAAATTTTTAAGTGCACTATACAGTATTGGTAACTATCGGCACAATGGTGTACAGCATATCTCTAGAACTTATTCATCTTTGCATAACTGAATCTTTTTTCAGACTTAAGGAACTATATAGCTATATTTTCAGACCCTTGATAATATATTTGAAATTGAAAACCTATTCTTTCTCTCAAATATCTCTGTCATTGGTTTCAATATTTCAGCAAATTGAATAAAAATATGAGATTCCTAGAAGGTCCAATTAAAAATACAAATATTGTGCTTTAAAGGATTAAAATCAGTCCATTATTCTCCATTTCTTCATTTCCTGAAAAGCAGAACTGTACATGCATAAAACTACGTTTTTATGAGACAAGACAAGTAAAGTTTTCATGGAGATTTTAACAGGTTCCTACTCTTCAAGTTGAACTCTGAAGACGATCAGCACAACCATCTTCCAGCACGATCCTACCAGATCAACCCAGTTATAATCAGCGGTGGGAGCAGGCTGCAATCTGAATTTTAAACAAGCTACATCCTGCTCGTCTAATTCCTGTTTCTAGAAACTTGCATGGATGCTAAATTTTGAGTCACTGGCCTAGATCCGGTGAGGAAAGACCCAGGTAGAAAAAACTTTCAAAGTGAGTGAATTAAGAGAAAATTTTGAATAAAAATTGCTTTTGAAAAATCCCTTGAATTTCCCATGAAGTGCAGTATACACAGTTTTGAATGTACTAGTCTGTAATGTTAATATACATGGAAAACTGTATCCTAATAAACAGTATTTGAATCCAAAATGTTTCTTCTTTGGAACAATTCATTGCATTATCCTTTCTATTGCCTTTATCTTCATCTTAGAATTTGTTTTTCTTCTGATTCTTGTCTGAATAATTTCGTCATTTGTTTTCCTCTAGGATATGTAAGAAAACCCCACCACCCGCTTCCAGGTGACTTGAAAGATGTCATTCACTTATCTGGGAGTAGTGGGAGAAAAGTGTTAAAACCTTCTATTCTTGTCTCCTTGAGTTTATACAACTTACATAGACTCTATTTTTAAAATAGAAATTCTTTATTTTAGATTACTTTTAGACATGTGGAAAAATTCTGAAGACACTACAAAGTTCCCATATACCCAGGACCCAGTTTCCCACATGCTTGACATTATTAATACTTGCCATTAATATGGTACATTTGTCACAATTAATAAAACAGTATTATAACTAAAGTCCATACTTTATTCAATTATGAAGCCCACACTTAAGGATTGGAAAATTATGCTCCACTTTCTTAAGTCAGAGTGTCTACACAAATTATTTGGAATTCTGCATGGGAGGCTTGTCTATTCTCTCCCATTTATATATTTATTCAGACCTTTATTTATTAGTTGGTCTGTGATTCTTTTTATACTTCGGGTTATAATCAAATAGCGCTTTATATATTTTGTTGCTCAAGTTTTTACAGCTTTAGCCACTGTGAGCTCCCTCAGTTGGTTCCTGTGTTCCTTTGACATCTTTAACGTATTCCTGTCATTGTGTGTGTGTAGTGTGTATATGTGTGTGTGTATGTGTGTTTGAACACTTCCTTACTTTTTGGCACTACAAGATGCTCCACGCTCATCTTGTATAATTTCTGCTCTAGTCCTAAATTAGCCATCTTTTCAAGGAGCTCTGATTTAATGTTGATCATAAGCTCCTTTTATTTGATTGCATCTATTTCCTGTTGGCATTAGACTCTCAGTGATTATAATGACAAGCTGAAGAATAGTACAATTCACATGGTCCCCATGCCAAATAAACGTATTTTTGTGTTTTGAAAATTAAATGCTTGTATGTTTTGACCTTTTTGTATCTCAGAGACAGCCATGAAGATAGTATTAGTCAGTAGATTTACCAAATTGCATAATAAGCCCTGACTTCTTAATAGTTACAGCAAAATTCTGGTCATTTAAAAAGAAATTCATTTGAAAGAATAAATCATAGGTAGGTGATGTATAACCACAGAGTCTTTTCAAGTCTGTGCAGATTATCGAGGTTCATATCAATTTAAATATAAGTGTGTAAATGTGTATGCATACTTTTAAACAATACCAATGTAAAATTAGCTCTAATATTTTTGTCCACTATAACAAAGAGGGAATTAAAATTTAGTCTTTAATAGTTTATCTTCTATTTCACATTTTGTTAGTAGCACATTTTTGTTAATATATTTGAATAGTACTAATAGAAAAGTAAGGGTATATCTTGTTAATACATTTGTATGGCAAGCCTATGATATTTGGGGATATTAGTAAGAGATAGCATTTGCATTGTACTTTACAAATTACATTACACGTCCTTATTCATTTAAGCCTCAATTTTAAAAAAATGTGCACTTAAAGAATAGGACATTTCTTAAAATCCTGTTCAAGATTATCTAAACTTGGAAATTAGTATAGAAAAGATAAGGCAGATTTCGACTCAGATAGAGGAATTTTCCATTGCAGAATATTTCTGTTTTTCTTCTGTAGGAACAGAAAAGCAAAATTTATACTAAACACATTAGAACTAGGCAATAAGTCTCTTTTGGTTTAAAATGTGTCATGATCAAGGAAAATTTTGTACTAGCCAGCACAACTTAGCTAAAGAAATGTTCTGATTATATGGGACTATATCAATGGTAATTATACCTCTATTCCGCCCACTGAATTTTTTCAGTGAGAGCAAAATTCATATATAATATTTATGTTCTAAAATGTAAAATTCAGCACTTTTCAATATGTTCACAAAATTGTCTAATCATCTCCACTATCTAATTCCAGAACATTTCATAACCCCACAAAGAAACTGCATATCCTTTAGCAGTCACACCACATTTTCCCCTCCTCATAGCCCCTGGCAACCACTAACCTACTCTCAGTCTATGGATTTGCCTGTTCTGGGCATTTCATATAAATAGGATCATAGAGTATGTGGCCTTTTGTGTCAGGTTTCTTTCACTCAGCATAATGTTTTTAAGGTTCTTCCATGTGGTAGCATGAATCAATACTTTGTTCTTTTTCATGGTTGAATAATATTTCATTGTGTGGATATACCACATTTGTCTATTTATTCATCAGTTGATGAGCATTTGGTTTTTTCCCACTTTTTGGCTGTTATGAATAATGTTGATATGAATATTCATATACTAGTTTTTCTGTGAGCATAAGCTTTCAATTCACTTGGCCATATATCTAGGAATGGAAATTCTGGGTAATATGGTAAATTTATCTGTAATTTTTGAAGAACTGCTATCTTGCTTTTTAAAGTGGTTGCACCACGTTGCATTTTGATCAACAATATATGAGAGTTCCAATTTCTCCACATCTTCATCAACACATATTGATTTATATATATATATATACATACATATATATATATATATTTGTTTTTGTTTTTGCTGAGGAAGATTTGCCCTGAGCTAACATCTGTGCCAGTCTTCTTCTATTTTGTATGTGGGTCACCACCACAGCATGGCTGACAAGTGATGTAGGTCTGCGCTTGGGATCTGAACCCGTGAACCCTGGCCACAGAAGCAGAGTGTGCTGAACTTAACCACTAGGGGCCAGCATCCCCATATATATGTTTTTGTTATAGTCAAACTGCTGGATTTAAAGTGGTGAAATACCATGGTTTTAATTTGCATTTCTCTAATGACTAATGACATTGAATGTCTTTTCATGTACTTATTGAACATTTGTCTATCTTCTTCAGAGAAATATCTATTCAACCCTTTGTTCACTTTTTAACTGGGTTGTCTTTTTATTGTTGAGTTATAGTAGTTCTTTATGTCTTCAGATATTAGAACCTTATAAAATATATGATTTGCAAATACTTTCCCATTCTATGAGTTATTTTTTTAGTTATTATAGTCTTTTAAAACATAATTTAAAAAAATTTTGATATAAGTTAAATTTATGAATATTTTCCTTGGTTGCTTATACTTAGTTGTCATATCTGAGAAGCCATTGTCCAAGGGCTTAAAGATCTACACCTATTTTTCTTCTAAGAGTTTTGTAGTTTTAACTCTTTCATGTAGGTTTTTTATTTATTTTGACTTAACTTTAGCATATGTTGTGAGGTAGGGATAATTTACATGTGGTAATCCAGTTGTTACAGAACCATTTGTTGAAAAGACTCCTTTTTCCATTGAATTGTCTTGCCACCCTTATCAAAAATCAATTATTGATAACTATATAGTTTATTCATGGACTATAATTCAATTCCATTGATCTATAGGTCTATCCTTATGTATCACATAGTTGCGATTACTGTAGCTTTGTATTATTTTGAAATATGAGTCTGATTTCACCAAGTTTGGTCTTTTTCAAGATTGTTTTAGCTATTTTAACTTCCTTGAATTTCCATATGAATTATAGGATCATCTTGTCAATTTTTGCAATAAAAAAGGCAGCTAGGATTTTGATAGGAATTGCATTTCATCTGTAGATTGATTTCATCTCCAAGTCTTTTCGTGGCTTAATAGCTCATTTCTTTTTAGTGCTGAATAATATTCCGTTGTCTGGATATACCACAATTTATTTATCCATTCACCTACTGAAGGACATGTTGGTTGCTTCCAAGCTTGGAAATTATGAATAAAGTGGCTACAGGTGTGTGTGTAGGTTTTGAATGGATGTAAGTTTTCAACTCCTTTGGGTAAATATCAAGGAACACAATTCCTGAAACATATGGCAAGAGTATGTTTAATTTTATTAAAGAAAAGCCAAACCATCTTCCAAAGTGGCTATATCATTTTGCATTCTCATCAACAATGTATAAGAGTATCTCTTGTTTTACACACTCATCCACATTTGGTGTTGTCAGTGTTCCAGATTTTGAGTATTCTAGTAGGTGTGTAGTTATATCTCATTATTGTTTTAATTTACATTTTCATGATGATATATGACATGGAGCCATTTGCCATCTGTATACCTTCTTTGGTGAGGTGTCTATTATGGCCCACTTTTTAATTGAATTGTTTCTTTTCTTATTGTTGAGTTTTGATAGATCTTTGTATATTGTTGATAATAGTCCTTTATCAGATATGTCTTTTGCAAATGTTTTCTTCCAGTCTATGGCTCATCTTCTAATCTCATGATATTGTCCTTCACAGAGTAGAAGTTTTTAATTTTAATGAAGTCCAGCTTATCAATGATTTCTTTATGGATCATGTTTTTGGTGTGATATATAAAAAGGCATCATCATACCCAAGGTAATCTAGGTTTTCTCCTATTATCTTCTGGGAATTTTAAAGTTCTGCATTTTCCTTTTAAGCCTATGATCCATTTTCAGTTAATATCTGTGAAGGGTATAATGTCTATGTCTAGGTTCATTATTTTGCATGTGGATGTTTAGTTGTTCCAGCACCATTGTTGAAGAGACTATCTTTGCTCCATTTTATTGTCTTTGCTCCTTTGTCAAAGATCAGTTTACTATATTTATTTCTAGGCTGTCTATTCTGTTCCATTATTCCATTTGTCTCTTCATTTACCAATACCACACTGTCTTGATAATTGTAGCTTTATAGTAAGTCTTAAAATTGGGTGGTGTCAGTCCTCCAACTTTGATCTTGTCCTTTAATATTGTCTTGCTTATTCTGGTCTTTTGCCTCTCCATATAAATTTTAGAATTAATTTGTAGGTATCCATAAAATAACTATACTGAGATTTTGATTGGGATTGCATTGATTCTGTAGATGAAGTTGGGAAGAACTAACATCCTGACAATATTGAGTCTTTCTATCCATGAACATGAAATATTTCTCCATTTATTTAGTCTTTCTTTGATTTTCTTTTTCAGAGTTTTCTTGTTTTCCTCATTTAGGTCTTGTACATATTTTGTTATATTTGTACCTAAGTATTTCATTTTTGTGGGGATACTGATAGAAGTGGTTGTGTGTTTAATTTCAAATTCCAGTTGTTCATTGTTGGTATAAAGGAAAATGACTGAGTTGTGTATATTAACCTTGTATCTTGCTTGATATAATTGCTTAGTAGTTCCAGGAGGTTATTTTAGTCAGTTCTTTTGGGTAGTTGACATAGACAATCATGTCATCTTCAAACAAAGACAGGTTTATGTCTTCCTTCTCAATCTGTAGACCTTTTATATCTTTTCCTTGATTTATTGCACTAGCAAGGACTTCCAATAATATGTTGAAAAGGAATGGTGAGAGAGGATATCCTTGCCTTGAACCTGATCTTAGTGAGAAACCTTATAATTTCTCACCGTTAAGTGTGATGTTAGCTGTAGATTTTTTTGTAGATAGTCTTTATGAAGTTGAAGAAGTTCCCCCATTCTTATTTCCTGAGAGATTTTATCTTGAATGAGTGTTAGATTTTGTCAAATGTTTTTTCGGCATTCATTCATAAGATCGTGTCATTATTCTTGTTTTAGTCTGTTGATGTGATGGATTACATTAATTGATTTTCCAATGTTGAACAGATCTTTCTTACCAGGGATAAATCCTACTTGGTTGTTTTATATAACTATTTTTGTACATTGTTGGAAATATTTACTTTTTTAGTATCCGCTATATTTTCAGCCTGGCTGATAACTGTCATACGTCCATGACCAGAGTGCCTTTTTTAAGACTATAAAATGAAAGCCAAATTCTATTGTTCCTTTAACTTTATTTTTGTCCTTCTGTAGTTTCATACTTCTGTGATTCCCCCGTTGTTCACTGCACCGTTCTGTCTTCTTATTTGTTTTCTTTTTCCTTACATATAGAAATGCCTGTTGGTCAGGCCTAGCACTATGCCCTGACTTGGTCCAGTAGGTCACAGTCTGCAAACAGATGCAGATGCCTATCCTGAGGCTGAGCATTGATGAAATAGCTCCATTTCAAACTACATGGAATGTGAAGGGTTTCAAAACTGTAGCTACATTCAAAATTGACAAAATCATTTTAGAATAATCTTTTCATATAATGAGAAGGAAACTTCTGAATTAAAGCGTTGTTATTTGGTCATAAGAATACTGAAAAGAAAATAGATTCCCTTAAAGTGGATACAGGTAGAATTTCCTATCTAACTGGGAGAATTCATAGCTATATTTCAGAAATAGAATCCAAACACAGAAAATATGCAAATTTCATTTATATATATATATATATATATTTTGTTATTCGAAGAAAATAAGTACTGTATCCCATAAATTATTGGTTGATTTCAGCTTATTTCCTTCTCTAATTCTAGGAAGAGATTTCCACTCTGAGCGTAGTGTTCAGTGAATTCATAATTGCACTGTTAGCCTCTTGGGTTCATGTTCTTGAACATGAGTCAGTGTGGACTAGAATAATCAGTGTCTGCATTAATGCTCTTCATCTCTTAATGTGATTTAAATGCATTCTGTTTATATTGGAATAAAAACATGTCACTCACTATTCAGTATGTCATTCTGAAAATGCAGCCTGGATGCTATTCATTTTCAAGTGAAAATAATTCCAGCTCTTCTTGGTACAGAGAGGCAGCTTGTCCTCTTGTAACCATGGATACCTACCGTGGGTTTAGGACATTCACTTGTGTGCTCCATATCAGAAGAAAATAGCTCTGGGAAGATCACAGAAGTCACAGTTCAGCCCCTAGGGAGGCTAGTGTTAGACAATACACACTCAGAGCGTTACAGATTCACACCCTTTAGATTGAGTTCTGATATTTGATGCTTTAGGTCAACTCTATTTAAAATTAGTACAAAACAAAAGCAAGACAAATTGAGCAGTTACAGAATTATTTCAAGTAAGTAAATTTGAAAAGAGAATTGATTTCTCTCCTAAGGCAAAGTCATTACCTACAAACCTGTAATCTCTTCCAACCCGTTTGAAATGTTTCATCTGATTCTGTAGTCCAACTGATCTTTCTTCCTTCCTTTCAGGCATCCTTCCATTCATTCACTTGATTCATTAAAAAAAATATTTTAAAATAAGATCCTTTCCATGTGTTACAAGTCACTGTATGATTTCACTCCTACTCCCTTTTCTCTTTCCTTCTGTCTTTTTACCTTGCATCTGCTTTTGTCTCTGCTTGTAGGGCTTTTTGCTCAGCTGTATTCATGGCTTAACTTCCCTCTATCCCCCATCATTCTTTGTCTCACTATCCTGCTTTCTCTGCTCTATTTCTCAGCTCCGTTTTCTGTTGTCACAACGTAAATAGATTTGCTGATTATCTGACCTCCCCAGTCCCTCTGCTCTCCCTCTAGAATGTAAGCTTCTAAGGGCAAATACCCTGTCTATTTTGCTCACTGCTTTATCTTCAGTATGCACACAAATATAATAGCGTAGAAAGTTAGGGTCCTCTGAAGACTCCATGAAGTCACTATATCGTTCTTGAGTGTTACTCATGGTTTTCTTTTAAGTGAGAGACAGATGAACTTTTATCATGTGTAAGCCAGCCTTATTTTAAATTACCTGTTACATTCACTTAATTCTAATCCTGATATACACTTCTCAAATAAGTCTTCTTCATTCCATTGCCATCGTTCCATCAGACAATTGTAATAGTTTTCAAGTTTGTCTCCCTGCATCCAACTCTTTTTATACATGTTGCCAGATTGATTTTTCTTAATCTTGGCTCTGGTAGTGCTCTCAAGTCAAAGCCTTCAATAGCTCACTTTTGCCAACATAATAAAACCATCTGCCTTCATCTGACATTTAATATTTTCCATAACATTAGATTAACCTAATTTGCACACCTTAGCTTTCTCCATGCCTTTCATTTGCCCTACATTGTAACCACAGTGAATTATGCTTTTATTGCACCTGGTAGGCCACCCCCTGACAATTATTGCCATATCAATAGCCTTTTCTGACCAACTCTTGCTGTGCCCATTCTTCCCTCTGTATCACTATATCATGTTATCTATATTTCTATTGTATTACTTATCAAATTCTACCTAATATTTTTGTTATTGACGTATATTTCTTTTGAGAGTAGTGGTTCTATTTTATTTAGTTTTGAATATCTCATAGACTTTTATACATGAGTGCTGAAGAAGTAATTATTAAATAAACAGATTGGTAGATCAATAGATGGAGACTGGCCATGTTTCTTTTCCAGTTCCTCACTTCATTTCACATGCTGATTCCAACACTGGCAAATCTGTTCTTTTGAGGCTACAGTAAAGTCTTTGACTTGTTTCTCATTAATCACATTGACTGTGTTCCACTGTGATTCCTGAATAATTTTCTGAGTTAAAAGAATGATGGAGTGTTCATGAAGTTTCCTTTTCTTCTCTCAGTGGAAAAGTCCATTAAACTGAAAAGAACATGTGCTAATATATGCTGTCTGCTTGCTTTTCTTGAAAGAAGAAAGAGGAAGTGAAGAGAAGAAAGGTAAAATTGAGACACGTACAGGATTTTTCAGACCATTAGGGATTCTTGGTATTTTTGATTTGTTACCTGGAAGAAAAATTTTTTTTAGTTCTATTGACTTGAAATAAGAAATATGACATTTCTTCAGCTACCAAATCCTTTGTTTCTGTGCTTGTATAATTTATCCATATGATTTACTTGTAACCTCAATACTTACAGCAGCTTCTATAGCAATACATGACACATTACAGACAATCATAAGTATTCAGGCTCATCTGTTCTTCACAATAATCTAGTGAGGTAAGGAAGGGGGAAATTTATCTCCAGACTTACAAAAGAGAAAACTAGAGCTCTGAGAGGTTGTAATTTATCTTAAGTCACATACATACAAGTGACAAAGGACTCTGGTGTTTTGGTTTCTAGTCCAGAGTTCTCCTTTGCATTTCTACCTTTTTATTCAGGTCTGCAATGAAGCCATTCTTTCTTTCTTTCTTTTAAATTACGTTCAAAAGAAGTGGTCATATAACTAATCAGTTTAAATTAATCAAACATGTATATCAACTATATCTGTTTATACCTATAGCAATAAGTAAGTTAAATGTATTGCTTTTTTCTTCTTTTTCTATTCTAGCCCTGTCTTGCTCACCACTTTCGGTCTGCCGCTATCTATCATCCTCGTTCTCGGCACCACCATCTCTCACGTGGACCACCGCAAAAGCCACGCTTCGTATCTCCCTCTTTCTGTCCTTCCCCACTGCAGTCCATTCTCTAGGAAGCAGTGATCATTTTAAACAAGTTATTATTTAAATAGGTAATTTAAAATAATTATCTAGGCAGAGTGACCATTTTAAATAAGTCAGATCATGTAATTTAGGGTCACCAGAAAAAATCTGGAATACTCAGTTAATTTTGAATTTCGTATAAACAACACATAATATTGTAGAAATAAGTATGTACCAAATATTGTGTATAGTATACTTTTACTAAAATTATTCAGAAAATTTTTAGTATAAGTTTATCCCAAATATCACATAGGACATACTTATATTAAAAAATACATTCATTATATCTGAAACTGATATTTTATTGCATGTCCGTCTATTTGTTTGCTAAATCTGGAGATTCTACATGAGTTCCTATTCTCTGAGAGTGAAAGCAAACTCCTTTCTCTTGTCAACAAGCTCCTACATGGGAGGCCTCCCTGAGTGTCTGACTTTGGTTCTTACTATTCTATCCTTCACGCTGCTGATTGTTTCCTAACGGGTCAGACACTTCTGCTTTAGAGCCTTTGTTCTGACTGCTTTTCCTGCCTAGAAGCTACCCAAATCACCTTATTCAATACTGCAAACCGTCCTCCCCACGTAATTCCTGATCCCCCTTACTCTCTTCTACTTGTTTTTCTATAGCACTTGTCTCCTTCTAGCATCTATATTTATTGAGTTTATTGTGTATTGTCTGCCTTTTCTCATTCAAAAGAGAGACTCTCAAATGCAGAGATCTATGTTCACCAACTAGGGGTTGTACTTCAACCCCCTGGAGCAGTGCCTGGCTCACAGAAGGCATTCAACTAATATTTGTTGACTGAATTAGTAGTGAAATGTATGGATGCAAGCGATGCCCATCGAAAAATGGAATAGCAATCTTATGCAATAGGGAGATGATAGAATATAGGTAATTATGGATCAAAAATAAAAGCTAAAACATTGTATTCTGTTTATAGCCTATTCATAGACTTATTTGTGAGAAGAAGATATGTTCTTATGATAAATACAGAACAATTTTTTTTCCATTAAATGTGATAAATATCAGTCTGGATATTGCCATTGCCTAGGTGCATCATTCTTTTGTTGTGTATTTTCTGTTGGCTTTTTAGAACTGGAGTTTTTCTGTGTGACTCTATAGATATCAGTAAAGTAACAAAAATGTTCAAATGAAAAAAAGAGAACAATGGACTTGTTTGACATTTCCACTGTAATCTCCTATTTACAAGGGTCAACATTATTTTTCTGGGCAAGCATGGCAGAACAGTCTGTACTAAATGTTGCAGCTTTCAGAAAGCCCACTCTGTGTTCAAATATATTTGTACCCAGTCAAATATTATCTTGTTCATGTTCTAGATACTAAGTCTCTGTCCTAAAGATTAGACAAGGTTCTTTTAAAAGCTTGCAGAGGAAATTAAAGTTTTTATAGTAGTGATGAGGCAGAGAGGGAAAGAAAGAATAATAACTGGTCTGTTTCTTATAGAATGAGGATAGATTGTTATGTCTCTTGGACATACAAATAGATTATACATTTACTAAAGGTCAGCAAATTATTAGGGAAAATTAACGTGTTCAAAAATAACTGCTGGTACATCCCATATGAGTTCTTTCTTGCAATTATCAGATACTGGAATATAGGCCATAACTAATATATTCTGAGTTATTACAAGTATACAAAACAGGTTGATGAAACAAGGCTGGGTGAGAATATGGAAGAAAAGGGTTTAGGTAGAAAAATGAGTATTTTCCCTTTCTGTTTTCTAAAGTTACTGTGACATTATTTTACTTTTGTAGTTAAAATCATAATGTAATAGAAAACAAGAGCTATGGGAGAATGCGACAGTGGGTGTGGCACATGGTCATTAGAGCTCAAAGATTCGTCTGGCACAAGGCAATAATATACTCCATAGGAAGAACGCTGGACTTGCTGATCCTTCCTGAAGAAAGTAATGGCAGGCTGGCTTTAGAGACAATGGGGAAGAAAAATGACTTGTGAGCCTGACCAACCTAATAAAAGCCTTTTCTTTCACTTTTAAAAGGAACACAAATCACGCTTTCTAGATCTATGAAGTTCAAGTTATAGTGATTTTCATTTAAAATGTTTATTAAAAGACTCAGAATTACCTAAATTGGCCAAATTTAGATTAATGTAAAGAGAATGAATAACATAAGAATCTTAATATAAAAGGATGGTCATGATATAGATCTAAATCTCTATATTCTCTAGACCTTTTTTTTTTCTTCCAAGAAAATTACCTCTTGTTCTTTTATCTAGGATAAAATAAACGTTGCAGTTTGATATTGTCATGAAATGTTCTTGGGGTAGCAATAATCACAATTATTTAATAGTAATCTTTTTAATCGATAAAGCGCTTTTACTTGGGAAAATCATCACTCTGTTACTTCTCTGGAAAAATGAAGGACTCAAACTAGACTTCTAAGTTAACTTCTCTTCCTTCAAGACTACCTCTTTATATTATGGCGTTTCTTTTATTGTGTTTACAATGCAAAATCCAGCCAGGAATAGAGATTGGATTTTCAAATGATTCAAGTTGAAAAATCTTCGTGAATATTAGAAAGAAATAATGAAGTTTCAAGGAAGCAAATTACAATATACTTGAGGGATATCTCATAACCACAACTTATGTAAAAAATTAAAATATAGTTGGCAAATTAAAGGAAGACTACTTTTTTTTTAAACGAGAAAAGATACAGAAAAATGGAAACGTATCATGTTGTTTTTAATAAAAGGATCAATTACCTATTTGGTAACAACTTCAGGGATATCTTACCCTTACTTTTACACACACACTCACACACACACACACACACAAAGCGTTAGGCAGACATGAAGAGAAACATAAATAGACAGAGACAAATCGGAGAGTGCAAGCTTCATGTGCTTAAATTAGCTATCCCACAATTCCAAAATAGAATGCCTTACTTCTGGTTTCAAAATAACTTTATTCTTTGCCTAAAATATTTTGAGCTCTAGCTATTCTCATAATAAGTTATAGCAGGAATGGCATTTTGGAATTGTGGGAAGGATAAGCTATTATAATCAAATGATGTGTCTTGAGTTCCAATGTAACCACCTATTGCCTTCTTGACTTTGACAAACGACTTTGTGATTATAAACCTCTATTTTCTAGTTTATAAAATGGAACAATGATTCTTGCTTTATTCTAAGTAATGCAATTCCATTGGTATTGACAAGGTCAAACTAATTCTAGTAGAGCAGGAAAAGTTTAAAACTACCTAGTTAAATGGAGATATGTATGATGTGAGGAGAGTGTTTGGCATTTCTTTTAAGTGTATATTTGTGTATAATGTGCATATACTACTAGCTTATTAGTTGCAGAAGACAGAAATGTTGAATTACGGAGAAATCATAATTTGCATAACATTTTGATGCTGCTTTCATTATAAATGATTATATTATTGACTATCTGAACAAAGCAAGTGAAGTAGGAATTACCAATTTATGCTTTACCTAAGTAAGTGAATAGGTCCATGTGTATCACACAGCGAAGACACTGCATGTTAAAATGTCATGAACATGGGAATGACTCTCATTCAGTGCTTGCTCCTCCAGCTTTTTTCTTTCATGCTGCTTAATTGTAAGTGAACCCAAGGCATGCTTGGTCATCATCTCCCTGCTTTTCCTTTTATAGTGTAGCTAGAAGTGTAGCCACTGCTCTGGCTGTGTGCTAGATGGTTCTACTCTCCTACACACCACTGGTATGGGTGGGCAGGTAGGGGACCCCTCCTTTGCTGTCTGTACCTCTGCTTATGTGTATTCTGGTGGAGAGGGTTATAGTTATCTTTTGCATGAACCTGTTTGGGAAAAAATGTAGAAGAGAACTCTGCACTATGATTCAGTTCAGATTACCTGGATGGTCTCCGTTTGGTTTTCAAGGACACATTCAGTTAATAATAAAACGCTCCTATATTTTCCTTGGCAAAATATCCTTTGGAAACTTAGTGGGTTGAAGTTGCTATGGTTTGATGCAGATCCGGTAATCCTTTTTCTCTTTGGCCTTATTGCCATCTCATACCATTATAATCTCACCCTGGTTCCTGTCTTTTAGTTTTTTTTACTATCTTCCTTTTTCTTTTTTTAACCTTCTTCCCACAGTTTGTTTCTTAAACCTTTTACTATCAGGACTGCTACACAGTCATAAATCTCAGATTTATACCTCTAATTTAAGGAAGGGGCTAGTGGAGTCATCAAACATTCCCAGTTTTCCTTGAACAGTCCCAGTTAGACCTATTATTCAGGAATAACTATTAGCTCCTTTTTTCACTCTAAATTTTTTCCTACTTTGTATGAAAAAATTATATAGTCTCCTAACTGTTGGAGAAAATGAAGATGATTAACATAATTCACATTGTCTTACAAATGACCAGAAATGTCATTACTCTCCTTCACACTAAGAACTCTGTGGAAACTATCTTAATAGAAAGGCAATAAAGAGTATATATGATACTTCAGTTAAACATTAAACAGAGTTTCTGGTGGAAATTTAAGTAGTAAAATAAAAGTGTAGCAAAATACAAGAGGAGATATTTTGTTACGTTTGATATTTATGGATAGGAAAGTGGGTGTATATCAAACCCAAACTTGTTCCTTCCATATAAAAATACTGTTAGAACTCCAGATGATCATAAACACATTTTTTGTGGAGTCTTACCTTAGTTGAAGTTGCTATTTGTGATGTTCGATACTTTCTTGCCTCCACCTGAGATGTCCTAGGACACACCAAATGAATCATGCTTGTTAGCAAGGGTTGCACAATGATTCCTGGGAAAACTCTCACAATTATTAACATTTTATTATAACATGCTCCTTAAGCAGTATCTCTGAACAGCTACTGCTTTAGACAAGTTGTTACTCATCTTTAATTTAAGCAAGGTGTTACTTATTTTCTCTTTTCAGACAAGGGTAAGTTCTGATTATAAAAGCAGAAGCTCTATGGATATCAAAGAATAATATTATATCCAGGCAAATAGCTATATTTTATAAGTAGTACACTGGTAAACACATAAATGGTAATAGACGTGGAAATATTTTCTACAAGTAAAGGAAGGTATTATGTTATTATATTGTTATATTTATAAAACATTCATTTTCTCATCCAGAATCTGCATAATGTGAAATGGCAAATACATGAGCAACTTTTGCCCTCTACTTTTATGAGACAGGGATATATGACATTAAAAAATTGATATCAAATAATTCATAGGATCTGTTTTGTTACCCTGCAGAAATCATTTGATTTCTTATCACATCTATACTTGTACTGTAAAATAAGAAGTGATATTCCAGAGGATAATGCTATAGCACAGAAATATTTTAAGTATAAAACATTACTGAGAACTTAAAATGTGTAAACTAATACAGGAGATACAATTTAATTGGAATAATCCCTGGCACGTAGGAGGAACTCCACAAATGTAATGAAAAATAAAGAATTCTTTGTTAAAGGAATTTATAATCTCATAAAAGGACTTGGGAGAATAAACAATGCATTGTATGTAAAACAGAGTAAGTCCAGGGTAGAGAAATATCATCTCCTTCACCCCAGCCTCATTTACAAATTTCACCAAACATGTGATTGCGGGTGCAGTTCCTTACTCCTTTTGTTTATTGGTAGTCCCTAGGTTGGACTCTGATAACTAGCAAAAGTTTCCTTTCTTTTCTTCTACTCAGCTTAGGTCCAACTATTATTTCACTTATTCCTTCCTGTCTAAACACTGTGAAATAACTTTTCCTCTTTATGAATTTACTCAAAACCAAAGAAACCATCCTTAATGGCTATAATTTAAACATGAATAGATTCACTTAATTTTACTACAAACCTAGTTGTTTCAACAGGAATATCATATACAGTCACGTGGCACATGACAATGTTTTGGTCAATGACAGATTGCATATACAACAGTGGTCTCATAAGATTAGTACCATTTAGCTTAGGTGTGTAGTAGGCTGTAGCATCTAGGTTTGTGTAAGTACTGTAGGGGATGAAGAAATTTTCTTCTACCCCCTAGGTTCCTCTGGCTGGTCTAAGAATTGAATTGACATGAGATAGATTAACAGAAGAAAACAAATGAAAGTTTAATAAAATGCATACATAGGAAGAACCCAGGAAAACCAAGTAACTCACCAAAATGGCCAAAGCCCTCACCTTATACCATCCTCAGCTAAAGACAAAAGATGTTGGGGGTGAGGAGAGTCAGGGGATTCAAACGGAAAGAAGGCAATTCACAGGTAGGTGAAAAGGAGAAAATGTTTGGAAAACAAGTGTTTGGCCACACAGAAACAGAAGAGCACAGAGGGGAGCACAACAGACAGACTTTTCTAGGTTCTTCCCTGTCTGTCACCTAGTTCTTGTAATGCTAAAATGATAGCTCACTTCCTAAGATGGGTTTTTTAATCTGAATTCTTTTAGGCAGTTAAGGAGAAGGTAGTAAGAAAAACTTTCTTGGTCTTTTGTTTCTTAAAAATAATCAGTTTGAAATTATCTTCATGTTAGAGAGATACATTTTGGAGTGGCAAATTTTATTCCCCTTTGGTACACTCCATGATGTTCGCACAGTGATGAAATCACCAAATGATGCATTTCTCAGAATGTATCCCCGTCATTAAGCAACAATGACTGTACATCATAAAAAATAGGGTCCCAACTTGTGATCTCAGCAGAATACAGGGATTTATGGAGTCCTCTACTCCTTGGCCATTGCAACACAACAGGTTGAGCATGGTACCCTGGGGTACAGCCAAAAACAGAACAGAAGGATTATGTCATGATGTCCAGATGACAAGTGGAAATTTACTCCCCAACTCTCAAAAATTTGGGGTGGGAATTGGGGAGAAGTTTTTATTTTTATTTTTTGCTTAGAATTGGGAAGCTAGAACTCCAAAAGATCCCTTGCCAGTAAGTCTATCTAAGCAGGTGATACAATTATTTCACCAATTATCAGGAAGTAAGAATAAGATGGCAAAGCCAGCTACTAGCATTGTTTCTACTGTCACACTGCATGGTATCATGAACTGGTAAAGGTATTGAGATTAAAATGTAATCCAAAGGACAGAAAGATTTTTGGGAAAATGTACCCCTATTTTACATTTTATGATGAGATGTCTTCCCAATATACCTTTAGGTTGAGTCCAACTAACTAGGGTAAAATTTAAGATGGGTATGTGATACTGAGAGATTATAATAACAAATGGCAAGCTTTTGTTGTGATTATGTCTGCGTATGCTAAGATTTTGAAACAAACCTTGTAGCACACTGGTTTAAACCACACTGGTTTAACATCTACAGCCTATTAGTACGAGAGCCTTTCACTGATGACAAATGTGCTCCTTAAATTAATGGTTGGCTTGAAGCCTTTGCTGAGAGATCAATGACAAGCATTTACCCTATATTGGCATATTTTTATAACGGTGCCCTTAAGGAATCTGCAACCCAGTTGGGAAGCAAAACTAATATGCACAAAACAAGGACAAAACAATTAAGGGCTGAATTTATATCATTGACTCAAATTGAGAGAACGATTCATGGAAAGAAGACAGACAATTAGTTACAGCCATTAAAGATGACTTTATAGATGACAGAAGATTTCAGTTGTCTTGAAGAACTTGAAGAAGTCTTGAAGAATAAGGAAATTTTAATAAATGGAAGATAATTAAAAAAGGTATTCAGGTGAGAATCACAGCAATTTCAAAGATTGGGGCAGGAATAATGATTAAGTGATGGGATAATGGTCTGGGAGCAAAAGGAAACCTGGAAAAGAATAAATGAAGGCAACTTCTGATTTCTCAAGTTGCCTTTAAGAATCACAGATGTATTTCAGCAGAAATCCACAAGAAGAAAGGCTAGTAGATACTTGAATTAAAATTTGTGATATTGTTTATAATTTTTTTCTATTATCTACTTTGAGACCCAAACCACAAGTGAGGTAGAGAAAGAAAGGAACAAGTGCACTGTTACTGGGTTAACTGTGTATGTTCAGCTCATAGCTTGGCTAGTAGTATTGGTTAAGGTTGTTGAGATAGGTTGCGATCTCACAATGAATATGAACCAACCCTACTACTACATGGCCCTTAGACTGATCAGTTCTCATCACACTCATGCACACTGTTGAAAGAATGCCTCCTTTAGGCTCTCTACTTTAAGTATGCAGTTTTTCTTAAGCATAGTATCTAAAACAAGGATAAAGAAGGTCCAAATTAGAGGGTTATAAAACATTTCATCTTAGAATTCTTAAAAGCAAATGAAATCTTATCAAAGACCCAAATCTATAAAAACAGAAAAACTGTAATAGTTATGTTAGACTGAGCGGATAATCTTTGCCTAGTGCTGGGCAAGTGCTTTACACACATTTACACTTGTCTAAAATAACTGTCAGGAACCACTGTGAGGTAAATGTTATTATCTGTATTTTTTCTTTGAGGAAATTGCCTGAGATCCCAGGTCCATCCACTAAATGGCAAAGATGGATATAGACTCAAATTCATTTGATTTAAAAGCCTGCACTTTTTCAACCACTGTCTGAGTCCCTCTCCAATAATCGAAGAGGTCCTCTAGATTAAGCTAAAACTGAGAGTCAAGACATGCATGCCCTCTGTGATCGTTTCTCACAAGAGGCATTTTTGTCATCCTTGGGAGAACTCAAAGGATTATATGGAGCATAATTTGAAAATCATGAGTTTGATTATTTTGTGTTATGCAATAATATGACATTGTCTCAGATTGCTACTATTTAATTCCAAATGTTTATGCTCTTTCCTTAAATGTGATTTTGATATTGAAGGGGGAAAGAATTTGCCATCCCAAAATTTGCTTCTTTGGGGTATTGATTATTTTGGGTTTATTACTTTAAGACATAGAAGACTCAGGAAGTTTTTCTTTTACCTCCCCTTTAACCAGCTAAGTGAGTTTAGAAAAATGGCCTGTAACAGGAACAGAGCTATCACCAGAGATATCTGCAAAGAATATGGGGTAAATGTGATGGGGAAGACTCCTCAGAACCTAGAGATCAGAGTCCTTTCCATGTCCTATCGTCTAGGCAAGGCATGGCAAGCATTTGTTTACCAAACGCCTGCTTTTCCATTTCCATGTGAATTGCTTTCCTCCCTTTCTAAGTCCCAAACCACTACCCCCAACATCCTCTTTTGTCTTTAGCTGAAGATCGTGTTTAAGGTGAGGGTTTCAGCCATTTTGGTCATTTACTCCATTTTCCTAGGACTCTCCATGTATACATGCTGTTAACTTTTGTTTGTTCTTCTCCTGTTATTCTGTCTCGTGTTTCATGTTAGACTAGCCAGAAGAACCTAGAAGGGTATAGGAAAATTTTTTCCTCCCCCAAAGTATTAACAAAAAAAAAACAAATCTAACCTTAATTCAGAAATAAAAAATTTTAAAAATTGCTCCAAGGATTATTACTTATTGAAATACAGATTGTTTTTATTAATCATGCTAGAATATAGTTAGTAACTGGTTTGTTAGCACTCAGAATGTATGGTCTCATTTAAATAATATTAAGGGTTTAGTTAGGTCCCTTAGACAATTGATTAAAAAGCTATGATGTATGTGAAACATGTGATTTGGTACTAAAAATCTCAACATATACCCTTTTTGTAAAGATATTTTTTTGGGAAATGGTTTCAAATAAAATTCAGGATATCCAGAAACCATCTTCTGTCTGCCTTAACCCCTCACCATCTCCACACACAAATGCATTGCTGTGGAGGGTACATATCTCCCTGCATTCACTTTCCTTGGTTTTTGCAGTGGAGTCAGGATCTCTCTCTGCTGTAATACAGTTTTCAGTGGTAAAAACCAGTGAATTTTAATAATACATTTTATGTAACCCAATATATCCAAAACATTATCATTTTGACAGGTAATTAATATTAAAATTATTAATGAGAAATTGCAATCTTTTTTACCTTAATATTTTACATTTTTTTCATAATAAGCCTTCAAATCTGACATTTGAAGACTAATAGCACATCTCAATTTGGACACTAAATTTTCAATGGTAAAGTTGTTTAGAATTTTATTTAATGGAAAAGTACGGTACACCATTTCAGTTTTTAAATGCAAATTCAAACAAATTAAATTAAAAATTTAGATCTTGAATTGCAGTAGCCACATTGGGAGCACTAAATAACTGCAGATGGCAAGTGGCTGCAACAGGCCTGTGGGCTTCGGTCTTCTGGCTTTATGTTTTCCACAAAACTTTTGCTAGGAAATCCATTTTGGGGGGATTTTTCAGGGCTTTCTAAACCGTAAGCATATAGATTTGTACATTATTGTTGTTTATATTCTGTCAAAGAAAAGGAAGAGGGAGTAGTAGGAAGCAGATAAATCTACATTTGAACATAATCCATTGGAGAAGGATGCATATTGGGCCATAGCTGGCTCTGCAGGCCACTCCTTAATTATAAAGCATCTTTCATTAAAGTGTGAGGACTTGAGGTGGTTCATTTAGGACATATTACAAAATAGATTATTCCAATTATTTTCCAATAAAAAAATTGAAATTTCTAACTGGGCATTTTTGTGGTGTACCTGGAACATTCTTGAAAGGTTAGGCCAGGATAGAGCACAGTCGGGACATGGATGGTCCATGAGCATCATGAGTATATGAGACACATGACAGTCAGAAGAGCATGACACACATATGTGCACTTAAGTAGAGTAAAAATAAACTGCAAATGTAAACTTCAGCTTCCTGGAAATTTGAGCCCAAGGCTTATTGTGCACTCTGGCTATTTTTGTGGCTGATGAAGTCAACGCAAAGGATTGTAATGAGATAGCTAAAATTCTGTCTGCAGTGCAAGCGCCTATTCAATAAATGTCCAGTCCAGACAGACGAGGTGCAAAGTTAAGATGTGCCAGGTCACCAGCTTCTATAGGGACTGATGGATGTTGCCATGTGAACAGCACTCTATCAGAATAGACTTGGCTCAGGACAGTCACTGTTTCCTGTGAATAAGACACAAAACTTAGTGATACATTCTGGAGCTAACCCCACATCAGACTACTGAAGAGACCTTGCACTGCTAAATGTTTTGTTAATGGGTGTCACCATGCGTTTGATGAATTTGAGGGTATTTGAGTGCACACCTGCAGCAGATGGCCTGTACTTTTCAGCTGCTCTTATGATTTAGCTACAAGTATTTTAAATCCCAGCTGTCAGCCCATAAGCACTGACCGTGAATGTTAAGATTCACAAGCAGCATTGCCAGTGGCAAAAACACACTTGCTGGGGTCATCCTGTTGTGGGAAATATGACTCAGCTGACCTCTTTGCTCTGGTTTCTTAAAGATGCCAGAAGAAATGCTAAAAGAAGGCAACTTTATCCATTTCATGGTACTGCCAGAGCCATATATAGATCTTCTTTCCTCCTGAGACAATAACTTTTGTGAAATGAATCAATAGAACACTTTGTTACAGTCACTAAAGTAATTCTAAATTTAATCCTTTATATTTGCATAAGGCTTTGCAGGTCACAAAATATTTTTGCATTCATCATTTCATTTTATTACTAAAATATCCTTGAGCAGTAAGCAGGGCAAAAGTGTTATTATTTCTATTTAGCAGTTGAAGAAACAGGCTCAAGTAGGTGTAAGGTAATGTTTGGCATGTGTAATTTGAGGATGTCCAAAATGGCATCTTGAATAAACTAATAGGGGAAATCAAACCGAAAGAATCCATTTGGGATCAAGAGCATATTTCTCTCATATAGATGTCTGGTGTTTATTTTTTCAGCTTGAGGCTTCTGCCCTCCTAATATCGTGCTATGAAAAAGAGCTTAAAGGAAATTCTTAGAATGAGACAGAGAAAACAACAACAATGGAAAAAGCGGATTATAGTATTTGAGGCAGACTGATAATTGCCATTGATATCTGTTCTTTTAGTAACAGAACTCTTAATTTTAAGTTGGCTCATGACCATCCTGAAAAGGACAATATTTCTCATCTTTTCTTGCACTAAGTTCTGGCAAAAGTGATGTGAGCAACTTCTCAAAAGTGTTCTTAATGGGAATGGACTAGTCAGTAAACAGAAGCCGTTCTATTTCTTCCAGGCATTGAATAAATTAATAGAGAATTAAGAGCTTACTCAATAATTGGAAGAGCAAGGGAAGGAAAAGTCAGAGAAACTACCAGTGCTTTTCTTAGCTTGAAGTAAGACATTGCCTGGTTTTTAAGAGTTTGCTGGAGAGATGCTAAAATTATGAATGCTCTCTGGAAAGCTCCCACCAATTGTCTCTGTCAGTGGCAGCAAAATGAGTTGTTCACAGAGCTCACTGGGAAGCGGCTGTGAGTCACACACCTGACAACATGTCTACTAGAACTGACTCCAGAGATTATGGTGTTTCCTTTCTTCAGCCTCCAAATCTCAAGTGAACGCCTCTCCCTGGAAAACTCTAACCTTGAACCATTGGAAAAGGATTTTGGGAAAGGCACTTCCTGACTTCTCTCATCTTGCAGAGAAACCTTAGAATGAAGTTGTGGTGATAGTGATTTGTCAACAGACCATCCAACACAGCCCACCTCTTTGTTCAATTCAGCACCCATATGTGGCATTTAACGCATGTTTAACTTCCAAATAACAAAAATAACCACCACACTCTGCCTACCATAATGCAACTCCTCTTACATAAACAGGCTATGCAAAGTCCCATATGTCACTTATCCACCCTGAGATGATATTCATTGCTTTTTTAGCTCACACTCACTTTCCATTTGGTGATACTATTACTTAAGTACTGAATTACAAGATTACCTTTTATTAATACATCTAATATTCAATAGAAAGAGAATGTAAAAAGAAAAAATACCGAATCAGTTCATATATACAAATATGTACATGTCATGGCCAAAATTAAAATATACATGGCTACTATTGTCCTATAGTCACATAGCTATAGTTTACCTTTAAAACGTCTTTCTTTGACTATCTTTTCCTTTGGTGTCAGCTATCACCTCAGCTGCTCATGGGTCTTTATTGGGCAGGATCCAAATTGTATCTATTAAAATGTTTGTGGCATTTATTATTCTGAATATCTGGCATTGCCCTAGCATTTCATTACTTTTTACAATAATATCGTGAGCTCCAGATATACCCTGGTTATTTCTTCTTGATAACCAGGCACAGTTGCCCCACCCAGAACAGTAACTTCCTTATTTGCCTGTAGATTCAGTGGCATGAGGAGTCCAAAGTAGCTTAGTGGACATTTCAGCTTTCAGTTCTAAGGAACTCTTGTGTAATTCCCTGGTAGAAACATTTTTCTTTTCTTTTTTTTATTGCCACCTGAGCTAACATCTGTTGCCAATCTTCTTTTTTTTCTTCTTCTCCTTCTCTCCAAAGACCCCCGGTACAGCGTTGTAGATTCTAGTTGTGAGTGCCTCTGGTTGTGCTATGTGGGATGCTGCCTCAGCATGGCCTGAGGAGTGGTGCTATGTCTGCGCCCAGGATCTGAACTGGAGAAACCCTGGGCCGCAGAAACAGAGTGTGCAAACTTAACCACTGGGCCATGGGGCCAGAACCCCCAAATTTTTCTTTTGAGAACTTGAATCTCTAAAACTAGCAAAGTGGTAAGGAGAAACAATTGTGTTTCTAGTCAGTCGCTAAGGATACTAGCAGAGGAGCCAATTCCACTTCTAACTTTTGATTCCCAGATTCAAGATTCCTGATTAAGGGAGAAATAGCATCATATATTCATTACTGATTTTAGAGTATAAAGGTGTTATCAGCTGACACTGTCATTGAGACCTTAGTTTTCGGGAGGCAATTCCAGTTACCTAACATATTACTATGTAGGGGAGCAAAATTTGCCACCCTAAAATGTGTCTCTTTGTCATGAGGATTATTTTAGAAATTTGATTATTATTATTATTTTTTTGAGGAAGATTAGCCCTGAGCTCACATCTGCCACCAATCTACCTCTTTTTGCTGAGGAAGACTGGCCCTGAGCTAACATCCTTGCCCATCTTCCTCTGTTTTATATATGGGATGTTCTGTCTTATCATGGTTTGATAAGTGGTGGATAGGTCTGCACCTGGGTTCCAAACTGGCGAACCCCTGGCTGCCAAAGCAGAACGTGTGAACTTAACCGCTGCACCTCCAGGCCAGCCCCTGGTTATTTTTAAGAAACAAGACTCAGGAAGAGCTTTTACCTCTGCCTTAACTGCCTAAAAGAATTTAGATAAAGGGCCTGTTCCAGGAAGAAGAGCCATCACCAGAGAGATCTGTAAATAATATGAGCAGCTGTGGTAGACTGGAGGGAACCCAGCAAGGCTTGTTTGATTAAAGTCCTTTCTGTGTCCCATTGTCTCTGCATGGCACGGCAAACATCTGTTTACCAAACATTTGCTTTTCCCATCTTCCTGTAAATTGTCTTCCCCTTCTCTGGAGTGTTGAAGTCCCAGACCCCCACCTCCCTTCTTTAACTCAGAACTGCATATAAACCTCAATTGCCTGAATGTCTGGGAACCTTGTCTTTGAAAGTTCCCATAAATATGAAATTAAATTTGATTTTCTCCTGTTAACCTGTCTCATGTCAATTTAATTCTCAGACCACCTAGAAGAATTTAGAAAAGTGGAGGGATTTCTTTCTACCTCACAATTACTTTAGCTTTTTTGGGTCACTTTCATTCCAATCTAATGTTAAATTGTACATCAATGCTAATTTGTTGGTATCTTTTGAAGTTTAGTTCTCCTTTGTGTTGTCAAAAAAACCCATAGGAAATACATTTTTGAATTTCTAGATTAAAACTTCGTATCAGTTTTAGGTAGACCTGTGTAATCAATGTGGTGAAGGCTAAGAGAAGAGCATTATTACTATAATTTAGAATTATTTCAAATTATACATTCCTAAGTAGTTTATTTCCCTTTCCATCCTGACAAGTTTTGGAAAAGGGCATGTAGTAGCATGCACAGTTATATATATATCAACCCCATTGAGAGAGGAACATCAGAAAAGGAAGGAGTAAAAGCAGAGGGGTGTGATATCAAAATTCTCCTGACCATTTAGATATCAATCACCACCCTCATTTAAGAGCCATGAACATAAGCATTTATTGGTCTCTCACTGAATGTTTTTATCCACACCTGTATGCCTATGATTTCAAATTTTATCTGTGTCTGCATCCACAATCCTGACCTTTCCTTTGAGATCCAGTGTTTTCATCTGCTTCCTAGGCACATATAGCCTTTGATCATTCATTTGGAAACTCCTTCATAGGTTACTGTGAAGATATTATGACTTAATACTCTAGTAAGATTTAATAATAGAGTGCTTTGCACACTACCTAGCACACAGTAAGTACTCATTAAGTGCTGGTTAAATTATTGATGCAATGCCTTCATATACCTTTATTGAAATACCTGTGCATTCTACAAACACTTATTTAATGCATATCCAGAGTTTGCCACTCTACCCTTTTATATAGAGATAATTTACCCATCTTTTATATAGAGGTAGTTTACCCATCAATGCAATCAGTATTTGCAAAGATGTAAGCTGAAGTTAGCAATTCTTGGGTAAACACTACTGTTAAGGTGATGCTGCCTCTAAAGGATGGATGGGGATATTATATTTTTCACATAATCATGTTTTTTCTCACTTTGTTTTCTACATAGTATATTTGCAAATCATATTTGAAATATGAGCGATCAGAACTGAGAGTATTTGAATAACATGTTCCAAGCAGAGGTCTGTTAAATAGAAATAACTATTGTTAACATTATTAGTTCTTACCGTGTGTTGGGCATCCTTCAAGTCATTTTAATATATTTTGCTCATTTTATGCTCAGATTACCCCATATGAGATAGGTAATATAGTTATTTCCATTTTAGAGATGAGGAAACTAAAGCACAAAGAGGTTATATCAATTTGCTTCTGTTGTATAACAGATTACCTCAAGACTTAGTGCCTTATAACAAAAGCCTCTTATTTAGTTCATGATTCTGTGGGTCAGCAAATTGGTCTGGGCTCAACTGGGCAGTTCTTCTGTCATGGCTGGGTTACGTTTCTGTGGTTAGATACATATCAGATAAAACATGGATAATTTAGAGGACTCTTCTTCTGGGGTTGAGTAGAATTTGGCTGGGGTCACAATGGTAACTGGGTCATTTGTCTCTCATCCTCCAGTAGACCATTCTAGGCTTGTTCACATGTCAGCTCAGTAGAGAGAAAGAGTGAAAGAGAGCAAGGCCTAAATTTGGAAGTGGCACAACTCCAATTCCGCCACATTCTATTGGTTAAAGCAAGTCACAGAGCAGGCCGAGATTCAAGGGATGAGGACTTGTATCCCATACTTCATGGGAGGAGACAACAAAGTTACTTTGCAATGGGATATGGATACTGGGAGGAGTGCATAATTGTGACATCACTCGAACAAGAGAAAGAGAAAATCTAAGTTTATTGGGGATTCTTTAATCTATCAAACCCAGTTCTTTGAATGGCCACACATGATAATCACCCAAAGTTATAGTGAAGCAAATGTTGTCATTAGCTTTCTAAAGGCTTCTCTATCCTGAAATTCTGTATCTGTCTTCAGGTGCAGAGAGCAGTGCTGTAAATCATCTACAAGTCAGTATGAAAATCTTTGAAAGCTTTAACTTGGTGTGGATGTTCAAGGTGAGAGACAGAGGTCAAAGAACTTTACTGTGAAAATTTACTGTCTGTAATGGCTTTGAGCTAACTCTATTCTTAAATTTATTCATCTTCATATAACAGATGGAGAAAGATCACTCTGTGATTGTTACTCTAATCTATGACTGTCTTATCTTACTCTAAAATTAAATGGTTATTAAGCAACCATTTATTGAGTTCCTTTTATAAGTAAGGCACTTTGCTACAAGAATTGAGATATAAGACCAAAAAGTATGCTCTTTTGTCCTGATGCAAGACATAAACAAATATACATAATAGCATATAAATATGTATTATAATAGACACACAAACAATGCAACCTGAGAGAGAAAGTTATCCTATCTGAGACTTAGAATTGGGCTGTTGGGAATTTGGGGAAAGATTTCTTCTTAGCAGTGAAGTTTTAAAAGATGAATTGTAATAATCAGACAATGTTGGGAGTTGGGAAGATAGAATGCAGAAATATTATAGAAACAGCAATTAAAATAGATTGTTAGATTATAGTTTCAGTTATCCAGATGAGAAATGCTGAGGAAATGATACAAGAGCAATAAGAGGAAGGACGTAAAAAAGGAGGGAGATTAGAAAGCTGCAAATGAGTTAGACTTACAGGCATTAGTGACCGACTGGATGTGAGGGCCAAGAAAGAAGAAGTTGAAGATGACTTCTGGATATTTTCCTTGAGCACATATAAGTATATGGGTATAGATAGATAGATAGATAGATAGATAGATAGATTTCGTATAGATATACGACATATGTACCATATAGAAAGGAGGCAAGGGTGGAGGACTTCTGATACAAGTCAATACAGGGAATATTTATGTACAAATTTTCTCATTGCAGCATCAGAATTTTTAATAGGAATATTGCAAACATACAGATATCAATATACATAGAAATAGAGATCCAGACTAAATGAAAATAAATTCCTAAAACAGATTTGCAACCTGTACATTTTTAAAGATATCTTGTAGACACTTTCATAGGTATTTGTAGGCTATAGATTTGTAACCTATTTGACTTAATACTATGTTGAAGCACTTCCCATACTATTAAATATTCAAAAACCATGTATTTTGTAATGACCACATATCATTCTATCACATGATGCTTTCATGTTTTATTTTAATCATTTCCCTAACGCTTATTATCATTCAAAGACATGTTTAAATCTTTTACCACACTACCATATAAGTAAAGGATGACCTATTTACAGCATTTTCCCTCACCATGATCCTCTCTATGGAGGAAGATGGTCATTCATTTTCTCCGGAGTGCTTAAAGTGTGCCTGAACTCATCAACAATAAGGACACTGGCTCCATTTTCTCTGAAGCTGACAGAGATGACTTCTTTCTTGGTAGCAAGGTTTGGAGTTAGAGGAGAGAGATTATGTGACATTTAGTTTCTTCTTTCAACTTGACCTGTTATAGGAAATGGTTTCCCTCATGGGCTCTTACATATTACATTACAAAGCTAACTGGGATATTTAATTGGGAGTCCAAGAGACCTATACTGATTATCCTCATATGTGACTACAGTGTGACCTTGACCAAGTCAAATTTATCAACATGTCTACCATATATTTATTTCACTTAACTAATATACATTGCATTTCTACAAATGTACTAAAAGGGAAAATTATATTTCATGTTTTCCATATAAAAAAGGATAGAGAAGAAGATATTGCATTACAATGAAGGTCAAGGTAACCAAGTTTAGGATAGATGTGGCCCATAAGTAAATTATAAATGTATATATGATACCTACATACTTATATGTATAAATATAATATATACAAGTTTATTTTATAGTATAATATACACATGTTTGTATATATAATGTATATATACTTACACACGTATATAAACAAGTCTATATATGATGAGAGGAAGCCAAAGTTGACCTCCATTTTTTAAAGTATTTGAATCGGATACCATCATTTAAAGATAAGATTTCACTTAAAAATCTGGATTTTTGATTTTCTTGAAAAACTGGAAGATCTATTAATCCTATTCCTGAATCTAAACATTATAGCATTTCTGTATTCTGGAATGGCAACAGTTTAGTAGCCATGAGTGGCTAATGTGTTTCTAGCACTTGTTCAGTTGTCCTTTCTAGATGTCTTATGAACTTTCCAGTTGGTTGCAATAGGATAATTCACAATTTTTTACCCTACTTGGCTGGTTTCTGTATATATTTGATTTTTAAAATTCTACTTTATACAAGTATTATACAAAAGAGCATTTGAAGTCAGAGAATCTATTTCTTTGGCTATCATCTTCATAGATGTAACTATAAGAAATCAAAACAATTGACTAGTTCAATTACGTCAGTCAAAAATGTTTTAGTGTAGAGAAAAGTCAGCAAAATTGATAGTCAGAGCCTGAGCAAATGTTTGAATGGATAAACTTTCTGACAAAGCAATGAGCCTAGTAATTCTATACGGATGCAGCCTATATTTTTATAGGTACAGTGGACATTACATTTTTGTTAATTCTTGCACGTCACTAAGAGTGATGATTTATGCTTGAAGTGTGCTATACTACACAGGAGACCATTTTCTCAATTTTATGTTGGGCGACATTCTTGCCTCCTATTCCATTTCAATTTCTTAGAAAATGTCATGTTTGAGCTCTTGTTCAGATGCACCATAGATCTTAAAATCGTCTATAGCCCTCAGGAAATGTGAAAGAAAAAAGGACACTAAAATAGTAACTATAGAATGCTGTGCTTATAGAGTGCACATTGATATCATAGCTATTTTCCTTATGTGATTAATTCTCACACTCCCTACTAGGAATCTGTGATTTAATCATCTATGACCATAGGAAATGCTCTTCAATAATTATTCCAGTTACTACCTGTTTTTCAGGTTGGTCCTTCTGTTCCTGACGAAAGACCATCCATTACACAGAAGATGAGTTTGTCTGTATAATGATGACTATCTACACTGCATTGCAAAGTCAGATATGCTTACTCTTTTGTCACGGTTGAGTCAGTTTATATTCACAAGGAAAGCATCGATCTGGGAATCAAAGGTGCACGTTTGGCCTTCCTGTGTCATTACGTCAACATCGACAATTCCTTCAACCTCCAGAATAAACATGAAAATTCTAGTCAATCAAATTTTCAAAACACTGAATTTCTCCTTACATATCAGACTTTTACCCCTAAGGATTATGGTTTATAGAGCTGTTTTTTATCTAAATCCTAGTTTAAATTATATCTTTAATATATAATGGGGTATGTTCTAATGATACATAGTGTTAAGTTTATCTCAAAGTATTACATTATAATTTTATAATATTTAGCATGAAGAGTTCTCACTGACTGACATCTAAAATATATACTTTCATTTATTTAACTAATGGTTTTTTCCCTACAGCTGTCTTAATTGCTATTGAAGATTTAAAAAAAGAGACACATTTAAGCTCTTTTGCATCTTCCAATAAAATATCGAGATTGAAGTTTAAAGACAATTGTTAAATTATCAAAATTTAGAAGCTTGATATTGGAAAAATGAAGCAAACCTCAAACACATGTTACAATTTTGTGTCATCCATCAGTCCCCGTCAGGAGTTTTTATAGTTACTTTAGGAAAGATCTTTTGAGTACCCAAACTCTGAATATGTTATCTCTTTTGGTTCTTCTGTTTGACTAACTGACTTTTTTCTATACTATTTTTGCTAGTGTTCCATAACCCTCTTGCCAAAATCCTTTATGTTCCTTAGAGGGAACTATATTTTTCTAAAAGTTAGAAAAACTTTGTAAAAGTTGGATGTCTAGGGCTTTTCTAAAACAAAGTCTCATTTTCTGCCAGAAAGTCTGAGATGGTTGGAGATTTTCTTTCAGTGAAGTTATTTTCCCTGAATTCCATGAAAAAAATGTAATTTTGAAAAGATGGACCTCATGTTTTTCTATCTACTGTGTATTTTTATCTATATATTCTTGGATCAAAACATATTGCTTTGAGATGAGCTACAGATCTATTGTTCTGTGAAAGAATTCTTTAGACTCTATTCACTAGGAAAATGAAGTGTTTCAAATTACTACGGACTGGCTCTGTCATCTTTGCCTTTCTCTTTTTCTAGAAACCCTGCAGAGTACAATGGCATTAATAGAAAGGTCCTAGACTAGAATGTCTATACTATAAGGTATAATATTTAAATTATTCTCTAGGAGAAATATTAACAAAGTACCTCAAGAGCATTTATTTCTGCTGCAGTAGAAGATCACTTCCATGATTCAACTGGGGATGACAGAGACTTTAGGAAGACTTGAGAGATGTGAAGATATTGCATTTAAGCTTTTATGGATGTGCAGGATGTAAAAAGGCTGAATTGGGAGAGAAGATTTGTAAAGAATAAGCCACAATAAAATATATAGACACTGGCCTTTCAATTGGAAGAATGTAGAAATTTTTCTTGCTAGGTGATTCTCATCTTGCTAATTATTTCATGAATGTTCAGTCTGAAAGATTGAAACACTTCTTTTAATAGTTGTCAGTTTATTTGGGACATCAAATAGCTATTTTGTCAAGACTAGAGTGTCATTAGTTGTGTGCCTCTAAATGAAAGTTCTGCATGTTAATACTCACTGTGACATGAATAGTAAGATTGCCGTTAGAGACTTTCTGAAATGAGAACAACATTCATGATTAACCTACAGAGTGTAAAAATTGGGAAATTATCTAGTAACGTCGTGAGGCTATGTTGCATTGTAATTTCATTTTCATTAGCGGTGAGATTGTTGTGGAATAATGAGGGACCTTGAAGTGTAATAGGTTAGTCAGGTACAAACAAATTTCTGCACAAATTTACAACTTCCAGTCATTTAGTGACTTACAATTTTCCTCTAACTCTTGAACTAAAATTTGGAGATGGAATTTTGTTTATTTACATGTCTTTACTACTGTTGGCATGCTATTTATAAATAAAGACGATTATAACTGATCATATATTCTTAGATCCAATCACCATGTTCTGCAGTTTCAATTGGGAAGAGATGAATTAATATTTATTGGGTGCGTCCACTTGCCAAGTTTACACGTGTTCTTCCATTCAACCTTCCCTGTGGACCAGTGAGATTGTTGCTATTATCCACATTTTACAAGCAAGAACACTGAAATTAAGCAAAGTGGATATGTATAAATTTATGTTTATTTGTTTCCTTAGGACCTTTGTTTTTGAGGGCTGCACCTCACCCCCTCTTTTACCACATGGTATTGTTAAATCCTCATCCCTTCCTTCTTCACCTCAAGGAGAAGAAATCTAAGATCTACATAACCTAAAAACAACAATTAATCTGCATGTAAGCGCATGATTATAGCAAGGCCGAAAAATGCTCTTTATCAAGGATTGATATAGACACTGTGGACGAGGGTGTTCTTCTCTTTCTGTGATCCCAAACCTTACCAACTGCATAATCCTGACACTCTTTGGGTATCTATCTTTCCTCACACATGAAGAGACCCCACATAAGCATAAAGCCAATACAGAGTATGAGAGAACTGAGAGATGGGAAAAAAGGACCTGATTCTGGAGCTATAATTTGAAGTATAAAAATTCTGGCCATAAAATCTAGTAGTGAGGAGTCAGATATACATGTAAGTAAGTATAATAAACACTATGCTAAAAAAAAATCTTCTTTAGAAAGAGCATTTACATTCTCATGACTAAAATTTGCTTCATTCCTCAAGCACTACAAGGTCTAATCCTTGGAACAGTTTAGGACATATCTATGACTGTTATTAACACCACTAAAATGACTTTAGTTGGTAAAAGGAAAGTGAATCCATGAAACATGTTGAGCAGAGGAGTAATCAAATTTAGCGTAAAAGTAAGAAATTAAAGAGGGAATTCTGTTGTATAGTTATGGGTAGTTTTTAAGAGGTAGGGAGCACATTATTAATTCTTACTGTATTTACTGAGTTTGCAATGTGTGAATTGTGAATATGTTTTGCTGAATTTGCAAAAGCAACATGGAAATATCAGTATAGAGATGACCCTCAGGGTAAAATCTGTATTGGCCTTGATATGTTGTGGCCATGTGTGCTGGGGCTTGGCTGTCTTCTGCTATTCTCAATCATGTTTGAGTCTTTGAGGGGCATTATTTCTCGCTTGACACACATGCTGTATGCAGCAGTCCTGTAAATAGTCACTATCCTAATGGTTTGAAAATGCTTGTCCTCTCTAAAGAGAGTAGTTTTACTTCCTAGAAATAGTTCACTCAGAGGCCAGGTGATGCCTGATGACCCTGAATCTCCCTTTTCTGAAGGAGAATAACAAAACTATTTTTTTCCTATTGTGAAGAGGAGAAAGTGTTCCCAGAAGGCTCTTTTGGAAAATAACTGTATAGAGGATGGCCGTACATACTGATTCCAGCAATTTATTGAGTATCCCCTAAGTACCAGGCACTAGGTTAGGAATATGTATTGTTAATCTTTCCAGAAATTTTTCAAGGTTTAAGTGATGAGGAGACTGAGGCTCCAAGAAGTTCTAAGTGACAGAAACACATATGAAAATGAAATGAGATGATGCATGTAAAAATACCTCGTGCAAACATTGCACACAGTAGATAGTGAGTTTCACCTCTTCCCTTTCCTCTTCCTTTCTTCCTCTTTGATATATTCTGAATGTTTGCGTCCCCTCAAAATTCATATGTTGAAACCTAATGCCCAGTGTGATCGTATTAGGAGATGGGAACTTTGGCAGGTGATTAGGTCTTAAGCGTGAAGCCCTCATGAATGGGATTACTGCTCTTGTAAAAGAGACCCTAGACAGCTCCCTTGCCCCTTCCAACATGTGACGTTACAGTGATGAGACAGCCAGCAATGAAGAAGCTGAACCTCGCTAGACACGGAATCTGCCGTTGCCTTGAGCTTGGACTTCCCAGCCTCCAGAACTGTGAGAAGTAAATTTCTGTTTTTTATAAGCCACCAGTCTGTGGGATTCTATTAACGGCCTGAATGGATTAAGACACCATCCTTTTCCCCCTCCACATCATTTCCTCTTTTCTTTGCTTGCTTTGTTGAATACTGAAAGCATTTCCTATTTAGGCTTCTCTTTGTTCATTACAGTGACCTGATTTGGCAATTTGAGAAATTTTCAAGCCTTTTTCAATCCTACATTAAAACCTATGTCAACTATTTGGTGAATTTTACAGCTCCAGATACAATGATTGCTATATATTGACCTTGTTTACTAAGTACAGGAAATTCCCAGGTATTGCAGATGCAGTGGATCCTGCATTCACGTCAGAATGAGCTAAAGTCTAAAAATAGATTGCTCTGTACGTGAGATTCTTCCCTAGTGCTTTTCAACCTCTGTTTCTCAGAAACAGTTGATGCAGCTCAGAGGCAGGAAAACAACAGTAAGAATAACTCCATAATTCACAGTGGGAGGAAGTTATATTAAATTCCTAATGAGTTCTGACACGTATATTGTCATAAAGTACTACAAGTCATAGTAACATTTTTAGGAGTAACCTTGCTGAAAAGTTATGTATTTCAAACTTCACGTATGTGACTATGGCTTATATATTTATAGCTCATAATTCAGGATCTATCTGTAATTTTATGCATATACACGACAGTTTCTAACACTTTTTGGAAATCATCTTTAAAATATCCTGAATTTTTCATTATATAACCTTGTTCTTTAGCCCCCCTCCTTTTAACTAGGATGACTTCTTTTGATTTAAAAGCAAAAATTTATAAAACTGCAACTCTGAATTTGTTTTCCACAAGATTTACTGTATCAGTAGTTGTTAACGTAAAGCAATGGCTATAAGCTGCTGAACTTGAGATCTCAGATCGATTTGATGATAAAAATGCAGATTTAATCAATTGGCTGGGGGTTTAGAAAGAACTTGACTAATGGTTCTCATCTCTATACTTTCAGACCTCTCCGATGGCACAAAATGTGTTGAACTATAATTGCCCATTTGTGTGTTTGCCTTGTCTATCTGTGTTTCAACACCTAGAGGAGAGCAGGCATGCCATATTCAGTCTTGTGTTGCCCTCAGCGCCTCTTGTAATGCTGGACACGTACTCTCTGAAACCTCATGGCAGAGAAGAGTGAATGTGTGGCCTAGGGGAGCTAAGGATGTGGTTCTTAGAGGTCTGTTGCTACCACAATGCTCCTGTGAAGCCTTTTGTTTTAGAAACTCATTTGGGCTTGGATTCCTTAACATAAATGCATAAGCTGCTTATTTGAATGGAAAAAAAGGAGATTGCTTTAAATTATATGATGTCAAATAGAATTTACACACAAGAATGCGTGCATATTCACCCTGAAACGTGCAATGATGGATACCTAATCAGTGTTGAATTTAATTCAATTTAGCAACCTAGTTTCAAAAAGCCAGGAATACAGACAATTCAGCTGGAGACCAGGTAGATAGAGTTTTTAATCCTCTGCCTCCCTTCCAGTATTCTATATTCCTTTTTGCTATTGTTTCCTCGTATCCATGTTTTCATTACTTCCAATAGTCTTTATACAATCACCTACTGTCAGCATTTGTACCAGATTGCAGGGGAGGACTCACAATGAATGTTATACTGGGGCTCCAAGCTCACATTGTCACTGCTAAAAGATATATAGCCCAGCTAAGGGCCTAGAGAAGGAAATAACTGTGCCAAACTGGCGTGTTAAAATGACTGAGTTCTGCTTTTTGAATTACAACCAGTGTAGCATAATGGTAAGATAGTGGGCAGTGGGATCTGACAGAACCAGATCCAAATCCTGGCTCTCTCTGTGCCAATTTTATATCCTTGAGCAGAGCATTTACACTTTCTGTGACTGGTATTGTTTTGAATGTCCATATATTTGATTTTATTTATTCCTCATTGCTACTTCCTGAGGTTGTTATTTTTATCCTCACTGTACACATAAAAGGGAACATTTCTTAAGAGGTAAGAAATTGTGCTGATTTATGCATCCATGAAGTAGTGGAGGTGGAATTAAACTCCATCAGTCTAACATTAAAGCTCTTTTCATGTAGCTTGCTATCATCTAGAATGACTAACCAAGGTCTTAGAGAAAACGCTTCCAATTATTATGATGCATTTTTAATAGACTTTATTTTTTAGAAGTCTTAGATTTACAGAAAAATTGAGAAGATAATAAATAGCATTCCCATTTACCCAACATCCAGTATCCCGTTACTAATATTTTACATTAATATGGTACATTTACTGTAATTAATGAACCAATATTGATACACTATTACTAACTAAAGTCCATAATTTGTTCAGATTTCCTAAGTTTTTACCTAATATCCTCTTTCTGTTCCAGGATCCCATCCAGGATATTTTATTGCATTTAATTGTCATGTCTCCTTAGGCTCCTATAGGCTATAACAGTTTCTTAGACTTTCCTTGTTTCTGATCATTTTGACAGTTTTAAGAGTACTGGTGAGGTGTTTTGTAGGGTTCTCCTCCATTAGAATTTTTCGGATGTTCTTCTCATGCTCAGAGTTGGGTTGTGGGTTTTGCGGAGAAAGGTCACAAACATAAAGCGCTGTTTCCAACACATCACATGAAAGGTATATACTAGCTGCACGATTCCTGACTGTTGATGATAACCCTGGCTGAGGCAGTGTTTGTCAGATCTCTCCACTGTAAAGCTACTCTTTGCACCACCTTTCCATATTATAGTCTTTGGAAGGGTCACTATGAGCAGCCCTCGTTTATGGAGTGGGGATTTATGCTCTCCCTCATTGAGGGAGAAGGATCTACATTAATTATTTGGAATTCTTCTGCATGGGAGGCTTGTCTCTTCTCTATTTATTAATTTGTTCAATCATTTATGCACATCAGTAATGCCTCATAGATATTAATTTTATATTTGGGTTATAATATAATATGAGTTTACTTATTTTATTGCTTAAATTTTTCCAGCTTTGGCCATTGGGAGCTCTTTCATTTGGCCCTCTGTCCCTTTGACCTATCCCCACATACCACCAACAACGTTTTGTGGTGTTTGTTTTTTTTGTTAATATGTTCTTGCATTCTGACATTACAAGATGTTCCAAACTCATCTTGTATAATTCTTGCCCTAGTCCTTGAATAAGCCATTTCTCCAAGGAGCTTCTGGTTCCATGGACAATGGTATTAGAAATCAAAACCTGTGCTCGTTACCACTGGGGTAGAACTCTCAGCTGACAAAGCACGGAAATGTTTGTGTGTACTAACCCACATGTACACACCTAGGCTGCAGGAAATGAGGATGCTCTTTTTTCTTAAAGTTTTATTTTGAACAATTTAATATTTACATATTTAAAACTTCATATTTTACAAAGAGAAAGAAATAAACTTAGAGATATGCAGCAACTTGGCCAACATCATACAGTAGTAAGCACGACAGCCTGTATTTTCTGACTTCAGAGCTTGTCCCTAACTGTTCTGCAGACTAGCTTCCAGCTTCCAATCCTCCTTTGCTTCACATGATGGGACTCACTGGGGTGAATACAGTGTTGGTACCTTCAGGAAGACAGCCAGAGCTGAGGCATTTATGTAACCAAGTACATCAGAGATGCGCAATATTTTTATCATTTCAAAGCAATATCAATGCACATCTGTTTAACTGATGAGAACAACGATCAAGAGATTACAGAGGAGTTTAATATGTTAAACTCAGCGAAGCTTCTGTTTGTTACTTACGTTCACACAAACTTTCCCTCTGACAGCTGCTATATTCTTTCAAGATGCTGAAATTGTGACTTTTGGGAGTATGAGGTTGACGGAAATACGAAAGTAATGTTCTATAGGTTAGCAGGAGCAGCCAGAACCGCTTTTTCATACATCATGAGTGAGTATCAATAAATGGTTATGCCAAAGTATTCAGGACACTTAATGCCTAGTACTTGTATGGATGTGGTAATTTTGGTTTCTTGGCTCCATGAATAAGTAAAAATTCTGAAAGAATTACTCTTGGTCATAAAAGTATATGGATTTCCAGGAGGAAATGTACACTCATAGATTGAATTGGGGAAACAATTGTTACTCTGTGGTTACTAGCAATACTCTACTTGTATGGTTATATCCATGAGTACAGATGAACTCACTTGGGGTCAGGCAAAACATACTGGGTTTTTCTCAGTTCAATTCTATGTATATGAGTGTCACCATCTTTGTAGAGCTATTTCTATGTGATATCAAACAAATGGTCAGTTCAGCTGTTGTTATTCTCTGCTTTGGCCCTAACCAGCTGTCCCTAGGAACTTCCCAAGTTACTCATGAATGTTTAACTTTTATTATCAACATTTGCATAAACTCTGAGCCACAGAGTCTTAATATAAAAATAACAGGTAGCTATTGATCCTCTATTAAGTGCAAAGCATTTTTAAGATCACTTTACATATAACCTTTCATTTAATCTCCATGGAAGTTTTATGAAATGGGCACTATTAATTACCCTCTTTTATAAATGAAGAATGTGAAAGATGTTAAGAAACTTGCCTGAGTTCACCCATTTCATATGTAGCAAAGTTAGTATTTAAACCAAGGTGATTTGACTCTTAACTTGCACCTCTAATCACCACTCAATAGGGTGTAAATCCAGGTAAGCTGCAGTAACGAGGAATCTCAAGTGTTCAGTGGCTAAACTAGATATAATTTTATTTTTCAATCACATTACATGTTCCACGTGTTTGGCAAGGGGGTTGTGATCTGCAGAGTCTCTTGGAGATCCACGTTGACAGAAGCATCTTTATCATGAATTGTACAATCTGAAACATAAGGTCTCCTCAGTCACTGTGATAGAGGAAGAGTCTGCTAGAACCTTCTGTTCTTTTATACTTAAATCCCAAAGTGACAATCTTGTTGGCTAGAAGTAGTCAATGTCCCTGTCTAACTGCAGTGGGGTTAGGGAATATGGCAGAATGGGTTTAAGCAGAATGATTAGTGTTATAGACTGAATTATGTCCCTCCAAATTTGTATGTTGAAGCCTAACCCACAATGTGACTGCACTGGAGATAGGGCCTGTAGGGAGATAACTAAGGTTAAATGAAGTCATAAGGGCGGGGCACTAATCCCACAGGGCTGGTGCCCTTATAAGAAGAGGAAGAGGCATAGGAGCCAGATGGCTATCTACAAGCCAGGAAGAGGATGCTCACCAGAAACCAAATTTGCCAGCACCTTGATCATGGGCTTCTAGCCTCCATAACTGTGAGAAGAAAATGTCTGTTGTCTAAGCTACCAGTCTGTGTTATTTTGTCATGGCAGCCCATGTAGACTAATACAGACAGCACCCCTGTCTCTGTCACAGCAATATGATATATGTTTCATGAAGAATTGAGCTGAAAAGATATGAAAAATTCTTAATTACTAAAAAAGAGTTGATGTTCAATAAATGCCAATAATTTAAGGCTTTTTATTTACCTTGTATAAGACTAAGCACTTCTAAAATTGTTGCTATTTACTTCTCAGTTGTTTTGGTCGGCATTTCATACATTTTCCATTTGAAAGGCATTCTAGTTCAAGGTTCTGGAGAAAAACAGAACCACCAGTCAAGTTGACATGTAAAATTAGCCTCATAAAGTGGAAAACATGAAATGTTTAAGAAGAAAAGGATTAATGAATTTCATAATTGTGTAGTTGTCAAACTCTAAAAGAATCTCCTTGAAGATCAGCATGAGAATGAGGAAGTATAAATATTTTAATACTGATCTCTCAACTGCATTCATAAATACACCTGAATATTTTAACATATCTTAATCTGATTATAGAATATGGAAATAAAATTCTCTATGTGCACATTTGCATATATGTCCTATGGTTACAAAATGCTATGTGACTTACATGCAATATTCACCTACCAAATTAGTATTTTCAAAATCCAGCATATATCATTTTTGTTGTAATTCATAAATACTAAGCAATAAATCACAACAGATTGTTGCAATTAAATTATCAATATAAATATCAAATAGTATCATTTTGATTCTCTGAAAGTCAGCACAGAAATGCAATTTCGTATTTGACTCTTAAAACTTTATGCACACAGTTAAATTTGGAGGTACCCTAGTTATAAGTACTTTATATGGTAAATATTCATGTGTATATTTCCTTCTTCACCCTCCCTACTTTTCCCTTCTAGGCTTAAATACAGTATGGTTGAATAATTAGATTTAAATGATATAAAAATTCTTTTGCCCAAGTGAAATTATTTCTATTTGAGCTCTCAAAGTTCGAAAAATTATTCAGAATGTTTTTATGCCAGATAAGAGTGTGTGATTATAGGTATGTTTGGAATAGTAGTGTATGGGGGAGATTTGTAAGGCTTTCTCTTCCTTATCATGCATTTTTCCTTATTGTTTAATCTAGCTTCTTTCTTCTTGACATTCTTTGTTAGCAACAATATTGGAATATCCTAGCAGACTCACTGAAGCAAGAATCAGGATGAAGAAAATAATGTAAATAAAATCACAGTTAATAAAGTATTTCACAAATATTATCCCAACAATTATGAGAAAGTCTCTATTGATTCTCAGCCTCTCAAACTTGATGGCGTTTGACTTTTTAATTATTACCAATCAAATAGGTAGAGAATAGTATGATGAAACTGAAATGCCCATCACCCAATTTTAAACACATAACCAAACACATAATCAACACATAACCAGAATAATCAACACATAACCAAATTTGTTCCATCTTTGATCCTACACTCACAATTCATCCAAGATATATTTTGAAATAATTCTAGATGTCACATGATTTCAACTGTAAATATTATAGCGTGTATCTCAAAACTTAAGGATTCTTTTAAAAATCATAAACACAATGCCATTATCATACATACAGACAATAATCATTCATTAATATCTTCAAATACTCGGTATTCACATTTTCTAATCATCTCATTATTTTACCATGTGCTTGAAATATGTCCATATAAGGTCCATACACTGTAACTGGTTGAAATTTCTCGAAATGTCTTTTAGTCTATAGGTTTCCCACAATTCTTTTTTGCTTGCAATTATTTTTGTTGAAGAATTGATATTTGTTCTGCAGTTTCCATAGCTCTAAATTTGAGGTATGTATCATTTAATATCTTTCTTTTGTATTTCTGCATATTGATTATTAGATCTAGGATCTTGATCAAAGTTTCCCTTTTTATTTCCCCAAAACTACTTTATAGGAGGTGTTGTGTATTTCCATCAAGCTGTACATAAAAACTGATTGCCTTTTTTATAATTTTATCAAACATTGATTTTGACCTTACTGTCTATTATCTTTTATTTCATTATTATACTTGTTAGGTAGTGGAGACAGACTGGTAAATGTGGTCCCTCTTACTCCAACTTGGCCCAGAGTGGAAACCTTCTTTGTATTTTGTTTGTTTGTTTTACTTGCAATATTTTAGATATTTGCTCCTGTAATTTTTAAGTGACAGATTCAATTTCAGTTATTTCCCATATGAATTATCAATACTCCCACCTCCTAATATTGTATAGTCCTTCCTTTCCCAATGACATGCCTTGACACGAAGAGTATAAGTTGCTATAATAAAAATAGAAAGTAAACATTTTTTGCCCTAGGACCTTGGGATTCCACTGCTAAATATTTATCCATGAAAAATGCCTGGTATATGTACCAAGAGACATGTACAAGGGTTTTTATGTATGCACTCTTCCTAACACCAAAGATCTCAAATGACAGTCTGTAGGAAACTGGATACATGCATTATGGTACATTTCCACCATGGAAATTGATATAATTGTGAACATGAATGAACCTCAAATATATGCAATAGCATGGTCAAACCTTGGTACCATAATGTTGAATGTTTTAAATTCAAATCTTAGGAAACTATATTCAGCTTGATGCTCTTTAAGAAACTTCAAACATAAATTAACCACACACAAACACGTGCACATACCTACACACATATGACACATAAAATACAGAATAGCAATTATTTCTGGTTGTAGACAGAATGACAGGCTAGAGAAGAGTACATGAGGTACATGGGTAGATATAAATTATTTTTAAATATCTGATTACAGGATTTGTTACTAAATTCACAAGTATTCATTAGGTTCTTAAGAATACCTAAATATGTATATAAATGAATAGAATAAAAGGGGCCAGGTTTGTTTCAATAATCACAGTATCTCATGAATCAAGTTTTGTGAATAATCTCACTCTATGTTCTTGTGTTCCATTAAAAAATTATTCCCCAATAAAATGATTACTCAAATAATAGTGTACATTTAAGTGTGACACATATGAAACAAATATTACTTACAGCAATTGTACTTCTGATGGTTTATGCAGAGGGAACAACTGTTTTCTGGTAGAAATAGCTGTGGACTTGGATTAGAAGACAGAATATCATTACTTTTTAGTCACAAATAAAATCATGCTCTGTTTTCTCTAATCTTAATGTATGTAATGCTAATCACTATTAACAGTGGAAGTAACTAATAATTGTGATAATAGGACAAACTTATCAGCTTGTGAGGGGATTAAATAAATCAAAATTAACAACTGTATATGTGTGTAATCTATTCAACATGAGATAAATGTATTATATTGACATAATTAAAAACCAAGAATGAAATCCCTAATTTACTCTCTAGTTGTATTTTTAAAACCCAGGTTTCTTCTGCCAGTAAAAGTGAAATGAGGGTGAGCACATTCACTCTAAGTAAATAGATGGGCAGTGTGAGGAGAACTGGGAATGAGGTGTGGGGAAGAACATAGGGATGAAAGTTTGGCAACAAAACTAATGTTACCGATGGACCACTCAGTCAAAAGGACTGAGGTCTTCTCGTATGTTCTCTCAGTCCTCACAACAAATTTGTAAAACCGGTATTTTGTTTATTTTTATTAACAATTAAAATGAGAATCAAAATAATTGAGAAAAAAACTTGACAAAGCCCACATGTTTGGGATCCACCAAGCTGAGGTTTAAAGGTCACACCAGTGCATATTACATTGACCCATAACAATAATATTTCAATGTCATATTGGAAACTCTAACTCTGTTGTCTGTTCTAGTGCTTATCAGAAAGAAATAAAACAATTTTTTGTAAGCCAACCTATGAAGTTAGAGAGCTTCTTTCATTTTACATCTCAATGCCTGTAAGTGAAAAATGCTTTACTCCATATATTTTAAAGATTTACTTGTAACATTTATTTAATTAAGTCTCTATGTAGGAGGAGAAATTGTTTCAATTTCACATTTAACTGAGAATTCCAAACAAAATCCAACTCACCTAATCAAATTCAGAGGAAATCAGGCTCATCAGGGTGTGTCAACACGCTCAATGATCTTCAGCAGAGTCCTGGAATGTTAAACATACGCTAGCATTCCCCCACTACACAATTCACAATTTTAATACAGAAAGTATAAAGCATAAGGTGATTTAAAAGAACTGCTAATATTAAATATTTACTGTGGATTTTCCATAGGTGGCTATATTGGGATTGTTTATTAGTTTCATTGAACTTTTTTAACTGATTAAACCAATTACTGTATCTTTTCCTGGTCAGTTGATTCTTTATGGCAGAGGCTGTTACATTTCCTCAAAATCACTTTCCTTTTCTCCCTTTGCACACAGATACAGTACATTTCCCGATTAGGTGTGCCTGTGTGACAAGTTCTTGACAATGGCACGTACATGGAAATGATATGCTCCATTTCTGGGCCAAGGCTTTTAGGATGTAGATATGCCTCCTTTCCACTCTTTCTCCTCATTCCACAGGATGGATGAAGATGGTAGTAAGGTCCTAAAAGATGACAGCAGTGCCATAAAATGGGCCATTTTAGGGTCCAGGATCTCGGTGCCCTGAATCATTTCCTGAAGAAAGGAAACTCAGATCAGAACACTAGCCTTGGACTATTATAGAACAATGTTCACGTTATGCGGGAATTATTATACATTTTGGAGTTTATTTGTTATAGCACTTTGCTTATCAGTTAGCACATTGTTTAATGATTCTCATACCTTCTTTCTGATGTATAAAGAACTGAAAGCCTAATAGCAAATATAACAGAGAGGTTAATATGTCAGTCTGTGAAGACAAGTTGTTTTCCACCCAATAGCTGGAAAATCTTGGATAGTTTCTCAACTTCTCTGTTCTGAATTTCTTCATGTGTAATATTGAAATTAGTGATAGCATATACCTCTAGAATTGATATTCAGCTATCATTCCTTGACAATTGTAAGAACAACATGAATGTTAATAATATGTAAAAAATATAAAACATATTTAGAATATATTGGGAATATATGATACAACCAATATACAGTAGCAGTTATAACAATTATTTAATTTTGATAAAATTAGACATAGCTTCCAAGAAAGCTGAAAAAACAAGTTTTTGGGATGCAAGAGGTGGAGGTTAGAATTTTCTTGAGTTTTTGTTTGTTTCTTTTTAATTCTTATGATCAAGGGAAAATCTACCCTATAAGGAGGAATGCAATGTGTATGTCTTTGAAGAAAGAGGAACTTACAGTTTCCTTTTCTCATACAGCTTCAAGCAGGTTATTAATTTCACCTTTTTATGCAAGTATTAAAACTTTCTCCTACATAGTTTTAGAGGGAGATTTGCTCAGTTAATACAGCGAAGAGATGAGGGTAAGAATGTATGGCAGTTTCTTCTAATTTGCTTGTTGGTTGATGAGCATCTTCAGTCGGTCTACTTGACCCCAGCTCCTGCAGGGATGCCCACATGAACGAAATATCCAATCATATGGCCCCACACAGTTTTGGTATCACTTGTCTAGCTAGATGAGAGAATAGGGTAGATTCACTGCTTGTATGGACTGCCGAAATGGTTCATTTATACCAACCATTGATTCATTACTTCTTGTCCCTGAGCTTTATTTTATTTCTGAAATATGTCCTTTCTCCACATTCTCTCAAGATGCTTTTTTTCCTAACATTACTTACAAAATCTCATTCTCTCATGAAATCTCTCTAGCAGTTTTATAGGGAAAAAAGGGGTACATTAATTTCCTATATAAATATACATAACTCATGACTATACATTCCATGGCTTATTTTAAATATAATACAAATATTAATGAATATTTGTTTATTTTTCTGAATGCACAGCTGATGTTTCTCTGTGTTAGGCAGAATTGTTTTACTTTCCGCATTGAGATAGATGACAGAGTTATTAGCGTCTTAGTTGGTCACATTTTAAACTTTGACACATTTTATCATGCTCCTTACTAAGAAACATGTCCCAGATTATATCAGAGTGTGCTATTGTTGGAACTTATGCCTAGATTTTGAGAAGATTCTTGTTGTAGCCTGAAGCATTTCCAGAAAGAGTAGCACTGGCTTTTACTAGGCTAAAGACTTTGTTTTTCTTTTATACAACATTCTGGACATTCATAAATTCCCAAGATGTCTTCCTCAAGTTACAAAATGCCTGCCTTCTGGTTCAATTGAGAGTCACATTGGCCACTGTTGTCAGAGGTCCTTTTGATGCTTGAGACTTGTGAATAGTGCTTGAGTTAGTGATATAGTTGAATATAATATAAATGTGGAAGAATTCTCATGGATCAATGTCTTTTTATACAGGGAAATAAGCAAAGAGTAGTAAGTAATATGGAATATTGAAAAAAAACTTTCTAGTAAAGCAATGTTTATGCTTTTAGTTGTCTGTGTTTCCTTATCAAAAAGCAATATGGTATAATGGAAAACATTTTAGGCTATAAATTAAAAACAAATAAAAATTTGGGGTCTTGGCTCAGTCTACTGCTTACCCAGCCTTGAGCAAAGGATACAACCTCTGGGATACTCAGCTTTTTATCATTAAAATGTGTTTTCTTACTGTGAAGTTTGCTGTGAAAATCAGGTAAAATTTAATGGGCCTTGTGAAGCACTCCTTTTTCCAAGGTGGAGATAATAAGAAAATGATCTGAAATGACATAAACTTTTATTCAAAGGTAAAATTATTGCTAATACCCTTCTATACAGTTTGCTTTTTTTAAGGGTGATCTATGCATATTAATAATTATAATTCTGTTTCTAATTTGTTACCTACATATGACATTTGGCAAGAAATCAAAGATGTTATGCACCAGATAGAATGTTTTTGTAACAAACCAGTTTTTGTAATAAACCATACCAGATATTAATACATCAATATCTAAATTTTTTAGCTTCTATTTCTGTTGAATTCTGCCGGTCAAGACTCTATATAAACCTGAAGGAAAATGAACAGCTAGTAACACATTTTATGTGTCATTCTGATGAATTTTAGAATGCTTAATATCATCTTGTTTAATTTCATGTTTCATAAAAACTTCTCAATTGCATGATCAATTACTTTCAATCTCCACATCAATCAGTTCATATGGTTCTCATTATTTGCTAAGGATAGCTGCAAATTGAAATTTTTGAACCCATGATGCATGTTGTGTGAATCCTTGATATGGAAGAGTTCTTTTGCAGCATAATAAGTGGAACTGAAAAAGGTGTGTTTTACATTCTCAAATTGAGAATTATTTAAAGATTGAAAGGGACTCTTTAAAGTATTATACCCAGATGAATATTAAAAACTACAGTCTTCAGAAAAATCAAGTCATTTCACTTATGAATTCATTGCTGAAATAAGAACATCATTTCATTTTTTATGATAACTTTAATTTTGATTTGAAGGTTGAAAAAACCCCTCAAGATTGTTTAGTATTACAGAATAAGCTAAAACTTGTTCTGTAAACACTCTTTGTTGTTAGACTAAAAATGTGAGTTATATTTCTTTGTGTGTGATATGATTCCTTTATTATCAATGTTTCCTGAACTTACCTCACAGGTAGGATATATTTCAGTATGAATAGTTTGAAAATAATGTAGCTGATACAGGATAATAGTTTTACTTTTCTTACTGATTTAATTAAGAAGGTAATTTTTAATGATATCCATTTCTATTTGGTTGATTTTCATCTACTTCAATCATTTTCTATATTGAAAGCAATTATGAAGATTAATTTTTATTCAACTCTTTTACATTTTACATAAACAATACATACAGTGATATGTTAAATTTGGAGGGGAGTCGAGACTCCATTCATTCTTAAGTTTATTTATACATTTATTGATGAAAGAGTGTAATTCTCCTGAATGTTCAAGCAGTAATGGAAATTCATAAGAGACAGAAATAATAATTGAAGGGTCAATTTATTAAGAAGATATGATAATTGAAAATATATGTGCATCCCAATGTTGGAGGACCTAAATATTTAAAGCAAATCTTAACAGAACTGATGGGAGATATAGACGACAATACAATAATACAATACAATAATAGTAGAGGACTTCAATAATCCACTTTCACCAGTAGACAGATTATCCACACAGAAAATTAATAAGGAAACAATAGACCTGAATAACACTACAGACCAAATGAATTTAACAGACATACATAGAACATTCCATCCAACTGTACTGGAATACACATTCTTCTCAAGTATGTGTGAAAGAGTCTCCAGGATGGATTATATGTCGGACTGCAAAGCAGATTTGACAAATTTAAAAAGATTGACATTACACCTAGTATCTTTTCTGACTGAAAAGGTAGGAGACTAGAACTCAGTCACAGGAGAAAAATTGAAAAATTCACAAATACATGGAAATTAAACAACACACTCTTGAATAACCAAATGGTCAAAGAAGAAATCAAAAGGGAAAAGCATCTTGAGACAAAACAAAAACACAACATACTAAAATGTATGGGATGTAGCAAAAGTAGCTCTAAGAGAAAAGTTGATAGCTATAAATGCATACATCAAGACAATAGAAAGATCTAAAATAAACAACCTAACTTTACACCTAAAGGAACTAGAAAAAGAAGAACAAACTAAGCCAAAAGTAGCATAAGGAAGTAATAAAGATTACAGGAGGAATAATGAAATAGAGACTAGAAAGACAATATAAAAAATCAAGGAAATTAAGAGTCAGTTTTTTGAAAGGATAAACAAAATTGACAAACTTTTAGCTAGACTAACCAAGGGGAATAAAAAGAGGACTCAAATAAACAAAATTAAAAACGAAAAAGGAGGAACCAGCCCAGTGGCGTAGTGGTTAAGTTTGCATTTTCTGCTTTGGTGGCCCAGGATACACAAGTTCAGATCCTGTGCATGGACATACATATTGCTCATCAAGACATACTGTGGCAGCATCCCACATACAAAATAGAGGAAGATTGGCATGGATGTTAGCTCAGGCACAATCTTCCTCAAGCAAAAAGAGGAAGATTAGCACTAGATGCTAGCTCAGGTCCAATCTTCCTTACCAAAAGAAGAAAAGAAAAGGGGCACATTACAACTGACACCATAGAAATACAAAGAATCATAGGAGGCCACTACAAATAATTATATGCCTATAAATTGGATAACCTAGAAGAAATGGATAAATTCCTATAAATACAGTCTATCAAGACTGGATTATGAAGAAACAGAAAATCTGAAAAGACACATAATAAATAAGGTGATTGAAGCAGTAATTAAAAATCTCCCAAAAGAGAAAAACCCAGGACTAGATGGTTTTACTGATGAATTCTACCAACATTTAGAGAAGAATTAATGCTGATCTTTCTCAAATTCTCAAAAAAAATTGAAGAAGAGGGAAAACTTTCAAACTCATTCTGTGAGGCCAGCATCAATCTGATACCAAAGCCAGATAAGGACACTACAAATAGAGAAAACTTAACGGCCAATAACCTTGATGAATATAGATACAAAAATACCCAACAGAACTCTAGCAAATCAAATTTAACAGTACATTAGAAGGATCATACACCATAATCAAGTGGGATTTATTCCTGGGTTGCAAGGATGGTTCAACATACACAAATCAATAAATGTAATACACCATATTGATAGAATGAAAGACAAAATATAACATATTCACAATAGATGCAGATAAGGCATTTTACAAAATTCTCCACCCTTTCATGAAAAAAGCTTTCAACAAATTGGGTACAGAAGGAAAAAACCTTAACATACTAAAGGCCATATATGACTAACACACAGCTAATATACTCAACAGTGAAAAGCTGAAAGCTTTTCCTTTGAGGTCAGGGAAAAGACAAGTGTGTCCACTCTTACCACTCTTACCACTCTTATTCAATATAGTACTGGAATTCCTAGTCAGAGCATTAGGCAAGAAAAAGAAGTAAAAGTCATCCAAATTGTAAAGGAAGAAGTAAAATAATCTCTTTTTGCAGATGACATGAGCTTATGTACAGAAAACCCTAAAATACTCTACCAAAAAAGTCTTAGAACCAATAGATGAGTAACATTGCAGGATACAAAATTGACATACAGAAAACAGTTAACATTTCTATAGACTAACAACAAAACATCTGAAGAAGAAATGAAGAAACCAATCCCATTCACCATAGCATCAAAAACAATAAAATACTTAGGGAGAAATGTAACCAAAGAGGTGAAAGTTTCATACACTGAAAACTATAAGATATTGTTAAAAGAAATTGAAGAAGCCACAAATAAATGGAAAGATATCCTGTGTTTATGGATTGGAAGAATTAATATTGTTAAAATGTCCCATACTACCCAAAGCGATCTACAGATTCAATCTAATACTATGAAAATTCCAAAGGCATTTTTCACTGAAATAGAAAAAATCCTAAAATTTGTATGGAACTACAAAAGACCTCAAGTAGCCAAAGCAATCCCGCGAGAGAAGAACAAATCTGGAGGCATCATACTTCCTGATTTCAAACTATACTACAAAACTATTGTAATCAAAACAGTATGGTACTGGCATAAAAACAGACACACAGACCACTGGAATAGAATAAAGAGTCCAGAAATAAACCTCCACATATGGCCAACTACTTAGCAAGAAAGCAAAGAAAATTTAATAGGGGAAGGATAGTCTCTTCAATAAATGATGTTTAAAGAACTGGGTATTCACATGCAAAATAATGAAACTGCACCCTATTTTACACCATTCACAAAAATTAACTTAAAATGGATTTAAATAAAAGAACTGAAACTGTAAAACTTAGAAGAAAATATGGGGAAAAAGATCCTTGGCATTGGTCTTAAGAATGGTTTTTGAATATAACACCAAAAACACAAACAACAAAAGGAAAAACGAACATGTGGGGGTACATCAAACCAAAAAGCTCCTGCACAGCAAAGGAAAGCATCAACACAATGAAGAGGCAACTTACAGGAATGGGAGAAAATATTTGCAAACCATACAACCAGTAAGGGATTAATATCCAAAATGTATGAGTAACTCATACAATTCAATAGCAAAAACTCCCAATCTGAGTAAAAAATGGGTAGAGGTAAAATAGACATTTTTCTTTGCAATGAAGACATAGAAATGACCAACAAGGACATGAAAAGATGCTTGACATCATTAGCCATCAGGGAAATGCAAGTCAAAACCACAATGAGACATCACCTCACACCTGTTAGAATGACTACTATCAAAAAGGCGAGATAACAAGTGCTGGTAAGGATGTAGAGAAAAGGGAACCCTTGTGTACTGTTAGTGGGAATGTAAATTGGTACAGCTATTGTGGAAAACAGTACGGTGGTTCCTTAAAAAATTAAAAATAGAGCTATCATATGATCCAGCAACGCCACTTCTGGCAATATATCTGGAGGGAATGAAATCACTATCTCAAAGGACTATTTGCACTCCCATGTTCATTGCAGCACTATTCACAATAGCCAAGACATGGAAACAACCTAAGCGTCCATAGATGAATGAATGGATAAAGAAATGTGACTGTGGAACTATGAAAAATAAATTTCTGTTTTTTAAGCCACTCAGTCTAGGGTAATTTGTTATAATGACTTGAACAGTTTAAGACAATAAGAAAAGAAAGGAATGATATGAAGTGAGGTTGGAGAGGTAGAGAGGAAAATATCAAGCCTGGACCTACACATCGTCATAAAGAAGTTGGCTTTTTTTTTCCAATGGAAAGCCAACTAAGGAATCAAAGCAGTGTGTGAGGAGTGAACAGTCAAGATCTTGTGTGCTTTTTCCAAAATATCATTCTGACTACTGTAAAAGTAAATCACTGAGGAAGGAGTTGACATGTAGGGGAGCACAGAGGCTGATTTGGAACGTGTTGTCATATTTTAAAGGAGAGATGGGGTGGCTTTGACTAGAGTTAACAGTAGAAAAAGAGGAAAATGAAAATTTTGGGACACACAGGGTGCTGTAGAGGACATCTAGGTTGACCTCTAGGTTGGAGGCAAAAGTTTCAAAAGCCCATGATGGTGCCGTTTATTGAGATGAGAAAAACTATTCAAGGAGTTTTTTTTGCTTTATTGTTTCAGTGAGGGTGTGTTTGTCAGTTAGCTTAATTTTAGACACACTAAGTTTAGATTGCTCTCAGATATCCAGGAGATTTCAAGTAGGAGGTTGGATATATACCTGAAGTATTACACTTGCAAGTCTGTTTCTTCAGTTGATCTTAGATGAATATTAGATAAATGAGTTGAAGTACAGTGGAAAGATTTCATTTAATTTATATCTGTCTGGGTTCATACTGTGGTCTTTCCTCTTTCTTATCTATGTGACTAGAGTGAGAAAATCTCTCTAAGATTCAGTTTTCTCATCTGTGCAATGGTAACAATAATACATATTTGATATGCATGGTATGAAAATTAAATAAAATTATTCATACTAAGTAGCTCCAACACCGAAAGTTACAAAATGAAAATTATTTGGAGTCTAAATAAATACACATTGTCTTCCATTTAGTTTTCACATTTTTGAATACGTAAGAAAACACAGAAAGACATCCTATATCCACTTGTCTATCCTATACTGTTTGCATAAATGTCTCTGTATTTAACTACAACTGTTTTTTTATGATTCATCTTGAATCATACTCTTAGGCCAATGTCACCAATTTTAAAAAGTGGGTAATTCAGATATTTTATTTGTTCTTAAGCCATCAATCCATTTCACATGGGTGATATTCTTTCTTTTGAAATTAGTGAAAAAATGTTGCAAAATTTTGTCTCTTTCTGTGAAAGCAATTCTATTCATTTTCTATTCCAAATTTTAAATATAAGGAACTTAAGAATCAAGCAATACTTGCTCACGACTTCTAGAGCCAGGTAAAAATATCATCCACGAAGCTGATTCATAACACTATGTTACACTGACTTAAAAATTTTAGGCACTTATAGCACCTTTTAACCTATTCCTATTCTGCATAAATTTGAATATATTATGGACTCTTCATTGTTAGTGCCGTCCAGTCAACTCTGACTCCTAGCACGCCTGTGTAAAACAGAGCAGAATGCTGCCTGGTCTTTTTGCACCATCCTCTCACCTTCTGGGCCTGTGTCAGATGATGCTCTGCTGCTATTCGTGGGGTTTTCATGGCAGCCAGGTCCTTCCTCCTAGTCTGCATTAGTTTAGAAGCTCCGCTGAAACCTGTGACCCTCCTGGTATTTGAAATACTGGTGGCATAGCTTTCAGCATCACAGCAACATGCAGGTGCCACAGTATGACAACCGACAGACGGGTGGTGTGCATTCCTGACTGGAGAACGAACCTACGGCACTAGACCACCAGTTACATACTCTAGGAGAAAGAATTTTTGTAGTTGTTCGCTGCAGTGCTTTTGTAAAGAAGAACAGAATATATTTTCACAGTTACAGAGAATGGAGTTGAGAAGTTCTCTTGACTCTTGATGGTGTTGTTTGTTTTTAAGTTGCTACTGAAAAGAAAAAAACTTAAAGGAGAAAAGAAAAATAACCTCTTTCATAAATTAAAGGAATAATCTATGTTAGTCAACACTACCTGAAAGAGCAGAAAGTTCAACAGAAATGGCAGTTCACAACCAAATTCAGTGAAGAGACAAGAACTTGAAAACAGGCTATGTAACGAATGAATATTTTCTTCTCTTCTGAATATGAGAAATTTGCTGTCCTCGCAAAAATACCAGAGCCACTTTGATTTTGACTTGTTTGTAATTCAGGATTTCAGCTTAATAGTACATGAGACCTCATGCAATTTTGTCCAGAAAGCAGAAGACATTTTCTATTTTATAAAACAGATGTCTTTGAAGGGAAGCTAGTACTTCAATTATGTGTAATACTTTCAGTAAGCAAGATCACCTCTCTGTGGTCCAAGGGATTTTAAATTTATTTAGATTAAATCATGCCACAGGCTTTAGTTCTCTAAGGTTCATTAAAGAGGCATTATTAAAGATGAATAGTTCTCTTCCATAGCATTCGACAGCATATCTTCTATAAAATACTATAGGATTTTCTGCTAAGTATGGGACATTTTATTTTATTTTTTTAGATTTTATTTTTTTTTCCTTTTTTCTCCCCAAAGCCCCCTGGTACATAGTTGTATATTCTTCGTTGTGGGTCCTTCTAGTTGTGGCATGTGGGACGCTGCCTTAGCGTAGTTTGATGAGCAGTGCCATGTCCGTGCCCAGGATTCGAACTGGCGAAACACTGGGCCGCCTGCAGCAGAGCGCGCGAACTTAACCACTCAGCCACGAGGCCAGCCCCCAAGTATGGGACATTTTTGACCACCCATATTTGAAAACAAACTTCGAGGAGACTATACACCTTCTTTATATAGAACAATCTTTCAGGACACTGTATACTAACATAACTTTTCAGAAGCCAAAATATCTCCTGTGTTAGGTAATCCTTTCCCTTTCCCAGAAATCCAAAGGGTAAGTAGAGAGTTGTACATGTACCTCTCTAGAAAATGAGAGGGAAGAATTTTAAGTATTTTGAAATTACTTAAAGTTGAATGTTTTGGTTCTATAAGTAAGATTGGGTATGTTAGTTACTCTTCCCTTACTATCACCTTTTCTGAACCCCTGAGTTTCCCAGTAATCTATGAAGACCCTAAGACATTTTTTTCGTTTTTAGAACTGAAGATCTGAGTTATTTGGAAATTAATACCCCACAACCTGTGATGGGGGAGAGTCATCTGTCCATTATCATCTCTTATGAGTTTTCTCCATTTTCATAAAGAGGAAGAAGGAGAAAATCTCCAGATTTGCCTAAGACTGGACTCAAGGCAATGATCAGCCGTGGATAATGTTATTGTCCTACCTAACTAGATATAAAACACTTTTTGTCCACCTTATTGCCTATTCACAGAGGATGAAGAGTGAAAGATAATCTCAGACAAATTCAGGCATATGAAATGCTAAGTCATTACCTTTGGTGTCCTACAATGCCTCACAAAGTTATAAAGTTTTATGAATAATCCTCTATGCAATTAGCTGGAATGAGAGGTAGGGCATTCACTTACCTTGATGAAATTCAGGTATATCCCATGCATATAATTATATATTCACACTTGTTTGGGTTTTCTCCATCAGCCATTAACTGCATCAGGTGTAATTCCACCTCAGCCCGCTCCATATGCAACTGCCTACTCTCATTGTCAAACTCCCCTTTATTTCTGCCCAGTTTTTGCTTTAATGGCTTCATTTAACTTGCTCATCTGCATCAGACTTTGTCTTTTGGCTCATTGCTTGTTTTCTTCTTCCTATCTTAGAAAATGTGGCTAGTAACTGGTATTTTAGCCTCATTTGGCCTTAGGATTCTCTCACAAATGTTCCCTTGGACATTCCATGTAAATAGTAGTTAATATTTCTGAGCACCAACTTCCCTCACTTCTGCTGTCTTATTCTTCCTCATTGCTATGACAATGAAAGGTGGAGAGTCTAGATATATTTTTGTCTTAGAAAAAATAATCTAAAACTTGCCATAGATCTACCATATTTTAATTAATAATGACCTCTGGGTAATGTAGAACATGATGGTAAATCATATATATGTGTGTGTTTGTGTATGTGTGTTTGTGTACTTTTTGTAGCTCTCTTATCTATATAAAGAGATTTGTTAAATATCCAAGTAAAGATCATTTTTATACAAATGAAGTGTGTGAGTTCAAATTCTAGTGAACAAAATAGAACTATACATTCATGATTTGGAAGCTTTTCTACACAATTCCTTGAAGAATTGCTCAATTTCCAATTGTTTCTGACTTCTCTGACAAAAAGACTAATATTTGGACTTAGAATGAAAAAGAACACGTTACTAAGGGAAAGTGGAATTTCTTTAGCAAGTAACTATGGAGCATCCTACTGGGAGAGTGAATCAGATTAAAATAATCACTGCAGGAATTTCCTGTTAAAGAATACCCAGCCTGGCCTTTGGAAAAATGTATCTCTTTCTTACTGCTTTATTTCTTATCTCTTTGACTATGCCAAGTCCTACCTTAGAAAAACTATTACCGTTCTAGGAACATGCCCCTCATAGGTGCAGCCATCTGTTGCAGTTGATCTTCCTGGTTCAATTATATTCCATCTGGGTTCTTCCTTTGCTTCTATAACAATTCTCTGAAACTAAACATATATATATATGCCCAGATCCAAAAGTGGTCTTCATTTGGGGCAACTATAATCTCTCCCCTGGGTCTGCTCACTGGCCTTTGCAGGACATAGCTATTGCCCGATTTTCTTTAGGATCAGAACCCTATCTCTGACATTCTTGGCTTTACTCTCAAATTTAGATTTCCATCCCTGCCATGCCTCTCAAATCAGCCTTGAAACCCTGGATGGGTAAAGAGATCATGAGTACTCAAGATTTGTGCTCAGTTTAATTATATCCCAGGATTATGGTTAGTGTACAAATGGAATTATGAAATGGTTGTCAGTTATTTCTAAAGAAATGTGGAGAACAGGAAATGTAACTGGGTAGACTATTACATCAAAGACCTCCAATGAACTAAGCCTCTTCATATATTCACCCTTGTATAGGCCTTTCCCACACTGACTTTCTAGAAACTTGATAAGCGATAGTGAATTAAGGCTTGCCAAATTGAAATGGCACCACTGTCATGAAAGAAACCTAATCTATCCTACTAGAGAGGCCAGGTGGAAAGGGGCCAGGGCTTTCCAGCTGACAGCACCAATGAACTGCTGGACATTTGAGTGATGTCACTTTGGACCATATAGATGTAGTCAACCATATGAGCAATCCTAGGCAAGACTCAGAATGCCATCCTACCAAGCACAGCCCAAATTCCAAATTGTGAGCCTTTGTCTGAGGCAACTAAGTTTTATGATTGTTTGTTAGACAACAATGAATAATTGAAATAATAACCAAAAATAGGAATGAGCACAAGATGCTCTGTTTTAAAAAATGAGCACATGAGTATTTCATAAAATATAGATTATTTATATTAATGGCGTCACACACTAAGTTTTACTGGGAATTATTAGAACAGATTATTTTGGCATTGAGAAGAAAGTAGTGATCATTGGGAGCCAACATACATTTGCTTATAACAGGGCTTTTCGGACTAACTCATTTACTTCTTTGTTTCAGTTATCCTATAAAAACAGGATATTGCTTTCAACAGTGTATCTGAGGTATTTTCCAAGGGCTCTCAGATTAGTTTCATGTATCAAGTGGAGATATATAGATTGGAGGCAATGACAATAAGATACATTGCTCTCAAATTGAATATTGTACTTAAATGTGTTTAATAGTAAATCGAGGACAACTTGATGTTTAGTGTGCGATGTAAGATTCTTCCTATAGCCCTCTTTCTTTCCCCTTTTTAACTCATCAATATAGATGAAGACACAGAATGTGGTACATAACAAATGTATGGATGATACAGTAAGAGAACAGTAAATATGATGTGTGAGACTGTTACAACCTTAAAATACTGATTCGGATTGGAGTAATGACCCAATGTAGCATGATAAAATCAAACGGAATGGGGAACATATAAAATCCTGCATTTCTTTATGAAATGGTACTTAGTAGCTGCACATATTAAAAAAACAATTACCAGTTTTTATCAGTAGTGGGATATGTACGAGTCAGTGATTATTGTAGCTCCCAACAAGGTAATTTGAACTAGGGACACTGTGATGGTTAATTTTATTTATCAACACGACTGGGCCACAAGATGCTCAGATATCTGGTTAAAAATTATTTCTAAGTGTGTTTGTGAGGGTGTTTCTGGAAGCGATTAGCATTTGAATTAGTGAACTGAATAAGGCAGATTGCCCTCCTCATGTAGGTGAACAGTGTCCAATTGTCCAATCCTTGAAAGACCTAGATAGCAAAGAAGGCAGAAGAAGATTGAATTCTCTGTCCGACACTTCTTGAGCTGAGACATCGGTCTTCTCCTGCCCTTGAGCTGGGACTTACGCCATCAGCACTCCCGGTTCTCAGGACTTTGGACTTGTACTGGCATTTATGTCATTGGCTTTCCTGGGTCTCCATCCTGCAGACGGCAGAGGCGGATCATGGGACTTTTGACCTCCACAATTACATGAGCCATTCTTTATCATAAATCTAATAATCTAATTTTGGCTCTCATAGAAATCATATATATGTGATTATATATTATTGTAAATAAATATTAATTGTATTTTATTTTGGGGTGTGTGTGTGTGTGTGTATCCTATTGGTTCTGTTTCTCTGGAGAACCCTGACTGATACAGATAAAATATAAAAGTTTAGAAAGGGATTTAAATTTCTGTTCTTCTCTGCATATTTCAGATGATATCTAGAACTATAGAGTTAAATCTAACTATATGAAAAGTTATATTAAATGGTTGTCTTGTAAGTTCAAAATCATTTAAAATAAAAAATTTCACTTGAAAATTCCTTAAGTGCTCATCAATAGTCATTGTGGGGTTTACAAAGATATGATATAAGGTGACTGCTATCTCTTGGAATCATCCGCTATTTTCAATAGACAAAATTATTATTTGCATTCAGTTCTACATAAAGGGAATGGCATATAACTTTTTAAAAGAGAAGTTTAGATTTAGCAAAGAAATTTACTTAAGATTATAGTTGCTTCCGTTAAGAACTAGTGTGTTGAGTTTGGTTTAGGGACTATGTTGTAAGAAACACTGCACCAGGAAGTTTATGCTCTGAGACTAAAGAGAAATAACTATGAGCACCATATAAGGAATGACGTTCTTACTTTCACAACTGTCTCTAGGCATGTTGTACTCTCGAGAAGTAATAATTTCCCTGTACCTAAAGAGATTCATGAATCAGAAAGGACGTGGACTTCTTGAATGTTCAAAATACCTTCAAACCTTAGAGCTTGTCAGTCTGTGATGGTAATTATCATCTCACAAGAGAATAATTAGCTTCTTTTAAGAGACATAGTAGAGTCCTTCTGAGTCATCCCCAGACGCACATTACTCCAATTGCCTGGAGAAATGTTTAGCAATCTACACAGAATTACTCTCAATGAGGCTTACAGAAAACATTCTCAGAAGTGTTTGAAGAATGCTAGAATTGAGGAAAATATGGTAGAGCTTGTAGGTTGGTTTATTCTGCCTCTGCTGCTCTGAAGACCTCAGATTGTTGTGTATGTCAGTTCCCAGAACGTTCACCAGAACCACGACAATTCAGAGAAATATGATGAAGTCTTTGCTCTGAAACTGTAAACACCAATCGCTGTCCGAGGCCCACAAAATCAGACTATCTGTTTTATTTTCACCAATTTGCATTCTGTTCACTTTTTTCAGACCTATTTATAGAGCACCTCTGCTAAATAACAAAGTTATTGCTATAAGATAGAGACGCAGGTCTCCTTGATAATATCAAAAGCTCCATGGCCAAATCCAGTTGCTGCGTATTGTACATATCCTCCAAGGAAATTACTTTGAAATGCCCTCTCATATTAGAACGAATAAATTGCACATACCTGTTGCCTATATCACATTTTGTTTATACCATTTTCAATTTTAACCTGGCCACACAGCAGATTTTCCTCATGGTTGGTGAACGTGGTAGTTTAATGATTCAGATAAACTGTTTTGCAGAGGCATTTGAACACAGAAATTTATTACATAATGCCTCTGATTATCTAAATTTTAAAGGGACTCTCTTAACCATGTTTTATTTCCATTAGTACTCACACTGACAAGTTGATTTACCATCTCATCCTCACAACAAGCGTCGATTCCAATATGCATTTAATTGTTTCTGAAAACAGTGTCTATTTAATTATATCCTTATTGTTTCCTCAAGCTTTTATTTGTCTTCACTTAGATAGTTCCAGAACATTTCTCAATTAGGATGAAAATTTCTATTCCTTTCTAATTACTGAAGCACATAACGGTCGATAAGAATTCTTATTTTACTCCTTACAACACATTTAACTTGAAGTAGAGAGGCATTATTATAAAGATATCCCTAAAAATAAAAAATATTAAAAGCAAGAGTTTAACATCAAAGCATCAAAATAAAAATTGAAAAAATCTATCAACTCAGAAATATTTTTTAAAAAGTACTAGCATGTGCACAAAAATTTCACACAGAATCATGCAAGTCTGAGAACACCAACTCTTTCTCAAGGTGAAACTATTGTTGGCTTACCCAGACTTCAGATGGTGTTTAATTGATTTAGAGTTTCACTAGACAGAATCAGGGTAGGTAGTGAGAATTACTGTCCCAGAGAAAGGCTTGGAACGCTTGCCAACTCTGCTCTCAACCCCAGTGGAATCTCTGTGCTGTGGGTAGAAATACGAGGAAATTAAGCAGTTTTGAGACTAAACCAGTGAGTCTTAATTATTGATTGATTGATTGATTGATTATCTGACTGTGAAATTTTGCCTTTAACTAAATATAAGGTGTATCATTTAATAATCACTTTGAAAGACCTCAAATTCCAAGGGTTCAAAGGGCAGATATTAAGGTAATAGACAATTGATAGTATGACAACCTATATTAAGTGGAAAAAAAGTTCCAAGATATAATATAGAGTACAGTAAGATATACTTGGGAGCATTTTTAAACAGTAGGAAGAAAATTAATGGCATATTTGTACTGTCTCAGATTGCACTGACGTGACGTAGAATTAGTGTCAGTACACATTCGTTGAGAAAGGCTTTCATGGCTGAGACCCCCTCTTTACTCCCAATCTCCCTACTAAAAGAGATGGCATTCCTTCTTTTTGTCCCATTATCACTGCCTGATATACTAACTGGAATCCCCACATTAAAAAGAAAAAAAATCCTTTGGATTAAGATGTTGAAAGGATCTGATAAATGCTAATAACATCATGAAGGTATGAGAAATTAATTGGTATTGCTGGACCCTTTTCACAGCATAACACAGTCCCATCAGGACCACTGGTCATTTAAAGTAGTAATTCTCAAGTGTAGGCTGAGGGGAAGGGGGGCAACCCCAATCCCAGGCAGGTAGATGCCCCAGGAGGGGAATCACTCCACTTAATCTGTATTGGTCATACAAACTACAATTAACATTTAGGGAGTAGTTATTATTTTGTTTGTTATGGACTTCTCCTGGCAAAGCAAGGTGATTGAGAATTAAAGAATGAATCTCACTAGTTAGGAAGCATAGTAGTTAATATGATGCTGGCAACTATAACAAACTCATTCCAATGGGTGTAGTGTCTCAAATAATAGAACTCACTCAAAATGGGTGTTCCATATGGCAGGTGGTGTTCCTCCAGGTAATGTTCCAGGGACTCAGTCTCCTTTTATCTTGTGGTTCTACCATGATCTTCTGGATCGTAGTGTTCATTTGCATCAAGAAAGGAAAAAAAAGGGAAAAGCACAGAAAATTACATGGGGTGAAATTTTTATGAGCAAGGTAATGCTCATTATTGCTATTCGCACTCAATTGGCTTGAACTTGAGCTCATACCCACCCCACACCCGTTCCCAAATGCAAAGGAGGCTGGGAAATGTTGTCTAGCCATTTGCCCAGGAAAACGATGAAATAGGGTGGTGAACTGCCAGCAGTTGCTGCCAAATGCAATAGCATGAACATTGTGCCTCAACATCTCAACATCCAAGGAGGGGAGATGTAAAGAGGGGAGAAATAAATTAGGACTAAACAAATACTGTTCTCCAAATCTGTTGCACAGAATTCCCAGATTTTTAAAAATTGTATATTGCAGTCTGTGCTCAGATATATGTTGCTGTTCTTGCTTACACTAACTTTATCTGTGAAATTCTACCAGGTTCCCTAACACCTAAAGACTCTCAGCTCTCAACTTGCTAACTGTGGAGATCCCACAACCTGGGAACATGTTTAACATATAATAATGGCAGTCAGTTAGAGAGGGGACAGATGAACTGAATACTAGAGGAGTATGGAGAGAAGATATTGTAAATTCTAGGGAAGAAGCTTTTTTTGTTAGGTGAATTTGCCATCACAGCATATCCACTTACCATGCAATGTATCATTTCAGACTCTACAATTTACTCATACCTGCCGTTGGGATACAGCTATGGTGTAAGAGAAATGTCGGCTTTCTCTCTCATATTGCTGTGTTGCTTTGAGCAAGTCACTTCACCTCTCTGGCTTTCCTCTTTCCATTAGATAAGAGAGGTAGACTAGATAACAACTCCCTTTTTTTCTCTTTGTCCATATTTTCATTCATAGTCCTGTAAAATACTCTTTTTGGAACCTGTTTCTAAATATAATTTAAGAATTCTTAAGTGATTTTATAAAATTGTATTTCAATATGTAGGCCCATATGGGGATCTTTGTAAACCTTTTCCTGTCAGAATTAAAATTATGATTTTACTGCCTGCATGGAATAAAGATAAAAGGATAATGCCTCTTTTACTAATGTTGGAAGTCCAGAAACAGTTTGGGGTTTAAGATTATATTTTTTGGCAGTGTGGATAATTCTTTTTTCAGTCCAGAAAGCAGAATGTTTTCATCACATCCTTAAATGGTCATGACTGTTATATACCAAAAATATTTTTATTATTTAAAAATATACCATGAACATACACTCTATATCAAGGCTGCCTTTCTAAAGGAAAGGATTCTTTCGTTATGGTACGATAACTGCTCTAGCTCCTTTCCTGCTGAGCTCCCAACTCTGAGGTCATTAAGCACCAAGCTGGCAGCAACCATTTTTTTATGCAGCCCAGTGGGAAGAATTGGTTCTTGTTGTAGGGCAAGTAGGAATCGACCCTGAAGACATTTGACTCTTCTTTGAACAGTTTCCCTACGTAAACTTTTTCTTTGTGCCAATCTTCCTTTCTTCCCTTTTACATCAGTTTTAGATTATTTTTTTATAACTGACCATACACTTTTCAGCCTTTTTTGAAATTATATTGGAAATTTCTTCCCATGCTTTGGGAAATGCAGAAAGTGCTGTTAGTACGAGCAAAACTTTCTTTATGGCTTATTCATGCAAACTGAGTCAGCAAGGGCACCCCAAACAAACTGTGGCCACGGGGAGAGAGAAAGGCACAAACAATATTCACGGGCAGCCCATGTGAAGCTGCAAGTTTGAAATCATTTAGGCTCTCTTCTGGAGCGGCGGATGTTTCTCCACAGGAAGTTCTTATCTGCTGCAGAGGGAAGATTGGGTTATGGAAGGGTGAACAAACGCTGCAGATTGAAGATGTTCTCATTCTGCAGTGAACACAAATTTCAGATCTCAGCATTATGAACTCTTAACTAGGGAAGTCTGGGCACTAGGGAATTTCAGACAAGAAACAGAAATATGAATATCTCCCAAGTTTCATGGACTATGCTGTATTTTCTGCATTAAAAATTGTAGGATTTTAATAATTGTGCATAATGTAAAAGGAAGTATACTTGTCTGCGCAATAAGTTGCAGGAAAGGTTTTTGAAATTGATGTATTAAGAAGTTAGAAACATCAGAGGTCTAAGGGGTTTTGAGATCATCCTATTACTGTATTTTATTGAACGAGAAAGAAAGACCTAAATAGAGGTTGAGTGACTCCTGCCCAAGTTTACGTATGGAGTCACAATATATTGAGGTTTGACAGGTCTTCTGACTCATTACAGTGCTTTTTGATACTAAATAAATATATAGCAGCAGAAAATTATTTTAAAGTCAACATTTATTTTTGCAACCTGAAACAAGTGACATTTTTTTCAATTGTCACAAAAATGTATTAATGGAAAAGAGGCAGGGTTTAGTTTTATTTCTGCTGATCAAATGTGAAAGAGAAAGCCATATACTAAAATGACTAAATACTAAGCTAAGATTACTCACTGCAGTTTAGCACAGAAACTTATGAAATAAGAACATAATAGACTGGGAAGGTGAACTGAAAATTCTCCAACTGAAAAAAGTAACATTAGCAGGTCGGTTACAAAAAAGATAAAACCAAAACAAAGAAAATGAAACAACCAAGAATTTCACCATCTCATTATTCATGGAAATAATCTCACCATGACATTATGAAAATGAAGATGTGGAAAGACAAACAACATCTTCTGAAAGTACCTCGTAGGATTTTTCTCCTGTGAATATATAATAGCATGCACATGTGAGAGAAAAATTCTTTGGATTTTGACAGTATTCTTACAGTAATTAGCTGCAGTGGGAAAGTTTGTGGGTACATGTTTACATGAACTAAACTTAGAGTAAGACAAATTAAGTGAACGACTGTTATCTTTGAATTAGGGGAAAATATAAATGATGGAAGAGGGCTGGGATTTTAGATTTGTACACCCAAAAGTCTTGGTCAGTGGTGATACATTGACTGAAATAACCAATTGTATAAGGTAAATTTGTTTGAAATTCTTTCAGAATATTATTATAGAATATGAATCACATAGAAGAAAAAATGATACAAAGATTTCTTGCCTCAATGTGAGCTTTATTTCCATAGAACACCCAGGAAGAATATATATGGTGTGGGGGATTGGAATTGGCCACCCCAAGATATGTCTCTTTGGCATGAGGATTATTTTGGGCTGGTTACTTTTAAAAACTGCAGACATGAGAGAAACTCTGGAAAGTAGAATTTACTTACCCTTTGTTAAGAGACATTTACATTTGTAAAGGAAACCTCTATCTGTAAAGATGTCTCTCTCTGTACCAGGAAGAAGTCGGGACGGGACGACCTTATCTCTAGAAACTCTTATCTATGCAGAAGGCAAGGACCTAAATCTGCATAATAACCTTTACTCTTGTTTACTGTGCTTTTCTGGTAACCTCTTGTAAATGACTCCCCCTGACCCCCAACATCCTCCTTTGTCTTTAGCTGAGGATGGAATTTAGGGTGAGAGCTTCTGCCATTTTGGAGAGTTACTCAGTTTTTCTGGGTCTCTCCTGTGTATACATGTTATAAAGATTTGTTTAATTTTCTCCTGTTATTCTGTCTCATGTGTATTTAATTCATTGTCTGGCCAGAAGGATCCAAAGTGGGTAGAGGAAATGTCTTCCTCCCCTTCAATAGCATAAAATGATTATGATTATAACGTGTATATTAAGCCCATATTATTAGTATGTTGGGCTGCTTCACGTTTTCTTTTCAATAGACATCAAACTTGAGGGTCTAGATAAGAACAATTTAACAGGAATAAAATTCCATATCTTCAAAATCTGTTAAACTGATATATAAAACCAATCTGAAAACAGGCCATAGGCATGCTCTTAAAACTATTGTTTCACTTTACAGAAGAAATACATAGCTCTCTCTTATTCTGTATCTGCAGCAGTATCAGCTTCTCAGTCATGAAAGGAGCTCTCTAATGACTGTGTTGGTGTGTGGATTGAGGGTAAACAGTTCTAAGGTTAGCTTCTTAATTCAGCAGGTGGCTTGCTGATCATAGAAGATGTGGTTCCTTTGGTGGTTCATTCTCTGTGGTGGCTTTGGGAGTCTTTCCTGAAAAGCACAAGCGTGATTCTGGTTTTTTTCCTGTACTCTTAGTGATTCTGAAATCCATTTCTTTTGGCTTTAACCAGCTAGAATGTATTCTCTCTGTTACTCAGCATTGACCAGTACGGGGAGTACTTCCTTATCTTTCCTGGTCTTCTCCAACTCTGTTCTGCACAGTAGTGCAACTCTCTCACACTATTGTGCAGAACAATATTTTAAGTTGCTTTCTTACAGCTCTTGGGGCCTTTGGATATGAATGGAGCAATTCTATTCTTTACCGATGCCTTTTTCCTTTCAATGTGAGAGATTTGAAAATGACCACTTACAGTGTGCACCTAATTATATTTGTACCTAGAAGGCATTTGTTGTCAAATCTACTTGGGGAAAGGGAAAGGATAGTTTGTTCTTAGAGTTCAATCCCTATTAAAAAAATTGAAAATCTCACCAATGGCCCATAGGGCTTCCATTATTGCCAGTTACAGATTCATCAGGAGTTTCCAAATTTAATGACCTTTTCCATAACTAAAATGTGTAGGTTAAATTGTCCATTTCCCCATGGTTATTTTTACTGCAGGCAAGTTAATTTTCTTCTTTTTTTTTCCCTAGCTACTACTTTAAAAGTTTGGATTCCTAAAACTCCAAAATTGCTTTAAAAAAGGATGGATTATCATAGTGCTTGAGAAATAAGGTTGAATCGTGGTTTCCTTTTATTCTGACAGTGCTAACATCCTATTCTGCATCCAAAATCTATACTAGAGAAAATGAACTCAATGTAGCAGAGAGACATTTGGGTTTAAATATAACGAGGACTTCTTGGCAGAAAGGCTGTTTTGGCATAGAGCCTACCTTAATGTCATGTCATGTACACAGCATGATTTAATCCTCAGAGAATATCCAATGTTTGAATTTTGATAAAATTCTGGATGATCGCTAAATTTTTTGCCTTTTACTTTAAAATATACTTCATTCAGCTGTATCTTGTATCTGCCAACCATGCCCTTTGTGCTTCCCTGTTCACAGCACTCACTACTTTTGTAGTCCTGTGTGTAATATCTGTATCTGCCACTAAACTGTAAGTTCTGTGAGGTTTGGGCTTTTTTGCATCAATTTTATGTGCCGCTATTTATCTAGCTCATCACATTAAATGAATGATTGAAGATGTGTGAGAAAATATCCTAAGTGTGCTTAAATATGGAATGGTAGACTATAAATGCGGTGGAATTTTAACACCTTATATAAAATTAAGGTGATTTGAATTCATCTTCTATTTTACTTATTTAACAAATAAATAGTTATCACTTATTATGTATCAGGCACAATTCTAAGTAAAATTCATTATTTGCTTATTTTATCCTGAAACATCCCTTTGAGGTAAGCACTATTATTAACCGGCAACACACAAAGAAACTGAAGCAAGTGAAAGTTTGCCTAAGGTCACTCAGAGAGAAAGGGGCTGAGCCAGGATTCAGGGCCAATCAGTCTGGGCCCACAGACCAGATTCTTAATGACTACAAGGGGCCAACTTTCTAGCTTTGACTGTCTTTGATTGTAATACTTGGGAGATCAATGCTAAAAATAGATACAAGAAAAGAGTGCCATTAATATACATTTTATGAGTTTATGTAAATAATTAAGGTTTATGGCACATTTTATGAAACTATTATAAAGAAATATACCAATGAGACTTCATATGAAAACCCAGCAAGAATAATACCCTTTTATCAAATTCAGAGAATTCATTTGAGTTTTCAGAAAGAGGAAAAACAAAAGAAGTTAACCAAAATTGCGTTGGAGAATCTATTTGCCAGTAGTTTTATCTTTACAGTTGATTTCCCTCCCTATTTGATTCCACTCCTCCCGTCTTATTCAGATTCCCCCACTGATGAAAATTGAGGTGGGAGGACTCTTGGCAGTACCGTAAAGTAGCAATTATAGACTGAAGTTTGTTGAACTGATTTGTACTAGAGAAGAATCCTAAATTATCAACACCGACTAAAATGTTGTCTCTTATAAAGCATTGGCCCAGAAGGGCAAGTTTAGGCACATCACAGGTACTTCTAATTACGTAAGAGTGTCTATAACACTCTTTTAAATGGTGTGGCAAATCATTCAGCACTTCTAAAAAGCCGGGGAAACATTTCCTGATTTGCTAGAGTATGATTGCGATAGAAGTTATAAAGCCTGTAACACATATAAGATATTATTACTCTCAGATCATTTAACTCAATAATCTGGAAGCTTAACATAGATATAAAACTGACACTTTTTCCTGCTTTTGATAGTAGAACTGAATCCTATCTCCTAGCTCAACTCCACAAGAATTCAGAAAGTACCAGCCATATATCGTTCTATGCACAGAGATATGACTTTCCCATAAACTTCCTCGAACATTCATGTCTATACTTTTCCTATGATAATATTAATCACAATATATTGCAATGTTCTTTTTACTTGTCCCTATTCTTTACGAGGCTGTGCGGTCCATGAGAACACACGCTATTTTCCAACACAGCCATGTTTTCCCAAATGAACTAGAATGCCACTTGGTACAGAGTAACCATTTGACAAATACAAGTCGACTAAGCAGAGGCTCTCACTGTCTATTTCCTGTTGGTTTTCTGTGCAGCTATAACAAATTACCAGTGCTTAGTGATTAGAGCAATGCAAATTCATTATCTTATGTTCTGTAGGTCAGAGTTCAAACATGGCTCTCACTGGGCTAACATCAAGAGGTCAACAGGGCTGCATTCTTTCTGGAAGATCTAAGGAAGAATCCATTTCTTTGCTTTTTCCACCTTCTAGAGGCCACCCATATTCCTTGGCTCATGGCCCCTTCCTCTATCTTCAACGTCAGATGCATCTTAGGCCAGTGTTTTATATCATCTTCTTCTGCTTCCCTGTTCTACTTTTAAGGACTCTTGTAATTACTTTGGGCCCACCTGAGTATCCGCCATAATCACCCTGTTATAAGGTCAACTGATTAGCAACTTTAATTTCATCTGCAAACTTAATTTGTCTTTGCCATATAACATATTTATATGTTCCAGGGATTAGCACGTGAGCATCTCAGGAGACGGGAGGCATTATTCTACCAACCACACTTCCTATATTCTATTCCAAAGTCAGCTACATACTAGAGAGTAAAAACGGAATGGAGGTGTGGAATATGGCTCATGTGATGCCTGTTCTCACCTCCAATCTTCACGTCTCCTTCAGTTTGTAGAAGCTGGACAGCTAGAACTCCATATTCTAAGCTCATTGGCAGATTGTTTTCCAGATGTGATTTAAGTCTGAAAATCAGATACGCTGCAAGGAGACTTGAATTCCAAAATGAGGGAAATAGGGAAAGAAGACGGGACATTTTTCTGATGCATGATGTGGCAGAAGAATTCCTAGGTCTGCATTCATCACATCCATGACTCAGCGGTTTTCTCCAGTCAGAGTGGCATTCACCCAATCACGGCAGAGGCAGTGCAGTGCTGTGTTTGCCAGTGTCCTGATTTGGTAACTATGGTTTTCCCAGGCAGGGACACGGTGCTCTGAGGGCTTGATGGTTTCCTGAGAAGCTCCTCCGGCACTTGCAGCCCATTTGTAAGCAACGTGGTGTATACTGGGATCTGTATTCTATCAATTCGAAATACATTTTCCTGCTTAGAACTGGCAGTGGGTTTATCTTTCTTAGTAGGACATGAAACAATGATGTGTCTTACATCAATGCTGTCAGATATGTGAAGTATTGTAATTTTCTTTCTGGGAAAACCATCTAGCATGGTTTCTGCAACTCAATCTTATCTGATACACTTGTATCATTGCTTCAGTCTTAGGTCAATAGTTTATGGCGTAATGCAAATGAGTATCTGACCTTTAAAATTTCACTCTAAAATATAGACAAACATACAGTTTGCTGTTTTCTATTCTAATCTTTGTGTTCTGACCACCAATGACAAAAATGAGCTTTTGTTTAGAAAAACAATACAGCTGCAAATATATTGCCATGTAAGATGTATAGGATGTTTTTAAAACGGCAGGTTTATCATAGTTTACTTATAGGCACTAAACCTTATCAACCTGCAATACCTGAAGAATAAACAATTCTGATTATTAGACTTTCCCAGATTGATATTATTAAAAGCTACAATTTATTCCATGCCAGAGATTTTGTTAGGTTCTCCAAATCTCTTTGCCTTTTCTGTACTCCACATTGTTGTATATGAAACACCAAGGCAATTCTAAAGAAGCAGGCATAATGTTGGAAAACCAGTTTAGCTTTTGCCTCAACTTTCAATCTTAATTTATATATTCAACCTGTAAACCAAAGTATTCAGATTCAGAATGTGAAATATTATGACATAAGAAACCCATTATAGAATGTTGAATCTTGTGCTAACAATAAAGGTGCGATCATAATTTTACTTGTGTGCTCTTAAAAATGAAATGTTAGGGGCCGGCCTGGTGGCATACCGGTTAAATTTGTGTGCTTTGCTTCAGGGGTCCGGAGTTTGCAGGATTGGATCCCGGGTGTAGATCTAGCACTGCTCATGAGGCCGCGCTGTGGTGGAATCCCACATTAAACCGAGGAAGATTGACACAGATGTTAGCTCAGCAACAACCTTCCTCATGCAAAAAGAGGAGGATCGGCAACAGATGTTAGCTCAGGCCCAATCTTCCTCACAAAAATAAATAACTAAAATAAAACATTAAAAACCACTTGACATACTAGTTAGTAGGTGTATAACTCTTTATATTCCAGGCCTTAAAGAATTCCATTTTGATAGAAATGTTTCTAAAATGTCTTCCGTGTTTCCTTGCTTCTTATTTTAAATTGTATCAAACTTTTTTTATGACACACGCTTATGCTATGATTATCAAGCAATGTGACCAGGTGCAGATGTAGGTGGGAGGGGACACATTACTGATGGGGCGTCTGTAACCATGTTGGCTCTGAAGATTTTCTTGGAAAAGAACTTCAGTGCTAGTACACTTGTTTTCATCTCTCTTCTCTGATGAAGATTGAGTTTAAAATTCACAGCTTCATGACTTCCTAAGCAGAGCTCAAAAGCTGCATTTCTGTAAAAAGAATTTGTGCATGAAAGGATGAAGCAGCAATGATCATTGGGTAGAAAATTAGATTATTATTACCTCTTCTTGTCAGTGTCCTTTGACTCATCTGCAGAAATTTCAATACTAGCTATTACTTCTGTATCACTAACACGATGATTCAGAGTGCACTTGGTTTTCTGTCTTATTGCTCTATTTATTTAGGCTGAATATTCTTCATTGTTTCAAATATTTATGACAATGAATCCCTGGAAGACTCAGTGGAAGTGTATACATTCCTTATCTTTATTGGATAACCTCTGCTTACCTGAAACAATACTATAATTTTTGCTAAGTTTTACAACACAGATATAAGTAAATTTATAATTGCATCTTTATTCTAAGAACAATATTGAAAGTTCCCTAATGAATCTTTAATGTGATAACATTTCACATTTAGAGGCTGAATACTGCAGTTCACTGGCTGAATGTATGAAATAACACTGAAAATTCCGATAGATAATAAAAAGTGTTTTTCCAAGCTTATGCCTGCTTCCTTAGAAGTTTCTCAGTGGAGCCAGCCCGGTGGCTCAGTGGTTGAGTTCACACGTTCCACTTCGGCAGCCCAGGGGTCACCGGTTCGGATCCCAGGTGTGGACATGGCACCACTTGACAAGCCATGCTGTGGTAGGAGTCCCACATATAAAGTAGAGGAAGATGGGCATGGATGTTAGCTCAGGGCCAGTCTTCCTTAGCGAAAAGAGGCGGATTGGCAGCAGATGTTAGCAAAAAGTTCTCCATGTTCCAAATGCAATAGAAAATTATGGGATTCTTACCATGTGTCAGGCATTGTGTTAGAGCTGCAAAATAAAGATTTAGCAAGAAAGGCCAGATGACATTGTTATCTCAGGACAATATCTATTTTATTGAAAATGTACAGAAAGGATAAAACCAATTTTGTCAGTGTTTTCATTTATCCATAACTAGTTTCTATTCTGTCAGCAAAAAGTAACAAGTTCTTAACAAGCACTATGACTATGTTATTTAATTTATGCTGTTCCACAGTGTAGCATTGGACCATAGTTTTAGATGAACTCAGAAGTAGGGAAAACAGATAGCTATTAAATCTGATTTCACACAGAAATATTGTTCCAAAATTTTTAAGAATATTATGTCATTGATAACAAATGTTAAATTTACTCTTACAAAATGATAACTAATACTTGTATTCTAACCTGAGGTATAGTTGGTTTTATTTAAACAATCACTTATTTAAGGGGGTTCCTTTTTTTTCTTTTTTGTGGTGAAGATTGGCCCTGAGCTAACATCTGTTGCCAATCTTCCTATTTTTGCTTGAGGAATTGTTGCTGAGTTAACATCTGTGACAATCTTCCTCTATTTATGTGAGATGCTGCCATAGTGTGGCTTGACAAGTGGTACTAGGTCCATGCCTCGCATCCAAACCTGTGAATGCCAGGCCACCAAAGCAAATCACATGAACTTAACCACTATGCCACCAGGCCAGCCCTGGGTTCCAATTTTTAAGCTAGTAAACTTACTCTGCAAAGAGCTTCTATGTACTAAAACCTTGATGCATTTTTCTGATTATATTCTTTGGATACATTCCAAGAATGGCAAGACATGACCAAAGAATATTCACATTTTAAAAGATTTCCTATATATATTCTTAAAATCCCCAAAATATTTTAATGTTACTATACTTTGTCTTTTAGGAGTGGAAGATTATAATCCATGAAAATGCATGCTTCCTGACATATGTCTATTTTTGTTTCATTGTTTGGGTTACCACTATTGTTTAGCCCACAGCACTCACTTGCGTTTTCGCTCATTTTATCCTTGTGCCGTCCACTTATACTGCAGACAGTGAGTAAACTTCCCCTTTCTAATGCCCCGGGGTATTGACTCTATTGACTGGCAGTGGCACACAATAATACCTTCCACAGCTATGAGTACTGAACCAATGGCTATAGCGCTCTCCTCTTGTTGCAGGTAGCTCTTGGGAGCTAGTTTAAAGAATACTGGCAATCAACCCTAACTGATTCATGTGGTGACATAATAGTAGGCACTTAATACTGGGAGGTTAAACAATAAAAAGTATCCAATATTAGGTGTAGACAACAAATACGGATAATGCATTCCCAGAACTGAGATGTTGTTTTCGTTCTTTCAAGTAAACTAGCCAATATATCATATGATTTCACGTAAATTTTCTTTTGTCTTTTGCCTTATAATTTTGGAAAAGCCTCATTTGAAGTTTCAGTTGTTCTTAGTATTGGCTGTGATAAGAGAATAAACTGAAATCGATCTGGATTGAGTCCATCAGTGAGTCTGAGTGTCCAAGAGCAGGCACTCAGGTGCATTCACAGGTACCAGGCATTGCGAAGTCAAGGAATTAAAATGGAAGAACATTAAAGGAAAATGCAAGAACCTAAGACTGAAAATGTTGATACATAACACAGTGACTGACAACCATGTGCATTCTCAATATATTTTATTTGCTGAATTATTGAATATTTATCAGAAAAAATCAACACATCATATTCTTATTTGAAAAAACAATTATTCCTAAAAAGGTTTCTCCTATACGTATTATTAAAGCTCACCTATTTCTAATAAGTCAAGTTTCCAAGCTTTGGGAATTCCCCCACCCAGCACTGACTTCACGATGGTGTAATGGAGGTAGGAAACTAAAATAAACACTTCATTTGTAAATGGGAAGAATGGAAGGCACCCAAAAGGCACCGGTCCATAGTGATCATGGACTCTTGTAGAGCAGTCATTAACTCTAGGAGGAATTATCTTTTCTCTTCTTCTCAGTGTTCTCTTACTGTCTTCTGGGGAATACTTCTTTGTTCACTGTCCTCCATGACACTTCTAAAGTGAGCGTTGGCGATTATGCCCTTCTCAGGGGATGTTAGCTTAAAAGTCATTTTACTGCTCATTAAACTCAGTGCTCCAAAGATTATTTCAAGTCAAGATTAGTAACAATTTTGTTTTCGCTCATGGTTTCTTTGATAATAAAATTCTCAAAAACTTAATAAAATCTTTCTTCTTATTATTATTGTTAGTTTCAAATCTGTTCCATGTAAGATTAACTACATTTAATGTCCTTTCCTAGACATAATTCCCAAATTTGCTTTAGGACGTCAAATGTTTAATTGAATAAATACAAGAAAGATAGAACGATGTCAGCAAGAAGGCTGAATAAGATGTCCCTCAGTGCAGGAAATGGGTGTAGCGGATCAAAGTGTACAGACTTCAAGTAATAAGATGAATAAGGTCTGAGGATATAATGCACAACATGGTAACTGTAGTTAGCAATGCTCTATTGTATATTTGAAAGTTGTGAAGACAGTACATCTTAAAAATTCTCACCACACATACGCAAAAGTTAACCACGTGAGATGATAGATGTGTTAACTAAACTTATGTGGTAATCATTTCACAACACATCATGTTATACCCCTTAAACTTACACAATGTTATATGTCAATTATATCTCAATAAAGCTGGAGGAGAAAAAAAGAGAGCCTGCTACTGGACTGCTCTGTAGTAAACTTTCACTGAATGATTTTTCTTAAAAAAATGTGTATATATATATATATATATATATATATATATATATGAAGGATAAAACCTGTTAGAACTTGCTTTCACTTGTCCACTATTAGTTTCTGTTAAGGTGAATAATTTTTGCTGTCCAAAATTATATTTTGTTTGAATAGGTGCAAAGAAGCAAATTAAAATGGGAGAAATGTTGCAACAAGCATATAAGACTGATCTCCGCCCAATGATGGCACATAATGAGAGAAACACATACACATGTCAAGCCCAAATTAACCCAAGGACACGATGCAAAGCAATCTAAGTCATTTAGCAAATGCAAATGACTCTAAACATCACTATACTTGTGATATAATAAAGAATAAGGGTCAAAATTATTTGTTACCAGGTAGTGCTTTATAGTGGTTACAAGCATGGATTCTGAAGCCAGATGGAAACTTTCTACCACTTACCATATTTGTGTCCCTGCACAAGTTATTTCAACATTTTATGCCTCTTTCCATCTTTGAAAATTGCCTGTCACCCATTTACTATAGGATAAAAAAATGTCTTAATCACTACTTTCATGTCCAGCTTTGGACAACTCATCTTTGCTCTGTAGTCAAATGACTTCAGAGATACCCATGACATCCCTTCTAAGGGATTCCTGACCTTTACTGAAACAAAATACCAAGTTTAAATTTAAGTAGAGAAATGCCACAGAAAATGTGTCTCCTATAAAAAGGAAAAATGGCACAGCCACATGCGTTTTTCATCAGTCTCTTCCTTAAAGCCCTCTCATAATGATTTCCAGTGTTCCCCAAACTCTCTAAGTCCTGTGATATTCTACTCACTCCCTAAATTTCTAGCTTGTAAGATACAGCAGGTGAATGAATAAAAAATTGGGTCCTTGTATTGTGTTTTCTTTAGTGTAGCTAAAACAGAATGAATTTTTTTTTAAAGCGTATCTTTGAAAATAAAGGTAAAAAAGGAATGACAAAATAAAAGCAAGCCTACTTCACTATATACAAGATGGAACTTTATGATTGACAGAAACTGAAATGTCATGTCCCCATTAGGGAGTATGAGATGATTTGATATGTGTAAACATTGGGGAATGATTTTCACAATCAAGTTAATGAACACAATCATTAACTCACATAGTTGGGTTTTTTTCTTTTGCTCTTTGGTGAGGACATTTAAGGTCCCCTTTCTTAGCAATTTCAAGTATACAATGTGATATTAACTATAATCACCATGCTGTATATTAGATCATGAGAACTTATTTATCTGATAACTGAAAATTTGTGCTCTTTGACTAATTTCTCCCCATTTTCTCCACTCCCTCAGCCCCTGGCAACCACCATTCTACTCTCTGTTTCTATGAGTTCAACTTTAAAAATTTCTTTTTTAGATTCCATATATAAGTGATACCATACAGTGCATATATGTCTTTCTCTGTCAGGCTTATTTCATTTAGCATTATACCCTCCAGGTTCACCCATTTTTTCATAATGGCAGAATTTTCTTCTTTTTTATGGCTGAATAATATTTACATATATATGTATATATATCACATTTTCTTTATCCATTCATTTGTTGATGGACACTTAAGTTGTTTCCATGTCTTGGTTGCTGTGAACAAATGCTGTCATGAACATGGGAGTGCAGATGTCTCTTCAAGAGAGATTTCGTTAACTTTGGGTATATTCCGAGAGGTGGGATTTCTGGATCATATGCTAGCTCTATTTTTAACCACCATACTGTTTTTCATAATGGCTGTACCAATTTACATTCCCACTGTCAGTGTACAAGGGTTCCCTTTTCTCTACATCCTTGCCAGCACTTGTTATCTCTTCTTTTTGATAGTGGCCATTCTAACTGGTGAGGTGATAGCTCATTTCAGTTTCAATTTGCATTTCCTTTATGACTAGTGATGTTCAACACATGTTCATAAACCTGTTGGCCATTTGTATGTTTTTCCTTGGAAAAATGTCTCTTCCAGTTCTTTGCCCCTTTCTTATTGCACTATTTGGGTTTTTTGCTATTGAGTTGTAAGAGTTCCTTACATATTTTGAATATTAACCCCTTATTGGTTATACAGTTTGCAAATATTTTCTCCCATTCCGTAGATTGCATTTTCATTTTGCTAATTGTTTCTTTTGCTGTGCAGAAGCATTTTAGTTAGATTTTGTCCTGCTTGTAGGTTTTTCCTTTTGTTTTTTGTGCTTTTGGTGTCATATCCAAAAAAGTCATTGTCAAGACCAATGTCAAGGAGATTTTCCCCTATGTTTTTTCGAGGACATTTAGTTTCAGGTTTTATATTTTTTGGCATTTAAATTCAGAGAGGTCTGGATTTTATATCCTGATGTAGTATTGAATATCTCTGTGAACACGAACAGGTTAATAAAATTCTAATTCCTCAGTTATAAACTTTTTGTTTCTCAGGTTCTTTATCTGGTCAAAGTTAAGAGTGCTAATACATGTAAAGAATTTTGTATAATAAGCACTCAAAATGTTACTATACTTTTCATAGTATGTGTTAAAAAATGCTCTTAGTATCATTATCATTTTTATTTTATTTATTTATTTACTTATTTATTTATTTTTTGAGGAAGGTTAGCCCTGAGCTAATATCTGCTGCCAATCTTCCTCTTTTTGCTGAGGAAGACTGGCCCTGAGCTAACATCTGTGCCCATCTTCCTCTACTTTATATGTGGGACGCCTGCCACAGCATGGCTTGCCAAGCAGTGCCATGTCTGCACTGGGGATCCAAACTGGCAAACCCCAGGCCGCCGAACTGGAACGTGCGCACTTAACCACTGCGCCACTGGGCCAGCCCCTATTCAAATCTTTTGTCCATTTTTATTGGCTTGTTTGTGGGCTTCTTTTTGTATTTTAAGAGTATATTATTATTTTTTTTAATTTTTATTTTTTTCGGATGTACGTCATATTTAGAATTCTGTATACATTACATCATGTTCACCACCCGAACACTAATTATAGTGTATCCCCTCACATGTGACCCTAATCACCCCTTTTGCCCTCCCCCCTCCGCCCTTCCCCAAGAGTATATTATTTTAAAAAGCTTTCTCTCTACAATGAAAATATAATTTGGTCTGCACAGAACTCAAAACTGCTGGATGTCTAGTGTAATAATAGATTTAATATCACAAAAACAATCAAGTGTTATTCTGAACACACTTTTATCTTTTTTATTTTTTATCTTTTTCTGAGGAAGACTGGGCCTGAGCTAACATCTGTGCCCATCTTCCTCTATTTTATGTGGGATACCACCGCAGTGTGTCTTGACCAACAATGCTAGGTCTGGTCCCCACCCAGGATCCAAATCTGTGAACCCTGGCCACTGAAGTGGAGCATGAGAACTAAACCACTGTGCCATGGGTCAGCCCCCTGAACACACTTTTAATTCAGAATAGATTTTACATAGAATTGAGATCAGGGATGATGTGGTAGTCACTCTGATCACCATGTCTATTAGACATTTCGGACCTTGAGTTAATTCTGTAGATTCTGCCACATTCTGAATCAGCTGTTAAACAAAACGTCATTGAAATGTAAACGATGCCTCTTAAAGTCTTTTGCCAATCAATAGCTTTTTGGATTTGAAAATGGTATGTTTGCATGCAGATGCTGAAGTAAGTCACACAATTTTATAAAAGATGAGTTTTCAAACACCAGGGAGCTATTTATTTACAATAAGATACAAATATTGCACAAAACTTTTTTCATTTTTTTAAAGTATGAAATATACAATAAATTGTATAAATTATTAGGGATTAACCGTTTTTTTTTTCTTTTTAGAAAGTTGATTATCTCAATGAGATCTCTACTCTCAACGGATGTTAGGTCTTATTTATCCTTGACATGATTATTGCTCAGAGTTCCCTAGGGTAGGTTAAATAAGAAAGATGTAATCCCAGTTTTTAATTATATTTCTACAACTGAGATATTTCAACTCTTTACTTCAGAGCTTTACCTGGCTAGAATTCCGTAAATCAGCTTCTCTAGAGACTGACAATTTGAAACTATTATTTTTGCCTTTAAACGTCAATCAATTTGTGTGTTACTCAAGCAAACAAAAACCAACAAAAATCTTATTTTACTGAGCATCAAAATTTGTCTCGTTTGGTTCTGATTCCCTTTAATGTGAAAGCTCCTTGGCAGTTGAGGAGCTATACATTTTTATTCACTCTTCATCACAAATAGGAAGCATCATCACATACCAGAAACCATTATAAGTGTCGAGGAGACAAACACATCAAGTCAGATCAGTCTTTGCATAAGATGGTTCACCAGCTCCTGGGAGAAAAAAAACTTGTACACAGGTTATTAGAGCTTTTAAGTAGTCTATTTATACTTTAGTAAATGCTTTTGAAAGTTGGCACACTTACATGGATTTGTACGGACCTTGTTAAAACATCATTGTTCATGGGGAGCAATTTACCACGTGTGCTCAGCCTGAGTGCTGTACACTTGATTGCATCAATCAGGTAAGATCTTTTGAGTTCATAAATGCATCTATAATAATGTCAGAGAATGGGGGAAAATTGTATATTTTAAGTGGGAACTTTACCTATTCTACAAACAAAATTAGTTGAAAATGACTGAACCAACAGCGCAGATATAATATTTTTCTATATAGTTTAGTATAAATCCATTTAGCAACTATAAGAACGATATTAGGGTTTTTATGTGAATCACTCAATCTTCACATCTAAGGAATTTGTATAAACACTTAGTATAGTTAAAAGGGTAATCTATTATTTGTTCGAGTCTTAATTTCCTTTTCCTGGGTTCTAAGGATCCTCTTCACTATCATACATATTTATTTGTAGTATCCTGGATTGATGTGAGATGCTGCTTTCTAGTTTCAGAGCTCTGACTGAAAGTCTCTGCTTATGCACTGTCCTAGAAATTCTTAAATACAGAAATCATTTTCTAATCATGAATTCCCTTATGCAAAATTCCATCATATGCAAATTGATTTCTGTATGTATTTTGAGAAATGTAATAATTTGTGTTCCAATATATTTGAAACATAAGTCACTGCTGTTGTAAATATTTTTCAAGTCTTGTTATTGGAAAAAGACAGGAAATAAGTAAATGAAAAATATTAAATGTGCAACTAAGAAGCAATGGCAATAAAAATAGGAATTGAATGGGGTAGAGATATGTGCCATTGTTCCTGAATAGAGGTAGAGGCAACTGAGAGAAAGTAAACCTGAGCTTTAGGCTTGAATTGTTGCCTCATATTGCTACAGGGAAATCAACATGTGCCTACAATGAACTCCTTGATCTGCACTGGGATTAAACATTTCTATGGGTGCAGTTAAATTCTCTAACCTTGTGGAAACTGAGAATTGCTTAATCAGATTTGCTGAGTAGTTTAAACAAAGGATAATCAAGATTTTCTTATATTTCTTGCATTTGAGTTTTCTGTGGGACCATAATTTGGATCAGGGAGGTATTGATCAGCAATTCTAAGTGATAACATTAGTGATTCTTTAAAATAATTCATTGTGACTTCCATACCAGGCAAGCTTATAACAATATATCTGAGATGTTCCCAAATATCCAGTTTTGGATTTATATCAGAATAAATAGGAATGTATTCATCTAGTTTTAATTCCATTTATAAAATTGGCTATTTGAAAAAAATGCTAATTTTTCCAAAAAGTTTGCTCAGCTTTGTTAAAATTAAATTGACTTTTGCTAATAAAATTTTTACCCCAACGATGTTAGAAGCATAGCACAATTTTACTTAAGACCTACATATTTATTGGTTTAAGATGACATGATAGACCCAACAACACACTTTCAAGTTCAGGATAGAGGTAGGATAATCCATTGCTTGCCACCAATATTGTTTTTGAGTGAATTTGTACTACTTAATACTTATTCCTTTTTTTTTGAACTCAGTTCTATCATCACTCATATAAAAAACTTCATATTAGATGACAATATAATTAATTATATAGGATAAGCAAGTTTGCAATAAAATAGTCATTACCACAAAAATATTATCAAATCCAGCTCAAATTCATGGCAATTGCATACTGAAAGTCTTAACTATAACAGCACTGACTTATATGACCCTGCTCTTAGCAAAATCAACATTGTGCTATGTTTATTTCTTTACGTGAGTAAACATTAGACCTGCTTGTGCAGTTCTGAATTCTCCTGTGTTTTGTTTGTTTGCTGCTTATTCTTTTCCTGTTTCCCTCATTGATTCCACAAGTCACATATTCTTCCCTTAGGTGATGTTTATTATACTGAATTTCAAGTGAGTCATTATATCTTGGCAAGTTCATTTGCAATTGCTCCAGTAGTTTCTACCAAGAAAGCTACAATCAAAGACTTGATTCTTTGGATTTATGTATGCTCAAATATTAAGAATCTAGAAGTGAGTGTGTGAAACTCTTTCACATAATAGATTGGATCTATTTCTATTTCTCTAATTGTGATATACATGCATGGTGGGTAAAGGTAGTGTTTCAGTGTTTTCAAAACTTTGGTAAAGATGTTAGGTAGTTTCATTAAGTCTCTACTCATAACACAAAGACCCCCACCTTGAGTGTCTAAGCTCCAACTTCCGTATCCAGGAATATATGTTTGCCTGGGTCAATGAAAGAGGCGAGGTTGAAATGGGAATTTTGGATAGAGCTAAACAATATTTTGGGGCACAAATAGGTGTCACTGCTGAAGATAAATACATCCGATGATCTTTATATTGTTGGGGCCCAGGGCAGGTCACCCCAAAATATCCCACAATAGCATATTGATTATTTTGAACTAAAGTTACTTTAGAAGCGAAAAGGGCATTCTGACCCTCCTGTCTCCATCCACTGAAAGCAGGAAATAAATGTTCCCTGTGAAAGGTGCTCTCCCTGCATCCTCATCACCAGAGTGAGGGCATTCAGGGCCAAGAGTCCTGAAGAAACAAACTTTGCTAATTTACTACCTAAGCCTAAACTCTGCTTAAATTCGTCACTAATTACGTACCCCAGCCTGTTTCTCTGTCCTGTCAATTCTTCACAAATTTATTGTTTTTTTGTGTAAAAGACATATATACTGCTTACTTTGTTCACTCTCCGAGCATCATTTCTTTATGGTCTCCAATATGTATGTATTAAAGTGGGTTTTTCTCTTGTTAATCTGGTCTTGTGTCAATTTTACTATTAGTCCAGTCACAAAAACACAACAAGGAAAGAAAGGGAATTTTCCCCCACCCCCACAATCTGAATAAGATATTGGCTGCTGTTGATGCCTGGGTGTGTATATGGTGTTCCTTTGAATGAGGACTGGATTTTCTGTAGGGGTTAATTCTGCTCCCATTCAACTATTTATGCTATTCTTTTTGACGAAGGCTGCTTGGTCTCTGATGCAGACGCTGGTCCCTCCAGAGCCAGCCCCAAGAAGCAAGGCCCTAACAGTCTATTATCTGGTCATGTTCTACTTAATAGTTTCTCCTCTTTCTAACTGGTTGAATTTTGTTTTATTATAGGTTAAAAAAAAAACAAACTTGGTTTATCGTGCATCCTCATCAACATGGGCTTTATAATTAACTTCACGTTTGAGTTCATTTAGTTTCTTAGCCTATTTGGAGCGCTAAAGCATGTGTCTTGTTCAAATAATTTAGCCCTTATTAAGTCCCTTAGAGCTTATATTTCTTTGTATGAGTTTGAAGAATCTACTCTGATATAATAAGATAAAAATAGAGGGGGCTTTTTGCCTTATTTATTTATTCATTTATTCAATGTCAGTATTACCTGAGGGCTTACCATGTTCTAAGCATTATTTGCAGTGTGGGGATAGAGAAATAAATTAGATAGTGGAAGCCTCTGCTCTCTTAAAACTCAGATTCATGGTGTGAGATGGAGAGGAAACAAATAGGTATGCAAGGAAAATACAAGACCATAATAACTGCAATACAGAAAAGTGAGGTCGGGTAGTATGACGGCATTCATTGATAGACAGGTGTGGCCACCCTCGGGAAGTAAACTACATGCTAAAATTTGAAGATTTGTATCATTCATCAACACAAAGACACTGACAATACCCTACTCTGAATGAGGGAAAAGATGTGGCAAATGAGCAACAGAAGACAGATAAGATATATCCTAAGGTAGCATTTCAGCAATACTTCTCTAACTTTATTTTGTATTAAAATTATTGATGATGTTTTTCTATAATCAAGAGTGCAGAGTTATTTCATTGGGTTTGGAAGTGGGGTTCAATAATATGAATTTTTATCAAATCCCGAAGTGGTCCTTGGGCTATTCTTTGAGAAACCACCTGTTATCACCCATTGAGACAGGAGAGACCCCCATCTAAAATTTGGTTTGGGTGTTAAGACTAACGATGCCACAGATGCACCGATAGTGTATAAAAATACCATAATGAGGCTTTCTGGGGAGAGCAGGGCAGGCTTTCTAAGCTGATTCAGAAGTGGCTTCAGAGAGCAGGGAAAGGGAACTGGCTGAGGGTTTTTATGGTGGTTAAGTAGAAGAACTGGAGTAAGGGTCTTAACTTTCTACTGGCACCAATGGATGGAGTTCCTGGGCTTTCTCATCAGCTTGCTCAAATGTGGAGCAGAAGGGGAAGAGGGAAGGGTGTGGCTTAAAAACTGTTAGCAGTCAAACATCAAAAATAGAGTAAGATTCTTTATTGCACAATCAAGAATGAATAGTTGCGGTATTATGTAATCTACTTTGAGTGTGAAATGAATTTGTTCCGTGACTTCCTATCCTATTCAGTTTTCTTTTTCTTTTGAGCCAAATTGAATGTGTACTTTGGTATATATGGTGGTACACTGAGATAATAGTTTTTCTTGACTATTAGATTATTATTATTATTATTGGTCAGTAAATATTCATGCCCTCCCCTAACTTACATGGAAGGAGGACACTACTCTAATCCGCTAGTGTCGGACTTGACCATGTGAGTTTCCTTTGGCAATCAGTGGTCTAGGGGAAACAGTGACATGTGCTTATTCTCAACCTTGGCCTTAAGAAGGAGCATTGTGTGTTTCCATTAATCTCCTTGTCAGCTTGCAATCTCTGTCTGCAAAAAAAAAAAAAGAATCTTGTCTTGAGTATCCTCTGACTTAAAAGGCTTAACATTTGAAGTTTACTTGAACCAAATCCGTAGTTTGGAGTCAAGCCCAGCTACAGCCTTGACCAGTGAAACTCAGGCAGATTCTTAAAATTGCAATTGAAACAAAGCCTACCCTAGGAACTCAAATATTTATGAGTATGAGAATAATACCTATTATTGTATGCCACTGAGTTTTGAGGTAGTTTATTATGCAATATTATTTTACAAATAGTTGACTCATGCACCTGATATCTGTCTATATAGACTTATTTTATATATTGAGATTTATGTAATCACTGCTTCTTTCATTTCTTCCTATATGGTTCTATTCCCTGGACACTGAACTTAGATTTTTCCTTCTTCTTCATACAAACACATCCTACTTTTCAATGTTTATGATCTGGAATGCAGTATTCTACTTTAAAGTTGACGTGGATCTTAAATTCATTTTGACTAAATTTGTTATGTACATATCCAGAACCTGAAGGATATCTAGGTAAATTAAAACACTCGTGGACTAAAGCAAAATTCCTGAAGTTGCGTGTCATTCTTATTCATCCTTTCCTTGTCTTTACCATTTTGTTTCTGCCTACTCTTTGCCTGTAATGCATTTTGGAATTCCTATGATTTCTTGGAATTTTAGGATCTGACTTAACTCTTTCCTCCCAATTCTCCCCTTCTTACAAGTATTTTGTTCTTATAATAGCAGTAGATTTGTTCCTTTCACTCTAATCCTCACTTACTACCACTATCTATAATAATATAAATTACTGTGGCTTTCCCAGAAAAAGGTAGCAGCTACATTTTACTGCCTTGATTTTTTATTTGGGGAAACTGAGGCAACATATTAGAAAATTTGTTCTACAGTAAAAGTAAACTTGGTAATGCTCCTGGAACTCATTTGCACATAATTTGTGTTCAATTATATGTGTTGGGCTAATGGATAAATGAATCAATATCTCCACCAGGCTGTCAAATTTTATTTATTAAAAATATTGAAGTTGTCAATAAGGCTGAGGATATTTAAAAAATTCAAATCCCAATACAGGGATTACTTCCATGTGGTAGATCATTCATGACAGAGCTCAAAAAGATTGGGCTATTTTTAATATTCAGAGAATATTAGCAAGCATGATGACAGAGCCTTCATCTTGAAGCTGTGTATATATTATGATACATAATAATAGTAAAGTAGCTGCTTTTGATCCCTTAATAGGGGAAATTATTTTTCTAAGTATTTTAAGTATAAATTTTCAAGTTAATAGACTATTACAGTAGCCATGTGAGGGTTAAGTCTTATTATCGTCATTTTACAGACGAGAAAATGGAGACTAGAAAGTTTAAGTAACTTATAGAGTCTGTCAGGTCAGGCAAGGCTATATTGTGATAACAAATAACCCTAAAATCAAAGTACCTTAACACAATAAAAGTTTATTATTTTGCTTATAAAAAAAAAATTACTGCAGGTCCTGGTGATTCTGCAGGGCAATTGTCCTTGTTATGGCAATCCAATTATTTAGGCTAAGGGAGATTCCAAAGCCTACAGCGTCTCAAACATGTGGTCTCCTGAAGAATTGAACACTGGCTCTTAAATGCTCCCACTCAGAAGCAGTACACATCATGTCTGCTCATATATCATTAGCCAAAGATAGACTCGAGTCCATTCCTATGCTCTGGGGGACAAGATGCACAATCTTCTCCTACTGCCTAGAAGAGAACCACTTATCAGTGGAGAATAGCAACCTCTGCCATGCTCACTTGCAGTTATCTAGCTTGTAAGTAGAAGAACAAGGATTTCAACCCAGATCTCTCTCTAAATTTTGTGCTCTTAATCACTGCTTTATCTGTCATTCCTTAACACAAATTAATTAGCAAACCTATGGAAACTCAGAACAAGAAAATTTCAAAGAACGGAGGAAACTAAGAAAACTTTATGGATGCTCTGATTACTAAAGGATTTGTAGAATAACTTGAGATTCTGGAGGCTTAGCTGTTTCGTACTACTTTCATATCTGCCTTAGCCTTGGGTTACGCCTGATAAAGAAAAATAAACCTGGGGAACATTTAGGAAAAAGCATTATACTGAAATGATTAATGTTCTCAGTTAATTTTGATGACAAGGCTTGCCTATCTAAACAACAAGCATTTTTAGGATGGGACAACTTAGGCATACTAACTATGAGGTTAAAAATGCATTCTACATCTCAGATGAAATCCTCTGAATAGTGGATTCAGGTAAACAATCTATTTGGATAACTTGGCATTCTGTCAAATTGAAAAGGGAATCTCCTGAGGTCTATCAAGAGAAGAGAACTTCTCTGTCAGGATGCAAAAGTTAATTAATGACTGATTGACCTGCTGCAATGCTAGTTGAGATATACAGCTCACCCTTGCTGCATGGTCACTTGAGAATTCTCATTTCACTTTGCTATAAAATGGATTCATTAACATTCTAACTGCTTATTTTATTGTTGCTCTAGCTATGGCTGGAGTTGCAGCTTTACTGTTACTGAGCAATGATGTTTAATGATATTTTTATTTTGAAAGTAAAAAAGCCTTATAGTCTCACATGACACATCATGCCAGAATGTATCTGCTTGACAGATAAATGTCAAATGAAGCAACCAGTCTAGTGTCTAACTAGATTTATTTTATTTTTTTTAAAGAATAATCACATGCAAGTCCAAAATGATCTTAATTTTATTATTTCCCTGAAGTTTTTTTTATTTCATTTTTGTGGTTTTTGAAAAAGCTGAGTTGTTCAAAATATCAAAAACTTAAAAACCTATTGGAAAGCTATCCATAATAACTATTTAAATTTTGTAGTCATACGAATAATATTGGAACTAAAATAGTTGTGAAGTTGACTTGATTGATAACAGGGCTATAAATAATTTTTAAAGTTCTATTGTTCTTATGATTTCATATGACAATGAATAAAATAACCAAGAAATGTTTAGAAATAAACCTGAGGAATATATATTTTTGAACATTTTAGCAGTTACAAGGATGAAAATACAATTGAGAGGTACCTTTTGTAATCAGTGTGTGGCAAATGTTGACACTTTAAGAAACAAATTATTACTACGACTGAAGAAAATATAGCATAAGAAAGAACCATTTGAGAAGAAACTCACCTTTAGTGTCAGCAGATATATTACCTAGTAAGTTATCAAAACTCACATGAGGAAGTATTAAACAACGTTTGAAGTCTTTCAGAAAAAGCCATGAACCTGCCAGGCTATGGTTTCCAGGATTAGTCACACAGATTAACTTTCAATTAACACCTCTCTTTTAATATTAGATTTATTTTTCCATAAAAAATATAGACACATTGGTTTCTCGTAATTCATGAAACTCCCAAATCAAGGCAAATATTTTAGCTTCTTACTACCACATGCTAACCTAGAAAATATAAAAATGCAGTAGAATTTTGAAAATCCTGATTAGATTTGAAGACCACTACTAAAAGCTTAGATTTGCAAAGGGATTTCATAAGCATTTGCCTATTATGTTTACAGTAGAAGTTATGCTTTAGAGCTTCTGGTTGATACTTCTGATGGTACCAAAAATGAATGCTCCTTAGTTGAAAAAAGAAAAATAGACTAAAAAGAAGAAAAAAATGCATTGATATAAAAAGTATAAGTATATATATACACACACATACAACTGATATTTTAAATTTGAAAATGTATGCTGATGAGTCATTAAAGCTCATTCTGTTTTCCATTTCATCTTTCAGTGGAGCCTTTATTAACCGAGTCTAAAAAAATAAATAAAATATATGATAATGGTTTGTGAAGAAGCATTTGACTTCTTTTTGAAATCTATGTGAGTATAGATTCAAGTCATTGAATCTATATTCAGTTCCCTTTATGGAAACCAGAAAAATATCCCAGCTGGAAAATACTCACTGGTTCTCAGAAAAATAACAATAGAACTTTTAATATTTAGCAAAGATTTCACCTTAAATGTGTTTATGTGTTTATCCCATATTTTCTTTTATGAGCTTAAGAATCGGTATATTATAGAAAAGGTATAGGATAAGATTCATTAATCATGTGATCTCTATATTATAAGTGTCAGAACGTAAAACAATATAGAAAAAAAAAAACTGAGTGTGCATCAGAGAAAAATATTGTAGCCCTCGTTCTGACACATTCTGCCTCTTCAATGTTGGGTAAGTGACTCTCTGCTTGAGCCTCAATTTCCTGATGTAAAATGGATATACAACTTTCCCTGAGAGTCTCAATTGTGTTGCAAAGAGCAAAGGAAATAATATATGAAAAAGCACTTTCAAAATTGCAAATTCTGATAGAAATTGCTACTCAATGAACAACTCCACTGGAATCACATGAATTTAAAACTATCTTCTTGGTACCTGAAATTCACCTGAATTCCATGTTGACCGGCAATCCTGTTTTACTTTCTTTTGCAACCAATTCTTTTCATTTCCTCACCCCTATTTTTAAGTAGTTTATAAGCTTACTTCTGTACCTGAAGGCATCCTAGGGAAACCGACTGAATAAGATTATCAACAGTGAGAAATTTACAGTAAACTGTTTCATGTTCTCTGTCTCCTTTAAATAAGACTTTTTCATTTTTCTCTTCGTTTTCTATTTTTGCTTTTTCTCCATGATCCTGTCTTGTCTTTTAATGTTAGAATAGGAGAAAATATACTAAAGCAGATATTTTACCTACAACTACCACCACGCCTATTTTACCACCAACGTTTCTACACTTCTACCCTCTACCACTGCTGATACTGCTCCTGGCTGGTGTATTTCAGGTACTGATCTCAGCATTTTGCATTATTATCTCATAGGATCATCACAACAAACTCGTATGAAGATTCTTTTAGTAGCCCCAATTTGTAGCCAAGAAAACTGTGGCCCAAATAAATTACCTCATTCAAAGTGGCTACACACTCACCCATCGAGGTAAAACGGACATTTGGGGAACAAGTCAGGGGTAGGAAATGAAGGAACTCAAAATAGTCGGAGCCTGAGATACACTATGTGCATAGTGGGCAAGTATTCCAATGAAAGTAACCTTCCTCAGTTGTTCACCAGTAGAAGTTGACAAGCGGGTGTCATGAAGCGTGTAGCACCTGGGATCCCAGAAAAAATAATCATCAGGTGATCCTACCTGCAACAAAAGTACAGTGGAGTGGAAATTCCTGTGTAAGACATTATGAATTTTTCAGGTAAATTATAAGGATAATGCTACTTCTCTCAATTACTACCAGCCAGACATATTTTAAAATTCTGTCATTGATGATACATGAATTGGGTTCATTTCTCAGTTCTACCACTCAGCTTCCTTGTTGATTAACTTCTCCGGTTCTTCACTTCCTCATCTATAAAATGGTGATAATAATCATATTTAACTGAGGCCTAGCCTGTGGCTGAGTGGTTAAGTTCCCATGCTTCTCTTCGGTGGCCAGGGTTTTGCAGGTTCAGGTCCTGGGTGTGGACCTATCACTGCTCCTCAAGCCATGCTGAGGTGGCGTCCCACATAGCACAACTGGAAGGACCTACAGCTAGGATATACAGCTATGTACTGAGGGGCTCTGGGGAGAAAGAAAAAAAAATTGGCAACAGATGTTAGCTCAGGTGCCAATCTTTAAAAAAAGTAATATTTAAGTATTTAGGGCTATTATGAGAACTGAATTTGACAATCCTTATGGCACATCTCACCGAGCCTGGTCCATAATAACTTTTACACATCAATGTTATAATTATAGTATTTAGTGTTAGTGACCAAAACTCTGTAAATCTTGTTTGTTTTAGAAAAAAATTTTTCCCACTCCAAAAGATTTATGAGTTTAAAAGACCAAATTACCATGGGTTTAATTTTTTAAGATACTCAAACGAAGACAAATCCAGTTCTCTCCCAAAATACCATTCTTATCAGCTAATAGAAAACCAGCTGAGACCGTGGGTCCGGGGCTCCCCTTAAGATCAGAGAACCAGGGCTGAGATAGGTTTTACCATTAGAAATCTTTCTTTAGATGAAATTCCACATTGATTCTTTTTCTGTGTGCACAAGTGAATAGTCACAATTTATAAATGTCCTGTGGTGGTCATATGCCACAGTTCTCCTCTCTCCCGCATGAGTCAGCCAATTAACTAGCTTTAGGTGGACTACTATAGGGCAATCTACTCAGCAGGAGCAATACCTACTACCTGTATAGTTAATAATGCATTCCTCCCTCACCTCCCATGCAGCTTTTGAACTGTTATTTTTTAACTTACTATCTGGATCCAGAAGTCTAATTTTTAAACTAAAAACCCAAGTGATGTATATTTTTTTCTGAAATGATGATCTTCTACTTAAAACATTACAAGCAACCATTCCTTGCAGAATTTGAAATCCACTGGTGTGTGTCTCAAACCTAAAAATGCGATCTAAAAATTATTGTCTTACTTAACCTCCTCAGGCTATATGATGCCATGCTGTGGTCAGTGGACAAAAAACAAATAACACTTCAATAGGAAAATCAGCAAGAAAATCAAAGAATAATAAGATTCCTCTGACACTGCAACATCTAGAAATAGCCAAAATTTCCATTACCATATATTAGTCAGAAAAGTCCAATAGTAAGTGGTTTTAAAGATGAGTACAAGTGAGTTATGATATTCTGTGCAAAAAAGAAAACCATATAAATTTGAGACTGAAATTTTCTTCAGTTTAAAAAGGCTCCCATGCCTTTGATACTTCTTGAAAAATTATAATAATAAACAAAAAATACATCACTATTTACAAAGAAAATTTATACTCAATTGTTTTGTTTCTAATGTTGAATGTTTGCAATCTATTTTAGCTTCCTTATTTAAACTCTGGACTCACTCAAAATTCTCATTGTATCTTCAGGTGATTATACTTAGAGCTCTGAATGTCTCAGGATCTCCTGTTAGCTTACCTTTCTGCATGTTTCTTAAATATGGATTGAATCCTGAGAACACTGTGCATGTCCATGTTGTCTATCATTCCATCTGCAATCAACAACTATTCTGAGTTTTGGAGTAAGGCCCCTCCGTCTTTATATTAACAACTGCTTAGTTGTGAGGAAGTGTTAGTTTCACCTATTTTAGGCTTTTCCTAAACTCGCCTGAACATGAGCTCAACTCATCCTGTAGTTTCCACACTTGCCTGATTGCTCCACTCCAGCTCTGGCATTTCCAAAGCTACTCTGGAAAGGCAGAGATTTGGACCAACGACTTTTAGATCCTTTCGTTATAAAACAAATTGATTCTGTATGTCCTTAGCATAATTATTCTTTCTTTACCACATAATTATTAAATTCAGTTTCTTCTTTACAGAATATATTTTAGGCCTGCCTAATTTAAAAAGAGGCAGAGTTTTCATATTTGTCCATCTAATTGTTAAATGTAGATTATCTGCTCATTCCTACATTATCTTCTCCTCTAAGTCTAATCTATACACTATCTCTTCTTTAATTTTTATATCTGAGACGCCTCCATCAGTGAGATTCTTGCCATGTAAGACAGTTCTTCCCATCAAATTTTTCAAAATATCATGTACTTATGGGAAGTGTTCTAAGAAAATTGTAATTAGAAGTGGTCTGTAGGATCCCTTTGAGCGTGTGCAGAGCTCACCTATAACAGGATCAGAATCAAGTTGCAGCAGTAAGAGGTCGTAAAGATTTCTCAGACATTCTTTATATGAAATTCTCTCATGATAGAGTGATAGAACTCCCTTAGTATGGCTATATCTCACTGTATCGGCCAGGGTTCTTCAAACACCAGACCAGTTATAGATACACACAAACACAGTGAAGGGGGAAAGAGAAAGAGAGAGAGAAGAGGGCAAAGGGGAGAGAGGCTTCTTTTCTTTTAAGGAATTGACTCAGGTGATTATGAGAGCTGGCAAGTCCAAAATCCGTAGACCAGGCTGGCAGGCAGGAAACTCAGGCAGGAATTGATGCTACAGTCTCCAAGCAGAATTCCTTCTTTTCCATGAAGCCTCAGGTTTTGCTCTTAAGGCCTTCAACTGGTTGGATGAGGCCCACCCACATTATGAGGTTAATTTTCTTTACTTAAAGTCATCTTATTGTAGATGTTAATCATATCTACAAAATACCTTCACAGCAACATCTAGATTAGTGTTTGAATAAATAACTGGGAACATAGCCTAGCCAAGCTGACACATAAAACTAACCATCACATTCATCTCCTCTTTTTCCCTTGAGAAGCTGTTGCACACAGTGATCTCAAATTCAAATTTTATTGTCTTTTAATATTTAATCATGAGTCATTAAGTATTATCCTTTTAAGTAAGATCTTTGCCTTTCAAAGAAATGTCATCAGGCATAAATTACATCAGGCAACTTAAGCTGTCTGAAGTTTAGTTATTTCTTTTAATAAATGAGAGAGAATGTAATAAATATAAATAAAATAAATGGAGATAGTAAAACATAATAGTGTATTATTTGAAAGAACAAATAAGAGACACATTTAAGAGCCTTCAAGGTGGTATGCGAATATAAAGAATTACACACAATCTCTAGACTGATTTTTGTCTTTTTTGTTTGTTTTGTTTTTCTTCTTGTTCTGGCCTTTTGTGGAGCCAGAAACTTGAATGTGGGCTTCCTGCCACCTCACATTGGCCTTCCAGATCCCACACACGGAGCCCAAACATTTCATTTGAAAGAGAGAACTTTCAGTAACCAAGATGCTGTTTTAGCTCTTAAAAAGTAAGGTCCAGAGTATTGACGTTCAACTAGGTTTGGCTTTCTCTCCTACGTTTAACGAAGTAAGGAGAATAGAAAACAGAATGTATACTCCAGCATCAATTAAATCGAAACTATGTGAAAGCTAAAACTGTTAAGTAAAATGAAGCATTTTCCAAATCAGGGAAATAATATAGTGGTAAAGGAAGCTGTATAAATAGGATGCCTCCAGTTGCAAACCTCAGAAAATGTCACGAGAGTACTCTTTTCCATGTAAACCATACACACAGACACACAGGACTCTCACAAGCCCTGGTCAATTTATATTTTAATTATCTTTGTTTTTTATTCTATTAAAACTTTATTTTTTTAGAGAAGTTTTAGGTTCACAGCAAAATTGAGAGGAAGGTACAGATATTTCCTATGTACCTTCTGCCCCCATACATGCACATCCCCCCATTATCTAAATCCCCTACCAGAGTGGTACATTTGTTACAATTGATGAACCTACATTGACACATCATAATCACTCGAATTCTGTAGTTTACATTAGGGTTCACTCTTGGTAATGTATGTTCTATGGTTTTGGAAAAATGCATCAATCATGTGGTATCATACTGAGTATTTTCACTGTCCTAAAAATCCTCTGTGATCTGCTTATTCATCCTTCCCTCACCCCCACCACTGCTGATCTTTTTACCATCTCCATGGTGTTGCCTTTTCCAGAATGTCATATAGTTAGAATCATGCAGTATGTAGCCTTTTTAGATTGGCTTCTTTCACTTAGTGATATGCACTTAGGGTTCCTCCATGTCTTTTTGTGGCTTGATAGTTCATTTCTTTGTATCACTAAATAATATTCCATTGTCTGGATATACCACAGTTTGTGTATCCATTCACTTACTTAAGGACATTTCGGTTACTTCCAAGTTTTTGTGTCTATGAATAAAACTTCTGTAAACATCCATGTGCAGATTTTTTTTTTTTGTAGACATAAGTTCTCAACTCTTTTGAGTAAATACTAAGGAGTACAATTGCCAGATCGTATAGTAAGAGCATGCTTAGTTTCGTAAGAAACCATCACACTGCCTTGCAAAGTAACTGTACCATTTTGCATTCCCACCAGGCATGTATGAGTATTCCTGTTGTTCCACATCCTTGGCCTCATTTGTTTTGTCAGTATCCCAGAATTTGGTCATTCTCATAGGTATTTAGTAGTAACTCAATGTTGTTTTAATTTGCATTTCCCTGATAACATATGATGTGGAGCATCTTTTCATATGCTTGTTTACTATCTGCATGTCTTCCTTGGTGACATGTCTGCTAAGGTCGTTCACCCATTTTTTAATCAGGTTGTTTTCTTATTGTTGAGTTTTGATAGTTCTTTGCATATTGTGGATAACGGTCCTTTATCAGACATGTCTTTTGCAAATATTTCCTCCCATTCTGTGGTTTGTCTTCTGATTCTCTAGACATTGTCTTTTGCACAGCAGAAGTTTTTCATTTTAGCAAAGTTCAGCTTATCAATTATTTTATTCATGGATTATAACTTTGGTGTTGTATCTAAAAATATATCACCATACTCCAAATTTTCTATGTTTCCTCCTATGTTACCTTCTAGGAGTTTTACCATTTTGTGTTTTATATTTAGATCTATGATGCACTTTGAGTTAATTTTTGTAAAGGGTGTAAAGTCTGTGTCTAGGTTCATATTTTTGCATGTGGATGGCCAGTTATTTTAGCACCATTTGTGGAAAAGACTATCTTTGCTCCATTGTATTGCATTTACTCCTTTGTCAAAAATCAGTTGACTATATTGATGAGTGTCTATTTCCGGGCTCTCTATTCTCTTCCATTGATCTATTTGTCCATTATTTCACCAATAGCACTCTGTCTTGATTACTGTAGCTTTATACTAAGACTTGAAGTCAGGTGGTGTCAGTCCTCTAGCTTTATTCTTCTTCATTATTGTGTCGGTTATTGTGGGTATTTTGCCTCTCCATATAAACTTTAGAATCAGTTTGTTAATATCCACAAAACAACTTGCTAACCTTTTTATTTGGATTGCATTGATTCTATAGATCAAGTTGGAAAGAATCGACATCTTGATGATATTGAGTTGTCCATGAATACGGAATATCTCTTCATTTATTTAGTTCTTCTTTGATTCCTTTCATCAGAGGTTTGTAGTTTTCCTCATACAGATCTTGTATATATTTTCTTATATTTACACAGACATGCTTCATAGATATTGTGGGCTGGGCTAGACCACCACAATATAACAAATATCACAATAAAGCAAGTCACACAAATTTTATGGTTTCACAGCAAATATAAAAGTTATGTTTACACTATACTGTAGTCTATTATGTATGCAATAGCATTATGTCTAAAAAACAACTTACATAAGTTAATTTAAAAATACTATATTACTGAAAAATGCTAACCCTCATCTGAGGCTTCAGTGAGTCATAATATTTTTTCTGGTAAAGAGTCTTGTAAAAAAATGCAATATCTGTAAAGTGCAGTAAAGCAAAGCACAATAAAATGAAGTACACCTAAACCTAAGTATTTCAGTTTTTTGGATGCTAATGTATATGATATTCTGTTTTTAATTTCAGATTCTATTTGTTCATTGCTAGTATATAGAAGAGTGATTGATTTTGTATATTGACCTTGTCTCTTGCAAGCTTGCTATAATTGCTTATTAGTTACACAAATTTTCTTGTCAAATCTTTGGGATTTTCTACATAGATGATCATGACATCTGCAAACAAGACATGTTTTTTCCTTCCTTCCCAATCTGTATCACTTTTATTTCTTTTTCTTATTGCATTAGCACAGACTTCCAGTATGATTTTAAAAAGGAGTGGTGAGAGGGGCCATTCTTGCCTTGTACCTGATCTTAGTAGGAAAGCTTTGAGTTTCTCACCATCAAAGACTATGTTAGCTGTAGACTTTTTGTAGATATTCTTTATCTCTTGAGGAAGTTCCCTTCTGTTTCTAGTTTTCAGAGAGTTTTTATCATGAATGGTGTTGGATTTTTTTCAAATTCTTTTTCTACATCTATTGATATAATTGTGTGATTTTTTTTAGCCTATTAATGTGATGGATTATATTAATTGATTTTTGAATGTTGAATCAGCCTTGTATCCCCATAATAAATCCCACATGGTCATGGTATAAAATTCTTTTTATACATTGTTGAATTTGATGTGCTAACATTTGTTGAGAATTTTTGCATCTATGTTCATATTGGAGATAAGGGTCTGTAGTTTCTCTTCTTGTAGTGTCATTGTCTGATTTTGGTATTAGGATAATGCTGGCCTCATAGAATGAGTTAGGAAGTATGCTTTCTGCTTCTATCCTCTGAAAAAATTATAGAACATTGATATACTTCCTCCTTAATTGACTGGTAGAATTCACCAGTGAACTCATTTGGGCCTGGTGCTTTCTGTCTTGGAAGATTATTAGTTATTTATTCAATTTCTTTAATTGATATAATCCTATTCACATTGACTAGTTCCTCTTGTATGAGATTTGGCAAATTGTGTCTTTCAAACAATTGGTCTATTTCATCTAGGTTAACAAACTTTGGTGCAGGTTATTCATAGTATTCTTTTATTAGCCTTTTAATGTCCATAGGGTCTGTAGTGATCTCTCCTCTTTCATTTTTGATATTAGTAATATTTGTCCATTCTCTTTTTTTCCTTAGTTAGCCTGGTTAGAGGCTTATCAATTTTATTTATTTTTTTCAAAGAACTACCTTTTGGCTTCACTGATTTTCTATGTTGATTTCCTATTTTCGATTTCATTTTTTTCTGCTCTAATTATTAATATTCCTTTTCTTCTGCTTACTTTTGATTAAATTTGTTCTTCCTTTTCTTTCTCTTTTTCTTTTTTTTTTTGAGGAAGATTAGCCCTGTGCTAACATCTGCTGCCAATCCTCCTCTTTTTGTTGAGAAAGACTGACCCTGAGCTAACATCCATGTCCATCTTTCTCTACTTTATATGTGGGACACCTGCCATAGCATGGCTTGCCAAGCTGTTCAATGTCTGCGCCCGGGATCCAAACCGATGAACACTGAGGCCACCGAAGTGGAATGTGCACACTTAACTGCTGTGCCACCAGGCCAGCCCCTGTTCTTCTTTTTCTAGTTTCCTACTGTTGAAACTTAAATTACTGATTTTATATCTTTCTTATCTTTTTAATATATGTGTCCAATGTCATAAACTTTCCTCTAAGTACTGATTTTACTACATGGCACAAATTTTGATAAGTTGTGTTTTCATTTTTATTTAGTGCAAAATATTTTTAAATTTCTCTTGAGATTTCTTCTTTGACCCATGTGTTATGTAGAAGTGTTTTGTTTAATCTCCACATATTTTGGGATTTTCCATTTATCTTTGTGTTATTGATATCTAGTTTTATTCCATGTGTTCTGACAGTAGACACTGCATTAATTTTGTTCTTTTAAATTTGTTGAAGTGTGTTTTATGGCCCAGAATATGGCCGGTCCTGGTGAATATTCCATATGAGCTTGAGAAGAATGTGTATTCTGCTGTTGTTAAATGAAGTAGTCTTCATTGACAAAGATGTCAATATATCCAGCTGATTGATGATGTTTTGATTTCAGCTATGTCCTTACTGATTTTCTGCCTGCTAGATTTGTCCTATTATGAGAAAGTGTTATGGAAGTTTCTAACTATGATAATAGATTCATCATTTTTTATTTGCAATTCTATTAGTTTTTTTCTCACATAATTTGATACTCTGTTGCTAGGATTATTTTTTTAAGAGAAGTAATGGTTACAGAGACAAATGATAAATGACATAGACAATTTTTGCATTAAACAATGTATGAGTAAAGTAGAGGTTGGTGAGAATTGTGTGTATGATCAGTTTACAGTTATTGTACTTATTTGCAGATGGTAAGTATGGATTAAAAGAACATGCTAACACAAGAACCTGACATTTATAGAACATTTTTGCCAGCTTGGGTTCTCACCCACTCAAAGGACAACTAAACTTTTAAAATGAGTCTAACAAAAATAAACTATCACATGAGTTCTACAGAGATGCTACAAAATAAAAGTAGAAAAAAAATACACACACACAAACCAAATAGATTAATAACACCATCATGAGAAAAATGTTCCCACAGATGAGATGAAAACTAACCAAACAGTTTGTCAAGAGTAAAAATATAAAGGAGAAGTAAAATAAAATTGTTCCGAATATGAGAAGACAAAGTGGATGTAGAAAAGCTTACCAAAGAGATGGCAAAAAATAGATGGCTATGAAAACAAAACTACCTTCTAAAAAATGAAAGCTTAATTAAGATGAGCATATATGAGAATAGATATGAATGAAATTATAGTAATTGACTTTGTCTTGGTCCAGGTGTTCTAGAATATAGAACTTAAGTTGGGGGGAAATGTGCTAATACCTTATTGAGAGGTGTGTCTTCCAGAGTTGCAAGAAGACATAGAAGCAGGAAATGAGAGAAAGCAAATACAAGATAGTGAATTACTAATTTTCACAGCAAATATAGCTCATTGTTTGAATGTGTAGGACATCTACAGAAAGGCTGTATGGGACTACTACGAGTCAGAACATCCAGTCAGGAAGAAGGAGGGAGAGAAATTATTTGCTAGTTCTTTTTAGTCTCCTTCTTCTTATTGGCCAAATTAGGCTCGTGGGGTCTTTACTCTCCTTCACTTCCAGTTTGTGCTACATAATTCCACCAAGGAGTCTCTGAGCAAGCCAGATCCCATGTCTTATGATGCAGCATTTCTTTTGAATCTGGAAAGGCTAAGAAGAACCAGAGCTTCCATGGGTCCAGTTGGTTGGGCTTGGATGTTGGAACTCCCTCAGCACCATTATGGTGGGAAAGATGGAGACTAACCATCCTCTCAGGGGATGGTGAAATAAATAGAGGCATTAAGAGATGAATCCAAAAACCAAAGCCTGGAAGGCAGGTACAGCTAGATAAATCTAGGAGGCTCATAAACTTGTGTCCAAAGAGTCAATCCCTTTCACTACTCATATTCTTTTTCCTTTATGATATATGATCTATACAAATACATGAAAATAAGATATTCTCACTTCTTCCCTGAGAGGAAAAATAAAAATCCAATGATCTCAGTGATGGTCAGTTGTAATGTCCTAAGAAGGCTTAAAAATGGTTTAAAAAAAAATCAAGGTAAGCTCCTCACTGCTGCAGCTCTCCCACTTCTATAGGTTATCATCTCTGCCTCCATTAACCATTCTGAATTCTCCAGAATGAATTTAGCCTCTCTAGATTGTTTTCCAGGTGGGATAGTACGGACCTTCATCCCCAGGGTGTCTGAAACTTTAGTTGCCTTGCTCTTGTAAGGTTGCAGTTATTGAAATTGCCCCATTCACAGTTATCACTGAAGGTGGAAACATCAAGAGATACCCTAATGAATGCCCTGAATTTCACGTGTGTATCTCCCTGCCCTCTGTGTATTACCAATCCTAGCTCCTCATGATAATTGGGGCCAAGCATCCCAGGAAGAGCAATGACTCCTTTCTTCTTTTTCCTTTTTTTTTTTTTTGCTGAGGAAGATTCGCCATGAGCTAACATCCATTGCCAATCCTCCTCTGTGCCGTTCTTTACCCTCTGGCTCCCTAGTGTTAGTTATAAAGTTCAACCAAAATCTTACTGTCTTCCTTAGCTAAATTATCCACCCTTCATATCTCATCACTATCACCAGGAACTTGAATCTCAAATCTATTAGATCCTAAGAATGCATGGAAGAGATGCTCAAATAGGAAATGTTTAGGAAAAGGACACTCTTACTTCTGCCATTTGTTTGCAGAGCTCTATATTCTGGTGATACAGCACCATATTCTATGGTGACAAGTTGTATTCTACAGAAGAACAGTCCGACAATGCAAGATGTCCCTGAGTTGTTCCTTAGTTGTGCATTCAATATTCCATTCAGCTATTCTGTCAGATCAGCTGCCAGAATGATGACACGCATGGTAATGAGCCCCTTGTTGCATCTCTTGGTCTGAAGCAATCTGTGTGGGATATCATATCAAAGCATGAGGCATCCTGTAAGGTGGTATTGTTTTTGGAGGTACTATAGGCAGAGAAAACAGACTCATATTGGGAATGTGAATCACTTTGGTTTGTGAGAATCACTGTCCCCTTTAAGGTGGAATGGGTCTGATACAATGAACAAGCCTCCAAATGCCTGGCTCAAGAGCTCAGCATCAGTCCCTCCCTATGTCAAGCCAGGCACTGAGCAGTGGTGGAAACTAGATTAGCCTTCACATGAAACAACCATGATGTTTATTCCACATATCTCCTCCATCCCTGCCACCATGGCACTCTCTTAATTGGTCAACTATGCAAGCATTTGAGTGGTTGAAGAGAGAAGCTGGCTAAGTCATTACCTTCACTTGATCACTGAGGGCATCTTCTGAAGTATATGCTTTCTGAGGGACACTGACATGAGACACAACTGACAATCTTTGTGGTCTCTTCAACCTCATAACTCCATGATTCCAGTTTTTAAATCTTCTTCATTTTAGGTCTCTGATCAATCAGGCAGTCTATTTAATCACCAAAATTTGACATATATAACTCACTCATCTCTTTCTCCAGGCAAAACACATAGCTTTGTCTATTGGAAGATTTTCCCTTCAACACTGTTTTCAGGGACCCTACTCAGTGGGGCTCTAATATGGTAGCAGTCCATTTTGCACTAAAACAAACATACCCATTTATTGATCTAAGAATTAGACCCACAATATTTCCTTGTCTACCAATTGGTCATTGGAAACAGCCACTCAGCTTATGGGTGTGAGCTGAGAGAAAGGCTTCGTTGCATCAGCAATAGGTGACATCAAGTCTGAACCAACTGTTAGAGCCCAATCCAGAATGTAGTACTTCACTTATACAATGTGTGGCTTCTGTGCCTACCCGACTTTGTAATTCAATGGATCTAATTATGGCTAGAGCATGGTGGACAAGTCATGTTGCCATATCTTGTTCCATTATCAAGTCCTTAATCTTTCCTGGGGTCTAGTACAAGTCAAGAGCATTTTTTTACATAGTCCATAGTTCTTGGTTATAGAAGGCACTGCTGTGCTAGAAAACACTAAAAATATGTGCTACAACTATCATATTAGGTCTACAAAACAATTCGCTCATGATTCTTAACCAACACAGATACACAAAGCAACAGTTTATTTGCTGGCCATGTGGCAAAAGACACAGGACAGCTTTTACTAGAGCATGGACCTGCCGCAGAGCTTTCTCTTGCTTTGGCTTCTACTTGAAACTGGCAGCCTTCTGGGTCACCCAATAAATAGGTTAGAGGAATATTCCCAAGTGCAGTATGTGTTCCAGACTCCCTAAGACCTTTTACTGTTTCATAGAGGTAGGAGGTATAGGGCAGGGAGTGGGAGTGGGGAACAACAACTTGTCTTTTGCCTTGATGGGGATGTCCCAGCATGACTCAGACCACTGGACTCCTAAAACATCACCAATGTCTCATGCATCTGAGTCATCACAGAGTTTATGTCTTATATTCTGGCACATACATGTCTTTCAAGGATATCTAGCCTCATAGAAAAAGAGGTGAATGATATAAACAGAGTGCTAAAAATACAAATGGCTCTTAAAGATGAAAAGATTTTCAGCCAAATTTATAAGAAGAGAAATGCAAATTAAAATTACACTTTGATACTATTTTTTATCTTTGAGACTATCAAAGAACAAAAAGTCTGTGTTACAAAGCGAGAGAAACAGACTCACATATTGCTGGAGTGTAAATGAGAAAAATATCTATGATAGTCAATTTAGCAATATCTATCAAAATTTCAAAAGTATGTGCCATTTGTCCTTGCAATTTCTTTCCTGAGAATTATCCTACAGGTAATCTTGCATTTCAGAAAAATGACATTTAAAAAATGATTAAGTAGTGCTTTGTTTATAATTAACAGATTGACAAATGACTTAACAGTGGGCTGGGTAAATAATGCCCTTCCAAATAGAAAGACTTTTAAAAAGAATGATATAGATCTTTAACTACTGATGTGGAATGATATCCAAAATATGTTTTTAAGTGAAATAAAGCAAGATACTGAACAACGTATATGGCACGTTACCAGTTTTGCTTACCTCTGTGTTTACGAAGAATCTCTGAAAATGAATCAAGAAAATCATTACTTTTAAAAGCGTCTTTCACGTGGATGGGAAATTGAGTGTTTCTATGACAAGGACATAAAAATATCCTTTTTTTACTGTATATTTATTTATTCCTTTTGAATTTCTTATGTTATTGATTTTAACTAAAATAAATTCTACTTAATTCAATTTAGATTTTCACTCATGTCTAACTCAAAGCTTCTCTTCTCCCTACAGCTCAGATCTGAGCAGAGGCTTTAGGATTTGTAGTAGGGAAGAGAGTAAGATCTAGCTTATTCATTCTCCATTTATCTTCTGCCATTTGCTGCTAGTTCCTCCAAAACTGAGAGAGAGGAAGGAAGGAAGGATTAAATAAAAAGAATTAAGGGCCAGGCCTGATGACCTAGTAGTTAAGTTCAGGGTGCTCCACTTTGGTGGCCTGGATTCAGTTCCCAGGCATGAACCCTCACCACTTGTCTGTCAGTAGCCATGCTGTGGTGGTGGCTCACAATGAAAAAGAGGAAGAGTGGCAACAGATGTTAGGTTGGGGTGAACCTTCCTCAGCAAAAAAGCAAAACAAAAAACTGAAAGTCTTACGAGTTTTTGAAGAAATGGGGAAATTCATAAACTGGTGCTGAAGTTTAAATTTGTTAAAATAATGGGAGAGCAATATGGCCATATCTGGTGAATTTTTGATGAAATCTGATAGAGTCAGTTCCTATTGGAGTTTGGAGATCATTGAACTGCTGTTGTAGCCATTAAAACTGGCTGTTTCATTATTCAACATGGACGATTACTTAATTCACCTCCTTTGGGATGCCTCCTATACTCCTGTACTCAGAGTAACACTAGGTGCTGTAACAAATAAACCCCAGAATTTAAGTGGTCTAATAAAATACAAGCTTATTTCTTGCTCATCAATAATCTAATCGAGATATCCCTCCCTAGTCAGTGGGGTTTAGGAATGAGTGTGTGTAGCTTTAGTCAGCAGACATTTAAACCCAGGCGGCTGTCAAAGCTCTACCCTCTTCAACATGTAACTTCTTAAGATTTCTTGGGCATTCTTCTACGGCCAGTGGGAAAGGGGAAAACACGGTGGCTTGCAGTATTGGAAAGTTTTATGGGTCAGGCCTGGAAGTGGAATGCACCACTGCAACTCTGTTTCATGAGCCTGAACTCAGTTAAACAGGCACACTTTGCTGAAAGTGAAGCTGAGAAATCATTCTAAGCCTGGCCTTTGATAACCTCCAGGTGCTCAAACATGGATTTACTGTGAAGCTAATGAAGCTTAACTAACTCAGGGATCTCACTTGATCCAGTTTCTTTCAAGATGTATGGAGGGCCCTACACATGTGTTTACGTGTTCTTGTAAAAGATATTTTATGAAATTTGTCTCTTTCTATTCTGACTCTATCTGTCACATTTCACCTTTTGTTGTGTGAGGTTGGAGTTGTGGCAGGTAGTTTGGGATCTGAAAAGGGGAATATTGAGATAAGGATATATGTGGATGGACGCTGGGAGAATATATTCGTATCTTTTGTTTTTCTTCCCATCTATATTTAATTTATTGCTAGCCATCTAGGTGTATAAATGGCTTTCAGGAGTTCTTCAATCGCCCACTGAGCTAATTCACCTAGTGTCATGATATAAAGATGAGAGGATAGAGGTCTTATCATCATATGACTGTGTCCCATGGCACTCAGCATCAGAGTTATGTGGATGGAGGAAAAAACCAGGTTTGAAATTCAAGTCTCCAGAGGTAATGTATAGAAAATTATTCCAATTATCAGATGCATAAAATTAAATGAACAAGATTCATTCTTATTGAAACCTTATTGAAAGTCATTCATTCTTATTGAAAGTCAAAATGGATGTATTCTCTTGTCAAGATTATAAAAGGCAAAACACTCCCAAACATGGAAAGAAAAACCAGGAAAATGGAAGTAATAATTATAATAAAAAATCCTACACAATGTATTGAATTAAATCACTAAGATTTTGAGGTTTCTTAGAGCAGGTACTACTACTTATTATAATAAAATATAACACCTAACTCCTTATATATTTACTTTTTGCCCATATGAGCTCTATGGCCATAGAGTCTTTGCTATTTGTTCACCACTTGATCCCCAGCAAACAAAATGGAACATGACACATAACAATTGTCCAATACATTTGTGTGTGTGTGTGTGTTTGTGTGTGTGTGTGTGTGTGTGTGAGGAAGATTGGCCCTGAGCTAACATCTGTTGCCAGTCTTCCTCTTTTTGCTTGAAGATTTTTGCTGAGCTAACATCTATGGCAATCCTTCTCTATTTTATATGGAATGCTGCCATAGCATGGCTTGATGAGCGGTGTGTAGGTCCACGCCTGGGATCGAAACCCACAAACCCTGGGCTGCTGAAGCAGAGTGCACGAACTTAACCTTTACACCACTGAGCTGGCCCCCACCAGTATATATTTTTTAATATCTATATGCATTGTAGTAAAATTTCAAAACACCAAAAATAGAATATTATAGAAGTTTACAGGAAATAAAATTAATTAATAGACTTTTATTAAGGAAAGTGAACGACTGACTTCTCATCAGACATGCAGAATACTACAATACAAAGGAGAAACACTATTTTGTATTGCTTGGTAACAGATTACCACAAATCAGTGGCTTAAAACAACATGCATTCTTTATTTCAAAATTTCTGAGGGCCAGGAGGTTATTATGCGAGGAGCTATGCTGAAGCTCGCAGCACTGCAATCAAGGTGTTGACCAGGCTATGGTCTCATCTGAGGTTTAGGATCCTCTCCCCACTGTTATTGCCAAAATTTAGTTCCTTCAGTTGTAGGACTGAGACCTTTAGCTGTTAAAGACCATCTTCAATTTCTTGCCAAGTGGGCCTCTCCAGAACATGGAAGTCTGCTTCTTTAAGGTTAGCTTGAGAGAATCTCACTGCTTTGAACCTCTATCTCCAGTGAATGTCTCAGACTTCTTTTAAAGGCGAGTTCTGATAAGGTCAGGGCCACCCAGGATACTCTCTCATTTGATTAATTCAAAGTCTACTGATTAGGAACCTTAATTACATCTGTAAAATACCTTTACCTATGCCATAACCTAATCCTGGGAGCAAAATACAATTATATTCATGAGTTCCATTTATACTCAAAGGGAGGGGATTATACAAGGTAAGTGCACTAGGGGCTAGGAATCTTGAGGACCATCTTAGAATTTTGCCTATCATAGGAAATTTTTTTCTAACCCAGAATTCTAAAATCAGCCAAAATATCAGACATTTTTGACATGTAAATATTTAAGAAATTTCCTCTGTGCAGCAGAGTTAACACAGTAGGCCTGATGTTGCTATTTAGAAGGGCATGCTTGTGGAGCTGTCCTTGGCTATTTGGGAACTTGGTTTTTGGAATGTTCCCTATGTTACTAATCAATAAGGTCATTTTGTATGCCTGGGCATTGAACCCTGCTGTATCAAGATACTAGACTCTTTGTGCAAAAGTGTGATTTGTGATAAATACCTCTTTTCTTTCTGGGCATCTATAATTTTGGTAATTATGACTCAGGCAGAGAATGCCACTGTGGCTAGCTCCCATTAAAAACCCTGTGTTGTAAGTCTCAAGTGGGCTGCCCTGGGCAGAAACATTGCAAAAATGTTGCTGCATTTCATTGCTGAAGAAAGGAGCATGTTCTTTGTAGCCCCAACACCCCCTAACCTGAGAGGGAAAACCTGGAAGTCTGTTCCTGACATTTTCCAGACTCTGCCTGATGTGGCTTTCTGATGCTGATCCTTTTTTGTATCCTTTCATTGTCATTTACCATAGCCATCAGAACAATTGCCTCTGGATCCTATGGGTCCCTCTAATGAGTCTCCAAACATGTGATTGTTATGGGACCCCCAAATCACCTCCCATACTCCTTATTATAAAAGAAAGTTACTAGAAGCAGTACTCCAGAAAAATTAATGCAAATCAAGAAAGAGAAAAGCGTAACCAGGAAACAGATGATAGAATCCAGGAAATCAGTAAATCCAAAGATCAGGACGACAGCTGTGCGTAAGCCTAGAGAACGGCCAGCCTTGACTGAAGCCAGAGTGTAGAAAGATTACAGGTAAACGTATGCTACAATTGAGATTGTAAAAAAACATGAAAATATAAGAAAATCTATTAGTATAACAAAAATGAGTCAATTGGCAAACTCATAGAAAACAAACAATAATTGTACAAAAATAGTTGCCCAATATGAAGGGAAACTGTGTCATGAATTTTAAGTAATTGTTAAATAATAAAAATTAACATATTTTACCTAAAATATGGGAAAATTTTAGTTCATGTAGTTCTAGGATTAATGACTTTGGACACATAGAGAAAAAAATGTGTTATTCTAGCATACTACCAAATCTAATATTGGAGAGATTTTGTATGCCACTAACAATGTAAATGCTATTTTAATCCCTTTCATTTTAATAGATTTTGATTTAATAGACCAAACATAGAAACTTTGGTAGTTATTACAAAATCAAAATAAATATTAAACTCTAATGGGTAAAAATAAAATGTTAGTAGTGAATTTAGGAAATGCAATGTGGACAAAGAACAGGAGAATTAGAACCACCATCTTTCACTGTAGAGGGTCAAATGTTACTGCAAACATTTATGGAAAAAGAAATAAAACCTTACATTTTATTTGGAGTTTTATAGTAAACCACAGAACTAAAATAATACCACACATACAAGTATTACAAGGGAGTAGTCTAGAGTGAGTAAGATAGATCCTGATCTTTCATGGCAAAGAATTAACACCTACTGTCTAAATTTAAAAATCAACAAATATAGGCAAATATATATACATATATAGAGAGAGAGTTAATTAGGAAAGCCCAAGTAAACTAAAGTTTTTTCAAAACTCTTCTGTAGTATTTAATATGCTACCATGTACATTCATTGATTTATATTAAACCTTTACATGAGGAGAATATTAATAGAAGTTAGTTACCAAGAAACCAATATGAAAATAACAGTTTTATTAAGGTAGTGGGATAATGTGGAATTTTTTCCTTTATTTATAATTTTATGTTTTTTGATGTTATTACATTGTTTTTATCTTTAAAACTGTAGCTGCCCCTGACACAGGAAGGGTTAATGATCACTGGAAAAAGCTTGCCAACAAACTCTGACCCGGAGGTGAGAAGGCCCGTTAGCCAATGACAGGTAAGACCCCCAGGGAGGGGCAACCTAAGACAGGTGGCGGCCGCCTGGGGGCACAGATGGAGAAACGATATTGATATCGGGAGCAGGAGGGACCATTGCCTAAGAGATCTTGCCTGCTCCGAGATAAAAATATAGGAGCACAGCAATAACATGATAATATCAAAACAGAGGCCAAGGGAGGGCTCCTTGAGAAATCACTAAGAATTCTTGGCATTCGCTAATTACTTCATCCAGAACACCTGTGTATGTTTAACAGCTGTAAGCTATGTATATATTGAAACGCTGGTTACAATAAACTCAGAGTGGCCATCAGCCCTCTCCGCATCTATCCTGATGTGTACATTGGATTGCGACACCGACAAAAAACATAATTTTATATTAAACTTCTTCAAAATTTATTAGAGTGTTAATGCCAGGAGGGCAGATATTTTAGTTTTTCCACTTTATTGTCAGAACATAGAACAATGATTGGCATATAGTAGATGTTCCATAAATATTTGTTGAGTAAATGAAATTTGAATTCAACAAATAGTTTTTAATCATCTCCCATATGGAAGGCAATATTTTAGGTTTGGCGACTCCAACTCTAATCTCTCTCTTTTCTTTTTACAAATTTCACTTTGATTTCTCTTTAATAATTTAATTTCATTCCTATTTGCTCTATGACCTTTGTCTCATGTGGTTTGCATCCATGGAAACCTAAAATATTTTAATATTATAGTTGGCTTTCCAGGGGAACTGCCATTTAAGATGAACACTGGAAGATGAGACTAGAAATTGCATAAGGAGAATATTATAGATGGAGGCAACGGTATTTAGGAGAACTTGGTGTGTCAGACGGATTAGAAGATATTTGATGTGGTTAGAACATAGAGTTTGAGGGGTGAATGTAGCCAAAGTGTGTATAGATGACAGCATGCTCCTGATCATAGGGGGAAAAATGAAAGAACAATGGAAGCCATTCTAGGATATTTGTGTTTCAAAATCATCAATACAGCTGTAGCCAAGAATTGACATGAGGCGACATTGAAGAACTATTGCAGCGGTTCAGATGAGAATATGTGGTTAACTTATTATAACTTGGTGACTGAATGGTTATAGGGAGGGAGGTTCAAGAAGGGAGTTGAGGATAATTTGGGCAAAGCTCTCATAGAGAATTTGAAGGGGAACAGAGTTTTGGTGTTGGTAGTGATAATGTTCTGTGTGTTTTCTTGTGATTATGCTGATGCATGTGAATTGGTGGATTCACTTCAGTATGTTTAAGATGCCTGAGTGAAATCCAAGTAGGGGCATCTAACTACTTAATTGTCAGAAATTTGGTCTTCATCTCAAAAGAAGACATTGGACTGGTGGACAAGTTTTGGCAATCAATGGCAAATAGAATTAATGAACTTGAAAATTATTAAACCACTGCATCAACTACTACATTTTTAAATTTAGAATTCTTTTACATTGTTTTTATTGTTTTATCCCATCTATATTCCACGTGTAATATAAAATAACAGATCTATTATTTATTGAATATATGCTATTCACTAGGCACTATACTGTGTACTTTTATTGCTCATTTAGTCTTCACAAAAACCTTGTGCAGTGCTTAAATCCATATTTTATTCATGGTGGAACTCAAGATTATAAAATATCTTTCTTGTGTTCAGTAAGTAACCAGACCTTCTGAAAGAGCTGAAATATGCAAGCAAATTTTCCTTATACTTATGTCCATATTTGTCCATCAGCAATACTTCCTCCAGTCTATTTCAGTTCCCTTCTGTATTTTCAAAGAAAAAATTGTTTCACTAAAGCTATTATTTAACAACTTGCCACCTACTCTTATGTCTGTTGTAGGTGATTAGAGCCATTTATGCAACTGAAAATGAAAATGCGGGAAAAATACAGTGAAATCTCTTGGGGCTTTTTATTTGCTTCTTGAAACCTTCTTACCATTACAGATTTGTCTGAAAGTTATCTCTCTAAGAAAGTTTTACTTTGACATGGTACCTTAGCATATATTCAAGAAGAGGCATCTGATAATATGGAACATAGAGTCACTCTTGATATATTATTTTTGAGCCACTATTATGCAAATAATTCATGTTGGTAAATAGGTCAGCAGAAATATGGTCAAGGTTCCTAGAGTCAACATTCCCTGTGTTAATAGTCTGCAAATCTTGTTTTAAATGATGTGCACATACATGCACACACACACATTTGATATAAGCCAATAAAAGCATCTGCAGTAACACAGCATTCAATAACACAATATTCAGTCTTTCAAAGAGTGAACTTTTATAACCAGGACATGGACCAAGTTCACAATTAAAAGAGATTCTGCCCTTTGGATGATAACCTTCATTTTGACTGTGAACCCAAGTCTGTCACATGGCACTTGTAACAGTGGTAATTATCACTGATAAAGTTTCTCTGATTCCCCAAATCCAGCCAATTACTCATTTCTTCATCACCTTCCTTGCTCACTAGTGATTGAGAAGCAATAGCATCTTTTCTGGAACTACTCGATGAATAAGAGGTGAGGGACCTTTTAGGTTAACAAGAAATCAGAAATTGTGCAACATCCAGAAAAGACTCTATAATACCATTGGTCAATTACTATAGGTATATACGTCTTCCCACCATCAAAGAATTATCCTCTAATTTGGCTTTCCTACATGCAATTTTGCAGGAAGTTTCTAGACCCTTGATGACTGCAGCAAGGACAAGAATGTACAGTTAGTGAGACTCAAAAAGTCTGAAAAGCACATCAAAAACTGGGAACCTATCTTTAGTGACTTGTATTTCTTTTGTTACAAATAACTTTCAGGGAAAATAATAAATCTTTTCCTGGATAAGTGACAGATGGTTTAGATTGGCAAATTTGCTTTCAGTAAATCCGTAAGAGGAAAACAATCTCGCATGTTTCAAAAGGATAACAACAAGCCAGATACTAAGATTTGGATCTAATCCCTCAGCAGCTGGACTATAAGTGAATATCCCTGATCTAATACTATCTTTTAAAAGTTTCTCTTTGGGAAGATGTGTTGTGCATCTTATTTCAAAAGAAGTCTGATTAATTTCTCACATGCTGTGCAAAATTGCTTTTGGGTACCGACCTTCTCTGTATATTAAATATGTACATATTTAATATGTATATTAAATATGTGCATTTCTCTGCGTGTAAATTTATAATGGAAACTCGATCATGAGCCCAGAAGCTTGAATGTTCTTCTTATTTACATGGTAATATTATGGAGCATATTTTCCTTTTATTTAATTTTAATTTTGCCAAATGAGAAGATAATAGGAAAACAAATGAAAACTCCAATCTTGATTTATACAAATAAAGTTGTGTATTTATTTTCTGTCATCAAAATTAATAGAAACTAAATACAAATCTTCCTCGACTTATGATGGGGTTACATCCTGATACACCTGTCATAAGCTGAAAATATTGAAGTCAAAAATGCGTCTAATACATCTAACCTACTGAACATCGTAGCTTAGCCTAGCCTACCTTAAATGTATTCAGAACACTTACATTAGCCTACGGTTGGGCAAAATCACATAAAACAAAGACTATTTTATAACAAAATTTTGAATAGCTCATGTAAGTTATTTAATGCTGTCCTCAAAGTGAAAAAACAGAATGGTTGTATTGGTACAGAAGGGTTGTCAGTGTACGGGTGGCTTACCCTGTGATCGTAAGGCTGAGTGCGAGCTGAGGCTCATTGCTGCTGTCCAGCATGATGAGAGAGTATCGTACTGCATATCACTAGCCTGAGAAAAGATAAAAATTCAAAATTTGAAGTATGATTTCTGCTGAATGTGTATCACTTTTGCACTACAGTAAAGTTAAAAAATCTTAAGTTGAACTATTGTAAGTCAGGGACCGTCTGTAGTTAATGGACAAAATAAAACACATTCTTCTCTAAGGGTTCTTAGGTAACAGTCTTCTGACTGTCACTCTATCATTATGTTTCTATTTGGCTCTGAATTAGAGGAAATCCTACTACTATGATTTATACTAATTATAGCCTTATATTTCTCATGTAGAGAGATTCAGGAGATTATCCAGAGCTGGTTGTGTAACTCAAGGCATTGGCAAGTTGGTATCCTTTATCTTCCTGTTTCACTAATGTTAGCCTGTGATTTTGGCTGTCATGATCACAGGATTATTGATGTACATTGAAGAAGATGTCTCAATTAAATTAAGAAAAAGGGAAAGCATCAAAGGAAGACAGATCCTCCATGGGGCACTTCACGTGCCTAATCATAGCTGCAAAGGAGCCTTAGATGATATATATTTTAGATTTACTGCTTTGTCAATAGAGGAAGACAAGGGAAATTAATTTGAACATAGCTGTGAGAAGTCCATCCAATGTCTTCCATAGTCATTAAGTGAAAAGCTCTGTCTTTGATTAGAAAGGAATGAGTCACTTTCAGAAGACAGTTGAGCACTAGAGTAAAATGAAACTTGCTCCCTAGTAGATGTGAAAAAATTATTTCTATCTTATTCCTAGTTATGGTAGTAAAGCACGTATTTGCTTAAATTTGTCTGTTCTTTATTTTGAAGCCTAATATCTGTTATAGAATCATAACTACCAAATTTTTAGCTCCTCAGAAAGAAGAGTCACCACTTATTCATCTTTGTCTTTCTTCTAGCACACACCGTTACTCAGGGTAACGACAGACACCAAATGACACTGATCAGTTAAATGAATGAATATCCTAACCACTTTTAAAGTATCCAGGAATAAAACTCAATGTGGTTTGAAGGAGAAATTTTATTTACTATAGCTTTCATATGATTTACATAATTTAATTAACAATATTAGGAAGTTTAGAAATATATGAGTAATATTTCATATTTACACTAAAATAATATATTTGAAATTAAATTTTTGGAAATACTTATGCCTGTCATTTCACCCCATATTGTCTTGCTGTTCAGAATAGACCTAATAGGCATTAGCCTTTATTGACCTTCACAGACAGCTTGAGATTAATTTCTGCTCTTTCTTTGTCTCTATCACTCCAACCTGCCTAATTTCATTCCAGCTCCAGGACAAGAAGGGATGGGTGTACTGATTAAATAGTAGGGATAATATTTTGCATTAAAATCCTAAGAAGTGAGTCACTGAAAATATTTAGGGAAATGACAAATAAAGATTTGGACACTTGTAATGCTCACCTGTCTCCCACGTTATTTAGTATGATAGGCCTAGATCAATGCTCTTAGAAACTGCATATCCCTACATTTAAACTCCTAAGAAAGATCTTATATTCTTAGCACTGGAGAAAAACCACCAACAACAAAACTTTGCTCCTGACCTCTCACCTTTACTGATGAATGGAATGGTAAGATGCTAGAATATTAAAACATAGGTAAACGATTTAGACTTAGGATTTGGGATAGATATACTTAGAATATACTTTTTGATTTAGCTTTTGCCTTAGGCTACTTATATTAAATTTGACTAGGCAAAACAATTCAAAAGAAAAGATTATGGAAGACACCACTAAAGTTCATAGAGGTATCTGATTTTATTCTGTTTTGGGAAACATATCCCTTGAAGATGACCATGGCCGTATGGTTTGTTGTTACCCAATGAAATGTGAACCTCTAATGACATGTATATTTTCTGACAAGAAGCATTTAAGAGTCATGAACGATTATCTGTGCACTCTTCCTCTGCTACCGATACAATGATAACACATGTTAATATGGAACGCCATGAAATCAAGCCAGCCCAGAAAGATGAGTCAAAACTTAGAAGACAGTTGCTCTGGAAAGTCATCTAGAAACACAGCAGACAACATGATTGAGAAAGAAACTTTACTTAAAAGTTTCAGATCTTTTGATGATGTTGGTAGTGCGATATAATTAAGCCTACCTTGACTGAGCCTTTAGATTCTCAAAAATTTGAGAAACAAGACAAAAGATTTTAAAATATCAACTTATTTTGCTAATAAAATCTGAGGTGAGGAATAAAATCTAAGCTTGGTATGAGGAGGCAAATGTACCTTTTATTTTATTTTATTTTTGATGAGGAAGATTGTCCCTGAGTTAACATCTGTGGCAATCTTCCCCTATTTTGTATGTGGGATGCTGCCACAGCCTGGCTTGTTGAGCAGTATGTAGGTCTGCGCCTGGGATCTGAACCTGCGAACCCCAGGCCCCCAAAGCAGAGTGTGCAAACTTAACCACTACATCACTGGGCTGGCCCCAAATGGACTTTTTTAATAAACCCCTAACATGGACAAGCTCCTCCTTCTCTCCAAGCCACAGATAAAGCTGAAATCCCTATCTGAAAGAGCTTCTTGAGAAAGTATTAGGGAAAAGGGCAATGGTGAGAAATTCTGAACCTTGATGGCAGATTCATTGCCAAAAAGGAGAAGAGAGGACATGAGTTGAACACAACCAGTTTATTGTTACCAAATTTTCTGATTAAATAAAGTCATTCCACCTCTCCTAGCATTTAAGAGAATAAGGGGCAGAGAGACCAGGAATGGACCAGGAGCTCTACTTGTAAGAAATTAGGATGAGGAAGAGGACTTTTGCTTGTTGCCCTACAAGACTTTAGCCCCTATCTCCTCTCCATCCACAAACTGCATTCCTGTATTTAATCTTTAAGGCATATGAACATGCTATTCTCATTGAATTAAACGGTCTTCTGTTTTCTCTTATGCAGTCATCTCTTATTCATCATTCAAATCTCAACTCAATAGCCATTTCCCCAGTTAAACCATCCCTGCCTCCTTAACTGGATCAATTTCCTTTATTAAAAGCTTTTTATTGCATCATTTATCTCTTATTTACCTCCCACATTTGTGATTTTATATTTATTGTATAATAATTACTTTTATTAATGCCTGTCTCCCTAATAAGATTATAAACTGAATGATATTATGCCTCTTTTGCTCATCATTTATACTTTGTGTCTGGCATGGTGGAGCTGTTTCTCTCTCTCCCTTTTTCCTTCTTTCCTTCTCTCTCCCTCTCTCTTCCCGCCCTCCCTTCTTCTTCATCTTATTCCTCCTCCTCCTCTTCATCTTTCTTCTTTCTCTTTCTTCTCCTTCTCCTTCCTCTCCTATCTGCTCCTCTCGATAGATAGATAGATAGATAGATAGATAGATAGATAGATAGATAGATATGGGTAGAGATAGAAATAGATATTATAAGGGAGGAAAAAATTCTCCTATACGCTTTTAGGGTTTCCAGCTGGGCCTAAGAATTAAACTGATATAAGACAGATTAACAGGAGAAAAGCATACAAATTTTATTAGAATTTTACATATAAGTGGGGACCTTCACAAGAAAATGAAGATTTGAAGTGACCAGGGCAGAAAGCTTTTATATCTTTTAGACAAGAAAATGATACATTTGTGAAGAAGTGACAAGACAAAGGGTTTTCGGCTAGGGGCAATAAATTGTGGGGAAGTGACTAAGACATGTATAGAAGGAAAATTAGTGGAAGATAAGGGTTATTTTAGTAAGGTTATTTGTACAGATCCACTGTGATATCAATTCCTAGTCTCTGATGATACGAATGTTCTTCTCTTTGCGGTACAGGGAGGGCACCTTACTCATGGAAAATTTTATGGCCTGTTTTTACGTAGAAAAGGTAGATCAGTGAGCTGTTCCTGAATCTGCTATTTCTTAAGTGCCTCCCGCTCAAAATAATCAACATGCCAAAGCAGCATACCTTGGGGTGGCATGTCTTGAATTCATCCTCTATATACATCTCCTTCTCTCTCTCTCTCTCTCTCTATACACGTATATCTATATAAATATAGATATAGTACACAAATATATATATTTGCATATATACACAAATATACATAAAATATACAAACATACATAGAATATATTGTGTATATATTATATATTATTTATATACATAAAATGTGTATGGAACGTATACAGAATGTACATTAGCTATGTATTTTAAATTGCACTGGTAAGAAAGATTTGGAAGGCGGACGAAGTGTCTAAAAGCAAATGGAATAAAATAACCGATTGGTAAATGAAACGGGATTTAAGAAAAACAAGGACAGTGAAATGATGGAATGGAATAAAGATGTGAAATTAAACAGTTTGGAAGTAAATTATAAGGGCATACTCATTTTCCAGTGTACTCAGTTTGCCTGTAACTGAGAGCGCTTTGTTGAACCAGAAGCAAAGTTTCATGGTGGTGACTCAGACTGCTTCTCTTACGGATTAAGTCATTATCAAAATTTGAGTGTACAGCCGATATTAAGGTATAAGCTGAGTGGCTACAACAAAGAACCATGGAATTATAATGACTAAAAACATTTATTCTCCTCCTACCTATTTTCAGGGGTGGATGGGGCAGGTTGGTGGGATGGTGCCACTCCCCGGAATCACCCAGGGACAATAATTTCTTTCATTTATTTCATTCAGACTGCTTGTTGTTCTCACTAAAGATCAAAGGTGAGTTGTTGTCACAATGATGTTCACACCCTATGTAAGTAGGTAAGAGCTTAAGTCCTAGAAAACCAATTTCATTTTAATTGAGTGACACAATTACCCACTATGTGGTAATAGACCCGTTATGTGTCCATTAACTATTACTAGTGATACCGACCCTGATATCAGTTTCCTCACATTAAACCCCGCATATATGGGGTTAAAACGAAAACACTCATTCCCTGCTTACTCTCTGGCTTCCTGGCTCCAGAATCCCCTATCCTCTATGGAGACAGACACCATCAAGGACAAACACCTGGACCATCTCCTCCCCACAAAGAGATACGGGCTGGTGGGAAAGCTGCTGACCAGCAAGGTCACAGGCTCCCTCCTTTCTGCAAGTAGTCTCAAGGCCAAAGACAGGCTGCTGGGAAAGCTCCGACCAGCAAGGCCATATGCTCCCCCTCCCCTACCTAAACCCCCAAATAAAAACCCTTCCTTTTAGCTTTTCGGGGCGTTTGGGATTTCAGCTTTAGCTGCCCTCTCTCCTTGCTCAGTGCTGTGCAAAAATAAAATTCCTACTTTCTTCCACCACACCCGGTGTCAGAGATTGGCTTGCTGCGCAACGGGTGAGCGAACTCACTTCAGATTCGGTATTACTAGTTTTCAGGGAGGTTGGGGAGCATTCTCTCTATCTGGGTGGACAATTAGTTAAAACTCTTTGACTAAGGGAGAAATTATAACAGATTTTAGGAGACAATGAACCATCTGCCACACAGCCTACGTATGAAAGGTAATTCTGACTTAAGGACCACAGTATTATTTTAAATACTGCTTCTAATCATCTTTTTTTTTTTTCATGAAGTTTCCTATTCTTAAGATTTTTTTTAAGTTTTGCTTCTTAGGTAACTCATTTTTGTTTCAGAAATATAAATAAACTTGCAATTTCATAATGCAATTTAATGGAGAAGATAAAAATCCTGGAACAGAATTATGTTTATATAAAGCTGTGTTAATTCTATTTCATTAAAAAGGATATTTAAAAAACAAAACAGGGGCTGGCCCGGTGGCACAGCGGTTAAGTGCTCACATTCTGCTTTGGTGGCCCAGGGTTCGCCGGTTCAGATCCCGGATGTGGACATGGTACTGCTTGGCAAGCCATGCTGTGGCAGGCGTCCCACATATAAAGTAGAGGAAGAGGGGCACGGATGTTAGCTCAGGGCCAGTCTTCCTCAGCAAAAAAGAGGAGAATTGGCAGCAGATGTTAGCTCAGGGCTAACCTTCCTCAAAAATAAATAAACAAATAACAAATCAAAGCAAATAAACAAAAACGTTTTTCTAAAAGTTTAGGTAAATTGGAAGTGAATGCTGATTTCCACAAGATGCCTAATAGCACAGGTTTTCAAATGCTATTAAGCTGTTATATGATTTTGAAGAGAAGCCTGAGGGATCACTGTGTGTGCCCGTGTATGTGTTTGGGGCAAAGAAGTGTAGCTGTTCTGAAGGAAGCTGAGAAGACTGGGCTCTGAATGTCTTCCTGGGGTTTTAATGATCACAAATAGAACTGCTAAGAACATTGGTAGATATACTTATATATTCAAATATATATTTCATATGCATACATTTCATATATATTTGAGAATATATGTGGGAGTAGAATTGCTGGATCACATGCAACTTTCATAGAAACTACAAACAGCCAAAACGTTTTCCAAAGGTTTTCTACAAATTATCCATTGAAACCAGCTAGGCCTGGAGATTTCTTTTCCAGAGGCTTTTACATTTCAGATTCAATTTCTTTAATATTTATTGGACTATTCAGTTAATCTCTTACACGTTGGGGGAGTTTGTTAGTTTGTATTTTTAGGGAATTGGGCCATTTTCTCTAACTTTTCTAACTGATGTGCATAGAATTGCTGGTAGTATTCCATGATTTTTCTTTTAATAGATACAGGATTTGTAGTTCTATCATTATTAATTCTTTTTGTTCTTGATAATTTTCTTTGCTCTGGAGTCTACCTTTTCTGATATTAAATAGGTACTTCTGCTTTTTTTAAAATTCACTTTTGCATGTTATACCATTTTAATCTTTTTACTTCAACCTATCTATATCATGATATTTGAAGTGAGATTCTTTTAAATATAGTTGGGTTTGGGGTTCGTTTTGTACACCACTTTCATTTTGAATACAGTTCCTTCCAGTAAATGTGGCAGGACATAAAACTAATTCCACCAGTTTAGCGCAAAGCAAAACTGAGAGGCAAGAGTCTGAAATTGTAGTGTATGCTTCATAGATCTACAACAAGTGGGAGTCATTCATAGGCATTTTCTAATTTAGTGTAAAAAAGAACACACTTTAGGAATTCAGCTGATGATATATCTTTAATTAAGATCTTAAATGTAAGCAGAGGCATATGCTGAGCCCCCCAATTTTCTGAAATTAGTGAATTTCACAACACTGAGGTAAAATGCAAGGTAATATGGGGCATAGAAGAGGACCAATTTTGTGGTAGAAAAAAATCTCAAAGAAATAAAATTTAAAACATTTCTCATAGAATCATCTTAATAATTCTACTGAGGAGAAGTTTTTCAGACAGAAATCTTCAGGAATTTTATATCTACATTTATATCCACATGACTATCTATATTTTTGGCCTTTGTTACAAAAGATTACATTAGTCATGCTTCTTAGAGCACACTCTTATTATTGATTCATGCAAGAGCCCTCTGCTATGTATATATGTGCGTATGCATGCACCTATGTATCTATCTATCATCTATCTATGTATCTTTCTTCCCTCCTATCTTATCCAGTTCTGTCACTGGCATTTTCATTCTCTTAATATTACACTTTGATAAAAGTTTTGAATTCTATAAAGTACATTTTATGTATATTTTCTATGTGTAGAAATTTTTACTTACAAATTATAATACAATAATACTGAAGTTTTCACATGGTTCCCTGTACACTATTCTAGGTGAAGTTCTAATATTTTGTTCTCATTGGAAAGTTCTCTGTTAAATAATTCAGCTGGGAACTCTCATATTACAGATAAAGCCTAGGTGCATCCAAGCTAATAATTCTAACTGAGATTCTTTTGGCTAAAGATAGCAGAGTAAATGTGCACTGCCCATTACCTGTGGTTCTTACAATTTAGTTCTGAACAGAAAGGTAGATTCTTAGTCCCAACACAACATAATATCTAGGTAGGAGACACTGTGCTGAGTGATTTACATGGATTTTCTTATATAATTGTTATAAAAATCCCATGAGTTATTTGTTATTATTATCCCCATTTTTTTTGACAGAGAATACAAGTCTAAAGAGGAATTCTATAATCTGAACTTTTAACCAGCACTCCAGGTGATTTTGTAACAGGTGGTTAGGAACTATACGAGGTGAGTTATATCATTCTGCTTACACTAGGATTATTAATATATGGATGTGGTATATAAGATATTTGAATGTTAAAATATTTGGTAATATACTAGATTCTATAAATTCTTGTTTTCGGTTTCAATTAATTAGATCAAATTTCCTACAGGAAAAGTATGTACTTGTATAATGATAAGAGAGATGCATTCCCTTAGTAAAGAAATGTATGAAGAATCCATTGGAGGGAAATATTTCTTTATCCTAGAACTATATTTTATAATCAAACAATTGGTAAATTATTTTTGATATGGAATTTTCTGACTTTAGATATATCATTTTATCATAATTTGAATATTTTTTAAACTGAGCACTGTCCTTGTTTGGACAATACTCCAAGCTTCTTCATTCTCAATTAAGGCTGAACTGCCAAAATGTTAACTATAGCAGACTATATAATCTCCTAAGAATGGTTAAATTGCTTATGAATAGGTAATGTTCACAAATCAATTTATAAAACCCAATTTTTATTTAGTGTAATTAATTTTTTGGGAGGAGGTTCATCTTTCATTTTAAAGAGGGGTTAAGTTTTCGAATTTCATGTATTTTTCTCAAGAATAAACAAATCATTTGCATATTGTTTTCATTGGGGACCATGATATTTCTTCATTAGTTTTCTTTAGAAAGACTGAAGTAATCTGAAGAAAAAAGTGTCCCTGTGGAGTTTCCTCTGACTCGTCTTACTGCTTTTTCAGTAAAAGATTTTTCCTCAGGTTTTCTTAAGCCACCAAGAGGAGCAATTGTAAGTACCAGGCTGCTGACCATAATCAACAACATAAGTTGTCTTCAGGTCTCAGATAATTATTTGAGATCAGACATAGAGATGAAACTATTTCTGTGAAGTTCATTGGAAGAGAAGACAACCTTCTTTTGGGTAAAGGTTATGTTTAGATTTGGCACCCCGGGCTGGCCCTGCCTCCTCTCAATTAAAATAGCAAAGTTAAATATTTAGGTGAAGTATTTATAAAGAGTAAAAAAACACAATATCATATATAAACACAGGAAAAAATGTTTATTATTTAACCTTAAAGAATACTTAAAGGATATAAGTTTTAGTGCTATAATTAAGATGGATAAAAACAAATGCCTTAAGCATCCTTAAGGGACAAATTTAGGATTCCTAATGGGAAGAGTTTCTGAGAGGAAAGTACAAAGGTTGAGGTTCAAGTTTACCAACCAAGCTTCTAATTAGAGACCCATGAGCAGTGCACCCACAGTTTACTGCAGATTATCATGACATCTAGTCAGATATTCCCAAAAGTTGATGGTGAAAAGTGAGGTATGGTAAATGGAGGAACGTTTTTCCTGGTTTTTGTGCATGAGCAGCAACCAATCCATCACAACCTTCATTTATCCTCACAACTCTTTAATATTTACTCCTATATATCTTTTCCATTTTAGTAAACACTACATAAAAATGAGAATATGATAATGTCAGACTCTTCTCCAGTCCCACTTAGATTCAAACACTAAATACCTTGAACTAGTAGCCTTAAGATTGCCTCGTCCCTGACCAAGCTCTGATCAAGGAAGGAGACTTTTTTCTACGTTCATGTTAATCTTTGTGTCCTGCACATCTGGAGTAAAACAGTAGCTTTATTCCCACTGAGATATATTGTTCTCTTTAGCTTCCATTGTGTTTTCTCATTTCATTTGCCTGGAATACTGTTAGATGTTCTGGATAAAATTTGGCTTACAGAAGAAAGTCAATTTAACGAGGGGAGAATATTTTAAATTTTTTTCCACAGCTATATCTCTAGCAGATATAGCAATGTTTCATTCATAGCAGATGACGATAAATATTCATTGAGTGAATCAACAAACGAATACCAATGTTAGTCCTCTGAGCCTTGACATTTTTGAGCTGAGGTCTGATATTCTGTTTATTAACTCAGATCAATGCAGTCTTTTAGGGATCTAGACCCCATTTCTCTCTTCCCTGAATTCCATCTGAAGTTTGTTCCAGACAGAGTAAATGACACAAAAATATCCATCTAATATGAAACGTTACGAGTTTGCAAATTCTGTTGTCACATTTTAACCCCCAGACTAGATACCTAGGGACATCAACTAACTAGGATTGAGTGCAAATTTGCCTTGTTCCTTTGCTGTATATAAATTGCTGGAACATAAAGTAGCAGAAAGAGGATTGGTTTTGTAATAAACTACATTAAGATTCCAATACTGCCTCTGACATTGTAATTGTGCTGTGTCCATAGGCAAGTGTCTTCATTCGACTCAATAAAAAAATAATTGATTGTGTGCTCCAATTCATCAGGCAGTGTACAATAACCCAGGGTTATGAAGATATAGTCTCTATCCTCAGAGTTCAATATGTAATAGGAGAAACAGCCACATAAACAGTTGATAAAAAAGAAGTTTTAAAATTGAAAAGAAATGAAATGATAGTGATTTAACAGAGGATTATAAGAGGTCAAGGGAGGAGAATATTACCCAGCCTTAGGAAATTCCTAGTTGAAATCACAACCCATGTGAAATTACCAGCAAAATATAGCCCAAATCTAAACATTTCTCGCTACCTCCAGAGCTAGCACTCTAGGATAGTCTAAGTAATCATCGCTTCTTCTTTGAAAAAAAGAAGAAGGTTCAGATTTGTTGACCTATATTATATTACCACTACAATAGCCATAATAATCTTAAAAATATGTTATGTCATTTTTCTTGTTTAAAATTACCCGATAACTTTCCATCATATTTACAATAAAAGCATTATTTCTTACTGTTGCCCACACCGCTTTGGCAGTGCCTACCTACTCACTAGACCCACTTCTTCTTCATGGGCATACAATTAGAAAGCATGTCCCAGATTCCTTTTTGGTGACATGTGGCCTTATGAATGTATTCTAGGTGATGGAATTTTAGCACACATGAATTTGGAAGCCATATGTTAAAAACGATACTATTTCTGGATACCTCAAAGACTTTATAGAGCAGTGACACCCTCCAACATCAACCTGTTAGGAAAACGGGGGTTAAGTTAGGGATATTTTCTTTTTTATCTGGAAAATCTGCTAGCATTAGCTGAACTAGCACTAGGATCCTACTTTACATCTTCTCTGTCAAACTCCCTGCCTCATCTCCTACCACTGTTACACTTGTCTATTCCTTGACCTTCCTCCTGTACCTTAAGCATCCCAAATTTCTTCCTGTTTCAGGGCTTTGCACTTACTCTCTTCTCTACCTGAAATACTGTTTCTCAGAACATGTAAATGGCTTATGGTTCACTTCTTTGGGTCTCTGACCAAAGTCACCTGTACAAGAGGCTTTCCCTGACCACTTCTGCTTTTAAAATAGCCACTCTTTCCATCATGCTCTATCTCCTTTCCCTGCTTTATTTTTCTTCATAGTATAATATAATCTCTCCATATTATTTTATATATTTTATATTTCTTCATAGTATAATTCCAGTTAGTGAAATTATACTACATATTTGTTTGCTTTTTATCTTCCATACTAGAATGTAGTTCCATGAGGCAGGGATACTTTCTATGATTACTTTTTTATCCCTAGAAGAGTATTTACATATGGTAGGCAATTAGTAAATATTGGTCGAATGGGTATTGGATGATATTGGTGTTTAGAAATCTATGATAGAATGATTCTTGCAATTGGAAGATCCATGGCCTTGTTTTGGGAACAAATGCCTAAGGTGAGGTAGAGGTCCTGGCCAAGAAACAAAGGTAGTCCAACAAGATGAGACTTTCCCTGTTCATTTATTCAAAAATTATTTATTGAGCACCAGACTAATACATGATAAATTCTGAATATAGCAATATGTCAGGCAATGTCTCTGCCCCTACGGAGTTTATATTGTAGTGGAGAAGACAAAGTGTAAATAAATAAGTTTAAGATATAATAGGTGGCTTTTCCACATTGATAGTAAAATATTTTATGGAAAGGAGAGTTTTGTACCATGTGCCAATATTTTCATTTTAAGTAGGGGCAGAAACCTGAAGGAAGATCCAATATTGAAGACAGAGAGAGGATGGAAGGGCTGGCATTTATTAGCCTCAAAGGAGGAAGAGTTTTGGAAATCAGGACTCAATTCTAGGCCAGAATTCTTTCCAGCTATACCACACCGCTGCTTGGGGCTGGTTTTTGACTTTAGGAAGAGACAGTAGCTAGGGTTTTCTTTACATGGTGCCAAACTAGCGTACCACCACACCTCTCTAGGGAAAGACATCATGTCAATTTATTGGATGTCTTCAAGATCACAATCCCAAGATGTCAAACCTAGCCTACAGTGAAAATTTGTATTTAGGAAAGCACCTCTAGGCAAGAAGGAAAGCTGCTATTTTGGGAAACAGTGAAATCGGAATAAAAAACTGAAGCAAATATGAATATGAGTTTATATTCTCGAAACTAGATGTGACTGCTGCCTTTTCTTCATGCATAATCTCCCATTCTGCTTCCGCTGTTAATTATTTTATAGGCTTGCCTTTTAAACCCTGATTATAGACTATTTGCTACTTGAGAATATGGACTATAACATAAACATCTTTAAAACGTACATTTCAAAGCAAAGTGCGCTTCACATAATAGATCAATATTATTTATTGAAATGAATTATACTTATTAAAGAGTATTCACCCATATTCTTCTAAACTCTTCAATTAAGATTTTTTACCCCCTACCATATTTAATTAAAATTTAAAAAGTAAAAGAAAACCTCTCTAATCCTTTAGACTCCTTTTTTCCTCATGGATAATTTATATGTATGTTTATATAAGATTCATTTTTCTGTGATTCTGACTGCCAATCTCCATGCTAAATTAAGCACAAAGTTGTCCTGCTGTGCATATCTGAGTTGCAGGTGCAGGAATTCAGTGCTTAAGTAAATGTAAGGGAATTGGTGATACCCGTGGATTATTGGAAACGTATTCACTTTCCTGTTGAGTTTGAAATATGATGTAATGGCACTCAATTAAAACTGTAGATTTAGAAAAGCTAAGTTACAAAAGAATTTAAATCTTTCAGGCAAAATAACTTTACAGAAGTCTAGCCCCATGAAGAAGAAGTACGCATTTTCAATTATCCTTTTAAATTGTTTACTTTGATAACATCATCTCTGGAATTATAGATGATACCAATCCTATTTCCCTATTCTTAACTCCTGTTATCTATGAATGTATTAAAGAGAATAGTGGAGGCACCTGGGTTTGATGAGGATATTTTAAGAAACCTCAAAACTCTTATGACATTGTCAAATTTGGATTGCAGCGTTGACTGATGCTTAATTTGGAATATATTTAAGGTGAAGTAAATTCTTTCATGTGTAAAAAATCCAGAAATAGCTAAATTAAAACCACCATATCAGTAAAATAGCATTTAGTAAAGGTTTATTGTGCATATAAGAATAGTTCATGAACTGGGAGCTCTCAAACCAGTAGTGGAATGAGGTTCAGAGATATACTGTTATAAGACAGCTTAAATAGTGAAAATGCAGAGACTGTTTTCTCTTTACAATGATTAGTTATAGAATTAGGGTTTTTCTAGTGATAGGGGATTGTTAAAGGCAGTTATTCATGCCAATTTTGGAGAACAGCTTAAGTTTTGCTTATGATTTTCAGAGCTATTTACAAGAAGTGGCCCAAGTTAAGTTTCACATTAAATTTTGCTTATGTGGCTTAAATGGTTGTGTCTGCTCGGAGAATTTTTCAGGTTTGATTTCCATTTTGTATTTTACTTCAACACATGTAATTATTTTAAAACATTAGTGGCACCATTTCACAAACACCTTGGAATAAAAATCTTGAATCAACTTTTAGGTTTTCATTTTCCATTGTCTAGATTAGGAATGCCATGTAAGATTTGGATTTAATCTGTAAGAAATTTGGGACAAATGAAGAATTTTAATTTTATTATAGTATTTGAGAGAGCGTAGTATATTATTACATTTTACTTTTAGGATGATACCAGTCTTATAGCATTGTGGAGAGTACTTTAGAAGAGGGATAAAGACTGAAGGCAGAGAAACCAGATTGGAGAATGTTATGGTAACATATGTGGGAAATATTAAGGACTGAAACTAGAGCAGCAGTATTAAAAAGGATATCAAAATGGCATATTTAAGAGATGTGAAAATGGTAGGTTAGGTACTGGTTGTGATTAGATGTGGGGTACAACTATGACAACTACTTCATGGTAACCACATTCTGTGGTGATGACTGAATGTTATACATTATTAGTTAACCATTAATGGAGTACCTAGGAAGTTCTCAGAATGTCTGGAAATAATATTAAATGTAGCAATTTATAATAATACTTCAAATACTGATGATGATGGTGCTGCTTCTGAGAAGCAGAGTTCCCCTTTCATGAAGGGCATATTAAAGATAATATCAAGAATGCATGTCTTAAAATAGTTTGAATTGATATAGTGATAAAGCCAAGGTGGGGCGGGGGCTTCAAGAAGAAGGATGCTGTAGAAATGTCAGTACTTATAGAAGATTTGAATAAGAATATAAGAAAATTATCCATTGCAATTAATAGCAAGATTGTTAGAGACCATGACAAGAAGAGTTTCAATGGAGGAGTGGGAGCAGAAGCCAGGAGCAGTTACCTGAGGTGTATCGTAGGACCTAAAGTGTGACTCTGTTTTACTGTTGTTATTGGAGTCACTGCTGTGGCTACCAACATACCATACACTTCTAGGACACTTGCCTACCTGTCTAAGCACAATCTTAGAATTTGCGATAATTTTCACAGTAACCTAGTAACTTGGGCTAATAATTTAGCTCACTTAATTGACTTTGCAGTTGCTATTCACTATTGGAGCATAGAGATGGCACCAGAAGTCTGCATTTCTCAAGCTTGTAATCAACAACCTGTTTTTACAGACTCTTTGAGATCCCCTGCAGTTTGTGACTAATTGCTGCTTGGTAACTCTAAGCATGGGAGAGACCCACCAGGGACTCTCTCGTTTTTTAGCACAAAACAGAAATTTTGTGAGTTTGCACAGTCAGCTTTAGAAGCTTAAGAGCTTTAGTCATCTCCACCTAGAGTTAAAGGCTGCCCCTTGTGACAATTTTAAATTGTAAGGATGTTGAACAATAAGTGTGAACCATTTAAAAAAGCAGGAGCTGTAAATAGAAGGGCAGAGATATAGTGGTAACTAAAAGGATATGTAAGAATAAGCTGTCTCTTTTCAACACAAATAAGACATGAGCATGCTGTTAATGTTTTTGACACAATAATTAGAAACTCACCTACATTTTCAATATCAGGAAATTGTAAGTAATACATTAAATTGAAATGACCTAGGCATTCAGCTTTTCTCTTCATTTTACTGTAAAACAAAGCAAGAATTTTATACAAAATACACTCCTTTTATATATTTATTTCTAAAATTCTGATTCTGTAGGCCAGCTTTTAGGAAGAACAGAGAATCCACATAATTTTGACATTTTAAGAGATAACATAATAACATTTAAATGTTTAGCAATATAGATGAGATGAGACTGTTCCCTTAACACATATAGATTGTATTAAATTAAGCTGTTATTATTTCCCTTTTATTTTTCTTGAGATAAAAATGAGGGCAAGAGTTAAATATGGTTCTTTTTGCTTACCAAGTGATTTAAATTTTTTTTCAATTTCATGAGCGGTTACTATTGGCTATTCAAATAATCACAATGTTTTTATTTTTATGGTACTCGTGGCAATGATTAGGAAATTTTTAAATAATATTTTTTTAATGTGTTGTTGCCTTCAAGTTTTTGAAGATTTCACATAGACACATTTTAAGAATAGTTTGGAGGTGCCCTAGGATAGAAAGATGAAGTTAATAACCTGAAAATATTTTAAAATGCTATCAGAGTAAGTCGAATCACATGTGAAAAGGCAACTTGATATACATTTTTTCTTGATAGGTTTTTTTGCCTTATAAATTTGTCTTAGTTTAAACTAGCAAGGATAACTAACTAAAGATTTTTTATTACACTTCCTAAATTGACATTGCAATTTTGTTTTGTTGGTTACGCATCTTTGAAAGAGCATACTGATTTTGATCTGCATTGTTATGGGGCTGTTCATGGGTAGCTGAGGATAAACGCACACACGCATTGCTATGTATCTGATTTATCTAGTTAAGAATATAGAACTTAACAGAGCAAGAGTAGTTGTAGGCTTTTGCCCTGATGTATGTTTCATATAGGACATAATTCCTGCAGATGACTCCTGTTCACAGATGAGTCATTTCTGAGTCTATGAAGCCCAACTCTTGCTACACCATAGGCCTTTTATAATCAGGCTTACATTATGTTCAGGAACAACTAAGAGTATCTATCTTTATGCTTCCGTTTAAAAATGTTTTATAAAAATTAACCTGTGCTGATTCTTATATATTCTCAGGAGCAGCTGGGATACGTCTTTATTCAGGAAAAGTGAGATGATTAAGCGTCCAAGGTGGCCCTGAATGATATTTCTACCTTCTTATGCCAGTTTCTCAGCAAGCCTATTTCCTCACATGATCACGTGTAATACATGCACTCATATTCATACACGTACACACACATATATACTGTTTAACTTGCGTATTTGTCTGTCTCTCCCGGCTGATGAAAGGTTAAAAGAGCAGTCTCTTTATGACCACATTTAAATATAGAGTTAGAACATTACCAGTATATATAATATACTGCAGAGGCCAATCTTAGTATAAATTGATTTTCATTATTTATATTAATGCCTGTAAAAATGTCATAGGCTTTTTATTTTCCTCTTTCTAAAAAAGATTCAGATCTTTGACACTAATACTGGATTTCAAAAGGTTACATTTTTCTAGTGATGAATTGGATTCAGCATTATAATCATTTTATTCAATTTAAAGTACTTTGTGTTTTATATTTCAGTTGAGTTAATATATAATGTTCCTTTTTCAACTCCCGTAAGCATTTTCCAGACCTTTAGCATACAGCGTCCTTTTCCAGACTAAAGAATTGATTAACTCTATAGAATTTCCCAAGAAGTGGACAAAATACAATTTCACTTTTAAAATAAAGTGCTTAATTAAAGTTCCAAGTTGGAATGAAGTGTCACTGTTTTTTTGTACATTTAATTTTATGTCACTAGTTCTTCTAAGCCATAATGAGAAATTGATGCTACTTTTCATTATTGCTACTTTCTTAAAATGAACACTAATGTGAATTGATTTTTTTTCTATAATAAATTTTTATTTTAAGCCAATAGGTTGCAAACTCAATGTAAGGCATCAGTGAAACTAAAAAAATCTAAAGTATTAAATGAATTACAGTATTTTAATCATTTCTGTTATGCATAACCTTACAAATTGTACATTCCTATGTTAATTGTAAGATACTTAAAATCACTTTATTTACCTACAAACTGACAAATTAAAATTTAAAGAATAGAGGCAAAATAAGAAAGTGCCATCCTTTTTCTTCTAAAGCAAAATTAAGCCCATAGATGCTTCCAGGAATATGTGGTGTTACCTTGGGATGACTTTCAAGTTGCATATTCAAAGGCCTAGTCACATAACAGAGAATGAATAAGACTGCCCAAAACAAAGCTAGGTATAACTAGAACAAAACACACTGTGAGTCTAAAAGGACCATAAAATGAATGAACAGATCAAACTAAATGAGCTTATTTGCTGTAAACTTTGGTACAGGATAACCTTAAAATTTTTTTATGGAACAATATAAAGAAATATATTTGGATTTTTTATATAGTTTCATTCTGCTTGGCTTATCAACTTAACTTCTTGCCTAATAAAGAATTCTAAAAGCAAACATCAAAGTTCTGAAATTTACTTTAAAAAATACCTCAATGGAAGCTATTTATATGAAAGATATCTAATAAACATTGTATAGTGTCTTAACGTAAAAATGTTAAACGAACTTAAGGGGCACAGACAATGTAAAAACAAATTAATATACTTTATTTCTGTTAGCCTTTTCATCAAGCATTTCAATATTCCTTATATTTTGCCTCTGCATTTTAATTCAATCAACATTCTTTTATTTTATATCTGTTATACACCAGATACTGTAAGATTCACAATCAGGTAAAACCTGCCCCCGCCCCAGCTCAGTGACTGGTAGGGAAGAAAAATGCGATAATATATCATAATGCAGTGTTATAAATTCTATCACATCAATATAACATCATAGTGTTACATGGAAATAGAAATTAATAGATATACTTAAAGGTGATTAAAACACTAGTTTAAAAGTTATAAGGAAAACTGACATTGCACTCATATTCAGAGGCAATATAGAATATAATAATGGGTAGAGACATGGCTCGGATTTTGTAAAGTTGTAAAATTGTAAAGTTGGACAAGATTTTCAAGCTCATGGACTAGTGAGGAAGACATGAAACAGCCACAATACAATGTGGTAATGTTCTACCCAATACCATACAAGTAAACACAGGTCTCAAGGGGTGAAGAGAAAAGCAAAGTCAACTATTTGCTAGTTATCTCTACCTGGAAGGTCTGTCAGGGCCTCAAATGAAGGATGTAAAACAGACAAGTGCATTGCATTCAGTTTCGTATATTTTCTGCCATCAATAGTTCCTAAATGAGAGCATCATCTTCCCAGGAATAGAAGTTCAAACTTTGGAGCCTTCTTTGACTCTGCCTACTCCTTTACTATCTATATAAATGACATTCCAGAGCTTGTTAATTCTATTCATTCAACTTCTTAAAATTTCTCTACTGTTTTTTAATGTATACAGCCATAGCTATAGTTCACATTCTCTTGAAAGATTATTTACAAAGTAGATACCTCCCTAATTTGCTCACAAACTATATTCCAGTCCTTTCTTCAGTGAGTTGCAAATTCCCTCCAATCCTTTTACTATGCATTTACATTAATAGAGTAAATAAAACAATACTTAAAATTTATTTATAATTAATTAAATACTAAATAAATAATATAAATAGTATAAATACTAAAATATTTAATACTTTAGTTTGTTTCCCATGTCAGAAACCATGGGCTTGCTTTTTTGTCTTTTTCAACTGCTGTGTAATAACTCATAATAAATGTATACCAAAATTTATGTTCCTACACATTTATTGGCAATTAATTGTTTTTGACTTGTTTCCTAATACAATAAGACAATTAACATCTCTGTACACGCCTTCTTGTGCACATTATCACATTTCACTGGGGCAGGTTGTTGAGGCCTGGTATTGCTTTAAAAAAATTTTTATTTTAATAAATACTATGTAGCTGTCCTTCAAACTAAATTTAAAAACAAAGTTTAAAAACCTTAGGCACAAACACTTCATTTTTAATTTTAGCCAACATTTTATTTTTTCCAGTCTGATGCACATATATTTGTTTAAATTAGGGTGACTACAAAATAAATTATCCTAACTAAGAATCTTTTAAAGAAAAAGCAGATGCTATTAAACCTGGGACACTAAGCATAAACAAGGACAGTTAGGGCCAAACTAGAACATGTTACCACCATAGTTAGAACCAAATTTCTTATATCCAAATCTTATAATTTCAATAACTGCTTAATAATTATTTTCATCTTCATACAACAGTATATATCAAGTCCAAATTCTTCATCTAAAGTGTTTGGCCTTTCATGACCTGAATCTACCTGCCTTTTTCTTCTAATCACCTACTCCATCCTTCTATTTAATACAAATGGCCTCATCACTGTCATCCCAGGTTCTTTGGGCCCACTCGGGATCCAGCTGTGTCTTGTCTTCCCTGTCGGTTTTCCTGTCATGTCTGTCAATGCCCTATATTTCCCTAAATGTACAGATAAATTCTACATCCTTCAAGGAGATTTTCAAGATGTTTGTAGGAGAGGAAGAAATTTTCCTCTACCCTTTTAGGTTCTTCTGGCTAGTTTAAGAATTAAACTGACATGAGACAGAATAACAAGAGAAAATAAAACAAATTTAATAGCATACGTACATGAGAGAGACCCAGGAAAACTGAGTAACTCACCAAAATGGCCAAAGCCACCACCTTAAATACCATCTTCAGCTAAAGACAAAAGAGGATGTTGAGGATAGTGGTTTGGGACTTCAAAGGGAAGGGAGACAATTCACATGGAGGTAGAAAAGCGAATGCTTGGTAAAGAAATGTTTTCCATGCTTTGAAGAGACAATGAGACATGGAGAGGAATTTGATCAAATGGGCCTGGCTAGGTTCCTCCTTGTCTGCCACACTTAGTTCATATTATAATTATTTATGGTGATAGCTTCTGCCTGAAACAAGCCTTCTATCTTAAATTCTTTAAGGCAGTTAGGGGGAAGGTCAAAGTTTCTTCCTGAGTCTTTTGTCCTTAAAAATAAGCCAAAGAGACACATTTTGGGGCAGCCAATTCTGCTCCCCTATAGTCCTTCCTATTCAGAATTACTTTACTTTTTATTCTATTATAATTAATCTGTTACTACTCTTCTATCTTTATATCCTCCTCTTTTGCTTTGGGATAATGTGGCACAGGGAGTAAGATAATAGATTCTGGACTTGAATACCAGCTCTGTAATTTGCATCTGGGGGAAATTACTTAATGACTCTGTAGCTTAGATTCCTCATGGGTAAAATAGGGATAACAGTTCCTATCTTCTAGAATTTTCATAAGGATTAAATAAGTAACACATGTAAAGCACTTTTACAAATAGTGCCTGGTATATGTAAGTACTGTATGCTTCTAAATAATCAGATTTCTCTTAAATATTGGGTTTCCTTAGAAGTTAGGCTTTGGCTTTTCTACAATTCACTCTTGTACGGAGAAATTGTGGTAAATCTATAATAATTTGTAATATTGTGAAGCAAAATCTACTGCTTCTGAATTAGCTTATGGGGGCTGCAGAATGTGGCATTAAAATTTCAATTCTGGAGTAGGCTTGACCCAGGTTGATATCTTGGATCTTCTACCAGACAGCTATGACCTCGATGAGACTACTTTTTTTGTTTGTTTCTTTTCCTCCACTCTAAAATGTAAATAATAATAAAAACGCCTACTTTGTAAGATTGCAATGATAATTGATGTATGACAAGTTAAGTGCCTGCGTAGTACCTGGAAGTGCTAGGTTAATTAATGTCAGAAATTTTTTTAAGATTGGCCCTAAGCTAACATCTGTTGCCAATCTTTTTTTTTCTTCTCCCCAACGCCCCCCAGTACCTAGTTGTATATTCTAATTGTAGGCTCTTCTAGTTCTGCTATGTGGGACACCGCCTCAACATGGCTTGATGAGCGGTGCCAGGTCTGCTCCTAGGATCCAAACCAGCAAAACCCTAGGCTGCCAAAGCTGAGCATGCAAACTTAATCACTCTGCCATGGGGCTGGCCCTAATAAATATTAATTGCTGATAATATATTTCAAACACAATGGCTCTAGGTCCTTAGGTGAAAGATCTCTTTCCTCCCTCTAGTCAACCAAACAACAAATACATAAAATATTTTCATTGTCTGAATAACTAGACTGTAAGATCACCTAAAAGACTCACTGAAATCATTTGTAATATTATGAAGCAAAATGTAGTGATTTAATAGAAATTCTTCACATGTATTTTTCCAACCTAAATCCAATAATGAGTAGTTTCTTTCTCAATTATTTGGACATCACCAAACGACACATGCAAAGGTAAAACTAATTCTGAGTGATACTTCAGATGACTTCTTGAAATAATTTTCAGATTTCTACAATATCATAAGACACTTAAACCAATTATGCCTCTCTTGATGTCATGTACTTTTCATGTGTGTATGGTACTTTTTGGATTTGATATAATTAAAACAACATCAAGCTACATATTACAATAAGTGATCATAAAAATTTGTTTCTTCATAATAAGGAATGAATTTTTGAAATGAATTTTATTTGAAAACATTATTTTACTATTATTCAAATTTAAGTATTGTTATGTTTTAAAATGCAACAATATGTCTTTACAATTACCTTTATTCTTTACAAAATTCTTTACTAAAGAATTACTTAAATTCATTACTCCCTGTAGTAGGTAATGAGTTTTGATGAGTAACAATGATGATTTAAGAATAATTATTCAAACTTTAAAAGAAATTATTTAAAGGAAAATAGGTATGGAATATTTAGGTAAGATAAAAGTGACTGAGTTTAATAACATCCATGTTCATGGAAAATTTTTATCTGTTTTTTAACTTATTTAAATACAGCAATATAGTATATATATTTCTGCTTGATTTTTTTCATGTAACATTGTGATTGGGAGCTTCATTTCAGTTACCAGAGTACCAGAATATTGTTCATTTTAATTGCTGTAATATTGACAGACATTTGGAGGCTATGAGACATATGGATGCTATAAACATTCTTGTGCATATTTACTGTACATATGTATTCATTCTCTGAAGAGGGGAGTTACTTGCTCACGGATTATGGATATGGTCAGCTTCAGTAAATAGTGTCAAATAGTTTTCCAAAATGACTGCAGCCATTTAACCACCTATGCGAAGTTTATGAGGATTCAAGTTGCCCTACAACATTAAGAATTGGTATTATCAATATTTTCAGCTTTAGCCATTTTGGGGGTATGCTGTGGTATAACATTGAGGTTTTAATCTAATTTCCCTCACAGGTAAAGACCTGAAGCCTTCTTTATATGGCTTTTTGAAATTTGAATATCCTTTTTCTGTAACTTGTCCATCTTTTTCTTGTTGATTTGCTGAAATTATTTATATATTCTGGATATTAATCCTCTGTTGGCTATATGTATTTCAAATGACTTTCTTCAATATGTAACTTTATTTCTCACTCTCTTGTGAGAGTGTCTTTTGATGCAGAGTTTCCAATTTTAATGTAGTTCTTTTTTATCTCTCTTTTCCTATAAGATTACTGATTTGTATCCAGTTTCAAAAACTCTTGTGTACCCCAGGTCATGAAAGTATTGTCCTGTGCTATTTTATAGAAATTTTACGGTTTTATTTTCATTTAAGGTCTACATTCAGTTGTGTATGGTGTGAGGTAAGAATTAAGAGTAATTGTTTTACTATGTGGCTATACAATGAATGTAAGACCATTTCCTACTTTTCTGTAGTGTCACCTCAGTCATGATTTATGCCACTCATAAATCAAGTGTCCATCTATGTGTGTGTGTAATTCTGGAGTATTCTGTTCTATAAATCATTTTGTCTATTCCTGAACCACTATAAAAAATTTTTCAATAGTGTACCTCTGTAATAAGTATTTTTATTTTGCCTGTAGGAACCTAAGCCCTATCGTTTACTTCAAGATTGTCTTGATTATTCTTTGCCATTTGTACTTCCTTAACATTTTAAATAAGTTTATAAAAATAAACACTGAGATATTGATTGGGACTACTTTCAATCTATAGATTAATTGGGTGGAAACTGATGTCTCTACAGTATGGGATGTTTAAATGTATGCCTATTGTATTGTCTTGGCCTACAGACTTTGGACTCAAGACTACAACATCAGCTAGTATGATTCCATTTAGATAAAATTCAAAAGCAGTTACAACTAACATATAGTGATAGAAATCAGAAAATTAGAATAGTGCTTATCTCTTGGAAGGAGGATTGACTAGAAAGAAACACAAGAAAGCTTTCTGGATAGTAAGAAAGTTTATGGAATGAGAGAGAAATGTATCTTAAGGTTTATACTAGTGTATACATTTGTAAACCTCATTGAACTGTATCTTTAGGATCTATCAGTTTACTACAATAAATTATACCCCAGTATAATTAGTTTAAAAGTTTATCAAAATTGGTATGGTAACTTTTAAAGAAATTTATTCAGGGTTAGGGAAAAGTTGAATTCCAGAAAATATATGCACATTTATGATTTTAGATTATTTATCAAAGGTCATGATTTTGTGCAATTTATGGAACTTTTTTTTTCCAGTTTTTTTTTATTGAGTTATTGATAGGTTACAATCTTGTGAAATTTCAATTGTACATTAATGTTTGTCAGTCATGTTGTAGGTGCACCACTTCACCCTTTGTGCCCACCCCCCACCCCACCTTTCCCCTGGTATCCACTAAACTGTTCTTGGTCCATAGTTTTAAATTCCTCATATGAGTGGAGTCATACACAGATTATCTTTCTCTTGCTGGCTTATTTCACTTAACATAATTCTCTCAAGGTCCATCCATGTTATTGCAAATGGGATGATTTTGTTCTGTTTTGCAGCTGAGTAGTATTCCATTGTATGTATGTACCACATCTTCTTTATCCATTCGTCTGTTGATGGGCACTTAGGTTGCTTCCACGTCTTGGCTATTGTAAACAGTGCTGCAATAAACATTGGGGTGCACAGGACTTTTGGGATTGCTGACTTCAGGCTCTTTGGATAAATACCCAGTAGTGGGATGGCTGGATCATATGGTGGTTCTATTTTTAGTTTTTTGAGGAATCTCCACACTGTTTTCCATAGTGGCTGCACCAGTTTGCATTCCCAACAGCAGTGTATGAGGGTTCCTTTTTCTCCACAACCTCTCCAACATTTGTTGCTATTAGTTTTAGATATTTTTGTCATTCTAACGGGTGTAAGGTGATATCTTAGTGTAGTTTTGATTTGCATTTCCCTGATGATCAGCGATGATGAGCATCTTTTCATGTGCCTATTGGCCATCAGTATATCTTCTTTGGAGAAATATCTGTTCATGTCTCCAGCCCATTTTTTGATTGGGTTGTTTGATGTTTTGTGATTGAGTTGCGAGAGTTCTTTATATATTAAAGATATTAAGCCTTTGTCAGATGTATGACTTGCAAATATTTTTTCCCAGTTAGTGGATTGTTTTTTTGCTTTAATCCTGTTTTCATTTGCCTTGAAAAAGCTCTTTAATCTGATGAAGTCCCATTTGTTTATTCTTTCTATTGTTTCCCTTCTCTGAGAAGGCATGGTGTCCGAAAAGATCCTTTTAATACTGATGTCAAAGAGTGTACTGCCTACGTTTTCTTCCAGAAGCCTTATGGTTTCAGGTCTCACCTTTAGGTCTTTAATCCATTTTGAGTTTATTTTGGTGAATGGGGAAAAAGAATGGTCAATTTTCATTCTTTTACATGTGGCTTTCCAGTTTTCCCAGCACCATTTGTTGAAAAGACTTTCTTTTCTCCATTGTATGCCCTCAGCTCCTTTGTCAAAGATAAGCTGTCCATAGATGTGTGGTTTTATTTCTGGGCTTTCAATTTTGTTCCATTGATCTGTGCACCTGTTTTTGTACCAGTACCATGCTGTTTTGATTACTGTAGCTTTGTAGTATGTTTTGAAGTCAGGGATTGTGATGCCTCCCGTTTTGTTCTTTTTTCTCAGGATTGCTTTAGCAATTCGGGGTCTTTTGTTGCCCCATATGAATTTTAGGATTCTTTGTTCTAATTCTGTAAAGAATGTCATTGGGATTCTGATTGGGATGGCGTTGAATCTGTAGATTGCTTTAGGTAGAATGGACATTTTAACTATGTTTATTCTTCCAATCCATGTACATGGAAAGTCTTTCCATCTCCTTATGTCGTCATCCAATTCTCTCAGAAAGGCCTTGTAATTTTCATAATATAGGTCCTTCACTTCCTTAGTTAAATTTACCCCAAGGTATTTTATTCTTTTTGTTGCGATTGTGAATGGTATTGTATTCTTGAGTTCTTTTTCTGTTGGTTCATTACTGGAGTATAGAAATGCTACTGATTTATGCAAATTGATTTTATACCCTGCAACTTTGCTGTAGTTGTTGATTACTTCTAATAGTTTTCCAATGGATTCTTTGGGGTTTTCTACATATAAGATCATGTCGTCTGCAAACAGCGAGAGTTTCACTTCTTCCCTCCCTATTTGGATTCCTTTTATTCCTTTTTCTTGCCTGATTGCTCTGGCCAGGACCTCCAGTACTATGTTAAATAAGAGTGGTGATAGAGGGCATCCTTGTCTTGTTCCTGTTTTCAGGGGGATGGGGTTCAGTTTTTGCCCATTGAGTATGATGTTGGCTATGGGTTTGTCATATATGGTCTTTATTATGTTGAGGTAGTTTCCTTCTATGCCCATTTTGTTCAGAGTTTTTATCATAAATGGCTGTTGGATCTTGTCAAATGCCTTCTCTGCATCTATTGAGATGATCATGTGGTTTTTATTCCTCAGTTTGTTGATGTGGTGTATCAGGTTGATTGATTTGCAGATGTTGAACCATCCCTGTGTCCCTGGTATGAATCCCACCTGATCCTGATGTATGATTCTTTTGATGAATTGCTGAATTCTGGTTGCCAAAATTTTGTTTAGAATTTTTGCATCTATGTTCATCAGTGATATTGGCCTGTAGTTCTCTTTTTTCGTGGTGTCCCTGTCAGGTTTTGGTATCAGCGTGATGTTGGCCTCATAGAATGTGTTAGGAAGTGTTCTATCTTCCCTAATTTTTTGGAATAGCTTGAAAATGATAGGTATTAAATCCTCTCTGAAAGTTTGGTAGAATTCCCCAGGAAAGCCATCTGGTCCTGGGGTTTTATTCTTTGGGATGTTTTTGATTGCTGTTTCAATCTCTTTCCTTGTGATTGGTCTGTTCAAATTGTCTGCCTCTTCTTGAGTGAGCTTTGGGAGCTTGTAGGAGTCCAGGAATTTATCCATTTCCTCTAGGTTATCCATTCTGTTGGCTTATAGTTTTTTATAGTATTCTCTTATAATCTGTTGTATTTCTGCAGAGTCTGTTGTTATTTCTCCTCGCTCATTTCTGATTTTGTTTATTTGAGCTTTCTCCCTTTTTTTCTTTGTAAGTCTGGCTAGCGGTTTGTCAATTTTATTTATCTTCTCAAAAAACCAGCTCTTTGTCTCATTGATCCTTTCTACTGCCTTTTTTGTTTCAATCGTATTTATTTCTGCTCTGATTTTTATTATTTCTCTCCTTCTGCTGACTTTGGGCTTCATTTGTTCTTTTTTCTCTAGTTCAGTTAGGTGTGCTTTAAGGTTGCTTATTTGGGATTTTTCTTGTTTGTTAAGATGTGCCTGTATTGCGATGAATGTTCCTCTTAACATAGCTTTTGCTGTATCCCATATGAGTTGGTATGGCATGCTATCATTTTCATTTGTTTCCAGGTATTTTTTTATTGCAATTTATGGAACTTCTTGAAGAACCACTTTTGTTTTCCTGGATTTTTCTCTATTGTTTTCCTGTTTTCAATTTCATGGACTTCTGCTCTAATTTTTATTACGTTTCTTCTTATACATTCTTTAGAGTTATATTGCTTTTCTTTCTCCAGTTTCCTAAATTGATGGCTTAGATTATTGATTTTATATATTTCTTTTTGTAATTATATGCATTTTATGGTACAAATTTTCCTCTAAGAACTGCTTTTGCTACATATCTCAATTTTTGAGAAGTTGTATTTCATTTTTATGTATAGTCATGTGTTGTTTAATGATGAGGATACATTCTGAGAAATGCATCGTTAGTTGATTTCATCATTGTGTGAACGTAATAGAGTATACTTATATAAAAGAAATGGTATAGCCTACTACACACCTAGGCTATATGGGACTAATCTTGGGGACCACCATGTATATGCAGTCTGTCGTTTACCAAGACTCCATTATGCGGCATGTGACTATAGTTCAAAATAGTCATTAGTTACTTTTGAGACTTCTTCTTTGACCACTTGTTATTTAGAAGTATATTGTTTCATCTGCACATATTTGGGGGAATTTAAAGATCTCTTTCTGTTATTGATTTACAGTTTAATTCTATTGTGGCCTAAGAACACACTATGTATGAATTTTATTCTTCTAAATTTGTCAAGGTGTTTTTTTATGGCCTACAATATGGTCTTACTGAACATTCTATGCGAGCTATGTGAAGAATGTGTGCTGTTTTTCTGCTGTTGTTGAATAAAGGGTTCTATAAATGTTAATTAGATCTAGTTGACTGATTATTTGCCTGCTTGATATATTAATTACTGAAAAAGGGAGTTCAAGTTTCTAAATATAATAGTGGATTTGTCTATTTCCTCTTGCAGTTCTGTCATATATTTTTGTCTCATATATTCTGATTCTCTGTTGTTAGGTGCATATATGTTAAGGATAGTAATGTCTTTCCAAAGAATTCATCTCTATATCATTATATAATGTTTCTTTTTATGTCTGAAAGTTTTCCTCATTCTGAACTTGGCTTTGTCTGAAATTAATATAGCTATTCCATCTTACTTTTGGTTAGTGTTAGAGTGGTATGTCTTCCTCTTTCCCTTTACTTTTAATCTGTCTGAATCTTTATATTTAAGGTGGGTTTCTTCTGGGCACCTTGTAGACATCTTGGGTCTTTCAGTCTGATCATCTGTCTTAGACCAATCACATTTAAAGTGATTATTGACACACTTAGATTTTCTATTGTTTTTAATTATTTTCTATTTATTATGCTTGTTCTTTGTTCCCCCACCAATCTTTTTCTTCCTTCTCTAGTTTTAATTGAGCATTAAATATAATGCTACCTTAATTCTTCTCTTAAAATATCAATTATACTTATTTTCTCTAGAGTTTGCAATATACATTTTTAACATTATATCACTTCACATAGCTTCAGTATTTTATAACAAATTAAGGCATACCTTCAAGATATTGCAAGTTTGGTTCCAGACGACCACAATAAAGTGAATATCACAATGAAGCAGGTCACATGAATTTTTTGGTTTCCCAGCACATATAAAATTTATGTTTACACTACACTGTAGTCTATTAAATGTGCAATAGCTTTATGTCTAAACAAACAACGCACATACCTTAATTAACAAATACTTCATTGCTAAAAAATGCTAACCATCATCTGAGCCTTCAGTGAGTTTTAATCTTTTTGCTGGTGGAGAGTCTTGTAAAAAACACGGTAGCCAGGGCCAGCCTGGTGGTGCAGTGGTTAAATGCACACGTTCCACTTCTCAGCAGCCCAGGGTTCACCTGTTTGGATCCTGGGTGCAGACATGGCACTGCTTGGCAAGCTATGCTGTGGTAGGCGTCCCACATATAAAGTAGAGGAAGATGGGCACGGATGTTAGCTCAGGACCAGGCCTCCTCAGCAAAAAGAGGAGGACTGGCAGTAGTTAGCTCAGGGCTAATCTTCCTCAGAAAAAAAAAAAAACCAGTATCTGCAACACACAATTAAGCAAAGAACAATTAAACAAGGTATGGCTGTATTCCGAATTCCTCTCTCCTATCCTTTATTTCATGTTTTTCATTCACTTCACGTATAGGAATGTTATAATCACTCAATACATTGTTACTATTATTACTTAAAACAGTTATCTAAGGGATGGATTAGTAATAAGATAAACCCAAGATTTTATTTAATGTTATTTATTCCTTCTCCAGTGCTGTTCCTTTCTTTATGTAGATCTGAGTTTTTGACCTATATCATTTACTTTCTTCTCTGAGACCTTCTAATGTTTCTTTTAGGACAGGTCTACTAATGATAAATTTTATGATTTTTTTTGTTTTTTGTTTGTGTCTGTTAAAGTATTTCTCCTTTACTTTTCAAGGATAGTTTCATTGGGTATAAAACTCTAGGTTGTGTTTCGTTTTTCTTTCAACATGTTAAATATTTCACCTTACTCTCTTCTTGCTTGCGTGGTTTCCGAAGAGATGTCCACTACGTTGTTTATCCTTGTTAATCTACAGGTAAAGCGTTCCTCCCGCCACCGAGCTTCTTTTAGCACTTTTCCTTTCTTTTCGGTTTTCTTCAGTTTGAATGTAATATACCCGGATGTAGAATTTTTGGTAGTTACACCCCTTGGTATTCTCTGAGCCTCCTGGACCTACATTTTGGTTTCTGTAATTAATTTTAGAAAATTCTCAGTCACTATCACTCAGAGGGAAATAGAAAAAACAGTATTACAGTTTGAGACTTCAAAAATATATAATTTTGCTCTGTTCTCTCTTTCTTCTCTTAATGGTATTAATGATTACATGTATGTTACAATTTAAATTGTCCCACAGTCCTTGGATGGTCTTTTTTTTTCCCCATACTTTATTCTATATTCATTTTAGTTTGTGTAGTTTCTATTGACACATCTTTTTCTTTTTTTTTTTTTTTGAGGAAGATTAGCGCTAAGCTAACATCTGCTGCCAATCCTCCTCTTTTTGCTGAGGAAGACTGGCCCTGAGCTAACATCTGTGACCATCTTCCTCTAGTTTATATGTGGGACATCTACCAAGCATGGCTTGCCAAGCGGTGCCACGTCCACACCCGGGATCCGAACCAGAAAACCCCAGGCCGCCGAAGCAGAACATGCATACTTAACCACTGCTCCACTGGTCTGGCCCCTCTATGGACATATCTTTAAGCTTACTGATCCTTTCCTCAGCTGTGTCCCATCTACTGATGAACTTGTCAAAGGCATTCTTCATTTCTATTATGGTGCTTATCATTTCTAGAATTTTATTTAAGTTATTTTGTAAAATTTCCATCTCTCTATTTATATCACCCATCTATTCTTCATAGTTTCTAATTTTTCCACTACAGTCTCTAATATTTTAATCATAGGTCATTTATATTTCCTAAGTAGTTATTTTTAATTTCAAAGCCTGCATCATCTCTGAGTCTGGTTCTGTTGCTTGCTTTGTCTCTTTAGACCATGATTTTCTTGTCTTTTAGTATGCCTTATAATTTTTTGTTGAAAGTTGGACACAATGTACTAGGTAACAGAGACTGAGATAAATATATTTTAATGTAGGTTATAGGATAATCTGGCTAAGAGTTGGGCCTTTTAATGTTTCTGTAGCTTTAGGTGTCAGAGACTTCAAATTCCACGAGTTTCCTTAATTTTTCCTCCTCAGTTGTCTTTGGGCTTCCCTAAGAACTCTTTCTTATATAGAGTCTATGTACTGAAGCTTTTTCATCTATAATCCACAGTCTTTCTACTGGAGCCCTGTTGGTATGGTGATTAAGCTTGGGAAAGGGTAAGTATTCTATAATTTTATCATTAAATCTCAGTCTTGAAATGAGGCTATGCCCTGGGTTGTGACCTTCACAAGTATTCCTGGGCTTTCCCCACCCCACCTTTTAAGTGAGACAGGAAGGCTAGGGGCGTCTAGAGTAGGATAAATGTTCTTCTCCCAGGTGAGATAAGCCTCTGTTAAAATCTTTTTTCCTGGAGAGTAGGCCTTTGTGTAGGCTTTAGGTGTATTTCACAATAGCTACTTTTGCCTTTCCTCCTCAGATCTGTGAACGGATATTTCTTGGCTCTTAAGTGTGAGAACTTGATGGGATTCCAGAAAGTAACATCCATGAAAGTTTGGTGATCTTGTCTCCCAAGACAATGGAAGTCAGAAATTTTGTACTCTCAGGCTGATCTACACACAGTCTCAAGCAATTTGTCAAAATTACCATTTTATGTTATCAGCAGTTTATGGCTCCAGCATCTTCTGCTTTAAATAAGCATATCTTGAAGGTAGCTCTCTGGATGCAGTTGAATCTTCAGATTTTGGAGTGGTAGTATGCCCTGCAGTCTCAGCTGTCTGATGAGTTCAAGACAAGTCACTGCTTTTTAATTTGTTAAGCAATTTTCTTATTGAAAGGATGGGAATGACAACTTCCAAGCTCTTTACGTGTTGGAGCTGAATTAAAAAATTGACTCATACATTTTAATAGGTAAAACATTATATTATTAATAGGAGTTTTAGTTCCTTAAATCCTCTATATTCTGCTAGCTGACTTGTTTACATGTATGTATTTTTCACATAATAAATACATACTAAATTTTGAATATATAGAGTATAATGGTTAATTCAATATGTAATTTGAGCTATTTTTACTATTTTGAATGTTATTATATTTTAAATGTACTTTTGAAGTGTGTAAATTTCTTTGTGGATTACTAATTTACTTACATTTACAATATTCATCTCTGAACATTTTAATGCTATATTTTTTATACATAATTAAAATAATTTGGAGTAAATCACCACAAGAAGCATTGATTTAGCATATCTAAAGACACGTTTATAAAAAGGAAATATGCATTTCTCATATACTGGTGAGGAGAGATAGATAAAATGTTATTAAATAATAACTAGTATGTGGTAGAATTAATTTGAAGAATAAGAAGTTCTTATATTTTTCTCTAAAATAATATATTATTTAAATTCCAAATAATGATATAGAATAGACTGAAAATATTATTTTCTTACAAATATTGTCAAGTGCTATCATTTAAGAACTTTGCAAAATAGTTGTGTACTATCTCATATAAACAATAGTAAGAAATCAGTCCCATTATTATTCTCTACATTAAAATACCTTAAAGATCATTAAAAACAAGTGAAATTGGTATTGATATAGTAAAATACATATTCCAAACCAAATCCAGCCTAATGGTCAAAGGCAAACATTAGAAACATCTCCATTATAATCAGAAAAAAAGTAAAGTTGCCAAATACCTTGAGGGTATTATGCTGAGTGAAATAAACCAGAGGCAGAAAGTCAAATACCATTGATCTCACTCAGAAGTAGAAGACAAAAACAATGACAAACAAATGCATAGCAATGGAGATTGGATTGGTGGTTACCATAGGGGAAGGGGGGAGGGCAAAAGGGGTGATTAGGCTCACATGTGAGGGGATGGACTATAATTAGTTTTTGGGTGGTGAACATGATGTAATCTACACAGAATTAGAAATATATTATGATGTACATCCGAAAGCTATATAATCCAAGGTTATAATCCAATGTTACTGCAATTAAAAAAATAAATGAATAAAAATTTTTTAAAAAGTTGCCAAATACCATAATAATTTAATTCTGGATGTATTAAACAAAACAATTAAGAAGAGAAAATGATGAGATAAAGATTGCAAAGAAGGGGCTAGTATTTCGTTCACAGTAGATAATACAGTGCATACCTAGACTTCCCAAAGAATACCTGGAAATAAATGCACAATAAAATCATTTGGGAGTTTTTAAAAAAATAATGGAGCTTCCATTTCACATCAGTGCAAGTGAAATAAATCTTTGGGGTTAGGGTTCTTGTCACCTGATTTTTTTTCTTTTAAATTGTTTGCTTGTTTATTTTATTTTTTTAACCTCCTTTGGTCATTCTCAATCACAGAGATGATCGATAATCATCATTCCGGAAGAAGAATATAAAGACCAAACAAGGACGGAGTAAATTGTTCTGTCAGAAACTGTTTAGCTCATTCTTGACCTTTCATGCAACACCACATAAATGGTTTTATTAAATAAATGAGAGAAATGAATCAATTTTTCCAAACCACCTAGAGTAAAATTTACATATTTTTTTCTAATTTGACATTAGGATCAAAATTCTAACAATTTCACAAAGTTGCATTAAAATATTTTCTTTTTTGGTTTGGAAGCTAAATTCTGTGTAGTGTGTGACATCTGTGTTAATATTTTTAAGCTACTTAACTGATATTCAATATTTATGTTTATGAATCTATTGATTTATCAACATTTGACACCAAGAGTTTAGCATAATTTATGTACAGAAAAATGCAAATCTTTTCTTTTTACACAATCTTAAAGCTTCCACATGATATTGCTATGGACCCTGAAACTATGATGTCATATTCTATAACTTTGGTTATTCCTCTAAAGATTTATTGCCGAGCCTATGTCAAAGCAAATTTCATTCACATTGTTTTCTTTTCTTTTTTCAGTATCATATTTTAAATGGTTTCTTTAGAATGGATATCAATAGCATTATACATTTTTCAAAATCAGTCATAAACCTGTTTTTTTACCCAAGTTCTTTGAATTAAATATCTACAAATCCTCATCAGGATAAATAAATCAGGATATTGTGCATTTTATTTTTAGGATCAACAATGTTTTTGAGAAAAAGTGTTTTTTTTCTAAAGGGATTTAATAACATTTGGAGTTTTGAATGAGTATTATTTGTTTCTGGACTTAGGAATTATTTTTGCAAAACTTTGAGATATTTAAAAAATATTCAAAGAAAAAATCTCTTCTTAAAGTACTTATACAATGAACAGTTCAAAAATTGTGTTTAGGTCCACAAACCAAGATTCTCTTTGGATAAATTTTCAAAGTCCTTATTCTAGCTGTGTCCTATCATGCTGATTTTTCATCTGATTATTAGCACATTAATCATATGAATATGTTTTCAGATCTGAAAATAATATAACATTGGACATATCTATAAGAGAAATCCATTAGGATTGAACAATTTTTCTTACTAATATTCTTTCAAAGGTATGGCTACTTTTCTATATGCAGAAGGTGAGAAAAAAACTCTCTGGGGTAAAATTTTCATCTACAGCCATAGCTATAATTCGGAGTGAAATCGTCACCTGTCCAGGGTTCAAGATCTAACGGGATAATTCCTACCTGGAGGATATTTCCATTCCTTTCAACTCACCAGTAATACTGTTGACATTCATATGCATTAATAAGAGTAAGTATGCACCAGAGGGAGATGGGTGGAGTGGAAAATACATGACTCTATTTGTCCTCTAATATTAATAGTCTTGAATCTCTTTTCTCCTTGCAATCATCTTTCCGAAATTCTGTCCCATCTTTTGCCTTTTCCAAGTACTTTTCCATGGGAAATGGTTATGTGTGTAGAAATATCAGGAGAAAATAAAGTATGTTGAATACAATATGAAAGACAAGGCAGCAGGCCATAAACATTGCATTCAACTAATGCAATTATGTTCAATAAAGGTATATTAGGGCTTAGACTATTCCAATTTTAAAATAATAGTAAGTAATGCATTGCTCATATAAAATATGGCCCAGTGGCCTAGTGGTTAAGTTCATGCTCTCAGCTTCCGCGGCCCTGGGTTCACAGGTTCAGATCCCAGGTGCAGACCTAGCACCACTTGTCAAGCCACGCTGTAGCGGCATACCAATAAAATAGAGGAAGATGGGCACAGATGTTAGCTCAGTGACAATCTTCTTCAAGCAAAAAGAGGAAGATTGGCAACAGATGTTATATCAGGGCCACTCTTCCACACAAAAAATAAATAAACCTGCTTTTTTTAAAAAAAAAGGATACACTCTATGTTATGTTTGTTTCCAAATGAATTAAAAATTAAAAAGGGACTAGAGTCACAAATATTTGATTTTCACAGGACACTTTTAACTAACATTAATGTAAGTGAACATAAGTGAGGCCATCTTGTCACACTAAATGACCCTTTCCTAGTTAAAACCCTTCTAGCATGTCATCATTATAAATTGCTACACACTTTTATGATTTTATGGCCTTGATCTTGTACACAAACCCCTGCTGAGGCACTCTGATAGTTTTGTTCTTAACAGTCTTAACGAATTTTCCCAAGGAACGAGAAGGCCTCCAGGATCAAGGAACACCTGTAGGATAGTCATCACCACCGACAAAAGAAAAGAACAATGAAGGAAGCTGGGGTCTCTCAGGCCTAAAGACCCACATTTCTAAACCCCTCCTTACTGCTCATTTTTGCTGCATAACTGCCTCACGATTCTGTAATTCCTTAAGATGAGTTTTTGAAACATTAGTCTGTCATCTTCTGATCATGCTGGCTAATTGAATAAACGCTTCCTTTCTTGATCTCTAACTCATTGTGATTAATTGGTTCAGATTGCAGCAACCAGAGCAAATGCATTGCTCAGTAACATTGAGACAAAGCTAAATTAAGAAAAAAATTAAAATTATGATGGTTAATTTCTCATGTCAACTTGGCTAGGCTACGGTAGCTAGTTATTTGGTCAAATACTCATCTAGATATTGCTGTGAAGGTATTTTGCAAACGTGATTTACATTTACAATTAGTTGACTTTGTGAGTGGGGCTCATCTAATCAGTAGAAGGTTCTTAAGAGCAAAACCTGAGGTTACCTGGAAAAAAAGAAATTCTGCCTCGTCTACAATAAAAATCCTAAGTTTCTAGCCTGCTGGTCTGCCCTACAAATTTAGGGTTTGTCAGCCCCTAGAATTGCACGAGCCAATTACTTAAAATCTCTCCCTCTCTGGGTCTCTCTCTCTCTCACTCTCTTTCTTGAGAGAACTCTGAGTAATACGTTAATCCTAGCAAGAAAGAAAGAGAACCAGAAACTGTGGGGGTAAGGAGGACCTATGGATGATGTTTTAACACATTGTTTGGTTGAGTTTTTGGCCAATAAGCCCAGCACTTTTTGATGGACTAGTGTTTGGGAAACACTGATCTACTTAATTTTACCTAAAGTTCACTTTTAGAACCAAAATTGCTTGTAAACATCAGAACGACATTTTATTTGTAGCAGATATTTATAAATTATGACTAACATGTTATCCCTAGTTTAAAAGTTATAAATCTATATATAGTTCATCCAGAGAGAGTGGTTTAGCTTGTTCATTTTTAATTTCTATGTTAAAAGTAACTCCATGGCATTATTTATAATAACAAAAAAGTAGAAACAACTTAAATGTCTATCAACTGATGAGTGGATTAACAAATTATGGTTTATCCATACAATGGAATATTATTTAGCAATACAAAGGAATGAAGTACTGGTATATGCTACAACATGGATATACCTGGCAAACAGTATGCTAAGTAAAGGAAGGCACAAAGGATCACATATTGAATGATTTCATTTATATGAAATGTCCAGTATAGGCAAATCTATAGAGGGAAAATAGATGAATAGCTGTCAGGAGATGGGGTGAGGAGGAAATGAGGAATGACTGCTAATGATTATGGGGTTTCTTTCTGGGGAGATTAAAATGTCCTAATTAGATAGTGATAATGTTTGCACAACTCTGAATGCACTGGAAACAAATGAATGGTACACTTTAAAAGGGTTAATTTTATGTTATGTGCATTCTCTCTCAGTAAAGCTGCTATTAAAATAAAAAGTAATGGAAACATAAGAAGTATGAAAATCTCTGGTTTTAAATTATATTACAAAGCTACAGTAGTAAAACAGTGTGGTACTTACACACACACACACACACACACACAGACATTTTCTTAATATCCAAATGAGATCCTTAAAGCATGTTCTGCATTTAGGTTGATATTTTCAGGTACTATATTTTGCTCAGTAATTTTATTAGTCAACAATGGGTAATTACTTACCTACTTGTTTCTTCATTCGTAAAGTTAACATAATGCCAACTTCATGGGTACATGCCTTATAAGTTTTTAAAAGGAGATATTTATGTATACATATAAAGATGTTAACACAGACTCTGGCACAAACTACTTAAAAATATTTAGCTATTAGTCAAATAAGTGTTAATGATATCCTATAATTTTAACAAGGGCTCAAATTTGATAATTTTGAAATAATCTACACCCAAGTTATAAGTAAGCTAGACCCATTATAATCATTCCAGAATATAATCAAATTTATTTTAAGTGATATACTCTTGATGTCCTTATTTTCTTTTTTAAAAGTTGAATCTAAAAGATACTCAAAATCTTAATTCAATATGGCCTTCTTTTAGAGGTCAGAAAATAATATCTCATTTAGCTAAGGAAAATACTGGCTTTTTAACATCTGTTATTTATACTTAGAGCTATTTATGATGGTCTTAGTGCTTATTGAAAGTTTACTATTTGCCATTAATCTGCTGCTTATACAGCAACAAATATGATGAAATCATTCAGGATTGAATCCTTGAGTAAGTCCAGAAGAATGTTGACAAAAATGTTAAGTGCTGTCACCATTTACTTCGTATTTAAAATAGCACCAACTAGTTTAGAGGAAACTGTCTTCAAAATTGATACAATTAATTCTTTATTGAAATAACTGTAGTCTATAGTCTATAATGAATAGTTACTAAGAACCTAGCTATCTGGATTCCACTTCCATATTTTCAAGAAACTCATCTCCCTCAGTACATTAATGACAAATTATTGGCATAATTTGACAAATTAATTGGTGACTTTTATTGTCTGCATATTTTTGGACATTCTTTCAGCATATTTGGTGAATATTTATCACAATTTCTTCGAATTTAAAAAATATTCTTCCTCTTCTTTCTTTACCCTCTCTATTCAGTCTCTTTTATGATCATATGATCATCTCTTATAACTGGAGCTCTCCTGGGCAGAATCCTCAGCTCTCAGAACAGTTCTAAGATGTAGTAGCAGTAATGGTAGTCCTAATATATATTCGACACTCTATACATATATAGAGAGAGGCAGAGACATAAAGGGAGAGAGGTAGAATGATTTTCCTATGACCTCAGCATTTTGCAGGTCTTTGCAAGCATTAATTTATTTAATCCTTATAGGAACTCTATAAGAATCGTAATGGTGCGACTATTAGTGAAGAAACTAAAGTTTATTCAAGTTGTCCATAGTCATACATACATTTACATGGTAAGCAGGAGTTTGAACACAATTCTTTCTGACTCTAGGCTATGAGAATTTGACCAAGATACTCTATTCCCTCAGAATGCATCATCTAGTTTTTCTCCTATGTTCAAAATATTTGTTTACCACATAACACAATTAAGAAATCTAGGAAAATATTTTGAATTACTGTTTATCCCTTACTATTCACAAATAACTAGTTATCAAGACCTAAAAATACAAACATTAATTAATGAAATAACTTTATATTAACTTATTTAACTTTCAAAACAATCCTATGTAGTAGGTAATATTATTTTCATTGATATAATATCCTAAGTCATTTAATCCGGACCCATGGTTATAAATACTCTCTATGTACTCACGATTCTCATATCTCCAGACCTCAGCTTTCCTCACAATTCCAGATTCAGTTGCACAGCTACCTACATTACATCTCCAATTGTAGCTTAATTTTCTTTTATGGGTCCCCATTTCAGTAAATGGTGCTATAATTCACCAAGCGTTTGAAGCCACAAACTAGGTCTACCCTAAATATCTCTATATCGCTTCTCCAATTAAATACTTCTTCTAGTCCCACATGCTGTGTTTTTAATCACTTTACAAACCATTTCACTTCTTTTCCTCGCTACCACTATCAACATTGTCCTAGATAATATTTCATCTCAAATATGTCTTCTACTCTATTGTTCTGCTCTTGCCTTTTTAAATTCATTCTCCATCCAATAGGCAGAATAAATATTTTAAAACATAAAGAGATAATTTTACTCTGTTTCTCATGTTTCAATTGTTTTAAATTACTCTTAGAGGAAAACCCAAACTCCTTTATCTGACTTCCAACCCTGAAGTTATTTGACCTTTGATTAAATCTACAATTTCTACCATTCTCTTTCTAGATCATCACACTTCATCCACTGTGACTTTATTTCTTTTCCTGAAACCTGCCAATCTTCATTCAAGTGTTGAGTTTATTTGTTCCTATGCCTAGAATATTTCCCTCACGTTTGTTGTTTGGCTGGCTCCTTCCTTGCCTTTTAGATTTCAACTGAAATGTCATTCCTCAGAGAATGTAATTTCCTGACAACATACTTCAAACATAAATCAGTTACAACACTAATATGATTTTTTGAGCACCTGCTTAAAATTCTGCATTATCTCACCATTGATTTCAGAATAATCCCTAGCTTAGCATGGCAAGACACTTTATGAAATAATCAGTGTTGAACTTTCTTTCCCCATCTTCTGTAGTTCCCTCCAACACTGCTTTATTCCAGCCAACTCCAAATATTACAGTTCGCTGAATACTTCCTGATGTTTCAACCTTCAGTGCTTGCATATAGATAGCTAAACAAGATCTTTGTTTTGGGGTTTTTTTGAAACTTTGTTTTGTAGAATTTCTTGTCTACAGTCCATTGTGATAGACACCTTAAAGAAAAAAGCCTGTTATTAAGTGGGTATAAAGTTTCAGTTTTACAAGATGATTAAGTTCTAGAGACCCACTGTACAACATTATGCCTATAGTTAATAATACTTTATTGTACACTAAAAAAAGTTTGTTAAGAGGATAGATCTCGTGGTAAGCGTTTTTATCTCAATAAAAAGAAAATAAAGAAGTTTGTGTTTATTCTATGCTTGGCAAAATGTGTGGTACAATATACATTGGCAATTTATTTTTTAACAAATGAATACAATTTCATGAATCTCTGTATATGTAAATACCATCCTTAAATTGTAAGGAAACTTGAGTGGTAGGTTGCCTATCTTCCTCCTACTCTATAGCCTATATTTATCAACCATTATGAATCTATTTCTTGTTGCTCCTGGATTGTAACTACATAGAAATAAACAAAAACAGGTTGGCAAGATTTGTCATTACTCAAAGAATTAGATGATGCTATTAGGATATGGAAGTATTGTTGAGAAATTATTTTAGATGCTTTTTAAGCATTGCTAAAGAACAGTCTGGACCTTTGTTGAGCAATTTGTGAGATAACTGCCATGCAAATATCTTCCTCCACTCTGTAAGTTGTATTTTTGCTCATTTGATCCTGTCTTCTTATAAAAAGTTCTTAAATCCCTAGAGACATCCAACCTACCAAGACTAAATCATGAAGAAATAGAAAGTCTGAACAGAACGATAATAACTCAGGAGATTGAAGCATAAATAAAAACTTCCCAATGAAGAAAAGCCCAGAATGATATGACTTCCCAGATGAATTTGACCAAACATTTAAAGAAGAATTTATGCCAATACTTCTCCAACTATTCAAAAAAATTGAAGGCAAGGGAACACTCCCAAACTCATTTTATGAGACCAGCATTACCTGATACCAAATCCAGAAAAGGACACTAGAAAAAAAAAAGTTACAGAACAATATCCCTAATGAACATAGATGCAAAAATCCTCAACAAAATACCAGCAAACTGCATTCAACAGCACATTAAAAGAATCATACACTATGATCAAGCGGGGTTTATCCTGGGGATTCAAGGATGGGTCAACATACAAAAATCAACTAATGTGATGCACTGCATTAGCAGAATGAAGGATAAAAATTACATAATCATCTCAAGAGATGGAGAAAAAGCATTTAACAAAATTCAACACACTTTCATGATAAAAATTCTCAACAAGCTAGGTATATAAGGATTGTACCTCAAGATTAGAGAGCCATATATGACAAGGTGATAGCTAACATCATGATCAATCATGAGAAAATGAGTTTTTCCTAAGATCAGGAACAAACAAGGATGCCAGTTTTTGCCACGTTTTTTTTTGCTGAGGAAGATTCTCCCTGAACTAATATCCATGTCAATCTTCCTCTATTTTTTAGTATGTGGACCACCAGTGCAGCATGGCTTCTAAAGGTGTGGTGTAGGTTCACATCCAGGGAACTTAACGTGGGCCCCCGAAGTGGAGCATGGTGAACTTAACCACTGGACCACTGCGTCTGGCCCAATTTTTGCCACTTTTATCCAACATGATACTAGAAGTCCTAGCCAGAGCAATTACACACATAGAAAAAAAAAAAAAAGAAAGAAAGAAAGGGCATCCAAATTAGAAAGAAAGAAGTAAAATTATCTCTGTTCACAGATGACATGAACTAGTATGTAGAAAAATCCTAAACACCTCACAAAAAAACTGTTAGCCCTAATAAATGAATTTGACAAAGTTGCAGGATACAAAATCAACATACAAAAATTATGAGTTTCTATACACTAACAAGGAACAAACTGAAAAGGAAATTTAAAAAAAACAGTCCCATTTACAACAGCATCAAAAAGAATAAAATGCTTAGGAATAAACTTAACTAAGGAAGTGAAATGCTTGTACACTGAGAACTACAAAATGCTGATGAAAGAAATTAAGGCAGACACGAATAAGTGGAAGACATCCCATGTTCATTGATTGGAAGAATCAATAGCATTAAAATTTCCATACAACCCAAAGAGATCTACAGGTTCAATGAAACCTCCATCCAAATCACAAGGGCACAGGCTGGCCCCATAGCTGGGTGGTTAAGTTCATGTTTTCCGATTCCGAGGCCCAGGGTATCGCCGGTTCGGATCCTGGGCGCAGACCTAGTGCTGCTCATCAAGCCATGCTGAGGTGGCATTCCACATAGCAGAACCAAAAAGACATACAACTAGAATATACAACTATGTACTGGGGGGCTTTGGGGAGAAGAAAAAAAAAATCACAAGAGCATCTTTTACATAAATTGAAAAAGCAATCTTGAGAAAGAACTAATCTGGGGCCATAACACTTCCTAATTTTAAACTATATTAAAAGCTATAATAATTAACACAATATGGTACTGGCATAAAAAAAAGGCATATAGACAAATGGGAAAAAACAGACAGCCCAGAAACAGACTCACGCATATATGGTCAAGTGATCCTTGGCAAGGGTGCCAAGAATACAGAATGGGGAAAGGATAGCCTCTTCAACAAAAGATATTGGAAAAACTGGATATGCACATGCAAAAGAATGAAATTGGACCTTATCTTACACTATGCAAAAAAATCAACTCAAAATTAATTAAAGATGAAAACATAAGACCTGAACTGTAAAATGCCTAGAAGAAAACACAGGGCTAACACTTTTTGACATTGGTCTTGGCAACGATTTCTTGGGTATGACACCAAAAGCAAAAATAGACAGGTGGGACTACATCAAGCCAAAAAGATTCTGCACAGCAAAGGAAACAATTAACAAAGTGAAAAGACAACCTACGTAATGGGGTAAATATTTGCAAACTATATATCTGATATATATATATGTGTATATATCTTATCATATATGTATCATATATCAACTATAGATCAGATATATATTATATAATATATATTAAAATGTATATATTTGGTTAATTTTCAAAATACGTAAGGAACTCATAGACTCAATAGTAAAAAACAAACAACCTGATTAAAAAATGGGCAAAGTACTTGAATAGATATTGCTCCAAAGAAGACATAAAAATGGCCAACGTGAAAAAGTACTCAACACCACTAAACATGAGGGAAATGCAAATGAAAACCACAATGAGAAAAAAACAAATGCAAATCAAAACCACAGTGTCATTTCATACCAGTCAGGATCATCAAAAAGAAAAGATAAATTTTATCAAGGATGTGAATAAATTGGAACACATGGACACTGTTGGTGGGAACACAAAATGGTGCAGCTGCTGAGAAAAACAATATGGAATTTCTTCAAAAAATTAAAAATAGAACTACTACATGATCTAGCAATCTTACTTTTGGGTATATAGCCAAAAGATTAAAACCAGGATCTCAAAGAAATATCTGCACTCCCGTGTTCATTGCAGCATCCTTCAATATGGCCAAGATATGGAAACAACTTAAATTTCCATCAACAGATAAATGGATAAAGTATATGTGGTATATACATACAATGAATATAATTCAGCCTTAAAAAAGAAGAAAGTCTTGTCATATGCGACAATATGAATAAACCTGGAGGACATTATGGTAACTGAAATAAGTCAGTCCTAGGACAAATACTGACTGATTCCACTTACATGAAGTATCTGTAATAGTCAAACTCATAGAAGCAGAGAACAGAATGATGTTTGCCAGGGGCTGGGGAAGGGAGAAATGGGAGTTATTATTTAATGTGTAAAACAACGTAAGATGTTATGTAAGATGAATTTTGTTCTGCTGTACAGCGTAGTGCCTATAGTTATCAATACCTTATTGTACGCTTAAAAATTTCTTAAGAGGGAAGATTTCATGTTGTGCTCTTACCACAATTGTACATACATATATATATTGCTAGTTGCATATGTGAAAAAATTTTAAAAATAAAAAGCAAAAAAAGATTATAAAGATTAGAAAAACAAAATTAATGAACTTTATTATTCATGTGCATCTTTTACACTGAACAACTGGTGAATATACATTAATTTACGGCAGATAGACAGCATTCATAAAAACTGATGACCTATTAGACTATAAAGCATATTCTAAACTTGCTTTATTGTAAAAATATCAAGGCCATCACATTCTATGAAATCTAATATGACTGGTTGGAAATAGAAAACACTGTAGACAAATTCATCAACTAAAAACAGTTCATTTGGAAATTTAAAAACTATTTTACATAATTAATGGTCAATTAATAAATCATTGAGATTGAATGTTGCCTAGACCTGAATGGTAAGAAATATATAATGCAATCTATGAGAAAGAATTAAAGCAGTGCTTTGAAGGAGAAATGTAAAATCTTAACATAGCTATATTTAGCAAAAAAAGCTGCATATTAATTAGCTATACATTCAAGATAAATAGATTCAGAAAAGAATAGAATAACCCCCAAAATAATAAAGAAAGGTAAGAACAGAAAGTAATGAATTAGAAAACTAATCTGTACTCACAATTAAGAGGTAAATAAGTTGAGTATTTCTTGCAAAAATCTGATATAATTGACAAATCTCTGAAAATATAGATGAAGACAAAAATATATTTGGCAAAGTTTGTGTAATTATCTTTGATCAAGGGCTAAATCCTCAAAAAAAACAAATACATTTAACTTTAAGGACAGGGTGCACACAAAAGCACACTCAATATTCTAACTGTTCATCCATTTTATGGACATTAACTGGGTCTCTTAAACATATGAAATAAAGTTTTCTAATGGGCTGACTTATTATTGATGAAGAAACCAGAAATATGAAAGAAAAGTGTGCAAAATACCTTTCAGTTTATACATTTAGATCTACTTTTTTAGCAATTGAACATGTAAGCGAAGTGTTCATGTATAACATAACTGATAAGAAAATTTAGAAGATAAAAATTTTTAAACAATTTTTTTACCCTCTTCAAATTTGGATAATCTGGAAGGAACATCTAACTGTTTTTTTTTTTTTTAGACCAAGAATAAAACGTGCAGTCTTGTCTACTATAGTTACTGTTATTCAAATAATAAAAACAAAGAACTCTTATAAGTTAATAACAATAAAAGGTAAACAAGAAAAACCAATAAAAATGGGCTATCTACCTCAACAAAAATGATAAGAATCTCCTTTGCTTGTAACTCACTTCTCTCTGATGACTTCGAAGGGAAAACACAGATGGGAAGTAAACAATTGATTACATAGAAGGTACTAAAGGCCAGCCCTTAGTTTTCTGGAATATAGTATTCTGTGACAGCCTTGTAAATTCCCTTTTCAAAGGTGGAGAAGAACTTATCTGGCAGAAGACTTGCTGGCCTGCCTAACTCAGCTCTCCTTAGAAAATCCTGGTATTGTTTTGGCACATCAGCACTCTGGACTGAGCCCAGCTAAGGTTTTAACTCCAGTTTTAGCACTGACTTGTGAAAATTTACTTAAGCTACATTAATATCTTTGAGGCCTAAATTTTTACTGCTAATAAGGGTAATAATACCTAACTCATAAACTTGTAGTGTGGATCAATAAAGTGACATATTTTAGAAGTCTAGCCCAGTGCCTGGCTTACTTAATTTACTTTCTCTCAAAAACTGGAGTAAAAATGACCAGGAAAAAAACATCTTAACCAGGTAACATAAAGATTGAGAAAAACACGGTAATTTCCAAGTAATGGAAATAGAGAATGTAATTTGGAATAATATTTATATTTCTATAAAATATCAAACACACAAAATAAGCTTGAAATTTGAAGAAGAAATATAACTATCGTGTTACATGTATAGTTAAATTTGGGTAGTGCTTTAGTATCTTCAAAAGACCTTTATGAGGAAAATATACTAAGAAGAAACAAGAAATAAAGTATAGTATGGGAATTAAGATCATGGACAATTACTGTAGTGGAAGTGTCTCCAAAAACGAAGAAACAATGAGATATACATATACATACAATAATAACACAAGAAAACACAAGCGAGTTGCGTAAGCTAATAGAGGTAAGCAGATCTCTAACTGATGGAAGAGTTAATGGGTTATCTTACACTCTAAAAGAAAGAGGGAGATCTCCACTTGGGGGAAGTTTAATAACCAACTTGAATACCAACATATTAAAAGCAAAAGTTCAACCCCAGATATAGAGGGATTGAAGGAGTTCAAGGTCTCCTCAGCAGGTCTTAACTTGGGCTGGACAGAGAGGCAATGTTGAGTTGAAAAGATCAAGTATCAAATCCAAAAATAAGATGTCGGCAGGCCCCAAACAGTGGAAAGTTAATAATTGTTTGTAAAAGGCTAGACCGGGGCCTGCATTGGCAGAGATGCCTAACTCCTCTGAGGAAATTTAGAAATAAAGAATCCAACAAATATGATCTGAAGACTGGGCAGGAGTGTGGTGTTTCCACTGGTGTTGGAATAAGTGAAATGATGAAAAAGGCGAGGTCAATAGCTTGGCCACAGTTGTTGCCTAAGGTGAGGTACACTACTTACAGTTTGCTTCTGTGTCCTGTCTTTTAGTATGGTAAATCAGAATAATAAACTTTCCCTATCATGGACAATTTAAGGTGTCTGTAAAACATGTTACTAAAAGCCTTTCATTTGGCTAAAGTCCTACAATCAGGATCAGCCTTCAAATTCAAGAAAAATATTGCTGTTTGAGAACCAGAAGGCAGAGATGGTTCTTAAGCATAGGAAGCAAGAAAGAGAGTTGTAAAGAAAATGGAGAGAGAAGCTGAGACACACCATGTAGAGCAATATGGGCTGTGGCACCTTGGGGGTGAGGTGGAAGAAAAGGTGGTCTGAGGTGAAGTCGTCAAGGATCTGAGAGGCCACAGCATTAGATGCATCATTTCTAACAATATGGACAATATGTGTGAATATGTGAATAGATGTGGATGTGACAAGACAAAAGACAGTTGTGATGTGGTCCTCAGCTTCCATTGATGAGAAAGAATGACTAAAGGGGAGACCACAGCTGCATGATTATAATTGTGATATACTTGGATGATGTGATTTTCAGCAGAACTGGTACTTTTTAAGACAGAAAATTGATGGAAATAGTAATGTTAGGGTGGTGGCCATGAAGAAGATCCTACAATCTATCTCCTGGCACAGTGCTGTGTGTGGTGTGAGGGAAATAGTATCATTTTGAGATGTAGCCAGTTGAAGCTAAGAGGAGGAGAGGCATCCAAAGAGATGAAGCCTTCTCAGAAACTTACTGTTCCGAGGATACAAGTGACAGAGCTTAGTAGGGAGAGAATAAACGAAAGTGGGTGAGGATGAGGTGCTTCGAGACTGATGGAAATTGTCCTAGGGATTGGGTGTCCTCATAAGAAATGTGAGAAGGTGTGGCAGCCTCTCGATGACTGCTCCTTGTTGCTGCATCTTCCTGGAATACTTCCTTCCACACTGCATTATTTTCTTATATTTGGGAGTTTTGATTTGCTTCGTAGCTCCTTCCATCTGATTCCATCTGAATTTAAAATTAGCAAAATTCCCTATATTTTGTGGTATGTACTTTGTGAATATGCTTCAATTCCTATAGTCATCTCCAAATAACTGTCTCTTAATCATTCTTTGTGAGTGACTGTGCTGGAAGAATATGGTTAAAAGAATAACATTCGCCTATCCCAAGTAAAGAATACATTTTCCTCCAAGAATTTTAAAAGATCAGCACCATACCAGAGTCTATAGAGTTTATGGCTTTATGAACTATTTATTGCCAACATGTTATCTTGCTTAAGGTAGGCTACTTGGTAAATGTAAGTGTTGTAACATTTACTACAATTTACTGCAATTTAAGAATGACTTTTTTTATTCCTAGTTATCTTCTAGTACAGTGTAAACGTACAAAGGAAATTCAATAAGTGCTGTTGTATTTGTCACTGTGATATAGGAATTCCCCAAATATCCCCATCTATTCCTGTTTCTCTCTCTTTTCCTTGAATGTATTCATTTATGCACATTCATTCTAGTGGCAAAAAATTGAAGACACAGCAGACTACTTGTCCTATGTGGACACATCCTAATATCCATTTAACTCTGGAAGTATGCTTTGATAGTGCAAAAAAACAAACAAAAAAGAATTGGTTCCCAGATCTCAAGCTTTAGAAACTGACACATGAAATGATAAAATAAGGGCCAATAGGCCTGGGAATTCTCTTTTTTTTTATTTCTTCAGAAAATGTCTTGGGATTTTTTTGTTGCTGCTGCCACTTTCAACTTGGATAGTCACTGGGAAAGAGTTGAAAAGGTATCTCGTCTAAGTCAATGCCCATCTTTCTCATTATTTTACTCCATTGTCAGCTGTTTCTTCCCTTAGGGAGATTATTCTCACAAATTATTCCTTTGAGTTGTAGTTAAAAGACCAGAGTTTCTAGATTAAGGGGTTACAAAGGCATTTCATATATTCCTTGAAAAATCTTAAAGATTTTATCTTTTACTATTTTTAATGAATTAATTCTTCTAAAAATATGTTTATTCTCATTTATCAAAGACTTTCTATGTGATAAGAATTGTGCTAAATGCTTATATACTGTTTTCCTTATTTTTTGAGTTGCAATGGACAGAAATGCAACTAGGATTAGTCTAAGCAAAACTGGAAATGTATTCGCTCAAAAAGTCAAATCAGGCCTGAAGATCCAAGCTCTCTTAAAGGCAAAGATAGAAGTGAGCCTTATCAATGGATTTAGCGTTTATCAGGAGTCTGTCTCAGTCTCTCACCTTTGCTTATTTACTCACATCAGATTCTCTCTCCCTGGTTTTCCACATGACAGGAAACATAGTTAATGACAACTTCTGGCTTTTACAACTAATACCTTCATCTCCCCAGACAGAATTCTTTCTTCATTTTAGTTCTAAAATGCCTGAGAAAGAACTCTGATTATCCCAGCCTGGCTCAGATGCCCACCTATAAGGCAATTCAGTTATGAGCAAAGTCTGTCTCTTGAAGGTTCTTACAAAATTAAAGGTTCTAATTTAGTCATACGAATTTGAATGGAGAGTGGGGAGGTGGTTAACAGAAAATCATTGGGTTGACTACACAACATAGTTATTCAAAAAGTAGTTTACATACATTTCAAATTTCTTACTACCCTCTCTTTGTGTATTATGACATTTTTTTACAGATGAGAAAACTGAGAATCACAAAATACTAGGTGAGATGCCCAAGGACATGTTGCTGATAAGTAACTGAGACTTTATTCAGGTGCTGCCATTAAAGTTCAGACTCTTATCTGCTGTAAATACAGGTATAAAAAATAACATTTAATGCCTCAATAAAAACTCGGCAATAGACTACTCTATTAGTCATCTAAAAAACTGACCCTAAGGCAAGGATTAAAGTGCTCATGCTTCATCTGGAAGTGCAAAACAGAATAACAAGTAAAAGTATAGAAGCAAGGAAAGTCAAGAAGCTATGTAAAGAATTTTACGACTTTCTAGGCTAATGCTTCTCAATGAGCTGCAATGACAATAGCAGGTCACAAATAGTACATTTACTTGGCATAGAGAACTTCTCAGGAAAGATGACAAGGAGCAGCTGTCATTTGGAGTAGTCCATGGAGTAGAGGAAAGAAGACAGACTTCTGCCAAAGTCCTTCTTTTCCTCTGTTTCCCCTTGCTTAAATTTCATTCCTCTGAAAATTAACTTCCCCCTCACATCCAATTTACACCATATAGCCACTTAAATGACTGTTCAGGATTTCATATACCACAACCTTGTTATGGCATTTCATCCAAGTTTGAAAATGACAAGAAGACCCAGAAGAACTTGTCACATCCTCCACCTGGTATTTCAGAGACCTCTCTGAAGTAGATCCTCTTTGGTTGACCATTATGTGAGAATAAATGATGCTCACACATTAAACTCATTCTCATAAGTCTATCCACAAGCTTCTCTCTCAAATATCCTTGTCTATTTCTTCTAGTTTTATATTATTCAAGACTCTGAACAATCAGCAAAGCCATTCACCACTGCTCATGAGGTACCCTACAATGTACTTTAGATACATCTCCCTCCATATGATGTGGGTGGCCAAGTTTTCTCACATCTCTGTGTTCTGCCAGCTTTCCCTTTCAACACTACCCTTCAAGGACAATCGTAGGCTGTAATGGAACAGCTATCCACTTCTGGCTATTAACAATGTATTATGACACCAACTGATCTGTGAATCTAGCCGTGTCCATTCTTCTTCTGCTCATTGGTCATAAGGAATGCAGCATATGTGTAGGGTGAGGGAAATGCAGTAATGCAATAGTACGCTAGCAGTCTGGGCCACCCATTAGATATGATTTGCTTGGCATTCTAGAACTGCACAAGCCCAGTCCTCAATAGACCATTTCCAGCATATATGGTTTGCTGTCGCAACTTCCACACATTTTCACTCAGAGTATTGATTAGCAACTATCTCATGATGTATACCTCAGATCACATAGTCTCTTGGTGTCCCGTGGTCAGAAGCTGAGGCTCAATCAGATGACAATAACACTACAGGAATTTTTTAATGAACAGGAGAATATATTTCTGGCCATAGACTGCATATACCTATACCAGATCTCTGGGAATCTTTTTAGAGTTTCCCAATATTCTTATTTATTATTGGTACCCTTGGCACCATCACATCTGCTACAGCATATGAAACACAAATCAGAGAACTTTGCACTGAGAGCCTAGATCTACTGCAAAGCTCTGTCTTGCTCTGGATCTTACTCAAATTTGCCAGCCTTCTTGGTCACCCAATAAATGTTTGGGGGAGTATTCCAAATTGTAATATATGCTGCCCCCAAAGTCTGAAGAGGCTCCAAAGATACTCTGCCTCTCTCTTAGAGGCAGATGGTACAAATGAAACAACATTTTATTTAAATCAGAGTAGATATTTCAGCATGTCTCAGGTACGTGGACCTCTAAAAACTTCCCTAAGAATGTCATGATCTATTAGACATTGCCATAGATTCCTGTGTTTCAAGGCTCCCTAATTGCCACTTTGACTTTGTGATCCACTGTGGTAATTATGTATACCTTTCTTCTGATGGTTAGCTACTGTACTCAGCTTTGCCATCCCTGGATCCTATGATCCTTATTGATATTAAGGAGTCCAGGTCTATGGTGGCATCCTTTACCAAAATCTCTAGCTTATAATAGATAGCCACTATTGTTCCTTTTTAGAAATGCCAATTCCCTCCTTACTAGTGCATTCTTAGCTGCCTTGGTGAAGGGGATATCATCTGGACACTTCTGGGGCACTTAGGTACTGGTTTCTCAGAGGATATATAATACCCACTCATATGTATTTACCAGGTACTTCTCAGCAGAGTCCGAAATTTCTTTTGTTTGTAGGTTGCTGTTTTTTTCCTTCTGTAGCAGTTTTGTACTTCCCATTCACAACTGAACATAAACTAGATGTTTGCTGTGGGCCTAGATGCAATCAGAGATAATGGGGTAGTTATCAAGGAGAAGTTTATCTTGCAGAAACATATTTCTGGTAAAATAATTACCCTTTCTTTACATGACACGAGGCTAGACTCCTCAGGCAAAGAGTACAAAACTGCTTCTGCCAGCAAAGAGTGTTCAGATGAATTTGGTCCATCCAAAAACCTCCATCCCATGTCTCTTGGTCCTAGCCTTTCCTTATCAGATGCCTGAATTGAACATAGAAAATCTTTTGAGGCTGCACATTTAGTCTAATTTGCAGCTTTACTGTCATTATAATCAAATCTTGGTTCTAAATTTTAAGGCAGTCTCTCCTGAGGCTGCCACAGATAAGGCTTTCCTTTAAAGGTGTTATGGTGGCCCTCTGGCTTTCAAAGGGCGCTTTGAGTGGGCAACTGACTTTTCTGAGCTTATTATTTTCCTTTTCTTAGATCATTAATTGTGTCAGAAACTGATAGATTAATTCCATAATCCAGAATCCTAAATTTTCATGCTAATTTATATGCCACTCTCACTTCCTATTTTATTCCTCAATGCTTTGCTTTCCTCCTTCAATTCATCCTAATTTTCCACATGTGAAAAATTAAGTGCAATATTACTATACAACATTACTATACAATATTACTATACAATGAGTTATTAAAATCCTTCTTACCAACAGTAATGAGGTTCCTGTTTCTTTCAGATAGATGAGCAACCTAAATACAAAATTCTATCATGACGATATACTTTAGAGAACCATACCAATCCCAATTCCTTCAACTCAGGTCCTCCAGAAAATAGAGTCTAAGGCAAGAGTTAAGGTGTTGAAACTTTATATGAAGCAACTGGAAATGATATGTTACCACGATGGCTTTTGCTTCACTATGTTTCAGGTAAAGGGACAGAAGGTCATTTAGCAGATGTGTTTGCTCAGTGTGCAGGACTTCTCAGGAGACGCTATGCAGAACAGCCACTCTTTGGAGAAGTCCACGGCCATGAGGAAGGAAGGAAATAAAATCCTGCACCCCCATCTCTTGATTTCTATTGGTCAGAGTTTATCCTATGGGAAACTAACTTTATGCCCTTGCAAGTTGTATCATCTGGCACTTTATATTGCTGCTCATGGTGCCAGATCCAATTCCTTATTACATGTTATTTCCTTCACTACTTAGAAGTGATGTGAGGCTAGAAACTCCTGGCATCACGTTTATTGAACTGGCATGCACTTTCAGGATGAGTGACTGATCATCTCCCTCTGGTGTTTGCTGGACAGGTTTGTAGTGGATGGAACATTAGGACTGAAGAAGATCATTAGGAGAAATTGAGAAACCACGTAAGCTTTTTGTCTGAAATAACCACTTCCTCCCTGAAATCCTATTCTTCGACTACAATTTTTTGGGAAAGCATTAACATTGTACATATCTCTGTCCTTCATTGGACTGAGAGTTCCTGAACTCAATTGTTTATTTATCTTTGTATTTCTAGGGACTGGCACAGTGCCTGGTACAAAATTCATTCTCAAATAATAATATTTATTATAATAAATGCAAGACATTTTATAAAGATATCAATATTTAATATGGTTTCTAAAATAATGCATTTTAATTTTGCTTACTGAATAAGAGAATTCTCTTTAAGAACATTAAATCTATGTCTTCTTAAATTGAATGGTAGGTTATTAAATTCATGGCTTCCTGATTCACCCTTGATTCATACTGAGGCCCAAGGCAGGCCATAACTCTTACCCTAACAACCCAGAGTCCAGTTTAGACAAAGCTGGAATTCTTAACAGGACATTTGTGTAGTAACAAGAACAATGAATGTTATTTAAATGAATAAATTGAAATTTTCTTAATCTTATAATTATGCCCTGCTGTATCTAGAAATATAAGGAGAAACGGTTCATTAATATAAAAATTATTATTGGATAATCATGAGTATTTATGGAGACTGGACTATAATTTTACTTTTTTTAAAGATTTTATTTTCTTTCCTTTTTCTCCCCAAAGCCCCCCAGTACATAATTGTATATTCTTCGTTGTGGGTGCTTCTAGTTGTGGCATGTGGGACGCTGCCTCAGCGTGGTTTGATGAGCAGTGCCATGTCCGCGCCCAGGATTCAAACCAATGAAACACTGGGCCGCCTGCAGCGGAGCATGCAAACTTAACCACTCGGCCACAGGGCCAGCCCCTGGACTATAATTTTAAAAAGTTCTTGATCTTGTCCACTGAAACTCTAGTCAGGCCAACGCAGTTTGAATCTCTTCAACATCTGATTTTCCCTCCCATTCCCTTTCTCCTAGGACATCCCATCCCCATCTCCATTGTCTATATCTGTCTGTAAGGGTTCATAAATTCCAGGCAATTGTTGCATTAGACATCTTTGACTGAAGAGGGGAAGGGAAGCAAAATATTCTTCCAATGTAGATGTCAAGGAGGGAAAGTGGAAGGCAATTTTGGATTCTTTAGGTCTTGTGCTCTAATGGGGTTCATTGGTCCTTCAGAGTGAAATGTCCGACCACAGGTCAAATAAGCCTTTTCTTCATAATAATAACTACCTCTTATAGCATTCCTTGGTGTTTTTGCTTCAGCAGAGTTCTTCACTTTCTTTTTTCCACTTAATCAAAGACCCGCCTCCTAAAAACAATGGAGGAGCATGAAAATAATGAGATGAACTAGATGAGAGTGAAATGAAAGAAATTATGTATTGCCTCACTTGTCCTATAATATAAGAGATTTCAGGTAATATGAATTTTAATAATTTTGTATTTGGCATATCATTTTGGCTAATAAGGTAACGACAGAAATTATTAACCTCAAAAAGTGTTATTAGCATAGGCTTTACTCTATCCTTAAGAATTTAAAATGCTTGTCTAATGTTCTAAATTCTGAATTTGGATTTTTCCACACAAAGTAGAAATTGGAACTATAAAATTAGAATAAGAATTTTATATCCATATTTGCCAACATACTTTATTCCCTGGATTCCATCATTCTAGTGAAATGAGCATCCTACCACTTGTCTCTCATTGTATATTCAGACTGATATGAAAATCAGGTAGGTAGGATATTAATGAAATGAATTCCAGCTTTTTATTTGATGGTTACTAACTAGCTGCTTCTAATTTGCTTATGTGACCTTTCTATTGAAATAATATAAAATTATAGATAAAAGGTAGTATCCATAATATAGGAAACTAAAGATCAGTTAATAACATCAAGGCCCCTGGGATGAAATATTACTTGCTAACTGAGAAATTGTTGACTGCCTACATCAGCTTAGACATTGAAAAGCAGTATAGCCAAACTGAAAAGAGGAAATAGAAGAGAGGGCCTTTTCTCATTTCTGTGTTTCTGTATCAAGAGTGAAACCTATAGTTCCTTCTTTACTATGTAGGGAAATTCTTCCAACTTGGTAAACCCTTTATTCCCCTTTGGGCCTTTCACTTTCTTTATCAGTTTGGGAGAGAACTTACAATGAAACAATCTGGTCTAGGTCATAAAGTAAAGTGTGAGTAAAGCAAAGTGATTCCTTGTAGAATCTCTTTAGAATGTTTTCTACATTGTGGGTTAGGAGGCAGAAGAAGGGGAAGCAGGAGGAGAGCATTCTGAGGATTGAAGTTTCTTTAACTGCTTCTCCCAAACACACACACGCATCAGGTCACCAAAGCAGTGCCATTTGCTTAGACATCTGGGCCCTCATCTATGGAGACCATCCTCTAAACTTTTGAAGTACATGCTGAGCAGCTCCTGGTCCTAAGAGATAAAAATTTCAGAATCTGATAAACCTAACTAACTTCTTCTCTTTGTTTGTACAACCCTAGAATGGTACCTATCCCTGTATTACATTGTTCCCATTAAACCTTTTCAGTTCTTCAGTAGCTATATAACAATTCATATTAAATTTTGTTTAAATAACTTGTATGGTTTCTACGTTCTTGTCCAGATGACACAAGAACTTTTCATAAGGGTACCTCCAAAGAACGGAAATATGGTAAGGAAAGATTTCCCTAAAGTGATATTTTACTGAAATTTAAAGAAGTCAATCTGACCTAAGTCAATCACCTGATCTTTAGACCCATTATAACACTGACTATTGAAATCTCCATTTTAAACTTCTATAGGTGTTCAAACTGTCAGATTAAAAATAAACTTAATTTTTCTTTATGCTTGCCCATTGAACTAACTGTTTCCTCAGTCTTCCCAAGGCAATGAACAGCATCATCATCCACTTAGTTACTCAAATCAAATATCAGGAGATTATTATTGACTTTCTCCTTAAGCTATGTATTCAATCAATCACTAAGAATGTGATTTCTATTCTTAAATAGCCCTAAAATCTATTCACTATTTCCATCATAAATTAGTTACTTCTATCATATTCCTTGCCCAGACTGATAGGGGAGCTTTATAATTGTACTTCCTGACTATAGGTTTATCTCATTAAATCATTTTCCACTTTGAATTTGCCACACACTTAAAAGTAGAAATTCAACCACACCATGTATCCTTGCTTATATCCTTTAAATAGTTTCCCATTAACCTAAAAGTAAAGTTAAAGTAGTCTTTCATGATTTAGTAACAGCTTACCTTAAAAAATCTTGGAAGGAAATTATATTTTATAACTTTCCTCACGAGTCTAGCACACTGGTATAAACACTGATGAAAAAGCATTAGTGATTGTTTTACAGAGTTTCAGACTGAAAGGTTTAGAACAATTGTTTCCTTGTTGTACGTATTATTATTACTTATTAGACTCCAAAACCACTCTTATAAAAATAAAGATCTCATGAGTTTATAATCATTCTTTGCCTAAAAATAGCAGGGTACAGAAGTCAAGCCTTATAGACATATAAAATCCATGCTTGGGCCTTTGAATGTCAGGGTCAGGAACACCCATCTATGAAAATTTCAAAAAGAAAATGCAATTGGAATAAAATTGTCTTTGTTGGGGAAGTTTACACCGGCTGCCTAGGTTTGAATCTTAGCTATGCCACCTACCATATGTGTGACCCTGGGGAACTTACATATTGTGTGCATACATGTATTAGTTTATTCATCTTAAAAATGGGAATAATAAGAACATTTACCTCAAGTGATTTTTAGAAAATTAAATTAATATATGCATAGCATTTAGAACACTGCTTGGCAAGTGACAATTGCTCAATGTTATTAAACTATGTGTAGCTATATATAGCCTTATATAAATGTTTACATATATAAACATATATAAGTATATAGTAAACACTACCAATTCTTAATATTCATCTTAGTCAATCTTTAGGAGAATTTGACATATTTGGTCATTCTCTAATTCTTAAAACATTTTTTTACTTGACTTCCAAGGCACTATCTTCACTTGCTTTTCCTCCTGTTCTCCTATTTCTCAACATGTCCTCACATGGCTGAGGGGGAGAGGGAGCTCTTTTATGAGGGCACTTTTATAAGGGCTCTGCCCCCATGAGCGAATCACCTCCCAAAGGCCCCACCTCCAAATACTATTATACTGAGCATTAGGTTTCAATATAATGAATTTTGGGGGCGGGGACAAACATTCAGTCTATAGCAAATATCATGGCAAATTTATTCTGCAAAATATTTTGTATACATATAAAGAAACCAGTTGTCCCTAATTTGTGTTTGTCTTGTTGTATATGCAGATAGTTGCTGGAAATCCTGTAAAACAAAATGACAAAACACATTTGGCATTATTTTGTGCCTGGAATTTTTATTGAAAATAAATTGTGCTTAGTCAAGAAGTTGCAGCTACATCATGGTCACAGGAGATAGCAAAGAGAAATATAGGCTGCATTACTATGTTTTCTAATATTAAATTCAAACTACAAATAATTTTTAAAATGTATTATTTGGCTATAAATTAATCTTTTATTGGGTGATGCCAAAAGAGGAGACTACATGTTAAGCATAGAAATGAACAGCTGATGTTCAGCTTACAAAAATATACTTGAGATCATTAGAACTAAACCCATGGAGAGGAGGAGTTTGCATAAAAGGCAAACTTTGTAAATGGTCAAAAATCCTCTAAAAATTTCCTTATGAAGAAATCATTTGAAGACAGACAGAGTGCTCCTCTTTAAAGCTAATATAGTCATCTTACCCTCACAATTGGGATGGATAGCTGTTTCTTTGGCTAAACACCAGATAAAGTAGTCAGTGTTTTGTTTTAACAGTAAATAATCAACATTATAAAATGCTCACATTATGATAGATACGTAGAAACTTAAGAACTGTAACTTATGAATTAGATTCATATTTCCTGTATCACACTTCCTCCTAGCATACGCCCATTGCTCACTCTCTGTCCGCCTCTCTCCCTGATTTATTTTTTTTGCTAGGCACACATAGTTGTATTTCCTAAGTGAAAAATGATTATGATATGACTCTCCCGTATGCAAATTAGACCATCCTAACAGTCATACATGAAAACACTTCAGTAAAAAGATTGATACAGAATCATCACCAGTCTCTTGCAGTACACATTTCCACCTGTTAAAATTATTTCCACTTTCTGGGTTTTATTTTATTTTCATCATTAATGTATTTACTGCCAAAATAAATACTTTGACTAATAAAAGGCACAGAAAAATTAATACAGTTTATATATAAACAACAAGATGCTCTTCCATAATACTCTAATTTTAAAATAAATACTCATAGTTGTTTGTATTTCTTTAGGCCTAGAGACATGTGCTCATTTTCTACTAAGTATAAAAAGGGATGTATTCTAAAAAAAAGTCAGGAGAGTAGACACAGGATTAAGAGAGGTGGCTTAATAAAATTAGACCAACCATTAGAGAACCACTGTTCCCTAGGTCCTATTTCCAATTTAACACAACGTTATTTTCAGACACCTTCAGAAAACTCTCCTCCAAACACTGATAAGAAAAAATATGGTCCAAAATTATCAGTGATCTATTGAATCTATGGACCTTTTAGTTTGGAAACTAAATAAGCCTACAATATACCACTCTTTAGTCATGTCAAACATTTCCCAAAAGTATAAATCAAAGCACAGGCCATAAAGATGTTTCTAATGAGCATGCATGCATCTTAACTGTGATATTGATATATGATGTTCACAATATCGCAATATGATATTGCTAGGGACTAGATAAAATTTTGAGAGGGACTAGATATCTTTTTGTATGTGAATGGTTTACCTTTTAAGTTGAACTTTAAAGTTATAAAACACCACAGAATTATCTAAAAGTTTAATGGTACTAAAATTATTTTTTTTTTCAACTTCTGTTCTTCCCTCTTCTTCTACTCTATTGACTTTAAAATACAAAATGTCTTTATAATCAGTCTTTACTCGTTTGTTCACAGTTTAGGCTAGCCTGAGCTGCTGGATGAATAAGTTCTACAGGCATCCATCATGATAGAAATCAATATTTATGAAATTATTATTATTTTTTTTTTGAGGAAGATTAGCCCTGAGCTAACATCTGCTGCCAGACCTCCTCTTTTTGCTGAGGAAGACTGGCCCTGAGCTAACATCCGTGCCCGTCTTCCTCTACTTTTCCTATGTGGGATGCCTACCACAGCATGGCTTGCCAAGCGGTGCCATGTCCTCCCCCAGGATCCTAACCAGCGAACCCTGGGCCACTGAAGTGGAACATGCACACTTAACCGCTTTGCCACCAGGCCGTCCCCCATATGAAATTATTTTTTATAAGCATTTTATATGCAGTGTAGTTAAGAAGTCAGTGTGAGGAAGAAAAAAAAAAAAACTGAGTTGCACCATAACATCCTCTTATAGGGAAATAATATTGACTTTGGAGTTTGAGGACATGGGTTCTAGTACAGATTCTGCCATCAAATGTACATATAAAGAAAGTTATCTAATTCTTCGCATTTATTTTTTTCTTCAAGTAAATAATGTGGATAAGTATTCTCTCCTAACACTTTTTAGGACTATTATAGAAGTAAATGTCTATAAAATTGTGAGCAATTATTATTTATAACACACTAACTTCTGAAATGCTAAAAACAACTGCAGAAGGGGGTTCTTATTGAGTCAAGTTGTAAGAATTGTGGGCTGTTGCTAAGGGATTACTTAGACAAAATTTTCTTCCCTAGCCAACAGGAGTTGCTAATGTTAGGTAAAGAAGGAAGTTTGGGCCAGCCCGGTGATGCAGCGGTTAAGTGTTCATGTTCTGCTTTGCTTTGGTAGCCTGGGGTTCGCAGGTTCGCCTCCTGGGTGTGGACATGGCACTGCTTGGCAAGCTGTGCTGTGGCAGGCGTCCCACATATAAAGTAGAGGAGGATGGGCATAGATGTTAGTCTTCCTCAGCAAAAAGAGGAGGATTGGCAGTAGATGTTAGCTCAGGGTTAATCTTCTTCTTCTTCTTCAAAAAAGAAGGAAGTAAACATTTTAGAAATCCTTTAGGCATAGAATGGCAAATGCTACATTTTATTTGGAAAAAATAAATTGATAATTTGTGATGGGGTATTCCATGCTTTGCCAGTGACATATATAAAATTTTATTTTTCCATGTGAGAGAAATCCAAGGTGTGCAGCATAAACCAAAAATAACAGGCAACATCTCTAAGCTCTTTTGTTAACAACTACCATTTTCCTCCACTATCAACAAATATGCTCTCCTTCCTTCCTCTCCCAGACTTTCCCTTCTCCCGTTTCTAGGACGAATATTGACCTTAAGCAAGAACGTTTTAAATAGCTGTATAAGGTCATGTTTAAGAGAATGAGCTTGGGAGCTACAATGTGTATATATTGCTTTTTCATTACATCTGTATGAGTCAATTTTGATGCACTAGCAAATGATCTCTAAATCTCAGTGACTTACATTAACAAACTTTAATTCCTTGGCTGACAGTTGGCTGTGACTCAGCTAAAGGCTGTATGTATCTCTGCTGCAGGAGTCTTCTTATTTCAGGCCCTTGGAAGAAGGAGTGGCTCCTATATAGATCATGCTCTTTCTATGGCTGCATCTTAAAGTTTGAGCTGCATCTTAAAGCTTCCACTCAACATGTACATTACGTCTGTTCACATCCACTGGTCAAGATGTCATATGGTCAAGCCAAAACCCAGTGAGGCAGAAATGTGTTCCCTGCCCACAGGAAGCAAGACAAATCACATGGCACTGGGAAAGGTGAGATAATCTTACCAGGAAGAGAGGGAAAGAATAATTGTAAACAAAAATATAGGAGTTTTCCTGCCATCTATCACCACACGTTAGACAGGCCTATTTTCCTGGACCCTCCAGGTATTATTTTAAACACCCTCTACCAACCATTTGAAACTTACTAAATGGAAATTCTTCTGGATTCAAGTGTTTTCTACTTTCATTCTGGCAGGGGCTTTCCAACTTCTGTCTTTTCCAAAATGCCCCAGAAAACAATTTGCATGGTGTGGATAATATACTAGCATTGTCATGCACATTGTAGATGTTGTTTCCTGTCTCTAGTCCTGTTATCTTCAGTCATGTCTATATATCTGACTGCTTATTCTTTATATGGCTGGAACTTTTCCTCAAACAAATGAGGGAGGAGAAAATGATTCTGAAGTCATGGATCACATGTATAAAAGAGGTTTCAGGCATTTTAGCTCTAATGGATACTACAGAGCCAAGATAACCATGCATAGAAAGGTCATAAAGGCGCCCAGCCTCTGGCCCAGTGGTTAAGTTCACATGCTCCACGTTGGCAGTCCAGGGTTCATCAGTTCAGATCCTGGGTGCAGACATGGCACCACTCATCAGGCCATGCCGAGGCGGCATCCCACATAGCACAACCAGAGGCACTCACAACAAGAATATACAACTATGTACTTGGGGGCTTTGGGAAGGAAAAGAAAAATGAAGATTGGCAACAGTTGTTGGCTCAGGTGCCAATATAAAAAAAGAAAAAGGAAAGGTCATAAAGTGTATTCACAATATAACACAGTTATGCAGAGAAGACGTGGCTCTTTAATACTTTTAATAACTTATGCGGTCTTCTTCACAATCCCCTACTGCTGTACTCAGGAAAAATTTTTAGTCTTACTCAATTTAAAATTAATCTAGTCTGACAGAGGAAATAGTCCTTTTTAGATAATATTCGGTTTCACTTGAAAAAAATGCTCAACCTATCATATTTTTCAGTATTCTACTCCCTCTGATTTTCTCTCCAAAACTGGGACCACAATTTGAGCTGCACTGCCTTATAGAAGATTTTCCATGTGTGTACTAGTAGAGATATAAAAGAATATTTATAGAAGCATTGTTTGCAATTACAACAAAACCCTTTAAGAAAGACTAACTTGAAAAATGGATAAACACATTGCTTGCATATTGTATAGATGTATACCACATGTCAGAGAAAATAATGAAGCATAGCTACCTTTATTCATGAGGCTTAATTGCAAAAACATAATGTGAAATGAAAAATGCAAGTCATTGGTGGGATTTTGGAAAGATGGCAGTGGCAGGAGCATAATTTTTCAATCTCTTCAAACCCTGATGTTAAAAACAGGTGAAGCAAATAGCACAGGAAAAAACAGACAAAGAAATGTGTGCAATATTTAAAATGTTACTAGATGTTAAGGTATTTCCACTAACCCCAAAATAAAAGCAGGAAAGGACAAACCAACAAAAGGCACAAGACCTGAATAGTATTGTCTGTGTGGAAAGAAGGAAGAGGCAGCAATGAGGAGGTGTCTGTCGGATCTCAGAAAAGGAGAACAACAAATAAACAAGACACATTCACTCGAAAACATAGTGAGGGCAATTTAAGAAAAGATGTTGGAACTTGGAGGGTTTTTGCCCTCTCCAGTACTGGGTAAATTCAAGAGGTCTGTGGTAAAAGAATGGGCTGGAGCTGTCTATTCCCCATGAATTTGTAAAACTGGCTGCTAGGACTCCTTCCAGCACAGGATCTCACTGTGATGAGAAATTGCCAGAAGTGGAATAAAAACTGAGAAGAATAGGGGAAACAAACAAACAAAAGAGAAGATCTAAACCAAAATTGGAAGGGGTGTAGGGCCCAGAAATCTCAGAAAGCAAGCTGACAAATATTTGAACACTACCTAAAAACAGAAGCAAGATCTTATTAGAGATATACAAGCTTTTCTAATCTTGTGTCATTCCAAAACTTCAGATAAGCTCATTTCATATAAAAAGGAACAGAAATGGATCAAATAAAATCCTATGCAAAATTATGATAAGGAAAAGAGATCGAGAAGCAGAATAACATCTCCAGAGAAAATGAAAGGAGTGCCCCAAATATATCAAAACTCTAACGTATTATTTCAAAATAAGCTAAAAAAATTTAAAAAGTTACATAGCATCTGAAAAAAATCATTAATTGGGATTTTAAAACCTAAGAAATAAGAGACAGATCTCAGGAGAGAAATAGAAATAAAAGAAACATAATTTCATAAAGAATAAGAAACATGTAAGTGAATAAACAAAATCAATAATGCCTTAAGAGAAATATAAAGTGAAATAGAGGGAATGCTTAAAGGGAAATGAAAAAAGAGATAAGAGGATTTTAGAGATAGTGACAAATATTGAAGACAGACAAAGAAGAGCCAAAAACCAAACTAAATTATACTAAAAACTATAATTCAAGAACTTTCTGGAAATAAAATTAAACTTGATCTACATTTTTAAAGAGACAAAGTGTACCTAGAAATATTGTCTTAGAATGACCAACACCAAGACACCAAATCTTGTTTTTTATTTCAAAGGAAAAATTCCTTGGACATATAACAAAATTAGATTATTATTAAAATTTGAGAGCAGTACTTCAGGCAGATAAAAATGGAGTGACAGACTTAAGGTTGTTAAGGAAATAAGGTGTAAAACAAGAAATTTTTTTCTAGAAAAATTAGCTTTTGTGTATTAAGGGGCACCGGTTGTTATTAACAAGCAAGACTCAGGTTGTTTTACTAGCTTTCCTTAAATAATCCACTGAAGAGTGATGTTGACTATCAAAATTGTTAAAATTGTTAGAAACACTGACAAAGGATAAATGTCAAGCATTAATTGTACAATTACTTGTAAAACTAAGGCTAAATAAGGACTAAGAGGGAGAGAGTATATGTAATGCTTATGTGTTAAAATAGTATACATACAGTCAGTTTTGTAAATGGGAGGAGAATAAGGAAGGCATATGCAAATAAACTTTTGAATATGTTTTCAGTAAGCACATTGATGGTAGCATTAGTATTGGTATTCTGAGAATCTAGCGTATGTCACACGGGGTAAAACAAATGAATAGCTATGAGATTTTCTAATTTTATCATTTCTGTTTTCCTTAAGGACCATGAATCTTGGTGTAGAATAAGGAGATACAGATGTCGCAGAGAAGGTAGTTAATTAAAAATTCTATAATCTTTAATTTGAATTAGAAATAATAAGATACACTTATAAGGTATTTTATGTACACACACACATACTTACTAGCTCTATTCTCTAAAATGTTCTAAAAACAATGAGCACCTCAGAAGCAATGAGCATCACCAGCTTCTAGAGTCTGATATCGAAATACCATTTCTTGCTAAAATAAACCAGTCCTTCTTTTTTTTTTTTAAGATTGGCACCTGAGCTAACGTCTGTTGCCAATCTTTTTTTTCTTCTTCTTCTCCCCAAAGCCTTTCCAGTACACAGTTGTAAGTCCTTCTGGTTCTGCTATGTGCGATGCCACCTCAGCATGAGTGGTGCTAGGTCTATGTCCAGGATCTGAACTGGTGAAACCTTGGGCCACCAAAGTGGAGCGTGCAAACTTAACCAATCTTAACCAGTCCTTCTTGTGGAAGTGGCTGAGCCTGGGACATCTTGTCATACCACGTGGTGAGGAAACTGTCAAAGAATACTACGGCCACATCAAAAGGAATCAGCTATTCACTTGAAGAGATTCTCACTGGCTAAAGATGGGAGGATTTGAGTTTTAAACTAGTTAAATATAATGGATGAAAAGCCATAAAATATGTTTAAATCTATGAGTTCACAGTACTAGTACAAATAGTCATTTTCTGAGGAGGATGATAGAAAATCAACTCTTTATCACAATATTAATAACAAAGTAAATAAAGTTATACTTTTGAAATATAAAGACATGCAGAATTCATAGGCTGATATAGATTTTAGATAAACATAACTTTGATTGAGGCCTTATTATAGGAACAAACTATATGCATGTCTAAGGAGTGTTACGGGTTGAATTATGGCCCCCCCAGAAGATATGTCCAGGTCCTAACTTCTAGAACCTATAAACGTAACCTTATTTGGGAAAAGGATCTCTGCAGATGAAATCAAATTAAGGATCTTGAGGAGAGATCATCCTGGATTATCTTGGTTGGCCCTAAATCTACTGACAAGTATCCTTATAAGAGATAGAAGAGGAGAAGAAATAATACAGAGAATAAGGCCATGTGAAGACAGAAGCAGAGATTGGAGTTATGCAGCCACAAGCCAAGGAATGCCTGGAACCACTAGAAGCAGGAATAGGCAAGAGAGGATTATCCCCTAGAGTCTCCCCAGGGCTCAGCGCTACTGACACCAACACTTTCATTTTTGATGTCTGGCCTCAAGAATTGTGGGAGAATAAATTTCTGTTATTCTAAGCCACGCCGTTTGCGGCAATTTGTTACAGCAGCCACAGGAAACTGAATACAGGCAGCATAGCCTGACTTTTAAGGAGGGGACTAATTTCTAAATCTCCTAAATATAGGATGTAATAACAAATGTTAGCAGGTTTTTAAAATATGAATATAATTCAATAGATCTGCTGATTTTTTTATACCTTGAATAGTGTTATAAGGTTCAATTTTCCTATGGATTAAATTATAACTCATAAAATATTTCATATTATAATGCCAGAAATATTATAAATAATCTACAAAATAGGAATTAATCCTGTATTTAGCACCAGTGATAGAATGTGTTCTGCTAATTTAGAAACGGGGTTTGTCATTGTTAATAAAATTAAAATATTTGATTCAACCTCTACTTTTCTACTTTTTCTATTATTAAGCTAAGAAAGAGAATGCTTTCTCAGTATGCAGTGGGTTTGTTGGCCTACCTGGGAAAATTAGTGGTAAAAAACGTCACAGCAGGAAGGCTCAAGATTGAGGTATAGGAAGATCTGAGCCTATCTCCTCCAACAGATGTACCAAAATTACAACTACATTTAGAACAATTCTCTCTGAAAAAGACCTGAAGACTAGCTGAAGAGCTCTTCCACAACAAAGGATAAAAAGGCCACATCAAGATGGGTAAGATAGGCAGAGACATACTCTCACCAAACCCTGCCCCTGACATGGTGACCCAAAAGTTGGAGGGATATCACAAACAGGGAGCTTCTCCATGAGGAGTGAGGGGCTTCAGACCACACTAGACACCCCAACCCTGAGACCAACACTGGAGAGAAGAGCCCCCAAAATGTCTGATTTTTAAAACCAATGGGGCTTACATCCAGAAGACCTAGAGAGCTGTAGGAAACTGAGACTCTACTCTTTTTTTTTTTTTTAAGGAAGATTAGCCCTGAGCTAACATCAACATTTTGCTGAGGAAGACTGGCCTTGGGGTAACATCCATGCCCATCTTTCTCTACTTTATATGTTGGATGTCTGCCACAGCATGGCTTGACAAGTGATACATGGGTCTGCACCTGGGATCCAAACTGGTGAACCCTGGGCTGCCAAAGTGGAATGTGCAAGCTTTACTGCTGTGCCACCAGGCTGGCTCCTGAGACTCCACTCTTAAAGAGCTCACACACAGACTCACTCACCCCAGAATCCGGCACAGATGCAGCAGTTTGAAAAATCACCTAGACTATATGTGCAAAAGATTAATTAACTCATCTTCAAGCATCTGAGGAGGGCAAAGGTCTATTGGAACTCACTCGGGGAAGGGAGGTGCTGACAGGCACCATTTTTGCACTCTCCTTCTACCCTGCTGGCTTGGGGCTGGTGGGTGCCATTTTTAGCATGCTCCCCCCACATTGCTAGAGCCACTTGCCCCACCCAAACCCCACCAAACGTGGCCTGCCAGCCTGACCCAGCCCAGCACCCCACTATGACCCAGCCCCACCTTGCCAAATCTGGTGGGTGCATAAAGTCCACACAGGGGATGCCCCTTGAAGACCTGGCACTGGTGCCCAGGAGAGCTTGCATTTCTGGGCCCTACAGGACTGAAACAATTAGAGAGGAAGTTCTTGGCACACTACCACCCCCAGGGCACTGCATAGACAACAGACTGAAACACCCTCCAGTCTTCCTATGACCACTCCTTCAAGACTGGAAGAGATAGCTGTTTGACTTAAAGAAATCAACTCAGAGAGTCAAATGCAATGAAGAAACAAACGAATATGTTCCAAATGAAAAAAACAAGTTAAAACTCCACAAAAAACCTTAGGGAGACTGAGATAAGTAATTTACCTGATAAAGAATCCAAAGTAGTAGCCATAAAAATGCTCATCAATCTTGGGAGAAGAATGGATGAACACAGTGAGAATTCAACAACGAGATAGAAGTAAAGAAAGTTCCAAACAGAAGTCAGAGAGCTGAAGAATACAATAACTGAACTGAAAAGTACACTAAGGTATACAACAGCAGATTAGGTAAAGCAGAGGAGAGGACCAGTGATCTGGAAATCACGGTAGTGGAACTCACACAAACAGAGCAACAAAAAGAAAAGAGAATTTAAGAAAGCAAAGAAAGCATAAAGGACCTATGGGACAACATCAAGTGAAACAACATTCACATTATATGGGTAACAGAAGGAGAAGAGATAGAGAAAGGGACAGAAAAGTTACTTAAAGAAATATAGCTGAAAACTTCCCTAACCTGGAGAAGGAAACAGACATTCAGATCGAGAAAGCCAATAAAGTTCCAAATAAGACAAATCCAAGGCAATCCACAACAATCTACACCAAGACACATTATGATAAAAATGGCAAAAGTTAAAGACAAAAAGAGAATTTTAAAATTATCAAGAGAAAAACAACTTTTTATGGACAAGGGAACCCCCATAAGACTATCAGTAGGTTTTTCAGCTAAAACTTTGCAGGCCAGAAGGGAGTGGCACGTTCAAAGTGCTGAAAGCAAAGAACTTCCACCTAAGAATACTCTACTAGGCAAAGTTATTGTTCAGAGTTGAAGGAAAGATAAAGAATTCTCCAGACAAGCAAAAACTAAAGGAGTTCACAATCACTAAACTGGTCTTAGAAGAAATGTTAAAGGGACACCTCTAAGCTGAAAAGAAATGGCACTAATTAGTAACAAGAAAAATAAGAAACTAAAAATCTTACCAATAAAGCTAAGTATATAGTAAAGATAGTGGTCTAATCAATTACAAAGGTAATATGAAGGTTAAAAGATGAAAGTAGTAAAAACAACTATAACTACAACAATTAAAGGATACACAAAATAAAAAGATATAAAATATGATATCAAAACCTAAAATGTGGGAAGGGGGAGTAAAAAATGTAGAGTTTTAGAATGTGTTCAAACTTAACTTGCTATCAACTTAAAATGGACCAATGTATATACATATATATATACAGACTGATATATATGAGCTTCATGATAATCACAAAGCAAAAACCTACAGCTTATACATAAAAGATAATGAGAATGGAATATAAACAAAACACTAAAGAAAATCATCAAACCACACGGAAAGATAGCAAAAGAAAAAGAAAAGAACAGAGAGGAACTCTCTGTACAAAACAACCAGAAAATAACTAAAAAAATGGCAATAAGTACATACCTATATATAGTTACTTTAAATGTAAATGGACCAAATTCTCCAATCAAAAGACATAGGGTGGCTGAATTGATTAAAAAAAAAAAAAAAGACCTGTATACTATGCTGCTTACAAGAGACACTTCAGATCTAAAGACACACACAGCTTGCAAGTGAGAAAAGGGAGAAAGATATTCTATGCAATTGGAAATGAAAAAAAAATCTACGGTAGCAATACTTAGATGAAATAGACTTTAAAACAAAGATTATATGAAGAGAAAAAGCAGGACATTGAATAATAAAAAAGAGATCAATCATAGCTTCTTTTGAGAATTAAAAAAGAATTAAAAGTTTGTCAGTGACCACCATAAAGACAAGTCTGTGTTAAAAGAAAAGCAGTTAATCAAAAAGAGAAATGTGAGGCTCTACATATCAATGGAATCATTACCAGTAAGGCTATCATAAAAACTCATAGAAGTAGCATACTAAGGGAGAAACAAGCTTAGTGTCAGAAGAGAATCAGGGAGAGAAATTCAGACAGAGCTGATCTGGATTAATTTACCAGATTAAATGGCATGATTCAATCCTATTTTTGCATAGTCCACTTTTTCCCATTTTCTAATAGAACGTTCTTTAGCATTTTTTAAAAGACAATTTTTTAGAGTAATTTTAGGTTTACGGTAAAATTAAGATGAAGGTACAAAGATTTCTTATATACTCCCTGTCTCCATACATGCATAGCCTCCCCCATTATCAACATCAGTCACCAGAGTGGCACAATTTTTACCAAGGATGAACCTGCACTGACATATCATTATCATCCATAATTCCTAGTTTACATTATGATTTACTTTTGGTGTTGTACATTCTATGGGCTGGAACAAATGTATATTGACATATATCCATCATTATAATAGCATACAGAACATTTTCATTGCCCTAAAAATCTTCTGTGCTGTCCCTATTTATCGCTCCTCCTTCCCCTATCCCTGGCAATGACTGAACTTTTTATTGTCTCCATAGTTTTGCCTTTTCAGAATGCTACTTAGTTGCAGGCACATAGTGTGTAGCATTTTCAGATCACCTTTTTTCTTTAGTAATATGCATTTAAAGTTTCTCCCTTTCCTTTTGTGCTTTGACAGCTCATTTCTTCTTAGCACTGAATAATATTTTATTCTATGGATTACCACAGTTTATTTATCCTTTAACCTACTGGACATCTTGGTTGCTTCCAAGTTTTGACAATTATGCATAAATGTGTACGGATACACATCTGTCTTCAGGTTTTTGTGTGGCCATAAGTTTTCAAATCCTATGGGTATTTACCAAGGAGTGCAATTACTGGATCATATGGTAAGAGTAAATTTCGTTTTGTAAAAAACTACCAAATTGTCTTAAAGTGGCTGGACAATTTTGCACTTCACCAGTAATTTACAAGACTGCCTGTTCCTCCACATCCTTGCCAGCATTTGGGGTCCTCAGTGTTCTGGTTTGGGGCATTATAATAGATGTGTAGTGATATTTCATTGTTGTTTTAATTTGCAATTTTCTGATGATTTGTGATGTAGAGCATCTTTTCATATGCTTATTTGCAATCTGTATATCATCTTTTTTTTTTTTTGGTGGGAAAGATTCACCCTGAGCTAACATCTGCTGCAAATCATCCTCTCTTTTTCTTTTTCTCTGCCCAAAGCCTCAGTACATACTTGTATATTCTAGTTGTAGGTTCTTCTAGTTCTTCTATGTGAGTTGCCACCACAGCATGGCTGCTGACATATGAGTGATGTGGTTCTGTGCCCAGGAACTGAACCTGGACCACTGAAGCAGAGTGCCCTGATGTTTAACCACTAGGCCATCAGGGCTGACTCTGTATATCTTCTTTGGTGGGGTATCTGTTAGCATCTTGGCCTATTTTTAAATTGAATTGTTGGTTTTCTGATTGTTAAGTTTTAAAAGTTCAATGTGCATTTTAAATAACAGTTCTTTATGATGTTATGTTTTGCAAACATTTCTCTCAGTCTGTGGCTTGTCTTCTTCTTCTCTTGACATTGTCTTTCACAGAGCAGAAATTTTAGATTTTAATGAAGTCCAATTTATCAATTATTTCTTTAAGAGATTTTGTCTTTGGTGTGTATCTAAAAAGGCATCACCATACCCAAGGTCTCCTAGGTTTTCTCCTGTGTTATTTTCTATGATGTCTATAATTTTGTGTTTTATATTTAGGTCTGTGAAAAATTTTGAGTTAAGTTTTGTGAAGGGTATAAGTTCTGTGTTGAGATTCATTTGTTTGTATGTGGATGTCCAGTTGTTTCAGTGCCATTTGTGGGAGAGACTATCTTTGCTCTATTGCATTGCCTTTACTCCTTTGTCAAAAATCAGTTGACTATATTTATGTGGGTCTGTTTCTGGGCTCTCTATTCTGTTCCTTTGATCTGTTTGTTTTTTCTTTTGCCAATAGCACACTGTTTCGATTACTATAGATTTATGGAAAGTCTTGAAGTTAGATAGTGTCAGTCCTCCAATTTTGATCTCCTTCAATATTGTGGTGCCTATTCTGGGTCTTTTGCCTCTCTCTATAAACTTTAGAATAAATTGGTCAATATCCATAAAATATCTTGCTGGTATTTTGATTGGTATTGCATTGAATCTATAGGTCAAGTTGGAAAGATCTTACATTCTTGATCATATTGAGTCTTCCTATCCATAAACATGAATTATCTCTCCATTTATTTACCTCTTTGATTTTATTCATCAGAGTTTTGTAGTTTTCCTTACATAGACATTGTACATATTTTATTAAATTTATACCTAAGTATTTCATTTTAGGGATGACAGTGTAAAAGGTATTGTGTTTTTAATTTCAAATTCCACTTGTTCATTGTTGATATATAGGAAAACAATTGAATTTTTCATATGAACCTTGTATCTTGCAACCCTACTAGAATCACTTATTAGCTCTATTATTTGTTGACTTTTTTGAATTTTCCACATAGATAATAATGTCATCTTTAAAGAAAAACAGTTTTATATCTTCCTTCCCAATTTGAATATGTTTTATTTCCTTTTAGTAATATGTGCTCTTTTTTTCTTAGTTAGCCTTGCAATTACATCAGATTTTTGTGTGTGTGAGGAAGATTATCCCTAAGCTGACATCTGCCATCAATCCTCCTCGTTTTGCTGAGGAAAGTTGGCCCTGAGCTAACATCTGTGTCCATCTTCCTCTATTTTATATGTGGGAAGCCTGCGACAGCAATGCTTGATAAGCGGTGCATAGGTCTGCACCTGGGATCTGAACTGGCAAACCTTGAGCTACTGAAGCTTAGCATACAAACTTAGCCACTACATCACTGGGCTGGCCCATCAGTTTTATTGGTTTTTGCCACACATAGTTTTATGCTCTGTTTGGCACATACATGTTAAGAATTGTTCTGTCTTCTCAGAGAACTGATCCATTTGTTATTACATAATGCCCTTCATCTCTCATAAGTTTCCTTGCTTTGAAGTCTGTTTTGTCTGAAATTAATATAGCAACTCCTGCTTTATTTTGTTTAGCCTGATATATTTTTTCTATTCATTTACTTTTAATTTACATGTTTCTTTATTTTTTAAGTGGATTTCTTGTAGGCAACATACAATTGACGGGAGTATTTTTTTACCTACTCTGACAATCTCTATCTTTTATTTATTTATTTTTTTGGTGAGGAAGATTGGTCCTGAGCTAACATCTGTTGCCAATCCTCCTCTTTTTGCTTGAGGAAGATTGTTGCTGAGCTAACATGTGTACCAATCGTCCTCTATTTATGTGGGATGCTGCCACAGCTTGGCTTGATGAGTGGTACTAGGTCTATGCCTGGGATCTGAACCTGCAAATCCTGGGCCGCTGAAGTGGAGCATGTAAAGTTAAGCATTACACCACCAGGCGGGCCCCTGACAATCTCTGTCTTTTAATTGGTGCTTTTAGACCATTGGTATTCAAAGTGATTATATATACAGTATTTATCCACTATATTTGTTGCTGTTTTCTATTTGTTGTCTTTGTAGTATGTTCCTATTTTTGTCTGCCACACTACTGCCTTCTGTGGTTTTAATTGAGCATTTTATATGCTCACATTTTCTACTGGATCTCATTTCCTCTCCATTCTTATCATGTCAGTTATACTTTCTTTGTTCTTTTCTTTAGTGGTTGCCCTAGAGTTTGCAATATGCATTTACAACTAATCAAAGTCCATTTCAAATAACATTATACTACTTCCTGGGTAGTGTGAATACCTTATAATAACCAAATAATCCTAATTCCTTCCTCCCATCCCTTGTATCATTGCTGTCATTCATTTAATTTATTTATAAGCATACAAAAGCATATATATATATATATATATGAACATATAAAGACTTGTGCATGAATGTCCATGACAACTTTATTTGCAATACCTAAAAATTAGAAATAACTCAAAAGAACAACTGCTGAATGAATTCATAAATAAAGGTATATTGATACAGTGGAACAATACTCAGTGATAAGAGAATGGGCTACTAATATATGAAACAACATGAATGAAACTCAAGGTGGTTTTGCTGAGTAGAAGAAGCCAGACTAAAAAATAGTACAGATCTTTCTTGACTTCAGTGGGGTTTTGTCCTGATAAACAGATCATAATTTGAAAATATCATAAGTTGAAAATGAATTTAATACACCTAACCTATCGAACATCATAGCTTAGTCTAGCCTGCATTAAACATGTTCAGAACACTTATATTAACCTACAGTTGGGCGAAATCATCTAACACAAAGCCTATTTTATAATAAAGTATTGAATATCTCATGTGATTTATTGAATATTTTTCTGAAAGGGAGAAACAGAATGGCTAATGGGTACAGAATGGTTGTAAGTGTATTGGTTGTTTACCCTCATGATCACATGGCTGAATGGGAGCTGCAGCTCGCTCCTGCTGCCCAGAATCAAGAGAGAGTATCATACCAGATATCTCCAGCCTTGGGAAAAGATCAAAATTTAAAGTACAGTTTCTACTTGAATGTGTATGACTTTCACACTATGATAAAGTTGAAAAATCGTAAGTCGAACCATCATAAATTGGGAACTGTCTGTACACACTATAAGATTCCATTGATATAAAAATCTAGAGAATGCAAACTAATCTACAGTGATAGAAAGTATATCAGTTTATATCAGGGGAGCCAGGCAGTGGGAGGTACAGGAGGAAGGGTGTAGTGTAGGCCCTGACAGTTGGCTTTTCTTTTTTTGTAATGCAAGTGCCTAATTTAAGCTTTGATTGCAGAGGCATCTACTTCAAAATGGCTATCTTGAACAAACACTTTGCCATCAGAGGACTAGATAAAGAGCCAGGGCACCTCCCCTCCCTGAGGCTCCTTGGTTGATTTTAACTGACCATTTGCACTGCTTGTTTTTTGTCTTCCAGGACTTTAAATTCCTGCTGTTACATTTTAAATTTAACAATATGGAGTGAGCCCAAGAAACACTAGGCCCTTACCCTTGACCCCCAAAAAAGCAGAACCCCAGGTTTGCTCACTCTGGCTCTCCCTGTGACCTCTCTGTGTGCCCCCAGGCATGCCTTGTATGCTCCAGGACCTGTAAGGAATAAATAGTTTTTTGCCAAAGTTTCCTGATAGTTATTGCTGCAGGGTGTCTTGAAATCATCATAAGAACTACAAGGGTCAGTGCAGCCTCAACACTGGTTTGGAAAAGGGAGATGTCTATGGGAAGCTCACCTGGGCCCATGTGAGTGCCCCTAGACATTTCTAGCCAATAGCATAGGCTATTGACAGGCTGAGATAGGCACAAAACAGAAGGAAAAGTAATTAATTACAAATGTAAAGGTACCTGAAGAAACTATTAGGGGTGATAGATATGTAGTCTATCTGGATTGTGGTGATGATTTCACTGGTATGTACATATATCACAGTTTAGCAACTGGACATTCTTAATAAGTGCTATTCATTATATGTTAATTATAATCCAAGAAAGCAAAAGAAAAGAAATAAAAAGAAAGAAGAATGGAATGGTTGATTAGTAACTCTTGAGTCCTAGAAAGATATTTACTGCTACGTTACAAAAGTGTAGCCATTACATTAAAGGGAACTTTATGATGTTAATTTTAGCTGCTGTCTTGTTTGATTACATGTATATTAGTTCCATTCTTTGAGACATTTCTCTTTACTCTATTTTGATTGTTTCTAATTTATGAAATGTTTACCTCATGTGTAGGGATTCCTCTGACTCTTTCTTCTCATTGTGCCCCAAACTCCATCTCATTTATTTGGATTCCATAGGCTTACTTGCGTTTTAACTCTACTGCACTAGCTGGAAGTACAAAAAATATGCAGGAAAATATTTCATTCAACCAATGGCTTCAGTACAGGTAGAAGTGATAAAACAATGTTTCATAAAAGATTTCTGAGAGAAGTCACTGTGACCAGAGGATTACTGTATTCTTGAAGATTATTCAGCCTGCACCATGTGGAATTAGCCATCAACTAGGAGAAAGAAGATTGTTTCTGCTTGCTTCTTGACATTAGAACTGTCTGACATTTGACATCTCGCCATTTATTGTCAAGGAAATTCTCAGCTGGAAAGTTGGTCTTTTAGCGTTTTACTGACCCTCTGAGACCTAAAGTTAAATCTAATGACATTTTCTGAGTGTGCTTCTTTCCATTCAAACTGATTCTATCTCTCCTGGAGAACTATTTGAGTTTCTTCCATTTTTTTCTTTCAAATATATACCAGATAAATATAATTTTATTTTTTAACATGTATGGGAGTAATGCCCGTAAAAATTCTTGTGGAATGAATTTATAATTGACTCTGAAGGCTAGAATGTTAGTGCATGAAAGACAAGGACATTATAATTGTACAATTATAATTGACATCCTTTAATTTCAAAATTTAATCAAAATAATTTTTATTGTCACCACAAAGTGAGTGTTTGAGGAGTTTGATTATTATTTTGAACAGTCCGTTCTTTAACAGGAAAAAATCCTATAGTTGGGTCTACATGTTCATTGAAAATCATCCTTCTCAGAATGTTATTGTTAGCTACCATTAAAAGTCTACTATGTATAAGTCAACTAGCCTAAATTCTTTATGGATCTAATCTAATTTAACCTTTTCAAGGATCTTGCTTAGAAACTCATTTTAAAATGAGGGTAGTATGGGACCTAAAGGAACTTCTTGCCCAATATGTTTCATAGGCTCACAAAATATATATTCAAGTTGTTGTTGAACTAAACATTTTCATATACAATATTTAAGTAATTTTAAGAAGTTATGGGTGAGGTGAATAATTCAGGTAAAATTTTCAAATAAAATATGCATAGATATATATTTAATTATTACTGGGCAATTTTTTTATTGTTTATATTCTAGTTAGGAGGCAGTGTAACAAATTACCTCAAAACTTCATGGCATAAAACAAACAATCACTATGTTTATGGATTCTATAGACTAGGAATTTGAACAGGGCATAGTAGGCATGGCTTCTCTTTGTTGCTGTCTGGAACCTCAACTGGAAGACATCAATGCTAGAGGCAGGAATCATAAAAGCTCATTCACTCACACGTCTGGCAGTTGATGCTGGGGGTCTGCTGAGACTGTTGATAGAGACAGAGAAAGAGACAGACATAGATAGAGGTGTGTGTGTGAGAGAGAAAGAGAGAAAGAAAGAGAGAGAGACACTAAGCTATACCCTCTATGACGTAGCCTGAAATTTACATAGCATCGTTTCTGTCAGTCTCTTCATTGGCTTCTGTGGCAAAGACTGCCAGCTTTTCTCCAAATTCGTGTTCTCCAATTCTTCCTGGGCTTCCTAACTTCCTACCAGTCAGATGTGAACCCTGTGACTGAAATATAACCAGTGGAATGGGAGTAAAACACACCTGTACCACTTCAAGACTTATCCCTTAAAACTTTTTATTTTTATTTTTTTATTGAGATTATGATAGTTTACAACATTGTGAAATTTCAGTTGTACATTAGTATTTATCAATCATCTTATAGTTGCACCCCTTCAGCTTTTGTGCCCACCCCCCCACCCCATTTTCCCCTGGTAACTACTAAATAGTTTTCTTTGGCAAGTGTTTGTTTATCTTCAAGAAATGAGTGAAATCATACAGTGTTCGTCTTTCTCTATCTGGCTTATTTCTCTTAACGTAATGCCCTCAAGTTCCATCTATGTTGTTGTGAATGGGACAGTTTTGTCATTTTTTATGGCTGAGTAGTCTTTCATTGTGTGTATATATATATATATATACCATATCTTCTTTATCCAATCATCAGTCTATGAGCTCTTAGGTTGCTCCCATGTCTTGGCTATTGTGAATAATGCTGCAATGAACATAAGGGTGCATAAGTCTCTTTGAATTGCTGATTTCAAGTTCTTTGGATAGATATCCAGTAATGAGATGGCTGGGTCTTATGGTATTTCTTTTTTATTTTTTTTCTGAGGAACATTAGCCCTGAGCTTACTACTGCCAATCCTCCTCTTTTTTCTGAGGAAGACTGGCCCTGAGCTAACATCTGTGCCCATCTTCCTCTACTTTATACGTGGGACACCTACCACAGCATGGCTTTTGCCAAGTGGTGCCATGTCCACACCCGGGGTACGAACTGGTGAACCCCGGGCCGCTGAGAAGAAGAACATGCAAACTTAACCTCTGTGCCACCAGGCCGGCCCCTCTTATGGTATTTCTGTTTTTAGTTTTTTGAGAAATCTCCATATTGCTTTCCACAGTGGCTGTGCCAGTTTACCTTCCCACCAACAGTGTATGAAGGTTCCCTTTTCTCCACAACCTCGCCAACATTTGTTTTTTTGTCTTCATTATTATAGCCATTCTACCAGGTATAAGGTGATATCTCAGTGTAGTTTTGATTTGCATTTCCCTGATGATCAGTGATGTTGAGCATCTTTTCATGTGCCTATTGGCCATCTGTATATCTTCTTTGGAGAAATGTGTGTTAATATCTTCTGGCCATTTTTTGTTGTTGAGTTGTGTGAGTTGTTTATATATTGTGGAGATTAACACTTTGTCAGATACATGATTTGCAAGTATTTTTTCCAAGTTGGTGGGTTGTCTTTTCATTTCAATCCTGGTTTCCCTTGCCTTGTAGAAGCTCTTTAGTCTGATGAAGTCCTACTTGTTTACTTTTTCTTTTGTTTCCCTTGTCCAAGAAGATATGGTGTCCGAAAATATCCTTTTAAGACCAATGTCAAAGAGTGTATTGCCTATATTTTCTTCTAGAATTTTTATGGTTTCAGGTCTTACATTCAAGTATTTGATACATTTTGAGTTTATTTCTTTGAATGGTGTAAGAAAAAGATCTAGTTTCATTCTTTTGCATGTGGCTATCCAGTTTTCCCAACACCATTTATTGAAGGGACTTTCCTTTCTCCATTGTATGTTCCATGCTCCTTTGTTGACAATTAGCTGACCCTAGATGTGTGGTTTTATTTCTGGGCTTTCAATGCTGTTCCATTGATCTGTGTGCCTGTTTTTGTACCAGTACCATGGTGTTTTGATTACTATAGCTTTGTAGTATATTTTGAAGACAGAGATTGTGATGTCTCCAGCTTTGTTCTTTTTACTCAGGATTGCTTTAGCCACTTGGGATTATGTGAATTTTAGGATTCTTTGTTCAATTTCTGTGAATAATGTCATTTGGATTCTGATTGAGATTGCACTGAATCTGTAGATTGCTTTAGGTAGTATGGACATTTTACTATGTTTTTTCTTACAATCCATGTGCTTGGACTGTCTTTCCATTTCTTTATATCGTCATCAATTTGTTTCAGAAAAGTCTTGTAGTTTTCATTGTAAAGGTCTTTGACTTCCTGGGTTAAATTTATTCCAAGATATTTTATTCTTTTTGTTGCAATTGTGAATGGGATTGTATTATTGAATTCTCTCTCTAGTAGTTTGTTATTAGAGTATATAAATGCAACTGACTTATGTAAGTTGATTCTCTTAAAATTTTTATGACCACTACTCCTTGTGCTAATCCTCTTCCAGGCTGGAATGTATTAAATCTTCAGGGTAACTTTGAAGTCACATGTGAATGAATACTGACTCTCCATCAGCCTTGGACCCCCAATAACTGCACTGAGGACAGCCCCCATTAACTCTGAAGCCTACCGAGTATTGTTATGAGAGGAAGAAAGTAGCTTCTATTCTGTCTGATCCACTATACATTTTTGGACCTATTTCCTATAGCAGTTACCATATCACACATAGCCAGCATAGTAATTGGCAAGGAGTTGGTGCTAACTAAATATTTTAGACTGAATAAAAACCTATTTTCACCACCAGTCAACATTATACGTAATGATTAAAATCCATGGATATTCCTACTATAGTTACAAATATGGCAAAAGTGACTTCTTTTGGCAAAGTTGCTTAAAATTGTTCCAAAAATTCTAACAAATGCTATTAAGAAAAACAAGAAATTAAATATATAGTCATTGGAAAGAAAAAAAAACAAAATAACATTACAAGTGCATAATAGGACTACTTAGAAAACTCAATGGAAGAAACTAATTAATAAAACTAAGAGTACAATGAGACAGCTTTTAAAAATAAATATTAAAATTTGATAGTTGTTCTACAATGATTGAAAATATAGTTTTCAGAATACATAAATTAAAAATATTTCATTCATACTAAAAACACAAATTTTAAATACTCAAAGATAAGTTTTAATAAGAATAGACCTACAAAGGTTTGTGAAAATTGTATCTCGAGCATATTTTAATATGTAATCAAAATAGTATCAGATTATATGTTAAAAGATAATTTGTAAATCTACATTTAAAACCTAAAATTTACTTTAAAATTACTGTTCACATTTCCCAGGATAGCAAAGTGTAATCCTATAGGTGAAAGAGCAAATCAAGTTCCTATTACAAAGTGGAACAAAGCGAGAGGAAAAAAATTCTGCTAAATGAGAGAGTAGCTCTATCCACACTGAGAAGAAAAAAAAGAAAACTGCTCTTTGATTCCTGGAAAAGATTTGTTACTAACCCAATTAAGTTTATTTCTTTAAGCTAAATCTTAGCGAGACCAAAGTTGTGTCATTTTTCTTTCCAGGGGTTAAATGATATAGTTTAGAAAACAACTGAAAAAGATTTTGATTCCAAAAGCAATGCGAATCAGCAATAGGGAACACTTTTGGGATCACTTCTTTGTTTTGGTGAAGGTTTCTGGGTATGTACATAGCCCCATGTGCAGTCCAAAGATCTTGAAAACAGAGCAGCTATAAATGATATTTCAGGCAAGAGAAAAAATATTTCTTGTATCACATGTAAAGACTTTAAAAAGCTTCTTTCTATGCTAACCAACAGATCTAGAAATTGCACGGATAAACTTTACTGAGTCATTCAGTAAATTGTACTGAACCATTCTAATTACCATTTAATGACTACTCTTAAAATCGAATTTGTCAAAGATAAGCAATATGTCTGGGTGATAGCTGGAGAGAAATTTTGATTGTGGATCAATTTCCTTTATTTGCTAGAATAAAAACTTTCACTGACTGAGAAGAATAAATCTAAAGATGAAGTCTGAAGCACTTTCAATAATCATACTATCCCTGGCACCTTGATTTCTTCTGTATAAAGTTTACCTTTATTACTTTTCCTTATGGATATATTCACAGTTGTTTTCTTACATGAAAGAAAAGTTGGTGTAATAAGAAGGATCTTTAAATAGAATTTAAAAAATCTGGCTTTGGATATAGTTTGACTGCTTAGTAGCTCTTGAATTGGGCACCTAATTTGAACCCTCTTAGCTTCAGTTTTTCAGTTTACAAAATGAGACTGCCAATCTACCTCATATTATTACTGTAAGGGTCTATTGAGATACCTATTAGGAAATTTCTTTGTTAATTATAACATGCCACATGATATGATTGTAAGTAAGTAGTAAGATCATGTTTAATAGGGAGTTCTGTCCCTATGACCTTGTGCCTGCAGCATCTCTCAGTGTTCCCTACACCAGTTGTGTTCATCCTTCCACTGGCCTCTGGAGAGTCATGCCTGATACAACCTATTATTGTTGCAGGCTCTGTTTCTTCTTTCATCAGCTTTGAGACACTTGGCTCCAAATGGTAATTGCCTGCTCCACTGGTCTGCCAAAAGATACAGTTTCCAAGCAGTCAATGTCTATGCAGCCTGTTTGAAATTCTCCCACAGCAAATCTTAAGAATGTTTCATCAATCTTTCCTGCCAACAGCTATTCTACTTTAGTCCAGCACACAGGAAGTGAGTGGGTATCTTACTGGCATTGAACCTGCACAAATGTCTTGCCTACAGGAACTGTGCTGCAGCCTATGGAGTTGCAATATGGTTGAATTTAATTCATTCTAAGAAGCCACTCTAGTCAATCCTGGCAAGTTCATAATGCCAAGTTTGGCACATGGCATGTGCTAATTTATGAGCTTCTTACGGGTTCATGATGCCTAAGAAAGTGCTGATCTCACTGTGGATATTTAATTAAAATTTTGGTTCATTGATAATTTATATGAAAAATGGTAAATAGTAGATTTCAGAAGACTTTATCTTGAACTTAGAGATAATAAAAGTAACTGAAATTTATTGAGCACTTATGTCAGATATTTATAAGTACATTATGCATTGAAACTTATTTTTATTCTCTTAGTCTATAATTGTGTGGGTTTTCTGATAAGAAAACTTAGGCATACAGCTTTCAAAGAATGTGTTTCACAAAGCTAACAAAGAATATACCCTGGATTTGTACAGAGAAGATCTGTCTCTGAACCTGGGCTATTAATCACTTCACCATTATACCTTCTGACCATTTTAGTAAGCATGACAATGGAGAGGTGTCTAAACATTGGAATGAATATTTGAAAAGAAAAAGCATTATATGAACTTCTCCTAATACATACTATGGTAAAAGAGAATTAAGGCCTCAGAGCTGTTTCTGGGACTACGGGTCTTGTATGTATGTATTTTTTTAAGATTGGTGCCTGAGCTAACATCTACTGTGAATCTTCTTTTTATTTTCCCTTCTCCCAATGCCCCCCAGTACACAGTTGTAGATTCTAGTTGTAGGTCCTTCTGGCTCTGCTTTGTGGGATGCCACGTCAGTATGGCATGATGAGTGGTGCCAGGTCCATGCCCAGGATCAGAACCAGCAAAATCCTGGGCTACTGAAGCAGAGTGCCTGAACTTAACCATTGGGCCATGTGGTTGGCCCCTGGGTCTTGTATTTAAGTGTGTGTATTTAAGTATATAATTTGGGGAATTAAAATGTGCAATGGGGCCAGCCCTGTGGCTCAGTGGTTAAATTTGGGCACTCTGCTTCAGTGGTCCAGGGTTTCAATGGTTCGGATCCTGAGCGCAGACATGGCACCACTCATCAGGCTATGCTGAGACGGCATCCTACATAGTACAACCAGAGGCACTCACAACTAGAATATACAACTTTGTACGGGCGGACTTTGGGGAGAAGACGAAGAAAAAAAAAAAAAACAAAGAAGAAGATTGGCAATAAGTGTTAGCTCAAGTGCCAATCTTTAAAAAACAAAAAAAAATGTGCAATGCCACTCATTTTCTCAGGAAAGTTATTTCATTCTTTCTGAGAAAGTGAGTTGAATGAAACAGTGCATAATAGTATAATAATTTAATTACTCCACACTAAAGAGTATCATTTAGGGGAGTTTAACCACATATTTAAGTCAAATTGGGAGAGGTCTCTCTCTCAATTTGGGAAGAGCAACATAAGTAGCCATGAGATTAAATGGCTTAACATCAGTTGACCGGGGAGGTTGAGCATGAGGAGTCAACAAGACCCAGGTTAATAACAACCTGAATCTCTAGAAAACATAAGGAAGGATTATTGGAGCCTGGGTCACTGTTGACCATGGCCACATTGGAGTAACAGTGTTAGCATGCAGTAATGTAGCACTTCCCAGAGGCAGAAAGGGTGACGACATCAACAGTCATGTTATGAAGTTTTCCATGATACAACAGAGCAGACATCAGCATCAATAGAGAAAAAAAACATAAAGATTATTTAGGATAATGTGTGAATAACTTAGAACTCTGCACAAAATTGGAAGGGGTACCCACAGCCAACATCATACTCAACAGTGAAAAACTGAAAGCCATTCCTCCAAAAACAGGAGCAAGACAAGTGTGCCCACTCTCATCACTCTTATTCAACATAGTACTGGAGCTTTTGGCCAGAGCAATTAGGCAAGAAAAAGAAATAAAAGATATCCAAATTGGCAAGGAAGAAGTGAAACTCTCACTGTTTGCACATGACATGGTTCTATATATAGAAAACCCTAAAGAATCCATAGGAAAACTATTAGAAATAATCAACAACTACAGCAAAGTTACAGTGTACAAAATCAACTTACAAAAATCAGTTGCAGGGCCAGCCAAGTGGCATAGTGGTTAAGTTCACATGCTCTGCCTTGGCTACCGGGGGTTTGGGGGTTTGAATCCCTGGTGCAGACCTATACACTGCTCATCAAGCCATGCTGTGGTGGTGTCCCATATACAAAATAGAGGAAGACTGGCACACATGTTAGCTCAAGGAGAATCTTCCTCAAGCAAAAAGAGGAAGATTGGCAACAGATGCTAGCTCAGGGCCAGTCTTCCTCATCAAAAAAAAAGAACAGTTGCATTTCCATACTCTAATAACAAACTAACAGAAAGAGAAATCAACAATACAATCCCATTTGCAATCGCAACAAAAAGAATAAAATATATAGGAATAAATTTAACCAAGGAGGTGAAAGACCTATACAATGGAAACTATAAGACATTATTGAAAGAGATCAATGATGACATAAAGAAATGGAAAGATATTTCATGTACATAGATTGGAAGAATAAACATAGTTCAAATGTCCATATAGCCTAAAGCAATCTACAGATCCAAAGCAATCCCAATTAGAATCCCAATGATATTCTTCATGGAAATAGAACAAAGAATCTTAAAATTTATATGGAACAACAAAACACCATGAATACCTAAAGCAATCATGAGAAAAAACGAATAAAGCTGGAGGCATCACAATCCATGACTTCAAAATATACTACAAAGCTATAGTGATCAAAACAGCATGGTTCTAGCACAAAAACAGACACACAGACCAATGGAACATAATGAAGAGCCCAAAAGTAAAACCACACAACAATGGGCAGCTAGTCTTTGACAAAGGAGACAAGAACATACAATAGATAAAGGAAAGTCTCTTCAATAAATAGTGTTGGAAAACTGGACAGCCACATGCAGAAGAATGAAAGTAGACCATTATCTTACACCATACACAAAAATTAACTCAAAGTAGATTACAGACTTGAAGGTGAGACTGGAAACCATAAACTCCTCGCAGAAAATATAGGCAATACACTCTTTGACATCACGCTTAGAAGCATCTTTTTGAATACCATGTCTTCTCAGGCAAGGGAAACAAAAGAAAAAAATAAACAAATGGGAGTACATCAAACTAAAGAGGTTTGGCAAGGCAAAGGAAACTAGGAACAAAATGAAAAGGCAACCCACCAACTGGGAGAAAATATTTGCAAGTCATATGTCTGACAAGGATTTAATCTCCAAAATATATAAAGAACTCATACAACTCAACAACAAAAAAACAAGCAACCCGATCAAAAAGTGGGCCGAGAATATGAACAGACATTTTTACAAAGAAGATATACAGATGGCCAACAGACATGTGAAAAGATGTTCAACAACGCTAATCATTAGGTAAATGCAAATCAAAACTACAATGAGATATCACCTTACACCTGTCAGAGTGTCTATAATTACCAAGGCAAAAAATAATGAATGTTAGAGAGCATGTGGAAAAAAGGGAACCCTCACACATTGCTGGTGAGAATGCAGACTGGTGCAGCCACTATGGAAAACAGTACGGAGACTTCTCAAAAAATTCAAAATAGAAACACCATATGACTCACTATCCTGCTTCTGGGTATCTATCCAAAGAACTTGACATCAATGATTCAAGGGTCTTATGTACCCCTATGTTGATTTTGGCAATTCACAATAGCCAAGACGTGGAAGCAACAAAAGTGCCCATGGACTGATGAAAATGTGGTATACACATGCAATGGAATAGTACTCAGCCATAGAAAAGACAAAATTGTCCCATTTGCAACAAAATGGATGGATCTTGAGGGTACTATGTTGAGTGAAATAAGCCAAACAGAGAAAGACAAACACTGCATGATTTCACTCATATGTGGAAGATAAACAAATGCACTAAGAGAACAGATTAGTGGGCACCAGAGGGGAATGGCATTGGGGGTTGGTATTAGGGGTAAAGGGGCATATGTATATGGTGACTCACAAATAATAATGTACATCTGAAATTTCACAATTTTAAAAACTATTATGACCTCAATAAAATAGTGATAAATAAAAAGGGAAGGGATAACATGACTTGGGTTTCTGGTACCTCATGACTGGAGTTCTCAACAATAAAGTCTACCTTCTATTTCCTTTTTTATATTTTATATTAACTATATACATCTATCAAAATTTTCTTTCAGGTTGAGAAACCAACTTTTATATATACATAAAAGGGAAAATGAGAAAACCTGCATGCTAGTTGATCTATTTTCTTATTTATGTATTGAAGTTGATTAATTTATCCAGCAACATGAAGCTACATTATAATCTTACTTACTTGTTATGTTAAAAAATAATCCACTTGAAAAAATCTAAGAATGCAATTCTTCATATAAGAAATAATATTGAGTATGCGGGCAAAATATTTTGTTAAATCAATAATATAACCAACAGTTGAATATGAGCTTTAATATATTTCTATTTTTCAACAATCTCAAAAGTAATTCAGGACAAAAATTTTTCCCTTTTGGGTAGCAAACTATTGCTGTTTTTGCTGAAACTTACTTAGGTGTTCCATTATCTATATCTTTTTTTCTAGGTTACTTGCAAGATGGTAAGTTAAAATGTAGTATCCCAACTCTACTATTTTCTCAAACAATCACCAAAGAGATAAATAGTAGAAAAGACACAAGCATGTGACAAGCAACACAATTGCTCACGTTGTTCTTTGCAAAGGCATATTTTTTTTCTTAAAAGTTTATATGCTTGGTCTGTTTCAAGTAAAATGCACAGAATAAGGCAACCTCTTTGTTCAGAGAAAAAAATGAGTGAGGATAACAAAAACTATTAAGTCTGCCTTGCTCCTGAATTGATAAGGTAAGTAAAAAAAATTCTTCTCAACTCTACTGATTTTCCAGGTTGAGCATGACTATGCCATTTAAATAAGAAAGGTAAGAGTTTTGGAGCTATTATCAAATCTTATAAAAGCTATCAATTCAATTCTCTTCTATTTTTTTATTGTATTGAATCAATTGTTGTGGTTGCATAGCATTAGGTGTGGTTCATGGAGTTATGAGAAAAGTTAAATCTTGGAAACAATGAGATCAACATTAATCAGATATATTCTTATCTAAGTACGAAAACTATGGAGTTTTAGAGAAAGGAAAGACTAGTTTGGGATGGGTAGGATCTGAGAACTTTTCCTGGAGGAGATATTCCTTGAGAAGAACTTGAAGGCAAGTATGGATTTCCCTAGTAGCTATGGATTAACCCTAGCTACCATATAAAGATGAGTAGAAATCAATCTATGAAAATATATAGAATATCTGAAGCTAGATTGGAAAACAAAGGCTTTAAGAACAGAAAACTACGGTTTTTAGCTCTAATACTTCTAGTTATGTGAGCTGGAAAAATCACAAAACTCTTCTAAGCCATAGTTGTTTTCTCTTTCATAAAATAGAGATAAAAAATAATACCATCCTGACTTACATTGCTGAGGTTACTTACTACTATGGTGGTGTTGGCAACACACAAATTGCAAGACACACTTGTAATTATAAATGATTATTATATTATCATAATTGATAATATAAATGATAATCTATAGATTGTCACTGAAATTAAGATCATTAATTTCATTTTTATAAAGCATTGTTTGAAACAATAAAAACATACTGTGTGGCTATTAAAAAATAAATAGGACAAAGCCATTAGAATCAGAAAGATGAATATAAAATCAAAGTGACTTCAGACTTTATGAATAATAGTATAGTGGGTAGAACTGTGGCCCCCAAAATGTTTTAATCCTCAGAATACGTGAATATGTTATGTTACATGGCAATGGAGGATTGAATTTGCAGATGGAATTAAAGTTGTTAACCGGCTGACCTTCATGCCTTCTCCTGGATTATACAGGTGTCTCCACGTGACACAGCATCCTTAAATGTGGATGAGGGAGGTAGAAGAGTTAGTGTCAGCATTACGCAATGTGAGAAAGACTCAACTAGTCATTGCTGGCTTTGAATATGGAAGTGAGGCACAAGCAAGGAAAGTGGTGGCCTCTAGAAGCCGGAAAAGACAAAAAACAGAGTCTTGCCAAGAGCATCCAGAAAGCAACAAAGCCCTGCTGACACCTTTGCTTTAGCCCAGTGAGACCTCCTTCAGATTTATTACCTACAGAACTGTAACATAACAAAGTTGTGTTGTTTCAAGCCACTAATTTGTAGTAAATTTTTACAGTAGCCATGAAAGCTAAGAGAAATACTGTCTGCCTTTTGCACCACTGCATCCCAAGCTTCTAGCACACTATCAGTAGTCAACATCTGTTAAACGAAAGAAGAGATGAATAACTTTATTATTTGTTTAATTTTGAAAGTATCATTTTTCCTCTTTATGACTCAGTTGATTCATCTCTCAAATGGAATTGACCATGTGAACTCTGAAATGTCTCCCTCCACTAGAGTTTTACAATTTCTTCTATTCTATTAGTTATCACATTGAGTGTTAAGGACAGGATTTTGAAAAAAATAGGGGAAAAAAGGAAAAATAATATGGCTTGGTTTGGTATTTGGAGGTCATATCACAATATCTGTTGTGAGGAATCATTAAATGGGTACACTCAGGTACACATATGCACTCAAGAATTTTGTGAGCTACATGAAAATATCATGTGAGTATACTCTATAGTTCAGATTCTATGTGCAAAGAGCAGCTGATAGTAGTCCCTCGGAAGGTCCAAAAAGAATCAGAAGTGACACTCAGCTACCATACCACCTGTAAGACCATTTGCCACAAAACTCCACAGATTCCATTATTGCTGTTGTTAAAAGAATTCCACCCCATTCACAGAACACATCGAGCTTTGGCAGATATGGCAGGTCCCAGCAATCTGCTTCATATCATGCTCAAGCAGCTGTTTTAATAAATCAACTTGATTTATAACCACATAGCTGGCATGGATGTTCAGTAACCTTTACCCTGGGTAGGTCAGGGGTAGTATTTTTGTTGCCTGATGAACAAAATTGTAAAAAAGTCTATAAATTACAAATCAAATGGTAGTTTTGACCACACATGGGTCAGATAAGTCATCGGGGGGTACTGTGTTACTTTCTGCGGATTATCCAGGTGGGTTCTTTAAGACAAAATCCATAAATCAGCATGAGTACAATTTCCTGTAACTGGAGCAAGCATATATGATGGCTTCTCCCAACATGAACAATTACCACCAGATCTAAGAAAGATAGCTAAGAGTCTTAATCTCTTATTTTGAGATGGTCTCTCAGGAATGATTTTATTGCATCCTTTCTTAGAATAATGACTTACCTTCTTCTTGTTTGCATTGAGCTTTGCCTGTTTACATTCATTATCCATTTTCATCCATATCTTTCCTCCTCTGGTAGGATCCTCTGGCTTGGTTGTATTTCTTACTCCCAGGACATAAATGTAACATCAGTCTGTCCAGAACTTCCCCTTTGCTCCACTCCAATGAAGATGTGGTGGGATTTGACAAGTAAAGAATTAAAGGACTGCCTCTGATGCTTAATAATGGAGTTGCTCTCACTGTGGGTAGCTCTAATTTGGTTATCTGAAGGAAATTCAACAGCATCTATTTGTCACATGGTCACATAGGTGTCTAGAGACCTTAACTTCCCTTATCCTACTTCCTAAGGAGGTAGTCATCATACAATCATCAGTGTATTGCACTAAGTTACTCTTAAAGGTTATCAAATTGGAATCCTGCAGTACCATATTATGACAGTATGCTGATGATTTCAATATACTCGTGGCAAAACCCTAAGTATATATTGAATATCATTCCATGAAAACGCAAATTGTGCCTTAGTAGACTGTGAGATAGAAAAGGGAAAGGAGACATTTGCCGAGTCTATTACAGTACATTAATCACCCTTGGTGTGTTGCAATTCTTGGATAGTTTTACCATCCAAGGTACGGATGAAGTAATCAAGGTATCTACTTGATAGCTACTGCTGTGGACTGAATTGTGTCCTTCCCACTTCATGTGTTGAAATCCCAACTCCCCATGTGACTATATTTGGGTCCTATAAGGAGGTAATAAAAGTTAAGAGCAGTCATAAATGTAGGGCCTAATCCAAAAGGGCTGGTAAGAAGAGACACCATAATTCTCCCTCTTTCTGTATGCGTACTCTTCATAATGTGGGTTGGGCTCAATCACTTGAAGGACTTAACAGAACAAACGCTGATCTTCTCTGAACAGGAGGGAATTCTCCCAGCAGAATTCTGCAACTCTTCCCTGAGTCTCTTCCTGTAGGCCTATCTGCAGATTTTGAACTTACCAAGCTTTTACAATTGTGTGAACCAATTCCTTAAAATAAATTTTTCTCTCTCCATGTATACACATCCTGTTGGTTCTGTCTCTCTGGAAGACCCTGATTAATACACCCTATACAAATAATATGCTATTTGGCAGTATTTAAAATTAGTGCTGTGCCCTGCTGATCAGTTATTCTTAGACCCCATGATAGCAGGCATTTATCAAGCATCTGCTAGTTTCTCTGTAGAATGACCCAGCTCTTTAACAGAATACACTGTGGATTTCAGGGTCTCCTGATAATGACCCCAGCCACCTATATTTGAGTGTTTAAAGGCTGTAGATGAGTTATCCTGCAAGTGATTACATTCTTTCCACATGTGGCCATGGCATGGTCGTAGCTCACTCCTATGGAAATCTGATTTTCGGCATGGATACTAATAATAGCCGTGAAGTAACAGTAGTGTTTGCTAACTTTTCTTTTGCTTGGCATTCTCTGATTATCTTCTTAGCTAATTCCTCTGAGTCTAAGGTTGTTTACTCCTGATTCCATTGGTAAGATTTGCCCACTGTAATATCTTTGAGACTTTTCCTACTTCATATCAGGGATGCATAGGGACCCATTTACAGCATCAAACTAATATCATTTTTCCAAAGTCATTCCTTTCCTTGCCAAATAATGCCTTAGCCATTATAATTTGCAAGTCTAAAAGATAATCCTACAGCAGCCACCAATCTTTTTTACCACAGAGGTTTAAATGTCAAAGCAGATTCTGGTGACAGATCTCTTCCAACTCTAAACTTTAATAATGATTCAAAGGGTAAAAGCAAGCACAGATTAAACAACTTTTGTTGGAGGAGACCACAGCTATCAGATGCAGTTTCCATGATTCTCTTTTCTCCTGCATTAAGACATGTTTTGGTTTCAGACTAAAGCAACCCATGTGGAAGTGCTGTCACAAAGAAAGCCATTTCTGTTTTGTAACTCCTCCATTTTATACTCCATCAATTACATAGATAAGAAAATGCTTACGTGAACCCTCCCATTCTCCAGCCAGTCATACTCCATAAATGTACACATTCCTATTATAAGGGCAATAAGCAATCTAGAAAGACTAGGTGCATCCTGCTAAAAAGTATTTCTGAGTTAGGGATTCCATGAGTATCTTTTCTTTTAGTAAACATTAACTTATTTACAGGGAGTTCTAGTCATCAGCATCTTTACAACGTGGTCTCCTCTAGTGATTCATTCCTCTGGGTATCCTAGTGTGGGAAGAGTGAGTAACAGCCCTGCTGTTAATCTTTTCCATCCCAAGAGGACACATTCTGGTTGACCTCTATAGCAGAGGAAGGAGAAAGACAAAAACTTTCACCAAACAAAAATGATTAAATTATTTTCTTCAAGACTTAACCAAAGCTATTTAGAGAACATTATTTACATTTGTGAAGTTTCCATTAAAAAAAATTGTGGAACAATTTTTGAATCTGAATTTGTAGAAAGATTTCAGTTCTTCCCTGTGGAGAATGTTTTGAGGAGAACTGTTTACAAATATGACTTAGAAAACTGATAGAAATTGACATTCTTTAATCAAGTTACCAGCTATTTCTTTTTAGAAAATGGAAATCAGAATTGTATGTGAAATTGTTTGCATATTTGGAAACAATATGGTAAAATATAAGATGTTTAAAAAATGTTTCTTAGTAATTTGGGATGTGTTCATTTGTGCAGATAGCCAGTTATTCTGAAAGACTAGGAACATATGTATGATGATTAAAAAATTAATTACTCAATCTTGATTAAGTATTAAAGGTGTAAATAAGTAGTACAAGTTTTTTATCCCTTTTCATGGCTATATAATCCCCTGAGAGCCAAATGCTACAAACTGATCTCATACATTTTTATAAATGTAAGACAACTGAATGTCCCAAATTAACACCTAAAAAATACATTGTTTTATAATGCTTTTAAAAATAATAAAGAACTGATGACTCAATACATTATATTCCTGTATTTGCTTATTTAATAATATTTGAGATGTTCAAGTGGTATTAAAATAATATCTGGTACAAATTTCCAGAATGAAAATAAAGTACCTTTCAAACGTTTATAATTTGGATGAGATTTTCCACTTAAATTATTTCACTAACATATATATTTTTGTTTGTTTTGCCATAAATTAAAGGAAAATCAGCACTTTTTCTTACAATTTACTATTGTTATTTTCTGGAATTAAAAGACATTAAAAATAAATTTAAAAAGATGGAAAACCCTAAAGGCACAATTCTTTGTCTTGGCTAATATTACAAACATTTAACTTTCATAGCTCTTATGTAGAAAAATTGATACATTTAAAGCATTGATGCAGATTAAACTAATAAACCAAAAATGTGTTTTAAAGAATATTTATACGTGTTCTCTGGTAAGAAGCAGAGTAATCAATATCAGACACAATTATACACATCTATACACACAAGCTTTTCTCTCTGTCTCACTCTTTCTCTCTTTCTCGCCCACACACATAAACAAACACACAATAAAGGAGATTCTTTACAGAGTCTAAATCATCCCTAATAATACTAGTTGACTGAATAGATATGACATGTTGTAGGGGAAAAAAAATTGAGCACAGATTGCTTATTAGATTGAGAAGCAACAAAATATATGTTATGTATATTATGTAGAATGTTCACTTAATTTAGATTTTTTCTTTTTACATTTTGAAAGGCACAGAAGGTATGAAGTATTTTGCTCCCTCCTACTCACTTTATATAATCAATAATAATAAGAACCAACATTAATTGAGAAGTTTTATATGTTAGACACTTTACCAAGTCCTTTGTAAGCATGACATTGTTATTTCTTATGGCAACTCAATGGTATTATTATCGGTCCCCTCCTCCACATTTTTCAGATGAGGAAATTGAATCTAAAAGTGATTAAGTAACACACAGCTTGTAAATGAAAGACTAGGATTTGCATATAATACTTAAGCTACCACATCATACTGTCTCTTAAACAGAGAGTAGGTGCTAATCTGTAAAATAGTTTTCAAAGAAGATTCTTTCTTTAGGTAATAGATTGAATCCTATGAGTTCTCAAATACTCTGAATACCCAAAATTCAATGATTCAATGAACCCACCTACACATGTGTATATGTATAATATATATATTATTTTTACCACATGGTGAAATTCAGAAAATTTTAAGCTCCATTGCAGAAGTTTTTACATAATCTCTCCTCCATTCATTTGAATGGAATTGCAATCACATATTTCTTAATAAATATCTACCCTAGTGAAACAATAGAGCCGACTAATGGCTACCTTCTTCACCATCCCATTACAACTGCTCTCTCCATGGTAGCAATGAATGAGAAGTTGCTAAATTCACTTAATACTGCTTATGCCTCATCCTGAGAGCTTTCCATCCAGCATCTGAGGCTGTTAACCACTCTTTGTTTCCTAAAACAATATTTTCCTCTGGTTTCTTTTAAGTCCCACTCTGTTGGTTTTCCTCCATTCTATGTCTTCTTCAGTCTTCATTTATAGTGCCTATTTCTCACTCACAACAAAGTCAGTGTTTTTTTCTGAGCTCTGTCTAAAACCTTTCGATTGAACTTGAGTTGTAAACTTTGTTTCTAAATAGCCAGATGGTAAATATTTCAGACTTTGCGGATTGTAAGGTCTCTGTTGTGACTATTGAACTCTGCTATTGTAGTTTGAAAGCAGTCATATACAATATGTAAGTGAATGGATGTGGTTGTATTTTGGTAAAACTTTATAAAACTGGTGGTGGGCTGGATTTGGTCAATTGGTGGTTTGCCGTCCCTCTTTTTAACTCCAATATTTTGCAGGGTAATTTTAAACACTGTCATGACTTCGATTGTAATCTGCTATATCTGTATTAGCATTCAATAGGTCTACACTGAATTACAATTTGCACCTGACCATTCACACTTAAATTCTTCCTCCTTCCTTCCTGTCTGTGTTGTATTCAAAAACATTTATTCATCTTCTATCATTCCTTGGGCACTGTGCTGGGTCCAAGTACTCATAGGTGAACTAAAATCAACACATTCCTGATTTCGAGGACATTATAATTTAATAAGAAGGCAGGGGATCCAACATTAATCAAGAAACTATGCCAACAATTACATTATAAACTGTGACAATCAGGTATGCCAAGGAGGCTGTTCAATATTATTATTATTACTTCATTTATCAACATCTAGAAGGCAATAAAACCATGTGGATGGACAAGATCAGTTTGAAGTGAGAATAATTTGAAAATACAAGACTATAAAGAACTAATATTTAAGATGGATTAGAAGAGGAAAAACAAATTAAAGAGATTAGATGAAGAGTCAAGTAAGAAGAAAACTAGGAGAATGAAATATTGTGGATGCCAAGAGAAGAGAAACTTTCAGTATGAAGCCAACTGCATTTAATATCTTAAAAATTAATAAAATGAAGACTGAAAATTTCCCATTTGATTTAATAACAAGGAATTCATGGATAGCCGTATAGCATCTGAAATATTTCGTTCACTTGAGATTCAGAAGACAGCCTGAACACTTCACATTAATCCTCATTACTGTACCTATACCTACTTCAAACAACCGGGTCTTTTTCTTTCCCACAGTTTCTTTCAGTGGTGGTGCTCTCCATCTGATTCTTCAAATAAGAAACTGAGAAGGCATTTCCACCATCTCCCTTTCTTTATATCTCATATGACTTCATATGCTAGGTGGTCAATTATACATCTCTAGTACTGCTTCAATTCATTCATCGCTTCCCATCTTTACCTCCACCAATGTAGTCTAAGACAAATGTATCTCCCTTCATCCAACTGGACCTTCTTAGATCCATTCATCTCTTTATGAACTAAAGTGATCTTGTCAAACAAATGTTTCAAGATGTCATCCTGTGCTTAAAATCTTTCATTGTTTTAAGCCTTGGCATAGCTTAAAATCCCTCATGAACTGCCTGATAAAACTCTCTAACCTCACACAAGGCACTTTCTCTTGGGCACTTTGAATTCCAACCTCCTTGTACTTCTTGACTGATTCTTCTGATTTGTCTACCTATTTATGCATTAGTACTATATTATTTAAATCAATATAGGTTGTTTTTATATTTGTACTAGAAGCAGCCTATTATCATTTTGGTATATAATCTCTCAGTTATTTTCAATAGTTATAAATGTAGCTAGGTGAACTATACAATGACTCTCAAAATCCCCAAATTTCATGATAATATTGATAATATTATCAGATGGAATAATATTATTCTCATTAGGGGGAATAATAAGCACCTTTAATTTATTAAGTTCTCTTTCTCAAGAACATTGTTGCTTTCTACTTATTCAGGACTTCTTTGCCTCTTGGTAAAAGTATAGATTTTTTTAAATATATAAATGTATAATGTTTTAAAAATTTAGATGTATTTATACATTTGTTTTTATTGTGAATGAGGATTCTTATTTAAATCATTTAACTGGTATGTAGGAAATGTATTGATATTTTGAAATATTAACTTTTAATTTATATATCCCCAAAACATCAACAACAAAAAAACCGAATTCTAATAAATTTCCAGTTGATTTTCTTCATTGTGTGTGTATGTGTTTGTGAGATAATATCTTATGCAAAATGGTTATTCTGTCTTCTTTTCTATAATGGTGTGACTACAGCTGCTTTACATCTTTATTTCAATGATTCAATACTTCAATATGTGATTTAAAATCTTATAATTGGCATTTCATATTATTTTAATTTTGGTCTTCATTATTCTTCAATTCCTAACCTATTATCATGTTACTTCCCTAAAATATGGACAAAGTAAGCATCATCTTTTATTAGTCTTATAGTTTAAGTTTTAAAAACTACTTTCTTTTATAAATGCTTCTTGCTTTCCTTCCTGCTTAACCCTGTTTCAAAGAATGCAAAATCATTCACATATTGAACATTATTGTATTACTTATTTCTCACTGTTTTATTTCAGTTCCACAGTAATGTTAAACTTACAAGACATACAAATGTTCATAGAAGTAATAGAAAGTTCAAACAAAAGTAGCAATGTTTTAATACTTTTAGTATTTTTTTAAATTGAGGTAACATTGGTTTATAACACTATGTGTATTTCAGATATACATCATTATATTTCAATTTCAGTGTAGACTACATCATGTTGACCATCCAAAGACCATCTGTCACCATACACATGCGCCCTTTTACTCCTTTCCCCCTCCCTCCTCCTCCCTTCCCCTCTGGTAGTCACCAATCTAATCTCTAGATCTATGTGTTTTGTTGTTGTGTTTAACTTCCACTTATGAGTGAAATCATACAGTATTTTACTTTCTCTGTCTGATTTATTTTACTTAGTATAATACCCTCAAGATCTATCCATGTTGGCACAAATGGCAAGATTTCAACTTTTTTTAATTGCTGATTAGTATTCCATTGCAGATATATACCACGTCTTCTTCATCCATTCATCCATTGATGGGCACTTAGGTTTTTTCAAAGTCTTGGCTATTGTGAATAATGCTGCAATGAACATAGGGTGCAAATATCTTTTCATACTTGGTTTTTCGTGTTCTTGGGATAAATACCCAGAAGTGGAATAGCTGGTCATATGGTAGTTCTAGTCTTAAGTTTTTGAGAAATCTCCATACTATTTTCCATAGCGGCTGCAGCAGTTTATATTCCCACCAGCTTTATATGTGGGTTCCCTTCTCTCCACATCCTCTCCAACACTTGTTATTTCTCATCTTGTTAATTATAGCCATTCTGAAGGGCATGAGGTGATATCTCACTGTAGTTTTGATTTACAGTTCCCTAATAATTAGCGATGGTGAACATCTTTTCATGTGCCTGTTGCCATATGTATATCTTCTTTGCAAAAATGTCTGTTGATCCTTTGCCCATTTTTTAATTGGGTTTTTTGCTGTTTTTGTTATTGAGTTATACAAGTTCTTTATATATTTTGGATATTAACCCCTTATCAGATATATGATTTGAAAATATTTTCTCCCAGTTGATGGGTTGTCTTTTCATTTTGTTGATGGTTTCCTTTGCTGTGCAAAAGCTTTTTAGTTTGATGTAGTCTCATTTGTTTATTTTTTCTTTTGTTTCTCTTGCCTGCTGAGACATGGTATTCAAAAAGATACTGCTAAGACTGATGTCTGAGAGTATACTGCCTATATTTTCTTCTAGGAATTTATGGTTTCAAGTCTTACATTCAAGTCTTTAATCCATTTTGAGTTAATTTTTGTGTATGGTGTAAGATAATTGTCTGCCTTCATTCTTTTGCATGTGGCTGTCCAGGTTTCCCCAGCACCATTTATTGAAAAGACATTCCTTTCCCTATTGTATGTTCTTGGCTTCCTTGTTGAAAATTATCTGTCCATAGATGTGTGGGTTTATTTCTGGTCTCTCGATTCTGTTCCATTGATCTATATGTCTGTTTTGGTCCCAGGACCATGCTGTTTTGTTTACTATAGCTTTGTAGTATATCTTGAAATCAAGGAGTGTGATACCTCCAGCTTTGTTCTTTTTCCTCAGGATTGCTTTGGCTATTTGGGGACTTTTGTCATTCCATATAAATTTTAGGATTTTTTGTTCTATTTCCATGAAAAATGCTGTTGAGACTTTCATAGGGATCGCATTGAATCTGTAGATTGCATTAGGAAGTATGGACAATTTAACTATGTTAATTCTTCCAATCTATGATAATGGAATATCATTCCATTTCTTTGTGTCTTCTTCAATTTCTTTCAAAAATGTTTTATAACTTTAAGTATACACGTCTTCCCCTCCTTTGTTAAATTGATTCTTAAGTATTTTATTCTTTCGTTGTGATTATAAATGGCATTGTATTCTTAATTTCTCTTTCTGCTATTTCATTGTTAGTGTATAGAAACACAACTGAATTTATAAGTTTATTTTGTATCCTACAATTCTACTGAATTTGTTTTTTAGTTCTAACAGTATTTTTGATGGAGTATTTACAGTTTTCTGTATATAATATCATATTATCTTCAAATAGAGACAGTTTTCTTTCTTTCTGATTTGGATGCCTATTTCTTATTCTTGCCTAATTCCTCTGACTAGGACTTCCAATATTATGTTGAATAAAAGTGGCGAGAGTGGGCAATCTTGTCTTGTTCCTGATCTTAGAGGAAAAGATTTCTGCTTTTCACTGTTGAGAATGATGTTAGCTGTGGGCTTGTCATATACGGCCTTAACTACGTTGAGGTACGTTCCCCCTATACCCAGTTTGTTGAGATTTTTTAAAATAAATGGATGCTGAATTTTGTCAAATGCTTTTTGTTAATCTATTGAAATGATCATCTGATTTTCATCTTTCATTTTGTTAATTTAGAGTATCACATCGACTGATTTGTGATTTGAGTTACAGATGTACTTTTTCCTCAACTTTTGAAGGATAATTTTATTAAATATAGAATTCTAGGTTGGTGGGTTTTTAAAAGATAATTTAATATTTCATTGCAATCTTTGTGTTTGCATGATTTCTGATGAGAAGTGTACTGTTATTCATGTCCTTTTTCCTTTATAGGTAATTTTTTTTCCCCTGTGTTTTTCAAGAGTTTCTCTTTTTCCCAGTTTCCTGCAGTTTGAATATGATAAACCTAGATGCAAGGTTTCTTTGCTTTTATACTGCTTGGTATTCTCTGAACCTCCTGGATCTGTGGTTTTGTGTCTGTCATTAATTTTTGGAAATTCTTGGCCATTTTACTTCAAATGTTTCTTCTACTCTGTTCTCTTTATTTGCCTTCAGGTAATCAAATTACATGTATGTTACAACTTTTGAAATTGTTCCACAATTCTTGGATTTTCTGGCACGTGTGTGTATGTTTGTTTCATTCTTTTTCTCTTTGTATTTTACTTTAAAAGTTTCTATTCCCTATCTTCAAAATTACTGATTCTTTCCTGTCATTCTTAGTTCACTGATAAATACATCAAACACATTCTTTATTTGTCTTATAGTGTTTTATGTCTCTAGCATTTCCTTTAAATTCTTTCTTAGAGTTTCCATCACTCTGCTTACATTAACCTCTTGTTCTTGTGTGTTGTTTACTTTTTCTTTATATCCCTTAACCTATTAATCATAGCTATTTTAAATTCCCTCTTTAAAAATCCCAAAATACGTTTCACACCTAAGTCTGGTTCAGATTCTTTAGATTGCCTCTTCAGACTTTTTCCTTGCCTTTTACCATAGCTTATAGTTTTTTCTTGAAATCCAGACATGATGTATTAGGTAATTGTAACTGAATTAGATAGGCCTTTAGTGTGAGGTTTTATGGTAGTCTGGCTAGGAGTTGGGCTGTGTTTAATGTTTGTTACAACTGTAAGTGCCAGAGGCTTCACATTCCTCTGTTGTCCTTGTTTTTGTCTCTCCTGTTGTTATATGTTTCCTTAACAACTATTCCTCAGAGAGACTCTGTGTTTTGCAGCTCTTTCTGTTCTAATCCACTGGCATTATTCCGGAAATGTAAGGTGTGAGTGAAGAGTGCTGTTCTATAGTTTTATAGTTAAACATAATTTTTCAGTGGGGCTATGTCCCTGGGCTAAATCATCACAAGGAGTTCTGAGATACCCCTGCCATTTCCCACCCTCTCCCGTGACCCCACCCCATAGTGAGACAGAAAGGCTAGAGAGGTGGATTTCAAGATGTTCAATCTCTCTCTCCCCCTGCCAGAGCTATGAGGAGAGCTTTCATGGCTCTTTACCATTAGAACTTGATGGGGTAAAACCCATGAAGGAGCCAGGGGTATGTGCAGGGAGTTAATATTGTAGCTTTGTGGAGTTTCTCATTCTCAATTGCTCAATACTACACCTACAACAATTGGTCAAAGTTATCATTTAACTGTCCCCACCAGTTTATAGTTCTATTGGCTTCCATTCCAGGTAAGCAGATCTTGGCTGTGACTCTCTGGATTTGCCTGTTTTTCCATATTTAGAGGATGGTGGTTCGTCCTATGCCCTCAGTTCTGTGATGGGTTCAGAAAAGTCATTGACGTTCAGTTGGCTTTGCTTTTCCTTGTCATAAATATGAGAGTGATGACTTTCTTTCAAGTTTTTACATATCAAAACTCAAGTCGCTGTATTTTTTAAATTTTTTAATTTGGAAGAATTTTATACAAATATAAATAAAATTCAAGTTATAAAGCATAAAAATAAAAGTAATGTCCTTGTAGCCACAAGGCAATTTAAGGAATGTGGTAATACCAATATCATTGAAGCTTTGGGTATGCTCCTCAAGTTCATACCCATAACTGCTCCCAGTAGAGGTAACCACTACCTGAAACTTGAATATTCTATTATTCCCTTCCTTGCAGTCGTAGTTTTACTATATATGCCTATATAGACATATATATATGTCCCTCTCTCTATATATGTATAAACTTAGCAATATATTGTTGGTGTATCTTGTCAGGAGAATATATGCTTATATCTGTAGATAAACTATTTTTCTTAAGAAATTTTCGTTTTATCATTTACGACCTTGAGTGCTACTGTTAAATATTTATATATAAAATTAGTGTCACAGAACACATTGTTGTGTTCTATAGTGAATATAAAAGTTACATTTAATAAGTTTTGAAAGTGTCAAAAAATGTGTTTAACTAGTGCTATGAGAATATTAGGTTCACAGAATGGATTCAAGAAAAATTAATTACGGATTGGGGCCAGCCCTGTGGCATGGTGGTTAAGTGTACATATTCTGCTTTGGGGGCCTGGGCTTTGCCGGTTTGGATCCCGGCTGTGGATGTGGCACCAGTTGGAAAGCCATGCTGTGGTAGGCATCCCACATATAAAGTAGAGGAAGATGGGCACGGATGTTAGCTCAGGGCCAGTCTTCCTCAGCAAAAAGAGGAGGATTGGCAGCAGATGTTAGCTCAGGGCTAATCTTCCTCAAAAAAAAAAAAAAAGAATTATGGCTTGGTTTATAAGACAGTTTAACAAAATCACAAATTAATTGTCATGATTATTTCTATGTCCTCTAGGATATTGATATATTAAATTATTATCACCTTAAAAATTATTTGTTTGCATCCTGATATATAAAATTAGGGGATTGTATGTTATTTTCTTTTTTACCAATGCATTTCATTTCATTACGAAATTTTTTCTTTTTACTATTTTGATGGTTTTGATTTTCAATTTTGACCAAACTCCCTCTGATGACAAACTACTGTAATTTACTCCTTGTAAACTTTAGCTTCTAATCTTTAATAGCACCATCAGTGGCTCATTTCCTTCCATTTCACCCAGTTAATTGCATCTCCTCTTTTGGATCATTACTCTTGATTCTCTGCCCCTCCCTTACTCCATTGTCCATTACCTCCATCACTGCATGCTCGATTCAAGCTCCCGACATCTCTCACCTCATTCCTTATAAGAGCCTCCTAACTGATCTTCCTGCTTATACTCTTAGCTCCTAAAATCCACTACTTCCCCAGAGCCAAAGTGATTTTTCTTTCAAACTGAAATAAAAAAGTCTCATTCATGATTTAAACCTTCTGCAACTTTCCCAACACATTTAAAACACATAACCTTACATTACCTGGCCATTACTTACTTCTCTGACAGCATCTCTCTCCAATACTCTTTTACTGCTATAATCCAGTCCCATTAGCAATACATCGCTAGTCCTTGATGAAGCCAATGTACTTCCTACTTTAAAGCCTTTAAAGGAGCTTTTTTATTTGCCTGGAGGAGTCTTCCTTTTAAATGTCACAATGCGGAAACCCTCATGTCAGTTGATCTTAGCTTAAATGTCACCACCTCAGAGAGTTCGTCTCTTACCACCGGATCTAAAGTAGCCGCTCAACCACTATTTATTTACATTGCAATAACATTCACTTATTTTAATTCTCTGAAAAGCACGTGACGCTATTTGATATTTTTCTTGATTATCTCATAAAGTTATATACCTGTTTATCACTTATGCATCCACTGGAATATAAACTCCAAAAGTACCATAGAAACCTCTTCTATTTTGTTCTTTGTTCTACCCCCAGAAGTTTTAACAGTTGTTCAATAAATATTTACTGACTGAATAATGAATAACTTAATTCTTCAGTGACATTTGTTTTAGGTTAGTTTCTCCCAGAGCAGATGCTGAGAACTAGAATTAAAGTGAAAAAGTTTTTTGGGGGATGATCCCAGGAAGAACCATTAAGAAAGTAGAGGATTCAGAGAGAAAAAGAAAGAAGCCAATATAGTTTGTGGTGTTGGGAAAAATAATGGTCTCTCAAAGATTTCCATGTCCTAATCCCTGAAAACTGATTATGCCAGCTCACATGGAGAAAGGGACTTTGCAGGTGTGATTAAGTTAAGGATCTTGAAATGGGAAGATTATCCTGGATCATCTGAGTGGGTCCAATGTCTCACAGGGTAGCAGGAGTATTAGAGTATTAGAATCAAACAGATATTTGAAGATGCTGCCCTGCTGGCTTTGAACATTTAAGAAGAAAACACCTGTCAAGGAATTCACATGGCTTCTAGAAGCCAGACAAGGCAAGAAAATGGATTATCTCCTAGAGACTCAAGAAGGAATGTAGCCCTGCTAATTTCAGCCCATTGAGAACTATTTTGAACTTCAGACCTCAAGATTGTAACACAATAAATCTGTGTTGTTTTAAGCCACTAAGTTTGGGGTATTTGCCAAAACATCAATAGGAAACTAAAATAGGTACATTCAAGAGCATATTACCACTGATGGCAAACCAAACTCAGTCATTCTGGGGACTGGAAATTGTGTAGAACTTGTTTCAGAATTGTCCCACTTGAAACATGAGAAAGATGGTACATTTATCTAAGAACTCTTGTTAGTCTTTGGTAGTTCTCCTGGCAGTAACTGTCTGCAGCACCATCCACCTGTCCTGCACATAGACTGAGAGTGCTCCCAAGAATAGAGAAAGGCACAATCAGAGGTATAACAGAAGCCTCACAGGCATGCCTGACAAGGGTCAGTGCAGAGGGAATATGGATGGGGAACCAAAAGCATCCATTAAAATAATCTCCACGACTTCATACTCACACTCCTCTGCCATATTTGGTGTTAATATTTATTACAATAACTTGAATTAATACTTTTTTCCAAGCATTATGCTAGTTTAACACAGCACAAAGCCTTAATCTCACACTTCAGGAAATTTCCTTTTAGTAGGAAACAGAAATAATTTCTAGAGTCTATAACAAAAATATAAATGGAAATATGTGGAATATACTTAAAATGGAAATAAACATAAGGTGATTTCATAGCACATAATAAGATTAAGGGATCCAGATAATGTTGTAAGAAAAAGGCTATGACTAGAGGTGACCAAGTTAATATGAAAGCAAAGTATATAAGGAAATAGTAGAGATTGTATTCTAAGCAGAGGCATAGTACGTGTGAATGAATGCCTGCAGAAAGAGCTTTGTAAGTTTATTATACCCATAGAAAGAAAAATCTTGGTGAGGAGTGGGCCTAGGACTTCAATAACACTGATAAGTGGATTCAGGCACCAAATGACTCTCAAAATATCCATTAGAATTTTAGTTTCAGATTTTGCTAGGTAATGCCATATATATTTGATGTGCACATCTGGCAAAGGGTTAATTGACAAAAAACAAACATATACTTCAACAGACATACACTTCAACTCCTTCACAAATACAAAACATTATCAATGGGCAGTATTGGCTCAAGTGAAACAAAATTCCAGGAAAGAATGAGTTTTCTCTTGATGTTCATGTAAAATATTTGAAGGAGTAATCCTCAGGTGTTCTCATTTCTAACATGCCCACATCTAATCCATCACCAACGCCATTGGCACTAACTGCAAAATATTTAAGCATCTGAACACTTTCAGCACTTCCAAAGCTACCACAGGTGTCCAGGCAGCCACGTCTCTCTCCTGGTCTCTCTCTTTTGGCTACATTCTTACTATCCTGATTATGTCTCACTACTTTATTCTCAACTAAGTAGCTAAGTGATCTTTTAAAACTTTAAGTTAGGTCATAGCCATCCTCTGTTCAGAACCCTTTGAGAGATTCCCATTTCATTCAGAGTAAAAGTCCAACTCTAAAATGACTTAGAAGGCCTTAGTTCATTTAGACTCCCTTTACTTCTCTGACGTTATCTTCTACAACTCTTACCCATTCATTCTACTCCAGCCACACTTTTCTCCTTTCAGAGTTTTTGTATTTTCCCTTCTCTTTACCCGGAGTGCTCTACCCCCTAACACGCATGTGGCTTCTTCATCTAAAATTGCATTTTAAGATTACCTACTTGATAAGCACTTCCCTGACCTATATACAATTGCATAACTTCTCAACACTTTTTTTCCTACTTCTCTGTTTTTTCTCCTTAGAACATATCACTGTCTAATGCATCCCAAATTTTACCTGTTAATTATGTTTATTTTTCATCTCTGCCACTCCATAAGGTCAGAGATCTTCCTATTTGATTTTTTTCTGTATTCTTGGCATCATCTGAAAAAATGCCTAGGATATAAAGTCTTAAACAAATAACTCTTTGAATTAATGAATAAAGTGTTTTTTTTAAAGGGAAGAGATATAGTAAGACTTTTTCTTTACAAAGATCAATATAGTGTAATTAAGGACAATGGAAATTTAATGATTCTGGAAGCAGGCAAAGCTGATTAGAATAGTGGTTTTTACCTTAGTCTGTGTTGGAATTCCTCATCCCCTCAGAGATACAGAAATAAATAATTGCAAGTACTATTATTAATGTTTATGTATCACATAAATTTCCCATAACTATTCTAAACACTTTACATGTAGACTACTAATTTTAACCTCAAATCAATACAATGAGGTAACTATTCTGTTATTGCCATTTTACAAATAGGAAACTGAGGTACAGGGATGTTTAGTTATTTGCCAAAGCCAGTAAGTGACAGAGCCAAAATTCAGATGCAGGTAATCTGGCTCCAGGGTCTAAATTTAAACCACAACACTACTGTGTCTTTATATGTACATTTGGCTAAAACTCTGAGTTCATGATCTTTGAATGTTAAAGCTTTCCTCATGATTTCTTCAAACACTTAAAGGTTTATCTTATATTCTTCTTTTCCATGAGTCTTAAATTAGGTTGCCTCTCTGCCTCTCTCTCTCTCTCTGTTTCTCTCTTAATCTATGCCCAAAATTGTTCTAACTGCCTTACAAGTATCTCTTACTGAATACTCTCAATAACTATATGAAGATGGTACTATTATTACCATTCTCTTTTACTTAGGAGTAAAGAGGGACCTAAAGAGTTAAGTAACTTGACCAGGGTAAAATATCTAGTAAGTTAGAGCTGGGGTTCACACTCAGGCATTTTAGCTCCAGTCACTCTTAATGACTACACTGTATTGGCCAGGTAAAACTTCTTAGAAATAAAAATTTATTAAAAATAAAAAGAGAGGGCCTGGCCCAGTGGTTTAGTGGTTAAATTTGTGTGCTCCACTTTGGTGGCCCAGGTTCATGGGTTCGAATCCTGGGCAGCAAACTACACACAATTCATCAGGCCATACACTGGCAGTGTCCCATATACAAAATAGAGGAAGATTGGCCAGATGTTAGCTCAGGGCCAATCTTTCTCACCAAAAAAAAAAAAAGGAGGGGGGAAGTAAATATATATATATATATATACTTATTTCCATATATATACACATATAAATGAATGTACTTATTTATATTATATACATTAGAGAGAGAGAGTGAGAGACTTTAATGTCCTCCCCACTCTTTGAGAGATCAGGGAAACAAAAGATAACTCATTTTGATTGAACACATATATCTCAAACTTTAAGTCCTACGAAGAAAAATTTCATTTGCTCTCATTTAATTATAAATGTAGTATATATCAAGTCTTCTGGAAAGACTGAATGAACCCTAGATGTAGAAATAGTATAAGCCATCTTGTATAATACCAACACAAAATTGTTGAAATTAATCATAAAAGAATATACCAAAATCTTTTCTAACCACTTGGAAAGGGGGAAAATAACACTTCTCTAAATGACTCTACAGTTAAAGGGAATATCAAAATTGTAGTAATCACTATTTTAAAAACAGTAATAAAGAGAATGCTACTTAGAAAATAACTGAGTTCAACCTATATACATGAGGAAACCTGTGTATGCTTACACACTTTCCACTACTAAGGGTGAAATTATGAACATTAACAAACACATCATTATACTTAGAAGCAAAAGTGGGAATAGAAAGAAGAATAGAGTAAAACTAAAAACAATTCTTAAAAGAGAACAAAACAGTAGACTTTGAAGATTTGGTTCATTTTAAAAATGCAATAAACAAATAATCACTAGCTAAAATAGTTACTTTTATGTGTCAAATTGATTAGGCAATAGGATTTCCAGCTAATTGGTCAAACATTATTCTGGATGTGTTTGTGAGAATTTTTTTTGGATAAGATTAGCACATGAATCAGTAGCCTGAGTAAAGCAGATTGGTCTCCCTAATGTGGGTGGTCCTCATCCAATCAACTGAAGGCCTGAAGAGAGCAGAATGGCTGACCATTCCACAAATAAGAATTCTCTGCCTGATGGCCTTCCATCCTCTCCCATTCCATCTGCCTGATGGACATGGATCCTCTCCTGCATTTTGATCCAGACTAGAATTATATTATGGGCTTTCCTGGGCCTCCAAGATACTGGCTGCAGATCTTGGGACTTCTCAATCTCCATAACTGCATGAGCCAATTTCTTATAATAAATCTCTTTCTCTATGTATATCCTATGGATTTTATATCTCTGGAGAACCCAGACTAATACAAATTTTATATCAAGAATGGTTCTAGAGGAGCAGAATTTTATCAATGACTTTTCTGAATTGGTTTTGGGGTTTCTGGAAGTGACTCTATAATCTGATTAGATTTAAAAACACTAACAACCCTATTTCCAGTAGCAGAGAAAGCACTGATAGTCTGTTGACCTAAATAAAAAGGTAAAACTGAAGCAAACTCAAAATTGTCAAAAGATGAGTTTATTCAGGAATAGCAGAGGAATTGCAATTTGGGACGCATCAACTGTAGCAAGCTACAGGTGAGCTGGCCTAGGGTTTGGGGTAGGCAGTATTTATGGCAGCAAATATAAAGAGGGAGAGTTCAGTTAGAGTCTGTTAAAATAAAAAAAACAAATGGAGACTAGCTTTGAAAATTCCCCAAGAAACAAAACCAGTTCACTCATCCAAACAAAGCTCAATTTAGCCTATTCTGTGAGACCAACCCAACCTGGGTCATTTCTTGTTCATGCTTCTGAAAACCATAAGCAAAACTTCCCAAGGCAACCCTTAACCAACTTCCCATCATCCAAGTCTTCCCCAGTCTTCCCCAAAGGGACCTACAGTCTTTTGCCAGGGTAACTATGTACTGGGGAAAAGGAAATAATCAGACTTTTCAGGGACTACTGGACACTGGCTCTGAACTGACACTAATTCCAGCAGACCTAAAACATCATTGTGGTCCAATAGTCAGTGTGAGAGATTATGAAGGTCAGGTTATCAATGGGGTTTTAGCTCAGGCCCACCTCACAGTGGGCCCAGTGGGTCCTTGAACCCATCCTGTGGTTATTTCACCAGTTCTGGAATGCATAGTTGGAATAGATATACTTAATAGCTGGCACAATCCCCTCATTGGTTCCCTGACCTGTGGAGTGATGGCTTTTGTGGTGGGAAAGGCCAAATTGAAGCCAATAGAACTGCCTCCACCTAGGAAAATAGTAAATCAAAAGCAATAATATATATCTGGAGGGATTTCAGAGATTAGTTACACTATCAAGGACTTGAAAGATTCAGGGGTGGTGATTCCTACCACTCTTCTGCAAATAAGAAAGAATTCTCATCTGCCTGATAGTCTTCCATCCTCTCCCATTCTATCTCTTGATGGACATCAACCCTCTCCTGCCTTCAGATCTAGATCGGATCTATACTATTGGCTCTCCTTGGTCTCCAGCGCAGGCTGCAGATATTGGGACTTCTCAGTTTCCATAACCACATGTGCCAATTCCTTCTAATCTCTCTCTCTCTCCATAAATTATATATATATATATATATATATATGTATGTGTGTGTGTGTTCTGTTTCTTTGGAGAACTCAGACTAGATTAAGAAAAAAGAATAATATTGCTATTAATACAGAGAAAATTGGCAAATTCGAAAAGGAGAGTTTATTAAAATGTTTTTTCTCTCATTCTCTCTCTCTCTCTCATTTTACTTAGTTTTGTTCCAGGATGAAATTATAACAGCTTAAGTTAGATAAAAGTTTCCAATCTGGAAATGAGGGCCCAGTTTAATAGGAAACAAAAATCCAGATTTTATGTAAGCTTTCCCAATTTTTAAATGTTAGCTCAAAAAATTTAAAACACTGTAATACACACACACACACACAAAATGTCTGTCGATCAAACTCAACCCACACTATAAGCTTTTGTCCTCTGGTAAAAGGCAAAGATCACCACCTACTTTTAGATAGCATTTCATAAACATTGAAGTTTATATCTGAATTTTTGTAATCAGTGGGCGTTAGTGAAATCATATTTCCTAGGAAGATGTGGCATACAAATGGTCAATGTTTATTTAAGGGAATAGAAATGTACTTTTAAAAAAAGCTGAATTAGAGGTAGGCATGATAAGAACTTTTGAAATTGGGAAGACCCAATCAGCACATATCCCTAAATGGAAGTAGATCCCTTTCGCATGTAGCAGTGAGCTGAGCCAATATTGGTCAACAATTCAAAGCTTTCGCGTTTGTTTGATTGTTTTTAGAAATACTCACAGAGAAGTATGCTTTTTCATTCATTCCTTTAGCAAATATTTATTCATTGCCTACACTTTATGCTAAGAATTGAATGTATAGCGTCATGTAAAACAGACATGTTATACCTTCATGGAGCATTTGGTCATTCTAAAGTTTAATAGTGTATGGGAGGGGATGGGGAGAAAGAGTGATGGGGGGATAAAGAGCAGGATGGGAAGAGTAAGAGCAGGAGAAAATGAATTAAAAGCGCCCATAGAGTTTAAACTATGTGACATTTGTGAAAACTCCCAAGGCAAACCAGTTATAAAATATAATTCTTGATCTATTAATTAGCAAGTTTATTATTATATTTTTAAATATAAATTAGTTAAATATTAGATAAAATTTACCAAAAATGATAATTTGGATTGGGGGAGACTGTTAGTGATAAGGAATTCTGTCTGACCATAGTTAGGTATCTGTGCTGGTTGTTTATCAAAGCCACTTTAGTGTGTGGAAATAAAACCAAATAAGCTGTATCACCTACATATCTGTAGTTTCTCTCTTTGTCAGTTTTCCATACAGTTTTATATACTTCATCATTCATGATAAATAAAGGACTTGAGTAGTTAAATTTTTTTCCTGCTATACTTTGTGTAGTTCAAGGTTGGACTGAATCCTCACTCCATATCTGTTCAAAGCAATAAAATACCATAGAATTAAAGAATGCTAACACTAGAGAGAATTTAATTTTCATTTACCAACATTTCATACATGTAAAGATTGAGATCCACAGAAGTCAAGAGTTTACAGGAACACGTAGAGGTTACCTACATAGAAAGTGTTTGGGTACTTTAGATGAAAATACAGAAATGTCTGTTTATGAGATATGTTTAAAATTCCTCTGCATTTTTAATATGAAGCACATGCTGTGCAATCAATCTAGTTCATAGGTAAAGAGCATTCTTTCTAATCTTGATTGCAGCAATTTCCTGTAAGTTTTGGTTGGCACTATTTTTGACTTTTGATGCTATGAGCTTTGCTATGCCTGGCTGTTTTAGTTTCCCCAGTAGTCAGTCTCACTTGTCAATAGAAATGAGTTTAAAAGCCACATGAGTTGGTAGCTCCTGAGTAAGCCATACAATTCAGCCAATAGTCACAGGAATGAGGATGTTAGGGAGGAGTAGAGATTTAAAGCCAACTTCTAGATTAGAGTTATTGCTGGTAAACATGATGATACGAGAAGAACTAAGTAGCTCAATACAAAGCAAAGACCAGCAATTAAAATCTTTCAGTAAACAGTTCGTATCATTATTCTTCTGGTCTTTGCCCAAATGGACTTTTCAACCCTTTGCTTCTAACATATTCAAGTCATGATACTGGAAAAATGTCTTCAGCCGTATCTTTGGAATTTATTCTTTGTGCATTGTATGCTTTCTATAATCTTTAAACCGGATGATTTGATCTTTAATAGGAAAGCCATTATTGACCTACATGATTTGTGTTAGAAATGTTATCTGATTACTCTATATTGAGGCAGGATTCTTATTTTAGTAGTAATGCACCATAGGTGACAGTTGATAAACAACAGTAAATAAAAATGCTATCTGGATCTCTTACTCCAGAAATTGATTTTCCATAGGATCCTACTTCAAGTCTTATTCTGGGAATAAGCCAGTAGAGTTTTAAAAAGCAAACACTGTCATACTTTAAGAAATCAATATTACAGAGAAAGAAAAAGACACAAAAGAACCATTATTTGATGCAAAGCTCAGTTTTACTATTGCGTTTCAGGTCAGTGGTTTTGTATAGTACATGAGCAAACTCATCACCCCTGTTGTCCAGATCAATCACGGAGAGGCTTTGGTATATACAAAGAAAAAAGACTTGAAAATTTTCTGTAACGCTAGTTTATTCAAAGCCTATGGGGAAATCATTCTAAAAATGTTTTATTTGTACATGAAATTTATCAATAGGATTAAATTCTCCAAAAAAGAAAATGTTTCACAAATGCTTTTGATCTCTTCCAATTGTCACTTTTAAAAGACATACAATTCTATGATCTGCTTTTTCCCCCGTCTCCGTGTAATCTCTCAATTTCTACTTACTAGAAAATCTTTTATAAGAGCACAAGCCTTTAGGAAAGCAAAGAGGAAAGAAAATAGATTTTTTTTGAGATTAAAGATGTTAAATATCATTATTCTGAAGCAAAAGATAACTGATAAACATCAGCAGGAAAAGAATATACATTACCAAAAAGAGAATGTTGATTAAGATTCAAATTGAAAGGATATTTCTCTAAGGAAACCAAAGAACCTTTCTTTAGGCAGACTTAGAAGTAAAAATCTTCAGGAAATATCTGCTTTTAAAAAATCTAATTTTCTCTGCTTATAAAGAAAGAACATTGCATTTACATTTTGAAATGTGGAGAAGTTATATGGGTAAAACTACTTAGAACTCCTCAAGCACTATGCAAGTTTTAAGATTATAATGACTATAATTATCATCATATAATAAAATATGGATTATTACCCCATAGTTAAATAGTATTTAATAATTTCTAATTATTTTCACTTTTATTATCTCAAAATTTCATCCGCAGTAATTCTACATTGTACCAAGAATACTCATTTTCATTTAACAAAAGAGGAAATTTTGAGGCCAGTTTGAGATTGTTCCTATCTCAGACTCAGGATCATTGCCACTGTGGGACATGACCAGTCATTTAGTTCTCATCACAGAGCACCAATTCTACTTACAAAATGTACTGATGTGCATTTGTGTTCTGAAAAATGTCCAGACATCTCTGCATTTCCTTTCCAAGTAGAGGGACAGATTAAAGAGAACACATTTTTTTAGAGTACAATAAGATATCTGCTCTGGGCATTTCCACTATTTAGCAAGTGTGGCAGTCATTAAAACCATTCTTAATAATCCAGCTGTCTCCTTCCAGTAACAAGGTTTACTAAACTTCCCGATAACTTGGAGTTAGGTATGGCCCTGTAACTTTTTCCTAAGAATGTGTAAGCATAAATGATGTGTATAACATTCAGAATGAAGCAGTAAGAAACAGTGCACGCTTCTTTTCTTTTTTTTAATCTCTTCCCCTTGGCATGGTGGCTGGCAATGTTAAAGATGGCGGCTGTTCTTTCAACATGCACTGACAGAGTGATATGATAAGCAGATCACCTTGCTGCCTGACATGTATGCGGACTATACAGTAAAATTAACTTATCTTTTCTGTGCAGTTATATGAGTTTATATTGATTTGTATAAACACCAACACGGTCATCATATAGAACACTTTGATCACCTCCAAAATTTCCCTCCTGCTTTCATTTCATAGTCAAACACTCTCCCCTTTCCTAACCCTTGGCAACTATTGAAATTTTCTCTGTTCCTGTAGTTTTATCTTTTCCAGAATGTCATATAAACTGGAAACATACAGTACATAACATTTTGAAACTGGCTTCATTCCTTCAGCATAATGTCTTTCAGATTCACCCATGTGTTACATGCTATTGACAGCTCATTCCTTTCCATTGTGGAGTAAGTCTTCCATTGTCTGAATGCACTAGTTTCTTTATCCATTACTTAATGAAGAACATTATGAATAAAAATGCTATAAACCTTGTTTCTAGGCTTTTGTTGAACATAAATTTTCATTTCACTCCACTATCCAGGAGTGGGACTGCTGGGTCATACAGTAAGTGCATATATAATTTTATAAGAAATCCTCACACTTTCCTAGAGCAGTTGTATAATTTTGCATTCCCACAAGCAAAGCATGAGAGTTGCAGTTGGTCTGTATCCTCAATAGCACTTGATATTGTCAGATTTTATTATTTTAGCTGTTCTAACAGATGTCCAGTAGTATCTCACTATAGTTTTAATTTGCATTTTCCTAATGAATAATGAGATTGAGCATCTTTTTGTGTACTTATTGTCCATTTGTACATCTTTATTGGTCAAGTATCTCCCCAAGCTTTTGGCTATGTTTTTTAATTGAGTTGTTTACTTTCTTATCATTGAGTTTTGAGAATTTTTTATATATTCTGGATATAAGTCCTTTATTAAATATGTGATTGTAAATATTTTCTCCATGTTTGTAACTCATCTTTTCATTTTCTTTATAGTGTCTTTCACTGAGCAAAAGTTTTAATTCTGATGAAGTATAACTTATCCATATTTTTCTTTTAAAGATTTATCTTTTGTTAACTTATGTAAGCATTCTTTGTCTAACCAAGGTGTTAAAGATTTTCTTCTAAAATTTTATAGTTTTATGTTTTACATTTATATGACTATTATAATTAATAACACTATTAAATTATATGAATTAAAATATCATATCAGTCCAACAAAATTTTGCCCAGATGCCCTTCTGAGACAAGTGAGAGGCCTTGGTATTGAAATAAGATAGGGCCTGCGAGGGATATTTCTATTGAGAACACTTAACACACTGGTCTATGACACTGGTAAGAAATCTAGCAACTTGGAAAAGTCTTGGTAGAGGCCAAAGTAAGTAGTAATCTGAAAAGATAACAAAGGTTGAATACTGAAAAGTGAACCTTGGGAATACAATTGAAAAGTAAGTAAATGGAATGGGTTTGGAAGATCTGATAAACGTTTATCCTGGAGTGATACATACAGGGGAAGACAGAAGTAATGTGCCATCATATGCCATGATGTTTGGATAATTTTGGTCAACTGTAATATTATGAAACATAAAAGCAATAAGACATCAAGAAGCCCTTAAATCTTTGATGACTGGAGGTTGTGACAAAGACTCTCTCCTTGACCAAATTTTAGATAGACTCCTCTGAGCCCTCTTTTCGATGAAGCTTCATCCTTGGGCCTTGTCTTCAGACTGCCTAGCCCAGTTTTAGCAAGAATCCTGCCAAGTCAGTTTAACAAGAATCTCCATACTCTTGATGTCTCCCCTTAGTAATTTTCTGTCCATTGATCCCTTCTCATTCTGCTCATTGACTATAAATCACCTGCTGTCTTTGCTGCATTCAGAGTTGAGCCCCATCTCTCTCCTTTATCGTGACAGTCTTGATATCTATCCCAGTAGTCCTGAATAAAGTCTTCATTACGATTTTAATGTGTCAGAATATATTTTTCTTTAACAACTGTGGTTTCTGTCCTATAAAATCATAAAGTTCTATAGAAAATTTTCTGAGTCTGTGTTAACTGTACTCCAAAAGTGGTCTAATGGAAGAAAAAAATCTTGTAACTCTTTTCATGTTCTGATCTTTAGGATTTTGCAAAAAGTTATGGTAAGACCTACATAGAAGGAAAATTAGATTTGATAGAATTATACTTTTTTTTTTTTTTTTTTGCTGAGGAAGATTTGCCCTGAGCTAACATCTGTGCCAATCTTCCTCTACTTTGTATGTGGACTGGTGCCACAGCATGGCTACTGACAGATGAGTGGTGTAGGTCCATGTCCCGGAACCAAACCCTGGCCGCCGAAGTGGAGTGTGCCAAACTTAACCACTAGGCCAGGGAGATAGGCCCTAGAATTATACATTTTTTGATGTGAGCTATGAAAGTGAGCAAAGTATGTATGAACTTATGGTTACTCACATAATTGTTCCAATATCCTTAATGATCATTTACAAGTATGACAGAGCCAACAGTCTACATAATGTATGTAATAGATAAGCCCTCTTTTACTGACCATAAAATCTCAAGCTTGGCTTTGATATTTTGTCATGACTCTCCTAGAGTAAGCATTTACCATTTTTTCTTTGTTATTGGCCTCTGCATCCAGAACATTCATTACAGGCACTATGTACACAGTCACAGTGTTGAACCAAATAGTCATGGTCCCTGCCATCTTGCAGCAATTTAAGAGAGGCTTTCGAATTTGACTTCTCCAACACTGGGAAAGAGCTACTAGGAAGAAAATTATGGCATTCTGGAAGCCAGAATAAGAAAGTATATGAAAGAGAAAGGAATGATCAACAGTTTCAAATACTGCTCATAGATTTCATAACAGGAGAACAGTTACCTTTTGGATTTTGCAATGTGAGATCATCAAAGTCATTGATAAGATCAGTTGTGGTAGCATGGCGGGTAAAAAAGCCTAATTGGAGTAGCTTTATTAGAAATGAAAGGGAAGAATTGGAAAAGTGAATGTAGACAGTTTGAGAAATTTTGCTGCAGAAGGGCCATAGTTGGTGGGCAAAAGTTGAGAATGGAGTCAGGAGAAAATTTTTTCATTTGTGGTGTGTTCATTTCAAGAGGGGAAAACCCCAAGCATGTTTATAAAATGAAAGAACTCATACATTGGAGTGTGAAAGATAATCATGTAGGCTAAATTAGGGAGAATTGCTAAAGCAATGGTCTTGAATAAATAAGACAACATAAGGTCTACTGCATAAATGAAGGGATTGACAACATAGAAGTGCATGCATATGACATCTAAAGTAATTGGAGAAAAAGCAGAGGAATTGAGTGAACATTTTGAGAAACAGATGGATAGGGGAGAATCTAAGGGTGTTCTCAGCCAGTGACCCAGAGATAAATTAGAGAATGCATTTAGAGATTTTGAGATTACATATAAAAGCTAGATTAGAGGACATAGGTACTCCAAGAGCTAGAATAGGCTTGCTTCCTCTCTTCCCACCACTCCTCCCAAATCTCCCATGTTAGACCATGTCTAATTGCAGCAAATAGGAAGTTTGAGTCTCTCTTTCTTTCCCTCTCTCTCCTTCTCTCTCTTATCTGTCCCTAGTCAGAATGAAGAGGTAATAAGAAAGAAAGAAAATTTGCCACATTTAAGACTTTTGCTAGATTAACACCATCTGAACACAGAGTAATAGATTATTCCTCCTCAGGGTTGTGAGGAAAGGAGATGTGGCAAAGAGGCCAGGGTGAGAATTTCTACTAATAGAGAAGAGAAATGTGGAGAAGAATTGTGGGCAAAGACCAAACAAACAGATCTACGGAAAACAACTAGTGAAAGCTCCTGCACACACATACACACAAAAAAATTGGTTTCAGAAGAGTTATCTAAGCCATTTATTTTTACTGTCATGTTTTAGATACCAGCCTACTTAGCTTACTGACACCACTCCTAGATTATGAAGTCCTGTTTTCAGCTAAAAAGGAGTGTTTTTTTTAAATGTAAAAGACTAGCTTCTGTGAAACTTTACTGTGTTCACCTTTTCAGTTTGTTCTGGCTCAACTTTCACTCTCCAGTGAAACACACAGGGACACTGTGTCAGAAGTGGTGTATGACTTGGTGTCAGGGGACTTGAGTCTTAGTGCGACTGTGTCACTGTGGTCTAAATAATTTCTAAATGCCCTATAGCTTCCAAATTAGTATCAACACGATGGTGATTTTTTTTCCATAATTTGAGCCTTCATACACATTTTCCCCATATTTATTTATTTATTTTTTTACTGTTAATTATTAATATGCATATTTTCATTCCCTGAAAGATTTCAAGTACCTTGATGAATAGACCATGTCTTCTTCAAAATTTTTAACAGTTCTCGTGCCTAGTACATTTAATAATTTCTAGTTTAACTAAAACAAAAGCATTTTAAATATAAGAATGGTAGTTTAGGCCAGGAATCCCACTAGATAATATTGTGCTTTTGAGTTTAGACAAAGTCTCCCCTTTCTTCCTGAGAAAATTGTTGTAGTATAAGAATTGTCATTCCCAATATATGACAGTCATTTGCTGGAATATTGTGACAACCAAACATACAAATTTACAGAGCCCATTTAAACGGAGTCCCCTAGGATGGGGTAGTACACAATTTGCACATCCAAACATGGCACGCCAGGTTTTTGACATGTACTTCATAAGCCATAGAGAAGAAGGAATACTGGTATACACGACATGCATACAGCACTTCCAACAGGATTTGTGGAAGGAAAGAAGGGGCAGTATCTTTTCTAATCCATATGAAATATTCAGTGCATTTTTACTTATCTTCTACTTATCTTTTTCACTATCAACTACCCTATTTTCAGTCACTTCTTCAAATTAAAAAAAATTAAATTATCCTGTACTATAATCACAGAAAGAATTTCTAACGATGGCTTAAGTATTTTTAAGAGCCTACTATTGTCATTATTTGGTCCATATCATAAACAGGTAGTCATCTCCAAGTATGATAGAAAAACAAACTTGGGATATAAATGAAGCACAAACTTTAAAAAAAACTTCTGCCCAGTAGCTGTGTAAAAACAAAGTAGTGAGTGAGCCCCAAGTGAAGCACCCAGCAATAATCACTGTGCATATTCCAGTTCCCAGTGAGCTGTATATTAATCTCTGGCTGGTAATTTAAAGGCACCTCTAGGAATCAACAAAGGTTTATTAAGATAGTAAGTAAAATATTCCTGAATACTCTATCGCTTTTTGAATTTTCTTATTCTTTTGGAAATTAAGAAAGCCTATACTTTGATTCCAAAAGACACTGATTGAATCAACACTTGGCATCATCTTACTTAGATTCTATTTAACATAGCCCAAAGCAAATATCTATGTTTATTTATATTCAAAAATTTTTATTTCTAGGAAAAACATACAATGGTAATGAATAGAGTCCCTTTCTTTGATTCTTTGCTTCTATCTACCTCCTAGTTTTACCCCCACTCTCTCTCGGGACAGCTCCACACTCCCTTGACAATGGCAAAATCCCTGGATTGTTTTTTCATGAAAAACAATCAACTAATGAAAACAAATTAATTTTTAAATTAAGAAAGTTTAAAAAAATTTCTGTAATGTGATCTTCTAGTATACAGAAACACCTTCTGTTTCACCAGACTTGGAGGGAAACATTTTTTCCCCCTCAGATAGACATCAGTTTGACAGAATGCTATGTTTTATAGATAATATTGATTTACATTCATAACCACTGTCATGAGATGGCAGATCATTTTGAAAAGAAACATGTAAGAACTGATGGCTACTATACCTGAAGGCTTATGCAAAAACAGATGCTTGTTAAAATACAGTAAGCTACATTATCCATTCTCAGCAGTGCAAAGGAATCTTCTGCACCTACTCTAGCTCTTTTTCTGGTAGTTGGGTACATTTTCAGATCTAGATGAACATGCCTTGTTCTTCAAGGACTGAGTCATCATTCCAATTCTTCTGTATTGTCCTCTGTGAGAGGCAGAATAATGCCCTCCCCTCAAAGATGGCCACACCCTAATCCTGGCAACCTGCAAATATGTTACCTTTCATGGCAAAGGAGACTTCGAAGATGTGATTAAGTTTACTGACCTTGAGATGGGGAGAATACCCTGAATTATCTATATGGACCCAATTTAATCACATGAGTTGTTAAAAGTAGAGGATCTTTCCAGGCTGTGGTCAGAAGAGATGTAAAACGGAAGAAAGATGAGAGAAATACAATGCTGCTGGCTTTCAAGATGGAGGAAGGGCCCATGAGCCAAGGAATGTGGGAAGTCTCTAGAAATTGGAAAAGGCAAGGAAATGGAGTCTCACTTAGAGTCTTCAGAAAAGAACACAGCCCTCCCACTCCTTGATTTTAGCCCGGTGAGACCCCTGTCAGACTTCTGACCCACAGAATTGCAAATAATACTCTGCGTTGTTGAAGCCACTAAGCTTATGATAATATAACCCCTCAAGTAAAGCATTCATAAGGGTAAGTGTTACTCTTTCTTCTGGCATTTTTTTACAATAAAAATGAATGTCCTGTATTAAAAACCACTGCATATGAATATTTCATGTTGATAAATTAAGCCGTTCTATTTACATTTCAAAATATGCTTCTCCTCAGGATACCTTTAAATAAAGAATTCCCTTGAATAATTTCAAATATAATGTTATCTAGGTTACACTGTAGTTGTGTGGACTTTTTGTTATATCTCACTGCTTATATAGAGAAATACCTACCACTAACTTTGTTTATATGAAAGTCTGCTTACACTTGGGTATAATTCTCATGCACTAGCTTTGTGTTAAATTATATTGGTTCAATGGATGAAGGGTTCAATAGTGAATGGATAAATGGATAGAGGAATGAAAGGAATGAATGAACGAATGAATGAATAAATGAATCCTTAGTATCACATTGCAATCATAAGCAAAAATTATCTCCCTACCTTGTGACTCATCTTAGAAAGAAAGACCCAATAGTTTGTGTCTCACTAATGTATCTCTTTTCCAAAATATAGTATCAAACAGAGGAATAGTCAATAAGTTTTGTTAGTCACATTTTATTTATGTTTCCTTTGATCAAATTTGTACTACATTATTACTCAAATATATTTATTTTCTAAATCTGTTTATTACATATATTAAAAAATGGGGTAGATTTGAAGTTATATAACATAAAAGTTTGTTTATAAAGGATAGATTTATTAGTCTATTAATATCTGGATTATTGTTTACTATTATTGAAATTTATGATATAAGGCATTATTCTGAGCAAAAAAGAACCACTACTTAGGAAAGACATATTTCAGAATATAAAATCCCTGATTAATTATACCTGTATATCTCTTTCCAGTGGGTCTTATCTTAGGCAATCTAGTATCCCAAAGAAATGTAAACATTTAATGAAAAGCTGATATGTCAACAACACCCTTATTATCTTCATTAAACTCCTTTTCATTCTTCTCCAGATGTCCCACAGAGAACTTTATATGGTTGCATCCATATCTGATTATTATATTTTATTATTCAATTTATACTTACTGATACTTAACAGATATTTGTCATTATCCATGTATAGAAATTACTCACAGTATTTGACAAGTATATACTAGTTTGTGTTATTGATGTAGCACAATTTATTAAGTTACCTGCTGCTGGGAGTTTAGGTTGGTTAAGTACAAAAGTCAACATAGGACTCTACTTTTTAAATTCTATAATCTAAAAAATACTGTTGATACGATCAACATTTTTGCAATTGGCACAAAAATGAAACCTGTGCTGATATTTGTGGTAAAAGGTAAGACTCTGTTTTCTGCCTTGAAAATCAACATGTCCCCTAAAATAGGTACCCAGAGTACCCTAAAATATTAACAACTGGTTTCCCCCTGCTTCCCAGGAGGCTTCATGGCTGCCATTGGTGATTTATGAGTTTTCAGGAAATGTCAAACAATTTAAATGCTGCCTAAGCTAAATACAATTAAAACATTTTCAGCTAGGGCTGGAAGAAAATCATGCACACTAAAGCTAAATATAAAAAAGTTTGTATTTCTTGATTTTGCTGTATCTATGCTAATCCTCCCCTCCATTGGTCTGGATAATGAAAAATTGACTACACTTAGAAATTCAGAGTGGTAATAAAGTAATAATAAATGTACAATGATGGGACACTGCATTTACAACTAACACTGACCAAAACTAAGTTTATCACGTGTCTGCTTTTAGCCACCTCACTATCTAACTGATAAAGCACAGAATCATCATAAAACTTAAAGCAATCTTGTGTTAAAGAACCTCAATGTCCCCTCCATTCTTCCCTGGCCTCCTTCAAGAATAACAGTTCCCATTGTTCAGCATTTATTCTGCTCATGCCAGTCACCTCCTGGTCATATACTTACCTATTGACACTCCTCTGCTGTTGAACCTTTTGTTGGTTTCACTACATGCCAGAAGACTGCAGGAAGATGAAAAGCAATGCTGAAGTGTACTTTCTCTCCACATTATTGAGCTTCTGCAGAAATGCTCCAGCATAAAAGTGATATGTATAGGTTCTTTTATTTACAAAACAGGGAAGGAATGGTTTTCCTTTTTATAACTTACATACCCATGCATATATTTCAAAGTTACGTGAAAATGTATGGATTTAGCTTTACTTCGGCTCCATGAGAACAAGAATCAGATTTTAGTCATCTTGTAATTTCCATTGTTTAGAAGAAAGTTTCGCACAGTGTGAAAAGGTATAACTTTGTCAGATTAATTAGAAAATATCTGCCCACTTAGTTTACTATGTTTCGATAATTTAAATCACATTTATAGAGCAATTCTTAAGATGGAAGAGTTAAACGTTCTATGTCTCAATTTCTTTTACTTTCTAAATGAATTCAACTATATTATCTTTATGATTTTTTTTCTAGTGAAAATCTTTGAGTCTTTACATTTACCGTACTACTACTCATCAGTTTCTGGACTCTATTGTGTTCCACATGAAACTTCTCACTTATGAAACCAAAAATTAATATGTATACTGACTAAATTTGTACAAATATCCCAATGAATCAAGCACAGTTTAATTTTCTACCAAAGTTGTGGTTCCTTTATCAATAAAAACTATATAGAAACTCTGATTATGCTGTAATAGTTTTCTCCATTAATTGTCCCGAAATATACTCACATAATATTTTATTTGGTAGCCCAGTCGCCTGATGAAATTCTGCTACAATGTGGCTAGAAACCTTAGGCACAAACCTTATTCTGCATCCTAAGTGATCCCAAAGTAATGATCTATAAGGAAAAGAGAACTCCAGGATGCTTTGACAATGAATCTAGTCAAGTCTATATGACTTTGCTTTTGAATCCCTCAACATCCCATATGCTGAAGAACTGCTCATGCAGATATGTGAGCAAAATTCTTTTTCCTTATTTGACTGTCTCAGCAGGTATATCATCATGTCTGAGAACATAACCACTCTTCAGAATGCTGACTCTGATTTTTACTTCTTCGAATGTTCATAAATCACCTATTTTATTGTAATGGTTCATAAAATTCTAAAGATGATTGAATATTAAACCCACAATATAAAAGGATCACTTAATATTTTTATGGCTTATCTATGTAATAGGTACTGGAAGAATATATAAATAAAATTGATCAGAATGTCCCAAAATACTAGTGGCAAAGAAATATTTTGTGCTGATCTTTTCCCTCCTGTTTTATGTTACTTCATATTTTCTCTGCCCTTCAGGAGGTCTTGCAACTAATTCTCCAGCTGATCACTCTTATTGTTTGAGTATTTATTTTATTATATAACTTGCTACTAGAAATGACACATATCTGCATTTGGGAATAGTTTTATTTGGCAGCTAATGGACCATTACAGCTGGCACATGTTACTAGCAAAGCAGAGTATTAAGTACTGGTCTTTCTTTGCTTTCACTCTATTTCTCAGCATTACGCAGCCCTTCATCCATGGAGACTGTCTCCTCCTTCCCTGTTCTCTCACGTCATCCAGCAAGAGCCAGGGAAAGGAGGGTGAGATTTGTCAGAAGATTAACAGCATCTGCTTTGACTTCTTCAAGTTTGGCAATAGAACGGACTATAGCCAGTGTTTTTCAAAAGTTGGATTCTTCATGGTACATCCATTTTAAGCATCCAACATGCAATCTTACTTATCTCCTTCCTGCCTTCTCAGATCCTTGTGACCCCTACTGATGACGAAAGTTATCAAAAACTTTGAAAGTAATCACTGGAATGATACTTCCTCTCCAATAATCAAGATTCATTTTTCATTAGAGTTAAGTGTTCAGAAAGCAATTCAATTAAGCTAGAGCCTGCACTAAAAATAGGTTTTTAGCAAGAAAATATTTTTTGTTCTCATTCCATGGTTCTTCTATTATTGTATTCTTCAGTGATTTCCTTTAAGACATTCTGAGCATTAAATTCCTTTGTAAAAATCTGAAATTCTTACACCGTGATTTATTATTTAATTTTACCTTGAATATGTCAAAGAATCAGATTCCTAGGTAAAATCTCAGTTTAGGATTTCTTTTAGTGGAACAGACATGGGAAATTACTCTGTCTCTGAATGACGTTACCCACTGACATTATTTCTCTAAGGAGGTTTTTTTTGTCTAAAATGATTTATTAATGACTTAATGTCATCTAGGCTTTGTATATAGGACAAAGAATAGGCATTTCCTACAAAAAAAGGTTAATTCTATACCATTTGGAGATAGATGTGTTAATAAGTCATTTTCAAATTATATGAGACTACACTAAAATATGTTCATGGCATCATAGGATCACAGAAGGAAGAAAGACTAAGAGTATAAGACATGAGATTTAGGGGTCATGCTTCTTAGAGAAAGAATTCTGAGCTGTGTATTGAAAACTAGTAGTTGGAAATATGTGACTCTCACTAGAAAGTCTAGAGCAAAGAAATAAATTCAGTAATTATTGGTGCAAAGGTGGTAGGAAAGCTATGGAGGTAGAACAGCTGCAAAGTTTGGGTGATTTACGTGAAAACAGGAAAGTTTACATTGAATTCTTGTAGATGTCAACTTTTAAAGTTTTGGATCCAGGACCAAGAAGATTAAGATGTGATAAAAGAGATAAGAGGGAATATTTAATAGAAAGGTGTCAACGAGCACAGGATGTCGGAAGGGTGAGAGGCACATTATGACGTAGGATGTGCTCAGCCATGTCAAGTGTTGTGGGAAATTAGTCTGAAAAAAATTCCACTAAATGTAGCAACCAGAAGTTTATTATAACCTCACTAATAAATATTTTCAGTAAAGTACAATTTAGATTTCTATGAAATATCTAGCCATTTAATTTTGAGTTTTATAGATGACTTCCTTTGATTTTCCTTCTGTTTCACCATAACAATAACTATTGTCCACGGTCACTGGTTTTTCACAGCGGATACGTAAATACACTTTTGCATGCCATCTATGGTTTCATGCCATGGAGGCCGTTCATAATACACATAACGTGGATGAAAGCAGTGGTATCTTTTCAGAATTAAAATCTCTATCCCTAGGTTAGTTTACATCATAGAGAAGATCTATTATTCATATCTGCTCCTGATACTCTCTCCTCTGTTCTCCTATACCAGCAGCCCAGCTTTCAAAAATTTCATACTATTCTTTAACATAATTATGTAATAGACTTGTCTATTGATCCTTTACATATATGTTTATACATTAATATTAAAATAAAGTTTAAACTTATTTTATTTCTATATTTCAACAATATTTCTAATAAGACACATTTCTAGAACAGTATTGATTAGAGGAAAACATATTATCAATTACAAGGCTTCCACAATTTACATTTTCACCAGTAATTAGAAGGGATTCAATTTCCCCACCTCACCAGCCTGCTTATTTTCATTCCCTCCAAATCTTAATTAATGGGATAAATGTTCTGTCGTTGTTTTTACTGTACATTTATTTGATTCATTTGTTGTTAGTGCCGACTCCTAGAGACCCTGTGGACAGCAGAGCAGAACCCTGTCTGATCTTTTTTCACCATCCTCTCACCTTCTGGCGCTATAACAGATGATGCTCCACTGCTAGTCATAGTGTTTTCATGGTCAGTTCTTTCAGAAGTGGGTAGCCAGTTCCTTCCTCCTAGTCTGTCTTAGTCTGGAGGTTCTGCTGAAACCTCTCTACCATGGGTGACACTGCTGGTATTGGAAATGCTGTGTCATAGCTTTCAGCATCACAGCAACATGCAGCTGCCGCAGTATGACAGACAGATGGGTGGTGCAGTTCCCTGACTGAAAACAAACCAAGGATGTGGCAGTGAGAGCACTGAATCTTAACCACTAGACCACCAGGGCTGGCTATTTGATTCATACTGAGATTTATTCTTATTGAAGATTTTCTTTTTCTCCTTTTGTGAAGTACCTGTTTCTATTTTGTATTGATTTATAAGGGTTACTTATGTATTACGGATATTAATTCTTTGTTTAGGTCATAATTCATAAAATTTTTTCCAAGTTATTTTTTATCATTTAAATTTTACTTATCTTGTTTAGTAATTTCAGTAGTACTTAAATTTTTCTATAGAACACATATCAGTTTATTTACGTTTTCTACTTCTTGCGTCCCTCTTTTCACTAATATATATATTCCAACTACATGTTAAATCTTTTAGTATTTTTTAAACCTTATTTTTTATGTTCATGTTTTAAACTCATCAAGCATTTTAGTACTCCCTCAGGCAGGGATATATTTTTAACATTATTTATGACGTAGATGTTATATATTATAAAAAGATGCCTCATTCTACTATGTTTCTATTTGCATTTGATCTTGCTTCCTGACTTTGTCAGTTTACCAATCTGATCATATATCTTGATGGTAAAATGATTGTATTTTGGTCATCATTGATATAGTACATATTGTAATGTTTGAAAAACCACTTCATAATTTTCATTAAACACAGAATTTAAGGTTTTTTCTCACTTATGTATTCCACCACATTAATTTTGGAAAAAATAAATACCTTTGCTATTGAGATTGCAGTAAATTTACAGGCTTATACTTTTAATGTACTTACTATGTCACTTATCATGGCATTCTTCTGCCATTTTTCAATTTTTTTATGTTCCTCATAACATTTTATAGCTGTCATCAAAGGCAACTTATTATTTTCTTAATATATATTTCATATATTGTTACTGTTATACATTATATTTTATTTCTATTGTATTTTAAACCATCACTGCTGACAGATAGGAAAGTTATTTCAGCTGCACTACTATGGAATATAGAAAGGAAAGTTTTCCTGTTGTTTTCTTTCCTTGTTATGCATCTCTGCCTAATAGCGCTTATCGCTCAGCTGTGCTCAAGGTTAGGACACATTCCCATTAAAGAGTCAATCTGCAACTAGAAATTCTCACTCTTCTTTGGAAATAGAACACAGAAATACTCTGCAGAGAGCAAGACCAGATTGTAAAGTCAGATGTATGACACAGTAGTTGGGATTACTATTTTTTCAATTCAAGTGATACAGAAAATACAAAGTATCAGTGTTTATGTAGGTATGTGGAGGGATGTGTCTGTGTGTGTTTCTATGTGTGTATAAGCGTGCAATAATGGATATATCAAAATTAAAAAATCCTTCTGCCATTTCACTTTTCACATATTCTCATAGATAATTTTTCAGGGTTTCTATAAATATTTCCTCATAAAGATTCAGAATAAGCACTCAATAAATATTTATTAAATAAAAATACCCATGAGAAACAAAGTTCTAAATATCTTTGCATTCCACCTCATAGATAATCAGCAAGTATTTATTGGAGGATTGAAGATGACTTTCTGTGATTTACATGAAATGGGTCTGAAGAGTTGGCTGAATATATCACCTAAAGAAAGATGATTATAAAAATTATTGAACTTTTATTTATCTTTTTTATTTTCATTTTTTTTGCTGAGGAGGATTCACCCTGAGCTAACCTCTATGCCAATTTTCCTCTATTGTGTATGTGGGTCTCCACCACAGCACGGCCAGCAATGAGTGGAGTGGGTCCATGCCTGCGAACCTAACCCGGGCTGCAGAAGCAGAGTGTTCCAGGCTTAATCACTAGGCCACAGGGTTAGCCTCTGAACTTTTATGTATTGGTATTCTCTGTCTATATATATAGAGAGAGATAGACATAGATTTAGATAGATAGATAGATAGATAAAGATATATATATAGATAGATTTAGTTAGATGCAGATATATAAATCTCTCTCTCTATATAGATATTGTATATAGATGTATTATCACATGCTATCTAATGTGTTTTTTTTTTCAGGCAGTGTCAAAAGGATAAAGACAGAAGACAACTGTGGAATTTGGGTCTTTATTATTGCATGGATTTGACTATTGTGACAAACTCCCAAGTTTCTGACCCTGTAATGATTGGTAGTTCTGCAGAGGGACCACTTTAACTTGCAAATGCCAAGGGCTGATGTGGCAGCAGTTGCCGTCAGTGAACATATAGTAACAAGGATTTTTGAATGCAAGACTTATCTTGCGTAAAAGATTTGTTTTTGATGACTTCAGAAACTAGTATAATCAGGTGACTACTTTCATTGTTATCCTCTATGAAAACCAGGACAGGCATACACACAAATATACACACACATGCACAGCAAAATCTGTTCAGCTGTTACTGAGGTCTTCAGTGAAAACTATATTTGTCTTGAATTATGAAATAAACTTTTCACTTATTGTCAGTGCTATCTTCAATGATGCTTGTCAGTAAGAATGTAGATATATTTCTTCATACTGTGATAATTAGTATATGCCTAATTTTAATTACTAATTCTACTTGTTGTGTATTTGGCATTATTTTCTCTAGCACACCATGCTGTGAAGTACATTCACACTGAGTTAATCCCTTCTATTCACATAAACATTGAAGAAAAAGCACAGGAGAAGTAATTTCATATAAGAACTATAAGAGCCAGATGTTAAAGAAACTTTCTTTCACTTACATAGCTCTCTTAAGTGATTTCCTATTATTAAGTAAAATATCCCAAATACTGCCTCAGGAAAACAGAATTCAACATAATTATTTCCCTGTCATTAACTTTTGCCTGTGGCATATTTCTTGCTATAAATGTAAAATATTCTAATAAATATATCCAAGAATTAAAAATGCTACAGATACAACAATGTTCATAGGAATTACCCAGTGAGAGCAAGCAATGTATGAAATATCAACATTAAATCACATAATATTTAGATTTATAAAATCCAACAGAGGCATTATAGTCTTTCAATAATTATTTATTTCTAACTATAAATATAAAGCTTCAAATCTAAGAGAGAAACATTTATTTACAGGAAAATGCTTTGGTTTTTTTTCCTCTCTCTCTGTGTCACTCCAGCCAAACTGACAAATCCAACACATAATTCACCATATAGTAAACTCCCTTTACCTTATTTTTATTGCCTCACTTATGGGAAGGGTGGTCAAATATTCAGCTAAATGCGGAAGTCTCCTTTTTAAAATGAGGACGAGAACACTAAAAAATATATGTTTAATGACAGTAAATCATTTTTAAAGCTGTATTTCCTCTGTAAACATCTGTGGCATAAAAACATAAAATTGACTTGATATCTAGACTTCTATTCATTTTGTAAAGCCCATCCTAGATAAAAGTAGCTCTTTTACGTAAGTAAATGGGTTTTCTCTTTAAGAAAATTTATCAGATGGAAATAATTTCTATTTTTATACTTAGAATGTTGACATTAAGACAATTTACTTCCTTATTTGCTTGCTCTGACTTCACATCTTCTTAGGAAGTCACCAAAAGAAAGCCACAATAATACGTTATTATGAACAACTTGATAGTGTTGACTATGGAATGAAAATGTTCTTTAAAAAGAACATATTTCCATGGAGCATAAATCTTTTATTTGGTATTTTTTAGCAACAAAACTTTAAATATTCTAAGTGAATAGGTCACAGTTCTCAAGGAATCTTGGTAATAAACAGGACTGCAGTCAGGGTGAGAGGAGTCAGACACTCACCTCAGGTGTAGAATGTAGAGTGTACAAATAACTCAGTATTCAAGATAAACATTTTAATGCAATAATTTTAAACTCCAACTTAATGCAAAAGAAATCAATGATGAGCAACATATCAAACTTTTAATAAACAAAAGATCTGACCCTATACTTGCATGATTCAACTCTATTCTCTGCTCAGCTAACAAAAATATACATTTGCTAAATATTTTTAAAAGCAAGCATTCAAATAGAATTGGAAATTTTGATTTTGGAACATTAAATAAAGTCATGCTATTAAAAATCATGATCACTTGTGGTGACTAAAAAAAGAGAGAGAGATTGATGATAATTTCATGTCTATCAATGCTGAGATTGGAGGAAATGGAGGTTCCAAAGAAAATTAATCTTATAAAGATTAAATGTAATAAAATCCATTGATTACTATCTTTTGCTTTATCTTCATTGGTCATTCAAATAAAAAATAGTTCACATGCATGATTTGTCACTTTATATTTTTAGATATATAGCTTATTTATATCTTTAAATGTTTGTATTGAACATATTTATTATTCACTAATTTTTGCATGGCTAACTCCTGTTTTGTGCTTCCCATAAAGAATCATAAATTTTCACCTTAAAAATCATCTGGAAATTTCAGCCACTAACCATTCAATAAGTAACCAACAAGTCTAGTCAGATCACTTAGAGAAGTAGCTAATGTTACTCCAAAATTGGGGTATGGTGTGGCCCAGTGGTGCAGCAGTTAAGTGCGCATGTTCCACTTCTCAGCGGCCTGGGGTTCACCAGTTGGGATCCGGGGTGTGGACATGGCACAGCTTGGCACGCCATGCTGTGGTAGGTGTCCCACATATGAAGTAGTGAAAGATGGGCAAGCATGTTAGCTCAGGGCCAGGCTTCCTCAGCAAAAAGAGGAGGACTGGCAGTAGTTAGCTCAGGGCTAATCTTCCTCAAAAAATAAATAAATAAATAAAAATAAAAATATAAAATAAAATAAATAAAATTGGGGTAGAAGTTGGTAGAATTGCTTAACAAAACCAAATAAAACACATTTTAAAGATCTTCATACCCAAGAAAATATTCATACTATCTTGATTTTTAAATCCAAGTGTCAGCTATTTTTGTACCATTGCACAGTGTATTTGGCCTTTTGACAAAATTTTACTGTTCATTTAAATTCTTGAATTACTTAGGTAAAATTGTATTTAGAATTGTTTAAAAGCAGAAAGTAGCAGATTAGGAAATAGGAGGACTCAGGTTGGAAATAGGTTAAATATGACAGTCTTAATTTAGTAAAGAATTACTAAAATAGAGTTTCTAACAAAAATCAGAGATAATAGAAATAACTTACTGAAAGCAGACAGTTGCCACAGTAACAAGACACATTCACTCTGGTGTTGATTGAAAGGAACATATCTCAGAACGAACATAGGCCACAGAGGATGGATATCTTTGGGAATCTTTCTGTTCTCCAACTTTTCTGTCCTAGTAAAAGATGGAGAGATTGAAGGGCAGGGCAGGCATGAAGATATTACAAGTAAGAAAATTCTTCTTAAGCCCAGCTAATATTAGTGAAGTTGACTCCAAGACTGTGAGTCTTGGAATTACAGTAGTCCAAGTGATAGGGCAAATACTTAATCAAAATTTAAAAGATGAGCTGAGATGGCAAGAGATTTCATCTTGAGCACTATCCTTAATTGATTTGCTAGTGGATGCCTAAAGTGGTAGTACACCCAGCTGCTCTAGACTCAGCACAAAGAATGAAGTATTTAACAGACAAGTCACTTGGTTCCGGGAGACAAAGTTACAAGTATTTCTGTTTGCTTTTGCTTTTGTAATGTGAGCCAGGGACAGCACCCAAGATTAAAAGCCTTTTCAGCAAAGAGAACCAGCAAAACTGAAAGTAATAGTGTATGCAAGATTCTAAAATCCCAACCAACTTAGTATTATTTATAACCAGTGCTTCTAGCCCAGAGGTATTCATTCGCAAAATATTGGTATACAAAACACAAACAAAAGAAATTTCTGATTTTGTAAAAAGGGAGAAAGCACAAAAAATTAGCTCACTTGGACTACCCCTTGGGTTTTAGCTATTAAGTCAATTTCTCCTATTTTGAGTGTATGCCTGTGGAAACATATTTGAAAATTTTCCCTTTGTGTTATCTATTAAGAATACATTGAGTAATTTAAATTATCTTTCACTTGTTTAATTTGATTGAGAAGTTGACTTATGTCTAGCTCTGGTAAACTTGCTATCAAAAGAGAGAAAGAACAGACCCAACGTAAGTAAATGAGTAAACTACATTCTATTCAGAACAAAAATAATTTCCAGAGGAATTTGGGACTCTGGGAAGATGGGGAATGTTTTATGGATTTATTAGAATATTCTGTAGTAAGCATAGTTGTATTGAATTTGTAATAAAGAAAACTCTTTATTTGGAAAAATGACATCATAATAGTTTCCAAACATTGTCACATCTTTCCTTCAATACAAATAAGGTAGAACTATGATATACAAAGCAGATAAATGCAAAGCTATCCTGGTTGAATCAGGAATGGAAGACTAGGTACCTCAAATGCTCAGATTCTTTTGCCTCCACATCATTCCACCTTGCAATAGCCTCTGAAGAGGCTTTGTGGTATCCCTTGTGATGAGAATCATTGGAAACCAGTGTAGGCATGGGTTTCGACCAACTCTTTCTCTTAGACAGATGTCAAAGAAGTTTTTAATAACTGGAGATATAAAAATCCAATAAAGGCTTCCTTTTATCTTCAAAATAAATAAACAACAACAATTAAAAACCATAGGCTATTGTGTGGAGAATATGTGGACATGGACACAACTCAGAGCAGAGAGACTTACTAGAAGGCTAAACATTAACCCAGGGAAGAAGTGGTTGTGATTCAAATCATGATAATGGCAACGTTGGAAGAGATAGGGGAGAGACAGGAGAGTGGACAAGTTCAAAAAGACATTTGGATGGTAGGATTCAGAGGATTAGAGGGTTGGATTGCTTTACTGACTGTGGGAAAGATGAGAAAGAGGAAGAATCTCCAAGGAAGAAGATTGGATTTTGGCTGGGCAGTGGAGTGAGAATGGTACTGTTCACAATGTAATAAATTCAGGTAGAGTGATTTCAGTTTGACATATGCTGAGTTTTTGAGGTCCCTGAGGACATTTAAGCGGAGATGCTGATTTGACGGATTCATAGGTCTACAAATCAGGAAAGAGCTGGATAGATACAGATATATGGCTGACAATTGAGACCATGAAAATAGAAGAGATCAAGCTGAATGTGAATAGTGAAACTAGGAAGAAAAGAAAGGATGAGGAAAGGAGAAGAAGATAAAAGAAGGGGATCTACAGAAGAGCACTGAGCAAGGAGCATGGGAAGAGGAGCCCACCCAGAGGAATGAAATACTGGTCACATAATATTTTCCTCTAGCACTATTCTTACTCAGGTGAATATTCTTTTAAAATTTCTGTTGTGCTACTAAGCATTGAAAAGCCAGACATCATAGCAATATTATTTACCTTTATGAACATCAAGAATAAAAATGAATAATTGGATACTGAAATTTAGATTATGGAGAAGCTAGGGTTATATCTCTATTTATAGACATTCTAAATTCAGAAATGATTTATCCCTGTTTTAATTGGTGAATAGCATTGAGAATTCTGTTACATATTGGTTTTTGTTCATAAATTATAACTCAAAATCCAAAAGTTATGACTGCCATAATAGAATAGAATCACATAACTGCATTTAATTAATCTATAAAGATAATTTAAAATGAGAAAAACTAGTCTCAAAAACATCTGTCTTCTGGGGTCCGCCTGCTGACGCAGGGGTTAAGTTCGCACGTTCCACTTCAGTGGCCCGGGGTTTGCAGGTTTGGATCCCAGGTGCAGACATGGCACCGCTTGGCAAGCCATGCTGTGTTACGCGCCCCACATATAAAGTAGAGGCAGATGGGCACAGATGTTAGCTTGGGGTCAGTCTTCCTCAGAAAAAAGAGGAGGATTGGTGGCAGATGTGAGCTCAGGGCTAATCTTCCTCAAAGGAAAACAAAGAAAAAGAAGAAGAAGGGAAAAAGAGAAAAAAAACACCTGTTTTCCAAAAACTAATTTTTTCCTTGGAAGAAAATCTGGGAGTAAAATTTGAATTGTATATATCAAAGCAATTCCATATGGCCAAAGTTATACTTAGAAGAAAATTTATGACTGTTCACATAGTTTTAAAAGGCCATAGGAAAGCAAACAAATATCTAAGATTATAGAAACATAATTTTTGCTAAGGAAAAAATGGGAGAAAGATGAATAGAGAAATGTGAAAAGCACATTAAGTAATTTTTTAAAAATTTATTTTAAGTAAAATGAGCCCTAGGGGTTTCAGGCATAGGGGCTTCCTCCTATGCACTGAACAGTGCTTCCCAACCATCCATCTTACATTCTTAAATACTATTCAAATGATCTCTTTACAGCAAGTAAGAAAATTTGGTATTATTAACCCTATCTTCCAGTTTAGAACACTGAGATTAATAGATGTGAAACTTAAACAGGAAATAAATAATGCAGCAACAATTTGCACTTTGGTGTGTTAAATCCAAAATTTGTGATCTTTCCACTCTATGATGATTATCTCCATCCAACTTTTTGCTAAAATAAAAATCAAATTATGACAATATCCTCTAATTTATTATTTATTAATTACTTTTTCTAGTTGTGTTTCTAGGTTTACATATATTGAGCTAATCTATCATATTTGGGATAACATCAATAATTACATTAATACAAATAGTTTCTCCCATTTTTCATGTAAGTGCTCAAAATGTTGGAGCTCAACAGAAGCTGAGAGCTGAGGTCAAGTGGAGGGACCACTACCAACGTACCACATGGCAGGGAAGACCTGGTGAAATAACATGTTCTGACCTCGCTGTCTTCCCATCCTCTGATAACCTGCCACACCCTATTGCTAAACCTTACTAAAAGTGGGGAAGGGAGCTCTAATTATCCAGTTCATGAAGGTTGGTGTTACCAGGGCACAGAGTAGAGAGGAGAAAGGTAGAAAATGGATCAAGAAGGACAAATGAAAATTACTCAACACAACTGTTAATTGCAGGGATGTGATATTCTGAATATTTTATGCACTTACGATGTCATTTCACATAATCCACCAAAGACTATCTCTTACATTCTTTGAAAATATACTAGCTTTAGAAGCTTCTTTTATTCATTATGCTTTAATTTCATAATATGAGTTCACTGATCATACTTTTATTGGCACCCTGAATTGCCATAACAACCCTTCATTTTCAAACATTTCCTGCATGTTTCTTTTATATTTTGGCTACAAAATTTCCACTTAACCTCAATACCTGTGTTGCTCTTTCAATTTCCATAACCAAAAAACTTTCTGTTTTCTCTCTTCGATAATTATCTGTCTACAATCCTGACTAGCTTCATTGTCTTTTATTTATAAATTTTAATCTGTCCTGTACTTTTTCCTTTTGTCACATAAAAATTGTGAATCCAAAACAAAACAAATACTTCAAGAGATAATTTTTCCAGTCACATTTTTTAGACAACTAGAATGACATATATTAATAGAAAATGTGCTCCAAAAGACAAGCCATTTAAATGAGATGTCTATCACCTGGTAGTTAGTTGTACTTCTTTAGTGTCTTCAGGGATATAGCAAAAGTCAGCAGATTAATATACATATTTTCTCTTCATAGAAATTTTAATATATATTACATCTTCTCAACATATGTATTATCTTATCTCAATATTCTTCAAATGAGTAAGTTGAAACTCAGAAATTCTATGCGTATGGCCCAAAATCATGAGCTAAAAATGACAAAATAACAATTCCAGATAGATTCACTGGCTCTACAGTTCGCAAGCACTTCACTGTATAAATATTTCAGGTGCGTGTACGCAGAATCTTACGATCTCATTTTTAGAGGTTAACATATTAGTAAATGTTCTATTTTGGTATGATAAGAAAGTTCTGAGTTTCTAAATATTTGTAAAAAGGAGCAACAGCTCTTGGAAAGAAAAATAGCAGGTACACATTTACCTTATCAGTCCTTTACAAGAAAATAATTGGACAATAGAGAGAGATATAATAGGTCACCTCAAAAACCGACAGCATTTACAAAAGACCATGGCATGATAAGAACAGTGATATTATGAGTTTGCAACTGTTGTCATCCATCATATTGGGAATAAAAATAAGGATTATATTTGGAAAAAGCATATGTGCCAGAAAAGCTGAGTTTAAATTTTAAGGGCTTGCTAAAGCTTTTCACTGGGCTTTTCTCAGGAAGCATTTTTTCCCCTCAAAGGCAATTAACCAAATAAGCAAGCATCACGGGTAGGGCAAATGCAAATGACTCAAATCTAGCAATAGAGGTCAGATATCATTTCTGTAATCAAATCTAAGTCTCATGAGCATTATGAAAGTAACCTGAGCAGCTTCCTTTGAATTTTTCCAGAGACAGATGCTCTTGGAATAGCCCCTTCCACTGCTGGCACCTGAATCCCAGTAGCGCACTATTGCCATGCCATTCCACTTGTATTTTATTAATTTACTCATAGACACATTTTCCTCAGACTATTGAAACTTTCATGGAAATTAAATGCCATGTGTTCACATTAGACTTTCACCAGCAGCTCCATTCTATGTAATAAATTCTAGTCTAAGAAGATTCTGACCCAGGTCTCACTGAAAACATTTTCTCCTTAGCCAACTAAATGTCATTTCCTTTTAATTTAGCACTAATATTTTAAAAAGACAAAGGTTGGGGCCAGCCCTGTGGTGGAGTGGTTAAGTCCGCACGCTCTGCTTCTGCAGCCCAGGGTTTTGCCAGTTCGAATCCTGGGCACGGACATTGCACGGCTTATCCGTCCATGCTGAGGTGGTGTCCCACATGCCACAACTAGAAGGACCCACAACTAAAAATACACAACTATGTACCGGGGGGCTTTGGGGAGAAAAAGGAAAAATAAAATCTTAAAAAAAAAAAGACAAAGATCTCCGTTTTACACACTTAAAAGAAAATTACTTAAACCTGTAGTCACCAGCTATATGAAATGTTTACAAGTAACATTTTGAAAACGTCATAAATACAGAGTAGGAGGTTATGTTTATCAAGGACAAATATTAAATCCTAAGATTCCCATGTGCATTCACTGCCACTGATTCAAATTAGGACTAATTGTCTCCTAATACTCAAGGTAAAACTCCCACGTTTTATTGTTTTAGTCAGGGGCTACTTCTGGGTATATATCTAAAGGAAATGAAACAGGATATCAAGAGATATATGCACTCGTATATTCATTGCAGCAATGTTCACAATAACCAAGACATGGAAACAATGTAAGCGTCCATCAATGGATGAATAAAGATGTGGTATACACATACAATGGATTGTCATTTAACTACAAGAAAGAAGGACATTCTACTGTTTGAAACAGCATATATGGACCTTGAAGATTATGCTGAGTGAAATAACTCAGACAGAAAAGAGACAAATACCATAAGTCACTTATATGTGGAATCTGAAAAATGCTGAACCTGTAGAAACAGAAAGTAAAGTGATAGTTGCCAGGTCTGGGGAATAGGGGAAACGGAGAGATGTTGGTCAAAGGGTACAAACTTCCAGTTATAAGATGAATAAGTTCTAGGGTTCTGATGTACAGCATGGTGATTATGATTAATAATATTGTAGTATATATTTGAAAGTTGCTATGAGAGTAGATCTTAAATGTTCCCACCACAAAAAAGAAATGGTAACTATGTGACATGCTGGAGGTGTTAGCTAATGCTATGGCGGTAATCATTTTGCAATATATACCTGTATCAAATCAACCTGCTGTACACCTGAAACTTACACAATGTGATATAAATGCTATATATGTCAATTATATCTCAAAGCTGGAGAAAATATAAATGGTTGGCAAGGGTTATTTTCTCCAACACTTATATGCTTTTTACTAAATACATGATTGGATTCTCAACTATTGCGACTTACTGGGACAGATAACAAAAAGGACAATAAAAGCCATGCATAGGATACACTGAATTGAGAGTAGGTGAAAGAGATTCAATTCCTATCTCCAGCACTCATGAGCCTTTGTCCTTTAGGCTTATATTCTCATTTGTAAAACTAAAAAGGGAGATGCAAGTAAGCAGCTGATATGTCTATTATAAATCTAAAAGTATGAATTTGACTAGTGGATGAAATTCATGAGTACCTTTTCTAAAATGTAAAGATATTTTTAAAAGATAATGGAGATATATACATGAAAAATCATTATCTTACATTGGTGTTCTGGTGATATTTATACAACTTACTCCTGATTTTTTCACATAATATTATGAACTGGTTCAATTAGTTATTTAACCATGCAAAAGTAGAAACAAGAAAATCATTAAAAACCTGAAAATAGATGATAGCCATTTGAATTCATTATATAAACCAAAGCTATAAGTTATGAAGATTTGTTCTGGACACACAAAGTCACAAAAGAAATTTATGGCCCATAGCAGATATTTAAAACGTAAATGTGAAAACTTAAATGTAGATAAACTCACAGAGGGAAGAATTATGGGTCCTGAAATATGTCTGCATTGATTGAGGGTTTAAGGCATGCCTTAAAGAAGAAGGCAGTTCCTCCAAGTAGTTTGCATATTTTATATTTAAATCTCATCACAGTCCTCATGATTAGTTGACTCTTGATAAAACAAATCACAAAGAAAAAATATGTCACTGCACACCCGGGGCAATGTTATCCTGTAATTAATTTATTTGGAAAAGCTCATCTGATGCTATGATCTCACTCGCTCTCTTTTTCTGTCTCCATGTCTCCTCTTCGTACGTGTATAATAAATAAACTACACAATTCCAAAATGTATCAGGAAAAAAACCCAAATTCCTAATTACAAAGGTATTTATTATGTTCACCCTAAATGCAATACAATTTTTTCCTATTTTTGCTTAATAATATCACTGTTTCCTTTATACCTTGTACTAGTCTACTGTTTGTTTAATATCAGTTCTTAAACATATACTGACTTAGCCCTTTAAATTTTATACATAAACATCATATTTCAGAAGAATTGTTGCCTAATAGAAGGTAAAACTTAGTTCTTCCTCATCTCGAGTCTAAATAACATATGCCTTTTTGCTTTAGTGAGTATCAATGATATTTATTGATCATGAACTATGCCATGTAACAAATACAAGTGAATCAGCGTAAGATAACATTATCTGAAACATCACAAATTCATTTATCTTGAATTGATGGATTAAAAGCAAATATGGAAATATTACTTCTGTTGGGATTTATACTAGTTATCTACTGCTATGTAACAAATTACCCAAAACATTAGTGGCTTAAAACAACACACATTTTTTTTTTTTAAAGATTTTATTTTTTCCTTTTTCTCCCCAAAGCCCCCCAGTACATAGTTGTATATTCTTCGTTGTGGGTCCTTCTAGTTGTGGCATATGGGACGCTGCCTCAGCGTGGTTTGATGAGCAGTGCCACGTCCGCGCCCAGGATTCGAACCAACGAAACACTGGGCTGCCTGCAGCAGAGTGCGCGAACTTAACCACTCAGCCACGGGGCCAGCCCCAAAACAACACACATTTTTTATCTCACTGTTTCTAAGTCAGTAATCTGGGCACAGGTTAGCTGTGTCTCAGGGTCTCTCACCATTCTGCAATCATGGGGGCTGAGATCTTACCTGAAGTTTCACTTACAAGTAGAACTTTTGGCAGAACTTAGGTCTTCACTGGGTGCTGGCCAGCAGCATTAGTTCTTTGTTATATGTACCTCTCCATAGAGCAGCTCACCACTTGTCAATTAGCTTCCATCTGCCTGAGAAAGTGAGAGAAGGGAAAGCAAGACAGAAGTCCAGAGTACTTTGTATCCTAATCTCAGACATAACTCCCCTCATTTGCTCTATTCATTAGACAAGAATAAAGTGAATCACCAGGACTAGCCCACACTCAAGGGGGGAAGGATTTACAAGGACTTGAAAACCAGGAGGCGTGAATTATTTGGGTCCATCTTAGACATTGTCTACCACAGAATTGCAGCAAAAAAGGTTGGTAGTGGATATTTAAAGTTTTGAGTTGAATTTCTTGAACATTTTAGATGAAAAGATTGTAAATTTTTGCGAAATTATTAGATAAATGTTAAAGATCTTGAAAAATTAGGATTCTAGCCAGTTTTATATTTTGCCACAATTTCAAATATGTGAAATGATGTCTTCTTAACGCTTTTCATCTCAATTAAAAATATAATCATTTGGGCTCCAGTGATTTCCTATAACTGCCTGTTTCACGTAATTGTTTTATAATTACTTAGAAATAATGAAATCTAATAAAAACAAAGCAAGAACTACAGGTTATGAATAATACAAAAGTTAATATTTTATAGCTGCTTTATAGATTCCGATCCATTTGGTCTCCTCAATATTGTTAATTTGTTGACTTTGCTTATTATTTAAATTTTATAGTAAAAATTATGCTATAATAAGTAGGTTCTACTGAATTGTCAAGTTATAGTTGTTTTCTCAAGCTCAGATAGTATAAAGTATTTTAGATAGCTTTTATGGATCTTAGGCTATCTAATATCTGTTTACACATGGAAGACAAAATTGCATTTATAGCTATGTGAAAGTAGTTCATATCTGGCTGCATTTGGGAAAAACAATTCCTATAGCATTGCCAAAGGAAAACTCCCTCATGTCATGCAGGTCCAAATTAGTACTCTTTATTTGAACCTAGACTTAGTCCCAGGACTTTTCAAATATATGATATGTGAATATATCTAGTACATGATGTTCTTTTTTTTTAAGGTCAAAGGTTTTGCTTTGTTCAGTTTGTGTTATAGTAAAGTCAGTGAATTTTTTCCCAAACTGCAAGCAATCTGCATTTTCAGGGGTTTATACCTTTATAAAACTTTCTAAAATATAGTAGACCTAACTTGTTAAACTATCTTTTTCTATATTCAAATCTTTAGATTTGGCTAATCTGAATGAGGTTTTCAGTCCTGAGCACCTGGTTGAAGAGTGGGGAAATTTACCAAGATGACAAACCTATATATAGAACAAGGTGAGCATAAGGGTTGGAAAAGACCAGAGCTTGACTTAGGATGTGTTAAGTATGAGAAGTTTATTAGATAATCTAGTGGAGATATTGAATTGGAAATTGAATATGAGGCAGAATTTAAGGAAAAGAGACTGGCAACCAACACCACACAAATGATATGTAAAGCCATGAGACCTGATAGAATCATGTTAAGTATTACTACACATAGAGAAGACAGAGACACAAGCAAAGTAACTAAGAGAAGGCTAGTACTCTTAGAGGACTGAGCGTGGCATCTGGGAAGCCAAGTTAAAGATGTGCTTCAAGAATGAGCAATTGCATCATTTGCTACATATATGTAAATATGATGAAGTCTGAAACTTGACCTCGAATATAGTGACATATAGTAAATGTCATTGTTGACATTGACAAAGTATATTTCATTGAACTAATGAGGTCAAAACTCTTACTGGAGTGGGCTGAAGACAAAATGAGACAAGACAAAACAGTGGCAATAGTATAGATAAACGTGTTTATGAGTTTTAGTATAAAGGGATAAGAAAAAAAAGTGGTAGTTACAGTGGGATATTTGGTTAAGAGGATTTATAGAAAATGTTCCCTGTATTCAGCAAGATGAAGAACACTTGTTACTGTGACAGGATTTCTTTTTTAGTTCTGTGGCAGTGATGAATGCATAAATGTAACACATTCTCCAAAAATAATAAGAGTGGAGGAAAGATAGTAAGCCTAGAAAACTCTTGAGGCATATTTGTGTGAGCAAATCAATAAAATATAAAAGGAAAGAGAGAATAGGAAAAATATGAAAAACAAGGCTAGATCTTTAAAATGCTTAATATGATTTATAAGTCTTGAGAAACATTAATAAAGGAACAAGAAATAAAATATGGGTGAACAAAATTCAGAATAAATTATTAAAAATAGCTTGTGACATGTCAGAGATTTATAAAATGATAAAGGAATATTATAAAAAATTAAATCCTTGTAAAGGTGCAAATATATTTCAGGTGTATAAATTTATGTAAAATATAAAATGCAGACATTTACAGGAAAATAGAAACAGTGAATAAGCTACTAACTTTTTTAGTAACTAAAAAAGTAATTAATATGTCATCCTAAAATTCCTTAGTCTTACATATTTATTTTTTTTCCTGGTGAATTCCACCTAATATTCAAAGGTTATACAACTCCCCTCTAATACATATTGTCATTTTTGAAGAAGCTTGTATAGCATTCATTTCAGAAATATAAGGAAAGTACAAGAATATAAAATCAAAAACTTTTGAGCATATTTTCACTTATGAGCATATTTTCAAATATCTTAGATAGAATCTTCAGCTAATTGAATTCATGATGTGTTAAAAATGCATTATAATTTTAAGCAGAAGACATGGAATAAAAGAAGAAGCTAGTATGTGAGGAAAGGCAGGAAGAATTCCAGGCAGCAAGAAGAACAAATAAAAATTTTGAGTTATGGAAAAACTTGAAACATTCAAGAAATTTAAAGAAGGGAAACACAATGACATCCATCTGTCAGACACTGTGTGAACTAATGAGCCAACGACAATTGGCATTTTCAAAATCAGATTGTACTACATGCCTTGGATATGTCTATATTTTTGTGAAGCTAGGTTTTGGATGATGCTGTGATGAAAAGAAAGCATTCTGCAAAAATCAGTGTGGAAGAAGAACTGAGAGTAGTGGTATCCAACTTGAATCCAAGATTTAAGAAAACGTGCAAAATCCAATGGGCACACACATCCCACTGGAGAAAATCCCACATGCCCAAAAATAGGCATGTATATGGGTGTTACAAGTATGGTGAAGACACAGGGATGCATGAAGAATGAGAAGAGTGGTAAGATTGTGCCTTCTCCTAACATCTCAGGACAAGCACTTTTAAGTCCTTGCCACGGGCTGAAAAGATAAAATTCAATAGATGCACAAAGATCCAAACATGGACAGTCAAAGCTAATGGAGTATTTGTACTCTTTCCGTGTCCTTGAGTTTCTACCAAGAAAAGCTTATGGATTGGGAGAGGGAACTATTTTGTCTAGTTTCCCAAGAAACATAAAAAAAAATTGAAACTAATAACAGAATGTCTAATGAGTCAGATATTAATTATTGCTGACTTTAAAATAACAACACTTCATGATCATAAAAAATAATAAAACTCAATATTAAGCATTGGATGAGGAGAACACTGATCAAAAAACTTACCTCTACTGTCACTATTTTTAAAAACTTAGTAGGGTTATTTCACCCACATCTACCTCTATAATAGTAAGGTTAAAGTTAAAAACAATGTTTTAGAACAAATTTAAAATAATAATCTACTATTTTTTACTTTTTGTTATATATAATTATGCATACACATAATTAATAAGAAGGAAAATATAGGTTGTATCATCTTGGAAGGTATTTCTTTTGAGAAGAAAAGAGCCAGATCTGACATCAGACTACAGAGAGTAAAAACTGAGTGCTTGACAGTCATATGTAAGGGCACTTCCAAATTTCTCAATTCTCTTTATATTCTTCCTTTCTTCTACACAAGATGCCATATATCTTCTAGCACCAGCAGAAGGAACTATATAGGACACGATACAGCACACTAAAAGAGAAAAGTTTGTAGTTCAAAAGTCCTGCTTCAAAAATTATGCCTATGCAGTCAAATACAGAACTTTAAAATATTCCTATTTCTCACTGGTATTATTCTTACAGAATTACTTTGTCGAATCTGGTGGCCACTAACACTATTGGACTTTTGGAAATTAGATTAAACTAATTAAATTTAAATGTGATTAAAAACTGAGTTTCTTAGTCACACTAAAACACATTTCAACTGCTCAATAATCACATGTGGCTAGTGGCTCCTGTGTTGAAGAGTGCAGATGTAGAATATTACACTGTTGCAGAAAGTTCTACTGGACAGGGCTGCCATAGAATTAATGGAATATGGGAGAGCATTAATTCTCATACTAAGACCATAGCAACCCTTTTTCTAGATAATTTTATTTTCTTCAGTATGTTTTGAAACATACAAATAGACAAGTAGAATATAATACAGAATTTTTAAAAATCCGTGTACATAATGGAAATTGTTATATGATAAATGAGGCTTCATAATTATAATGGTGAAATGATGGATATTTTAGTAGATGTGATTAAGAAAATGTGGACAATATATGCAGAAAAATAAAATTAAAAGTAGACCTACCATATGATTCAGCAATCCCACTTCTGGGTACATATTCAAAAGAAATGAGAATGAGATCTTGAAGAGATCTTAAAAATTGAAAAACAAAGGCCCCCAAAATTGATATTGAAATAGAAAAAAGACATGAACAGACAGTACAAAAAATATATATAAAATGTGTCTTCACATATATGAAAAAATGCTCAAGCTCACTCAAAGGTAAGTCATGCGTGTCTGGGATGATACCGCTGAACCAAATTGGGGGAAAAGCTTGTATTAAAGGCAGGATGCTCACATCTGTCAGTTTAACGCCTCCATGGCTTATAATGGAATGTGTGAAATATAAGGTCTTATAAACTGGTGGTTTGAAGTAGGAAAGGATTTTAAAATTATGCTGCAGAGAGATGCTGCTATATATATATGTTTATATACATATTAATATATATATATATGTCTCTATGTATGTTTTTTTCTTTAGGAAGACTTACTCCTGGCAGCTGGTTTGACTAATTGTCTGATTGATACCTGCTTGCACACAATAATATTCACGGTTCATTAAAAGTGAAAGCATGACAGCACATTCTGTTTGTGAGGCTGGGGGAACAGGTACTCTCACGCATTAGAAACATTAAAGTTTGTCCCTGTTGTATTAGGTTGGATTCTCCAGAACAGATGCCATGATAGACTTTGACATGCAGGGATCAAGACCTGTGAAAAGGAGGGAGAAAACAGGTTTGGATGGAGGTAGAAGTTTAACCGTGATGCAAGACCAACAAAATCTCAGCCAGCCCACAGGAAGATCTGGAGCATACACAACCCCTAAGAATGTTCTTTTAGGAGCTGAAATGAACTGGTCTTTATATCCCTGCTTTGACTGGTTATTCAATATGGGAGGCGCCTGGAAGGGTTTTCTGCAGCTGAATCAGATCCTAACAGTGTTAACAGTTGGAGTCTGACAGCTGGGGCCACAAATCTGTCTTGGATGGGGACTCTGAGATATTCTGTTTCCATCACAGTATTTATAATGGGGATAGGAATGAGAATGGGAATCAGGAACAAAGAAGGAAAATCATACAAGAAGGACCTAATGATGGTAATGTGCTGTGTCCTAAGGAGTACTCTTAAATCAACTTTACATATCTTGGGTTATTTACACGACACAGGGCTAAGTCCTCGGTCAGCCTTTTGCCCTGTGGGTATTCACATCATTTCCCTGAGTCTCCATGGTCTTAACTAATCTGTGAAACAGCAATAATACAATTTTTCTTATAAAGTGCTTCTGAGGCACATGGTACTTCTGTTCCTTTAAGGCCTGAAACTTTGTTTTAAGCATTTCTGTGCAATAAAATATTATATACTGTACAAGAACAGGCACTAGATATGCTTTTTTTTTCCGTTAAATGTAATAAACATATTAGAAGTCTGATTATCCTAGTAACAGCTGACAATACCAAAGCTCGGTCAAGAAAAAGTTTAGATACTAAAGCTCAGTCAAAAAACAATTTAAATATTGGAAGAGAAAGACTGAAAGACCGTTAAAATGTATTGTCAGGCAGATCAGATGCCAAGTGCAGAGAAGTCAAGTAAAGTAGACAAATTCACAATCTAAGAAAGGAAGGTCCAGAAAGACAAAGGATAAAAGTATCGTTTATTAAATATCTTCTATATGCCAGGCACCAAACTGGGCATTTAAAAGTATTTTTATCACTTATATGCATGTTGACTTTGTGAATTATGAATAATTACTCCAAACTTATAGAACAGGTAACTAAAGTAGAGAAGCAAATTTAGTTGTCCAAGACCAAAGAGCTAGTAAATGGTAAATGCTATGTTCAATTCTAGTCACTTTGACCCCAAAGCCTTTATTCTTTTCAGTTAACAGTTTCACTGTTGAACACTAATTTTAGGCCAAAATATGCCTGTATGTTTTGATCAGTGTAACAAACAATGGATAAATAAAATCCTTTATTCTTGGCTGTACAGCCTTATTTTCCTCACCAATGGCATGATACCTAGCTGATATTCTATTGATTGGATCATTGATGAAGTAGGCAGTGGTTATTCATTTTTCCCTCCTAGGTATATATAAATATATATATATCACTTGTGACATGAGGTAAGAGATAAGGTATAGTAAACTGACCTGGTTGTCAAAGTGGTTCAGAAATGATGTTGAAATAGCGCAGTGTGGAGTCAAGGAAAATGGGAGTGACTACACGTGAGGGCAAAACAGGAAGGGATCCAGGAGGGGAACAAAGCCAAAACACCAAACCAAATGCTCTGGATTTAAAAGCGGAAACCAGATGCTAGCTTATAGGATGGAAACCAGATACAATACGTTAAGTAAATAACAATAAGCTGCCATTGTACTCCTATTAGAATCGCCAAAATCCAGAACACTGACAACAACAAATTCTGATGAGAATGTGGAGCAATAGGAACTCTCATTTACTGCTTATAGGAATGCAAAATGATACAGACACTTTGAAAGTTTGGTGGTTTCTTACAAAACTAAACATTCTCCTGCCATATGATCCAGCAATCATGCTCCTAATGGATAAATAAACTGTGGTACATCTAGACAATGAAATATTATTCAACACTAAAAATAAATGAGCTATCAAGCCATGAAAAAATGCGGCAGGAACTTAAATGCATATTACTAAGAGAAAGAAGATCATCTGAAAAGGTTACATACTTTATGATTCAACTCTATGCCATTCTGAAAAACACAAAACCTTGGAGTCAATAAAAAGATCAGTTGTTGCCAGGGGTTAGGGCAAGGGAGGAATAAATAGGGAGAGCACAGAAGATTTTGAAGGCAGTGAAAATACTCCTTATGATACCATAATTGTGGATACTTGTCCCATTATATATTTGTCCAAACCCACAGACTGTACAAAACCAAGAGTGAACTGTAATGTAAACTATGAACTTTGACGGTAATGATATGTCAATGTAGGTTCATCAGTTGTAACGTGTACCACTCTAGTGGGGGATGTTGATAATGGGGGAGGCTATGCATGTGTTGAGGCAGGGGGTATATGGGAAATCTCTGTACCTTCCACTTAGTTTTTCTGTGAACCTAACACTGCTTTCAAAAGGAAGTCTATCTTGAAAAAATGAAAACAACTATTAAGTAAATTTGGATAATGGATTTTCACTGGGGTCAATGTAGTTGCAGGGATACTTTCTGGGATGCTCCAGTACTTACCTTTAAGTGCAATGAGAGCTAGTAAGGGCTCCAAACCAACCTGTTCAATTCACTGCTAGAAAGTTCCTTACAAGTTGTTTAGTCTAACATTGTTCATGTGAGAGTAAGGAAACTGAGACTCCAAGAGGTTAAATGACTTATACCAAGTGAGATAGCTGTTTTATGGCAGTCTTCACCATACAGAAATGCCAATATCAGCAATGACTGCTTTATTTGACAGAAAATCAGTTGTAGATTATGAATATATGAATGAATATGAATATATGAATATATACCAAACAAGCAAATTTTACCCTTCAGAGCTTGGTGAAAGAACTTCATTTAGAAAACTAAGCAACAATCTAAAGCCACCGTAACAATGTGTTGTAAGTCCAAAATCAAGATGTAACGTCTTGAAATTTAATAGTCTTTCCATTTTTGTATATTTGATTTCCAATAATAGAAAATGATACATTTTTCAGTAAGAGAGGTCTGAGGTCATATGTATTTGTAAAATGAAATATTTTATACAGCATTTTTGGAGATTCACAATATATATCAATAAAGTAAAGTTTCTGGGAAATCTGACAGTTCAAATATTTCTTTAAATTTGCATAGCCCCGTGTTTCCCAAATTTACCTGAGCACGGAACACTTCTTTCAGATCAAATTTGTGCCATTTCATTAAATGCCTGTATGGGAAAAACCAAACAATTCCACATTTTTTCATCAGTATGCAATTCTTTGCTACTTGTGTCAAACTTCCAGCTGAGTGACATATATCTAAAATCTGAACAACTTAATATTGCTAGTTTTTCTAAACTTTTCTTGGGGTATTGGACAACTTTAACTCTGAAGTATGATTTTCTATAAACCATGTGTGGCTATTATGCTACACATTTTTTTTTACCAGTTTTTATTTCTCTCACATATTATATAGATCTCTGTCAAGCATTCAGTAGTGCACAATAAATAGGTATTGAATAAATGAATTGCATATGAGTTTCTTAGCTTGGTCTATATTCCTTTCTTCCTTAAAATTCTTTAACATCCGGGGCTGGCTCTGTGGCCGAGTGGTTAAGTTCGTATGCTCCGCTGTGGCGGCCCAGGGTTCGGATCCTGGGCGCGGACATGGCACCGCTCGTCAGGCCACATTGAGGCGGCATCCCACATCCCACAACTAGAAGGACCTGCAACTAAGAATATACAACTGTGTATGGGGGGGGGGGGGGGTTGGGGAGATAAAGCAGGAAAAAAAAAAGATTAAAAAAAAAATTTTTAACATCCTTTTAATATTTTTGATACTGTAAAAATTAGTCTTTCACTACTGTTCTTTTTCCCCATAATTTTCCTCCTTCTATTCTTCCTTCCCTCCTTTCCTTTCTTTTCTTTCCTTAAGATGATAAATGCTAAAACAACAAAATGCTTAGGGGCATGGTACTTTATCATGAGAAGCATAAAAGGTTTTATTTTGGCCTTCATGTTAAACTTGTTCTTGAAGGTTCCCATCATTACTCTCTATTAGTACAGTGAAGTAGTTGTAATCTGCAGCACACATTCTAACAACTTTATGCATTAGTACACCCACAATAACAAATGTTACTGTCTGTAAATTAACCCAATTAAAAAAAAAGTGAATGTATTAAAAAGATCCTATCTGAATGGAAGGACTATTCTTTTTTTTTTTTGAGGAAGATTAGCCCTGAGCTAACATCTGCTGCCAATCCTCCTCTTTTTGCTGAGGAAGACTGGCCCTGAGTTAACATCTGTGCCCATCTTCCTCTGCTTTATATGTGGGACACCTGCCACAGCACAGCTTGCGAAGTGGTGCCATGTCTGCACCTGGATCCGACCCGGCAAACCATGGGCCGCTGAAGTGGAATGTGCAAACTTAACTGCTGTACCACCGGGCCAGCCCCCGGAAAATTCTTTTTGCATGTGAGCCGCCACCACAGTATGGCCACTAACAGATGAGTGGTGTATGTCCGCACCTGGGAACTGAACCTGGGCCGCTAAAGCAGAGCACACCAAACTTAACCACTAGGCCACCGGGGCTGGCCCAAGAGAAGTACAATTCTTAACTTTAAACATAGCCATGCTGTTTTTTAAGAAAAATCCCTTTTTCTCAATAACTTTGTTTTCTCCAATCTTTTTTTAAAAATAAATACTTTTGATCAAAATATATAAGAAGTTGCAATGGTGTTGAAAATGATAGAATTATGGAATCTGAAAAGTGTTTACTATTTGAGCTACTTTTTAAGGAAATAATATTTTATTGTTGCAAAATAATATTACATATCTACAGTTAGCTCTCAATCACGTAGCTAATGAAAAAACATTTAATTTTGTACAAGTTGACTGCAACTAAATAATATTTTGTTTGTTATATAAACAATTTCCCAACTCTAGAACAGTTAAGAAGCAGATCATGTTTATTTATTTTTTTATTTTTTTAAGGCTTATCATCATTTATTTGACAGTGCTTCCCATGTAAGTTAACATACCAAATAAACCTAATTAATTTAATATTTTTCTTTTTTATTATGGTAATGTTGGTTTATAATATTATATAAATTTCAGGTGTATATCATATTTTGATTTCTGTGTAGATTACATCATGTTCACCACCCAAAGACTAATCACAATCCATTAGTACACACAGTTGCCTAATCATCCCTTTCTCCCTCCTCCCTCCTCGCTTCCCCTCTGGTAACCACCAATCCAATCTCTGTTTCTATGTGTTTATTTGTTGTTGTTTTTATCTTCTACTTATGAGTGAGCTCATAAGATATTTGATTTTCTCCCTCTGACCTATTTCACTTTGAATAATTCCCTCACGGTCCATCCATGCTGTCACAAATGCCCGGATTTCATCATTTCTTATGGCTGAGTAGTATTTCATTGTGGATATATACCACATTTTCTTTATCCATTTGTCCCTTGATGGGCACCTAAATTGCTTCCAAGTCTTGGCTACTGTGAATAATGCTACGATGAACATAGGGGTGCAGATATCTTTATGCATTCGTGTTTTCATGTTCTTTGGATAAATACCCAGCAGTGGAATAGCTGGATCATACAGTAGTGCTATTCTTAATTTTTTGAGGAATCTCCATACTGTTTTACATAGTGGCTGCACCAGTTTGGATTCCTACCAGCAGTATATAAGGGTTCCCTTCTCTCCACATCCGCTCAACACTTGTTGCTTCCTGTCTTGTTAATTACAGACATTCTGACAGGAGTGAAGTGATATCTCATTGTAGCTTTGATTTGCATTTCCCTGATAGTTAGTGATGCTGAACATCTTTTCATGTACCTGTTCGCCATCTGTATATCTTCTTTGGAGAAATGTCTGTTCAGATCTTTTGACAAATTTTTAATTGGGTTGTTAGTTTTTTTATTGTTGGCATGTATGAATTTTCTTTGTATATTTTGGATATTAACCCCTTACCAGATATATGGTTTGCAAATAATTTCTCCCAATTGTTAATCTGTCTTTTTGTTTTGTTGATGGTTTCTTTTGCTGTGCAGAAGCTTTTTAGTTTGATGTGGCCCCATTTGTTTACTTTTTCTGTTGTTTCCTTTGCCCGGTCAGACATGGTACTTGAAAATATGCTGCTAAGACCAATGTCGAAGAGTGTACTGCCTACGTTTTCTTCTATAAGTTTAATGGATTCAGGTGTTACATACAAGTCTTTAATCCACTTTGAGTTAATTTTTGTATATGGTGTAAGATAATGATCTACTTTCATTCTTTTGCACATGGATGTCCAGTTTTCCCAATACCATTTATTGAAGAGAATTTCCTTTCTCCATTGTATGTTCTTGGCTCCCTTGTCGAAAATTAGCTGTCCATAGATGTGAGGGTTTATTTCTGGGCTCTCATTTCTGTTCCATTGAGAAAATCATGTTTATTAAGTGCTCAGTCTCTGGGACCAAATCCTGGCTCTGGCAATCACTATCCAAGTGACTCTGGAAAAATTTCTTAGTCTTTCTAGGCTTTAGTATCTATAAGATACAAGTAAGAATTTGATATACTTCATAGACTTTTGAGAATTAAATCAGTTAATAACCATAAAAGAATTTGAATAGTGCCTGGCCCAGGGCTATCACACAACGCATGATAGCTGCTGGAGCACCACCCATTAGTAAGCAGGATAAACACCCAGAAACTGGGAAGGCTTCCTTTAGAACCTGGATCTTTGTCTATCTCTCCTTTTATTCCCTCTCTTCTTTGTGCCTTTTCCCCCAATATTCTATTCTTTATCATGTTCTTTTATTTCCAATTCTCTATTTTGAGAAGCAGAGTGTGGGAGTAGATAAGTTTAGGATTTGTGACATTTGAGTCAGAGATTGAGGGAAGGAGAAAATAGACAAAGAAGGAGAAGAAAAAGTGAATAAGAAATGAATGCTCAGATGGAAAAAGAAAAACATGGAGTTGAATGAATAAATTCATGGAGTTACAGCCTTACAGGTTCAGAATTCCTACTTCTGAAATATTCAGTATTTATTGCACAAGATGGAGTACTTGCAGGATTCATAGAATGGTAATGAAATAGATTTTTTTAAATTATTGAACTGAATTTCACTTGCTTGTGAGTGACACTTGATTTTATAGTGTCAGCATCCTAAAACAGTCGGTACTAAGCAATATTACAACTTCTACCTCACTTGTTTTGTTCGTCGCTACAAAATAATTTTGATGGTTATAAAATATCATTTGCTATGAAGATGATACTAGTTTTGCATAAGTTAAACTATATTATGGGAGATATTTATGATTTATGGTTCTTCTTAACTGAGTTTCTATTATTTTGCAAAATCTGCATTTCAGAATGTTCAAAGATATGGTCCTTCCTTGATTATAGAAATTCAACTTTTCCTGTAATGAAATTCAGTACCAATATGGGGATATGACAAAAATATATTCAAGCAATATTATAACATCAAACGTGATTAATTGAAAGTATTGATTCATTTGAAGGAAAAAGATATTAGGAACAACTGAAAAGTGGATTTTAGAAGATAATTAACAATGAACTTCATGGAAGAATTATCACCTTTGGAAAAAGTCATTATTAGAGTAAACAGTAATACAGAAAACTTTCACATTATGTAAATTAATATGGTATACAGTCTAACAGTTAATCAGGCTGAGAAGCAATGTTAAAGAAGTCAAACAGATGGTAATGAAGACAGTATTCACAGCCCATAGTGAATAGTAACAAAGCAAATGACTCAGAAACCAGGTAATGGAAATAACAATTATGCTTAATACCAGACAGCAGCGTAGGTGTGAGCTGCTACATACTTGAACAGAAAAGAGACATGTTATTCAAAATCTGTTCTTTCTTAAATTGTAAAACATATAAGAAAAAAAGAGACAAGGAAAAAATGGAATTTATTCTAGAAACATTGCGGTGAAAAATCTAATATTCAGATCAAAGGACAATTTAAATATTGTTTATTGGTAAATCTAGAAACAACTTATATTTGAAATTTCTTCCCAAATGTCTGCATTTTAAAGACACTATTGTTGCTATGATGATGTTTACAATAAATTGCAACATACATTAGTGGGAATAATATATTAGAAAAAACCAACTTGGAAAATAGCTAAAATATAATGAGATAATTGCAAAATAATACATAGTGGATTTCAAAGACTGTGAAAAAATGTAAAGCACCTCACTTAAAGTTCTCTTTTGATTACATGTTGGATTGAAAATATCTTTGATATATTGTGTTAAATAAAATATATAACAAAGTTTAATTTTATCTTTTTTTACTTTTAAAAAATGTAGCTAACAAAAAATTTGAAATTAAATGTGTAGCTCTAATTATATTTTATTGGGCAGAGCTGATAGAGATAGTGGTTTGAAGATCAGAATATAGTTTCTTGGGAGATGGTTTCATATACTCTAAATTAAAACTGATTTCTTCTCATGACACTGAATTCAGTCCTTGTCCATGACAATCAAGAAACTATAAAAGGCATCTGGATAATATTTTGAAGCTCAGTAAATTGATTACATTCTTACATTCTACCTAGGTATTATTTATGTATATTATGGTAACTTTGAACAGTTTAGTTGTGAATATTAGCCCTACCACTTCTGAACTCTGTGAGATCTTTAAACTCTCTAAGCCTATGTTTTTCATCACTTAGTTAAAAAAGAAAAAAAAAAAGGCTCTTGGTATTATGATTGCTGTTTGAGGATTTTAAGTATTTAAGTAACAATCAATTTGTTTTACATTCAGTTCATGCCAGGGAATTATTATTGTTATTAATTATTGTTGTTATTGACATTGGTAAAAATTTTAGATTTTTTCTGCACTTGTGAGTACCCGGAATAGCTAGCAGACTCTATTGATCCCCTTCTCTTTTTTTCTATCAATGTTATAAATAAAGGGCACAGCAGGAAAATCATGAGCTACAGGATGAAGGTAAAGCTATTTTACATTCGTCTTCCCTTCAGAAGGAAATACTGAGATGTCAGTTGCTGTGCTGCCTGATAACACTGTGAAATCCTTTACTGTCTCTCGGGATTATGAGGCGTGGTGATGCGTCGTCTTTTCTGAATATAACTTCCCTGAGAGAGTTGCTGCAACAGGGCCATCTGTTTGGGTGTCATGGCTGAGACATATTTTAGAAGTCTATCTTCCTTTCCCCTATTTCTCAACATTGGCATTTTTACATCCATAAACCAATGCTTTAAAGTGTTTTTCTCAGAGCACTCAAATCAAGAGAGCAATGGATTTAGAGTCAAGAGACCTAGTTTCTATTGCAGGCTCGGCCACTAATGAGTTCTGTGACTTTGGGAGGGTCATTTAAATTTCACCTGACCTTAATTTCTTCGTTTAGACAACAAAGAGTTTGAACTGAATTTTCAAACATTCCTTCCAAATAAAATTGCCTAAACTTTTCTGTCATCTTTGAAATAAAAATATTGTGTTAGTGTATGATTTTTCTGTTATTTCCCTGATGTTAATGATTTTGTGTCCCTGTCACATTGATTCATTCAACAATTATTTGAAGGCCTGCTTTTGGTAATGTTCTAGATGTTAGGAAAACAAAAAATATATCCTTATGAATTTTGCAGTCTGATGGGAAAAATAAATATTCATCAAATATTTACACCGACATTTATACACAAACATACATGATATGATTATGACCAGTGTAATGAAGGCATAAAATGCAGTGACCTGAGGGTAAAGTAGAAGTAGGCGGCTTTTTGGGGAAAGTAAGTGAGAATATGTATGTATAACCAAACATTATTTACTTTCCTTACAGAATATTATATACTCTACTTAATGTTTTACTTATTTATTCATTCAAATTTTGAGTCTAATTCTTATTATATTCCATTCACTGTGTTACATGCATCAATTTATAGTAATGAATAAAAACTTTACAGATCCTACTGTGTAGTTAAAAAGACCATAGTAAATAAGAGAGTTCTGCTCCCACTTAAGATGTAGAAAGCCAGAAAATGTGACTCCCATCCTAATAAGTAAAAATAGACAAAAAATTTACAAAAGCATAACTTTTCTCTAAAGTATAGAAGTCTTGTTAAAAGACAACTAAGGGAACTGAATTTCAAGAGTGACAAGCCTCTCCCAAGAGAAAAGAAGCAAATGAACTGTTTCATTTTTGCCATAACACAGAAGATATAGATGGCTTCAATAGAAGCGCGGGAGAAGTCAGCTAAAATGTTGATAAATTACTAAAGATAGAGTTGGGCTGGCCTACCAGTTTAGAATAATTGGGAGCCACAGACATGCAGACAGCTCTTCCTACAGGCTTCCTCCAAATGCTCAGGAGAAGGACTGGGGAAGGTTAAAGACAAGAATGAGTGCCCTTTGTGGTACAGGCATACGTGACACGATTTTTGGCCATGCTGCTTCCCTGGACCTGCCCTTCAAATGAAGCAAATCTTTAGTTGCTGTGGTAGAGATGAGGGCAGCAACCCCTCTCAACCCTAGGCCTTCACAGGAATAGTAGAAGCAAAATCTTTCTAAGGATAGGAAATTCTCTTTGGTGATGCCATAAAGCAAGAAAATACATACAGTTTATAGAGGAAGGGTAAAAGTAAAAGTCCTTTGTGTCTAGGGACCGTCACGAAAACATGTTGGACCCTGGATCCTGCGCTGATATAAAACAGAAGTTTGCTCCTACTTAGGGAGGGGCAGGGACCCCTCTTCTTCCTAAAACCCACTGTACAAAGTTTATTGACCTCCCCACCTTCCAGGGACACTGGTATCTGGGGCCTACAAAAAAGAATGCATCTGGGCTCAGAGCTGGAGATGGCCACTTTGACCCCGACCCCAAAGCACAAGTTAATAAGAAACTGTTCTGCATCATGTTCCTTGTCTGGGCTGGCCACCCCGACGAGCACCTGACCGGACTATAGAAACATCCCATCCATGGGAACAAAGAGAAATTACTCAAAGTATCTAAATGTCTAAAAACCTGAGTCAGAACCCAGAAAACATTAGAATAAAAGGGAGTCACAAGTATAGAAAAATTGGGAGTTTCACTGAGGAGAGGATGCTTTGCCTCAGACCAGGACAATCGGTGCTCCCGCCTGCCATACAAACTATTGGGACTTCCCCAGCTGATTGTGGTGTGGATGTTGCAAGTACCCATTGGCTATTTGCTTCCCCACTCCTTGTTCTGTTCCACTTTATCCCTGCTCCTTGTTCTGTTCCCCTTTATCAAGAAACTCTGATTGCTTAAACGACCAAGTAGCCTTGGCGGTACCTGACATTCCTTGCCCTTTGTGGCTGCAGACAACATCCACCACAGATAGAAATCAATTTGCTGCCACAGAGAGGAAGGCCAGAAATACTGAGAAGGCATTATTTATCCCCATGGCCCAGGTACACAGATCCTTACTAAGACTGAGGCCACACCAGGAGAATTGCCACCATTATAATCCCAGCACAAAGTTAGTTACAAGCTAGAACAATGTACTGCTACAGAAAAAGAGCATGGAAAGAGAACCTACCTCTGTGGCAGAACTGCACAGAGGCAACTGAAAGCTGAAGGTGGAACAGGAATACAGAAAAAACCTTCCAGACCCCCCAGGCCTAATGCTAAGTACAAGGTAATAATAACCTGCTGCTGAAAGAATTTGAGGCAACAGTATGTGAACAGAAGGGATGGGGCCACTTCTAACATCGGGCCTTAAAAACTGACCATGAACAGTTCTCCGTTGTCTTTCTCCTTGTACTGTCTTGAGTCAAATGGGCACAGTGACCTTGAAAAACACATGGTAAAGAAGGAATAGCCATTTTCCAACATGACGCAGGGAGATTGGTGTCTTGTCATTTCTTGGAAGAGAAGAACCAACAGATCAGGGACACCAACTGAACTTTATATGAGCTTGAAATAAACGCCTGTTATGATTGAGTCACTACTCATTTTTGTCGGTTATGTAACAGTAGCACTTCCTTAATTAATATAGAAATGGTACTTTGAATGGAAACGGTTCCATAGTATAATCCTATACTATATGGAATTGACCTAGCAATCAGATAGCAAAGTCTCAGAAATTGATATCAGAGCTCAGAAATATGTTAACTCCTTGGGCAGTGGCAATACCTCATTTAAAGCTATTGTTCTTGATAACTTAGACTGATCATAAGCCAACCAAGCCTGTAGTTCTGGAAAATGTGAAAATTAAAGTGATAGTGTGCATTGGCTTTTATTTTATGCTTCCCGAAAGATATTTCATAGAGGTGATAGGTTCAGGAAAGAAATAGGCAGCTTGCAAAACGAAATGACAGCAGAGAGTCCTAATATTTGGAGACTCAAAAGTTTGGAAAGATCTGGTTGCTTCTGGACTCCCAACAGTTAGATTTGACCAATAGATTTGAGTGACAGATTTCTCAGGAAAACAAAATAACACAGCCTTGTGCAAAATTCAGCTCAGATTAAGGTAAGCTGATTATTGCAGATAACGTCAAGGTGTTCAAAGGCATTCAGCATTAAAGAGAGAGAGAGGCTAACCTAGGATGAAAATAAATGAATAGAATTTAGGATTAGAATCAGGAAATAATTTTGCATATGGTTAGGCGGTTCGTGGTACATAGAATAGACAGGAAGCAAATAGATCAGAAGCTTGATTAAGTCTTTGAAGAATTGTCTTGTCAACTGATCAAAACAGACTAAAACATACCGTTCCTTATTTGAAACTTAAAGCAATACTCCACCTCCAAACTTGAACCAGTAAGAAGTGCACCATAAAAACTGGGAAGCCCCCAAAGAAAGCATGCACCCCAAACAGTCACTTCAAATATGTACATAGATAATATGGGAACAGTCCCACAGGGTGGCATTTGGAGAATAGGGTACAAAGCAGAATTAGGATGCAGTCATGCTAGGGTTGAGAGATTTTTCGTATTACGTCCAGCAGAAATTTATTACTACTATAGTCCAGTGATTGCTGTGTATTCCTATTTCTTTGATTGCTTTTAAGAACAGTTAAGAACATTCCTATTTCCTTCCTTCCTGTTTTTCCTTCCATCCTTTCTTTCTTTACTTTTTTCTTCCCCTCTTTCTTCTCCACCCCTCCCTCCCCTCCTTCCTGCCTTCCTTTCTTTCTTGGCAGTTTTAATTGCAGTTATCTTGTATTTTGCTACACCATTGTACATTGGGTGTGTGTTGAGCAGGGTTAGGGGCACACAAGTTCTTTCTATCATACACAGATTATCAGATCATAAAGTGCAATCTTCAGATATTAAGAAAATGACTCTGAATCACCCCAAAATCCTGAACTTTGACACAAGTACAACAACTAGATGATAGAGTTAGTTCATCATGGATGAATTACTTGAGAAGGTGGTGTAGGAAGAAAGGTAAAAACAGACATTCAGTGACCGTAAAACCAAACTGTAACCAGTTGCTATGGTTGTACTGTATTTTTTAACGTGCTTTTAGAGTCTGCTTGCTTTTTTTTTCTATTAAGGATTCTTGCGTTGATATTCACAAATGTAATTGATGTATATTTTTCTGTCTTGTGCAATTTTTATCAGTTTAGGCATTAAATATACTTCTTTAAGGAATAAAATCTGGATGTTTTTAGTGTTCTAGGCTGTGGAAACAAGTCAGGTAAACTAAGAATTACCTAATTTTTGAGGTTTAATAGAATTCCCCTGAGAAACATCTAGCCTAATGCTTTTTAAAGTGGTTGTTTATAATAACTTTCTCTAATTTGTGGGAATTTTTTTTATCTCTATATCTCTACTAGCATCCACTTTGTTGTTGTTAGTGCCATTGAGTCGATTCCAATTCCTAGGACCCTGTGTACTGCAGAGTGGAACACTGGCTGGTCTTTTTGCACCGTGCTCTCCCCTTTGGGCGCTATATCCGACAATGCTCCATTGCTATTCATAGGGTTGTCATGGCCAATTATTTTGGAAGTGGATGGCCAGGTCCTTCTTCCTAGTTTTTACTCTGGAAGGTCCACTGAAACCTGTCCACCATGGGTAACCCTTCTGGTATTTGAAATACTGGTGGCCTAGGCTTCAGCATCACAGCAACATGTAGCTGCCACAGTATGACAACCAGTTGACGGGTAGTGTGGTTCCCTGATCAGGAAACAAACCAGGAAAGCGGTGAGAGCACCAAACCTTAACTACTAGACCACCAGTGTCCACTTAATAAAAGCTAAATAAATTACTAGATAATATTTATTCTAAATTTTCATATTTATGAAATTTTGTGCAAATTTATCTCATGACTTTTTAAAATTTTCCTATCCCTAAATATTATTTTGCCATTTATTTTGCTCTTATTTTGTATGTTTGTGTTTTCCATCTTCTTTCTTGTCAATGTTTGATCATTTTTTTATTTTGTCAAAGAATTAGCTTTTGATTTATTCTGTAGTTCAGCTACTTTTCTCTTTTACATAATTTCTACTCTCATTTGTATATCTCACACTTTTTTTTTGTTTGTTCTTTATGTTTACATTGGGGTATGTGTATATGTGTGTGTGTGTGGGTTCCAACAGCTTTTGTATGGGATTCTGTTCACTTACATTTATTCATTCAATAAACAGACATAAATAATTGAGTACAAATTATAATTTTCCTCTGTACTTCTAATATTTGAATTATTAGCAAAAATTTTTACATAATTTCTTTGACTACTTACTATTAGAGAGAATATACTATTTTTCTTGTATGTTTCAACTCACCCAATTTTTGCTATTGTACTTTGTATTTTGTCAAATATATAATATTTACATACCTATTCTTAAGTGTTGTCCCTACTTTTATAAGTATATAATTAATATATTCAACATTGAAACCCAGGTGTATTGCCAGAATTTAATAGGATGAATTTCGTCCTTACTAGATTCTTTAGAAAAGACTTCTAGAAATAGTATTCCATGAGTTTTGCCTATTTATTTACTTATTTATTCATTTACTCTACTATATAGCTCTACTATATATATAGATTAGATGTTTTTTTTCTTTTAGTAAAATATATATAACACAGAATTTTCCATTTTAACTACTTTTAAGTTTATATTTCAGTGGCCTTAAACACATTCACATTGTTTTTAAATAAAATCACTACAATCTAGCTCCAGAAATTTTTGATCTTCCCGAACTTAAACTCCATACCCATTAAACAATAACTTTCCATTACTCCCTCCCCTCAGCCCCTGGAAACCACCATTCTACTTTGTGTCTCTATGAATTTGACTTCTCTAGATACCTCATATTAGGGACATTATATAATATCTGTTCTTTTGTAATTGACTTGTTTCATGTATCACAATGTCTAAAAAGATTATCTGTGTGTAGCATACATCAGAATTTCATTCCTTTTTGAGGCTGAATAATATTCTATCATGTTTTTATTCCTCATTTCATTTATCCATTTTTCTGTCAATTTACAATTGGGTTGCTTCCTTCTTTAGGCTCTTGTGAACAATACTGTTGTGGACGTGGGTATATGAATATCTATTACAGCCCCTGCTTATAATTTTTCTGGGTATATACCCAGAAGTAGAATTACTGGATCACCTGGTATTTCTATGTTTAGTTTTTTAAGGAACCACCATACCAATTTCCACCGTGGTTACACCATTTTATATTCACACTAGCAATGCAGAAGTGTTCCAATTTCTCCATATCCTTCACAACACTTGTTATTTTTCTGTTTGTTTGTTTGCATAATAGTTATTCTATTGGTTGTGAGGTGATATGTCATTATGATTTTGGTTTGCCTTTGTCTTATGATTAGTGATGTTGAGCATCTTTTCATATGCTCATTGATCACTTATATATCTTCTTTGGAAAAGTGTCTATTGAAGTTCTTTGCCAATTTTGTAAATTGATTTTTTATTCTTGTCATTGTTGTATAGTCATAGGAGCCCCTTGTATATTCTGGATATTAACCCCTTTTCAGATATACAACTTACAGATATTTTTTCCCATTTCGTGGGTTGACTAGCCAATCTGTTAACAGCGCCCTTTGCTTTGATGCACAAAAGTTTTTAATTTTGATGAAGTCAAATTTACCTATTGTTTTGTCATCATTGCCTATGCTTTTGGTATTATACACAAGAAATCATTGCCAAATCCAATGTCATGAAGCTTTTCCCTTAAAAGTTTTACAGTTTAGCTTTTACATTTATGTCTTTGATCTATTTTGAATTATTTTTGTATATTGTTTAAGGTAAGAGCCCATCTTCATTCTTTTGCAAGTGGATATCCAGCCTCCTCAATACAATTTGCTGAAAAAAACTCTCCTTTCCCCATTGAATGGTATTGATACTCATGCCAAAAATCACTTGACCATATATGCAAGGGCTTATTTTTCTGGGTTCTCTATTTTACTCCATTGGTCTATATGTCTAAATTTATGTCATACCACACTATTTTGATTATTGTAGTTTTGTATCAAGTTTTGAAATCAAGAAGTATAAGACTTCCTAATTTGTTTTACTTTTCCAAGATTGTTTTGCTATTTGGAGTCCATTGAGATTCCATATAAATTTTAGGATGAATTTTTCTATTTCTCAAAAAAGAATCATTGGGATTTTGATAGGGATTGCATTGAATCTGTAAATTGCTTTGGGTAGTATTGACATTTTAACAATATTAAGTCTTCCAAGCCATGAACCTGCAATATCTCTTTATTTATTTCTTCCTTTCTTTAATTTCTTTCAGCACCATTTTAGTTGTTACATACAGTGTACAAAGTTTTCACCTTCTTGGCTAATTTTATTCCTAAATATCTTCTTCTTTTTGATCTTACTGTAAATGAAATTGCCTTCTTAATTTACTTTTGTGATTGTCCATTGACAGTGTTTAAAATTGCAACTGCATTTTGAGTGTTGATTTTATATCCTGCAACTTTGTTTAATACATTTATTAGATCTCATAGGGTTTTTTTGTGTATATGAAGTCTTTAGGATTTTCGCATATAAAATCATATTGTCTGTAAATAGAGATAATTTTACTTCTTTTCCAATTTGGACACCATTTATTTATTTAATTTACATTTGTTTATTTCTTTATTTTTAATTTTCACTTATTTATTTTTTTACTTAGTTGCTCTGGCTAGGACTTCTAGTTATATTTAGAATAGAAAAAGTGATAGCAGACATCCTTGTCTTGTTCCTAATCTTTGAAGAAAAGCTTTCGGATTTCACCATAAAGTATGATGTCAGTTTGGGTTTTTCAGACTTTTATTGTGTTGAAGTAACTTTCTCTTTTCCTGTTTTGTTGAATGTTTTTATCCTGAAAAGATGTTGAATTTTGACAAATGTTTTTTTCCACCTCAGTTGAGCAGGTTGTAGGGTTTTCCCCCTCTACATTCTGTCAATGCGATCTATTTTCATGGTTGATTTTCATATGTGGAACCATTCTTGCATTCCAGGAATAAATCCTACTTGGTTATGTTGTATAATCCTTTTAATATGCTATTGAATTCTGTTGAGAATTTTTGTGTCAACACTCAGTGATACTGGCCTGTAGTTTTCCTTTCTTGTAATGTCTTTGTCTAACTTTGTTATCAGAGTAATGCTGGCCTCTTAAAATGAGTTTGAAGTGTTACCTCCTCTTCAATATTTGGGAGAGTTTGAAAAAGATTGGTGTTAATTTATTAAGTTAATTTATTAAGTGTATGGCAGAATTCACCAGTGAAGCCATCTGGTCCTGGGCTTTTCTTTGTTGGGAAATTTTTTGTGACTGATTCAATATCTTTACCAGCTGTAGGTCTATTCAGATTTTCTTTTTTATCATGATTCAGTCTTGGTAGATGTTTCTTTGGTATGAGTTTGTCTACTTCATCTAGGTTATACAATTTGTTAGCATACTATTGCTCATAGTACTCTCTTACAGACTTTTTCATTTCTACAAAATTTCTGCAAAAAGTAATAGTCCATCTTTCATTTCTAAATGTAGTTATTTGAGTCTTCTCTTTTTTTCCTAGTCAATCTAGCTTAAAGTTTGTCAATCCTTTTGTAGAATCAAATCTTTGTTGTGTTGATTTTATTGTTTTTGCTATTCTCTATTTTATTGATCTCTGTTCTATTTTTTATTTCCTTCCCTTTGCTACTTTTAGTTTAGTTTGCCCTTCTTTTTGTATTTACTTCAGATGTAAACTCATGTTGTTGATTTGAGATTCATTTTTTTAATGTAAGCATTTACAGCTATAAAGTCCCCTCCCTGTTTTGACTGCATCTCATGAGTTTTTGTATGTTTTGCTTTCATTCTCATTTATCTCAAGATATTTTCTAATTTCTCCTGTGATTTCTTCTTTGATCCATTGGTTGTGTAAGAGTATGTGTTTTAATTTCCACATATTTGTGAATTTTCCAGTTTTCTTGTCTCCTGTTTATTTCTAGTTTTGTTCCAGTGTGATCAGAAAAGATACTTTGTTTGATTTTAATCTTTCATAAATTATTAAGACTTGTTTAATGGCCTAACATATGGTCTGTTTTGAACAATGCTCCATGTGCACTTGAGAAGAATGTGCATTTTTCTAGTATTGTGTGGAGAGTTCTTCAAATGTCGGTCATGTCCAATTGGTCTATAATGTTAAGTCCTCCATTTCATTATTGATCTTTCATCTAGCTGTTCTATTTACTATTGAAAGTGGGATTTTGAAGTCTTCAACTATTACTGTAGAAGTGTATATTCCTCCCTTCAATTCTGTCAATGTTTTCTTCATATATTTAGGAGCTCTGATATTTGTTGCATATATGTTTATAATTTTTATATCTTCTTGATGAATTGACCCTTTTATAGAATTTATGTCTTTTTCTCCTTTGAAACAGTTTTTCACTTAAAGTTTACCCTTTTCTGATAATAGTAGAGTCACTCCCAATGTCATTTGGTTACTAGTTGCATGTAATATCTTTTTCCGTCCTTTCACTTTCAACCTATGCATGTGCTTATGTCTAAAGTGAGTCTATTGTAGGCATTATGTAGTTTGGGGAGCTTAATTCATTTACACTTAAAGTAATTATTAATACGGAAAGACTTACTATTGCCATTTCGTAGGTTGTTTTCTCTATTTCCTATAGCGTTTTGTTGTTGTTATTGTTCCTCATTTCCTTCATGTATGCTTCCTTTGTGTTAGGTTGAATTTTTTGTGTGACATGTTTTGATTCCCTTCTTATTTCCAGTTGTGTATATTCTACAGATACTTTCTTTTGGTCACAATGGGAATTACATACAATACTAAAGTTATAACAGTGTTATTTTAAACTGATAGTATTTAACTTTAATTGCTTTTATTTAGTCACAAATTATATCTTTATATTAGATATATTTATAATTTATATTAGATTTATAATTATACAGCTATAATGTATAATTATATTAGAATAGATTTATAGTTACTTTTTTGCATTTATCTTTTAAATCCTGTAGAAAAATAAAAAGTGAAATTAAAAGTCAAAATTATAATAATACTTTTATATTTGTCCATGTAGTTACTTTTGTTAAAGAAACTTATATTTTCATGTGGTTTCAAGTTACTCTCTAGTATCCTTCTGGCCTCCAAGATTTCTGCTGGAAAATCCACTCATAATCTTAGTGAGGATCCATTGTATATGATGGCTCACTATTCTCTTGTTCCTTTAAAGGTTCTCCGTCTTTGGCTTTTAATAGTTTGATTACATTGTGCCTTGATATGGGTCTCTTAGTATTTACCATACTTTGAGCCCACTGAATTTCTATATTTGCTTATCCAATTCTTTCCTCCAATTTGGTAAGTTTTTGGCCATTATTTCTTTAAGTAAGTGCTATAACTTTCTCTCTCTTCCTTCTAGGACTCCCATTTGCACATATTGTCCACTTGATAGTGTCCAATAAGTACCTTAGGCTCTGTTCATTTTCTTTATTCTTTTTTCTTTTTGTTCCTCAGACTCAATAATTTCAAGTGACTTATCTTCAAGTTTATTGATTCTTCCTTCTGTCTGTTCCAGTCTGCTGCTGAATCTCTCTCATGAATTTTTCAGTTCTGTTATTGTAACTTTTGTCTCCAAATTTCTGTTTGGTTCTTTTTTTATAATTTCTATCTCTTTGGTGATATTCTCATTTTGTTCATATATCACTTTCCAGATTTATTTTAGGTTTTTTTCTGTTTTCCTTTAGCTTTTTGAGCATATTTAAGATAATTATTTTAAAGTCTTTGCCTAGTAAGTCTAATACCTGTGTTTCTACAGAAACAGTGTTTGAAGATTTATATAGTCCATTGAGTAGACCATACTTTCCTATTTCTTTGTATTCCTTGTGATATTTTGTTGAAAACTGGGCACTTGAAAAAACAGCCACCTACCCTATTCTTTTTAGACTGATGCTATGCAGTTGAGACCTTCACTAATTAGCAAGGCATATTCTAATTTTGGGAATCAGTCCAGCATGAAGACTGAAGGTCTTCTCATGGTTTTTCAGGGCTTGCTTCTTCCCTGGGTCTGTGTGTGTTTTCTCCAGTTCTTGAGTATATCTGGCTGCTTTTAATTATCTTGATTTCCCTAAGTCTCACTCCTGCTTTTTCTCAGGGGCTTAATTCTCTACCAGTAATCTCTCATTTCAGGCATCTGCAGGCTTGTAATCACTCTGTGGCTTTCAGCAGCCATGCCTGCTGCCTCTCATGGTTTTTTCTAATCTGGGCTCTAAATTAAGTGAACAGAGACCAATCCCTCCAGAAGCCCTGAGACAGATCAGAATGCCGCAAGTTAGGTCTGCTCTGCTCTCTCTCTGGTCAAAAGAAGTTAACTGAGGAACAGGCCTCTGCTTTCTCTAAACCCCAATGTGTCATGAAGGAAGAAGACCAAGAGCAAATAAAAACACCACAAAATTTCCTACCATTTGAATGTGGCATTTTCACAATTGGATTTGGTTGCTGTAGATCTCTGACTGATTGACAGAGATTCTATAAAGTTATCTTAGCCAGTCTAGTTGTTTCTTAAATATTTCTGTGGGGGAATGAGGAGTTGGAGCTTCCCAGTCCACTTTTGTAGATTGAGTATCCCTATAGCTTAGATTCTTGAAATGTATTTTTACTGAATATAAAATCTTTGGATTTCCCTGTCTTCTCTAGTATTTCTTGACAATATTGCTTTACTATCACTCCACTTGGGTTGCATGTTGCTACATACATCATCTTTGTTTTCTTTCCTTTGTAAGTGGATTGGTCTTTTTATCTGGAAGATTAGCGATTTCTGTTATCTCTACTTTTAAGGCTAATAGTTACAAATGCCCATCTCAATGTTCATCATTCTGAGTCAATTTAACAAGATACAAGTAGATCTTTTCAAAATGTTGATTCAGGTCATCTTTGAATTCCAGAGACGTTTCTTTGATTATAATTCTAAACATTAGTTCAGTATTATTCTTGTGATTTCTTCTTCAGCCATTCCAACGATACTTATGATAGGTCTTTGTTCTCTATATTCTAAATCTATGGCTTTCTCTTATCTGCTTTTATCTATTATATTTTATTGCCACTTCTTCATTGTTTTTGCTCCTCTTCTCAAATTCCCTTATTATACTTCCTGTCAAATCATTCTCCTTTGAGAATTTTTAAACTCAGTTTTTGGTTTTGGATATTTTTGCCTTTTCCTTTGATTTCTTTCTTCAGTTCAGGCAAGTTGATTTCAAATTTTCTTGTATGTGCATGTTACACATTTATTAAGAAATAATCCATATGCCACAAAATTCACCAATTTAAAGTGCATAATTCAATGGTTTTTAGGATATTCCTAGAAGTCTTTAACCATCAGCACAATCTAAATTCAGCACATTTTCATCCCCTGAAAAAAGAAACCCATGCCCATTAGCAGTTACTTCCCATCCATCTCCCAGCCAAAGACAATCATTAGTCCACTTTCCGTCTCTAAAGATTTGCCTGTTCTGGCCACTTCATATAAATAGAAACATACAATATGTTGTCTTTTGTGACTGGCTTCTTTCACTTAGCACATTGTTTTCGAGGTTAACTCATGTTTTCTGTTTTTTAGCTTATTTGTGATCCATTTATATTCTGAGTTGCTGACCTTACGATTCGTAGTATTCTTTCATTGCTTATTTAGTGTCATTTAATTTATATTAGAGTGTTTTATTATAATCTTTCTCTGCTTCATAATTGTTGTTGGTGTGTATTTTCATCTGCTGAAAGGTTTTGGCAGTACCTTTCCGCTTTCTTCTTGTAGTAGATATGATGTAGATGTTGTATGACTTTTTCTGTGTATTTTCTAAGTACCTTTTATTTTTCTGAAATGTTAATTATACATAGATAAAGCTGAGTGGTTTGGATGGCTTACTAAGATTCTTAGTTCATGCTTACCATATTCTGATGACATAATTAAGTTTCTTTACTAATTGTTACCTTTATCCTATGTGTGTTGGGGGTAGTGGAGATGCAGAGTTTCTTCTGATACTGTAGCACTCTTTTGTTTCTGAAATTTTCATATTTTTCACTGCTTGTTTTCCCTCTCTGTACTACCAAGCTTCCAAATAATGCTTCCTCTTCATGTGTCCTCTGTTATCTCCAAAAGTGATGTTTTTCCACTTCTTTACCTCTGACGCCACACATGTTCCAGTCCTTTCTTTTTGGATTCCTAATAGCCTTGTTCTGATCCACAGGTATTTGATATGTTCCAATCTTTCTGTCACCCAAAGTTAGACTTTCTCCTTCAAGGATGATGCTATATGTGTTCTCCTACTGTAAGGATTCTGTTGGCCAATTTTTCATCAATAAACTTCCTCTTTCTCCACTTAGAAAAGGGCTACAGAGTAGGCCATACTGATTTTGGATGTTCTCCCTATTGCACATGTAAATTGGAGTTTTTGAAAAACTGTATCTCCTAATTATGCTCCAGGCATAGGTTCATTGGCTTTATTTATTTGGAGGTTGTGTCGGAAAATTTTATATTTAGGAGCCCATCATTAGCCTATCTAATATTTTCTTAAAACTTGGATATTTCCCCTCATTTGTTTTCGTTAAATTCATTGTGGCAAATAAATTAAATGATCTCACAAACAATAGTTTTATCTAATTCTTCAAGTCATTGCCCTAGCTTTGGACTGATTTTACTATCTTAAACAAGAAACACTGTAGATTTGGGCTAAGTTTTTGAAGTACAGATTATTAGTGCTCATCATTATATGTCTTTTTCATTTTCTTGTACAAAAGAAACTGTATGTTCAATATTTCTTTTAATTAAGTAGGGTCATGTGAGTATTTCTGGTCATTAAAATGTGAGTGGAAGAAATATGTCATTTCTAGGCTAAGACAGAGAATAAGTCATTAGAGAGTTCCATTCTCTCACTCTTCCCCTTCCAGAACAATAATGGAGAAGACTTTACCTTATAAGAGTAGAACCATAAGATGAGAGTGGCTTGAATCACTGAGTTTCCACATGGGAGACAGCTTTTGTTGAGAAATACCTGAAACCACATTGAACTTAGAATGAAGAAGAAACACACTTTCACTTTGCCTAGTCACTAAGATTTTGGGAGGCATTTGTTACTACAGCATAGGTGTAGCCTATCCTGACATATAGTTTAGAGGTTGAAACAACTTCTTGAGAGTTGGTATGTAGGCTTCCATTTTTGACAGGAAAAAAATAGATTTTAACCACATAACTCAAATAATCATTAAACTGGTGAAGTTCTTTAGTGGAAAAAGTTAAAGGAAAGTTCTCATACATAATGCAATTAGGAAACTAAAAGCTTCTTATATGCTTCTGGAAGTCAAATTTTTCTATATATAAATTGTCAAATAAAATGACATACTATTTAAAGTAGAAATCTGCTACTTTATTTAGTAAGTATCTTAAAAGAATGAACAGCCAGAAATTTTTATGTATCAAGTTTGCTGAAAGGAGACATTGAAAATTGGACATGTATGAGCAATACTTTACAAGACCTTTGCAGATCTCCAAATTTGTGAAAATCTCTAAAATATATAAAGCCTCTCATAAAATATATTATTTTAATGAACATTTATATTACATTTCAAAATGGGAAGGTACAAGATATTGGCATTAATTTAATTTTAATTGATTTAATTTGATATTGAATTTTTTTTCTAATAAATAGACTATATTACATAATATAATGTTATCATTATTGTAGTAATATTATTTGTGAACTTCAGCTGAATTAGCAAAGCTAAAACAGCAATGGGAAATAACTGTGATTGCTGCTGTTTCTTTTGTGAGTGTGTTCACTACAAACAGCATGAATGTATATTTAGAAACAGATTTTCTTCCATTATCGAATGGTTTAATTCTAACTGAAATTTATTCTGCCTATGGCTCATCTCTTTCTGTTTTCTACCTTGGTAGGCAATACTTTCTCAGTTATGTATTCAACTGATGCCTCCTTTCCTATTAACTTCACATTACGCAAATTAAGATGCTTCTTAAAATTCTTGAACCAATCTTTGTTCATAAAATTGGTTGCTTCAACTGCTGTGCTGGTACCTTCAGCACCTGTGGTTACATGGAGACTCTTTTTTTTTACAGGCTACTGGCTTCTTCCTATACTATATTTGCATGCAGAATTACATGTCTTCTGTGCACATGTTCATACCAAACATTAACTATGTTTTTAACTTTCATAAATTATTCTCTTTTAAGCTATGAACAACTCTGTACAGGCTGGAACATTTTATGAAAGAATTTTTATGTATTTCTAAATAGAGTATGTAGAGTGCTCTGAGTCACAACCATATTTATCAAAACATTCTACATTTTAGTTAAGAAGGTTTCCTCTCATATTTTCATTTTCATATCTTACAAAAAGCGCTATCTGGCCTTTCTAGGTGATTCTCAAAAATACATATTATTAATTATTTTTTACCTTAACCCAGGGTACTAGATATAGAATGAATAGTTGAAATGAGCAAAGCTGTACTGAAACACAGAAATGAGCAAAGATGTGCTGAAACAGATTTACTCGTTAGTTAAGTGAAACAATCCTATAATAGATCCTCAGGGGTTCCACAAAAAACTACAAATATATAGCTATCAAATTATAAAGAGGCAGAAGCACATAAACACACACATATCATAGAATTCCTTAGTCTCTGCTCAATACTAAAACAGTTGTTTTTAATTTCCCTAAATACCAAGAATGTAGTCTATTTGTATTTAACATATTCTTTTACTACAAGTTGGGTAGATTTCAAACTATTCTCATTCCTCTAGCAGGGAGGGGTAAGCAGGTAGGCAACTGTTTCTGTTCCCTAACTCCAAGTCACACCAAAAATCCTGATCTATTTTAATATATATGTCTCTTTTACCTATTTTATATATTTGTTGTTTTACATAAAAAGCAAGATACACAATAATTGCTTAAAAATGGAATCCGTTTTACTGAAACGGCAAAGGTACTACAAGCTTTTAGCTCATTTGTGTTTTACAGTATTACAACATTGATATAAAAAGTAGACTATCCTACCCCAAAATTCGATCACAAATGCAATAGTCATGGAACTCACAATTTATCGAAGAATAACTTTTTCCAATATTTTTCAACATTGTTTTATGCTCCAAGCCAAGACGAGCAATATCATCAAGTTTCTTAAAATGGAAATTAAATCTGTCAAAGTTTTTAATCATAAATTTTATTCTAGGCTCTCTTTTTATGATAATAAAGTAATATAGAATACATTTGAAACTGCTCTTTTGCAGGCAGATGTTTTCAAACACATTTAGTTAGGCTATTTTTTTCAGTCTGGTATCAGCAAGTATGCTCCCAGGAATCAAATCAAATCCTCCTGAGGAGGCCTCTAAATTTTTTCCTCTTGTGCATGGTAGTCTGTGAGCTGAGCACCCTATAATCTGCAATTCGTCTTCAGAATTTAATATGCTAACAATCTAATTCAGCATGTACTGTAATGAGAACTTTTGTAAAAGTGCATGAGTATATAAATTAATGAATTTCTGAGTATTTTTGTCATTCACATGAAGACTTGTCCCTGAAATTTGAGTGTCAACTTTTTGGTACTGTATTATTCAGTCCGATATAGGTTACAAATTTATTTCTTGGCAAAGTCACTCTCTAGACTAGACCAGTGGTCCTCAAATACAAACTTGTATCAGAATTATTTTAGACCCTTTATAAATATTTAGATGTTTGCCTGATTTCTTGTGGCTTTTATTCAGCAGTTTGGAAGTTGTTTCACAATATTTTATAACCTCCCTCAAATAATTAGCTTGAATGCCAACATTTGAGAATCTTTGCTCCAAATAAAATTCTAACCATTTGAATACCATACCAGGAGTCAGAAGAAACACAGCCAGCATAACTAGGCACTTCAAGTTTTGTTTTCATGCCTATATCACAGATCCTCTTTTTCCTTTTTTACCATAGACCATCTGCTTTAGCATTTGAGAGTTTGGCAGTTTGACCAATAAGCAATTTCTGGCCATTTGCTCCTCCCACACTCAGTGAAGAGGCTTTGGTAGGGCCCGGAATCTTCCTGTATAACAAGTTCCCCAAGTGAATCCTTAGGACTCAAGTCTTCCACTGATGGGTAGGGGGTAATTTTCATTTGTTCATTAAGTGAATATTCTGACTTCTTGTTATTCCTAGTATTTCCCTTGATTTCTCAAGGCAGATTATTTTCCTTATCCTATATCACACCTCAGGCTTGACTATATTTCCCCACCCAATAACAAGATGGAAGACATGCCACAAATATAATTCTAAAGACTGTGTTAAGGGCCACATTAATTAAAAGTGTACATCCGTTCTCAGATTTACAAGAGCTTTTTCTCCTAGTGAAGAAAGGAAAAGAGAAGAGAAATAAACACACACTTCACATACCATCTCCCTCTTTACATATTTAATCCTCTACATAACACCATCTGTATTAACCATGATTTGCATTTAAGGAGACAGATTTCTCAAGATTATAGGTAATTTGACCAAGTTCATGGAGTCAATAAATGGCAGAAGTGGGATACTAATTGAGATCTTCCTGACGCCAAGTCCCGTGAACTATTTATTATATTATGCTACCAAAAAATGTAGTGATAATAGTGGAAGAATGGAAATTTCTTATGTAATGCTCGACTTGATTCATTATTTGACAATTCTTTTGGTAAGATTCATGCTGTAAATATCTGAAATTTTGTTTAATACCAATTTTAAAATTTGCAGCTATTTAAACTCTGTCCCCCTTTTTAGGCTTATGTCCTAAAAATTGTTTTATTATTGTAGTATGTTTCCAATTTCTTAGACTACTGAAGCAAGAATTTTAATATTTTAAGAAAATACAGGGTTAGTGGTATTTCAGGAAATTTTCAGGAGATGAATTTGAAGCAAAAGCATGAAACAGAATCTCTAAAGTATTTTCCCAGAACATTTGTGAAATAAGAAGAAAGCCTACTAACTTTTATCATAATTATATAAGATCCCTCTCATGCTCATCCTCCCTCAATCAGATAGACATATTAAATGAAACCCAATACAAGCTTATCAGATTATAAACTGTTTATGATACAAAGACTGATATAAAACTTGGGTTGCCTTGAGAAAGCGTCTCTTGATATTGTGTTTAGTACTCAAGTTCATCCAGACCCCAGTATTGAGAGCTATGCTTGAGTGCATCATTTAAGCCATCTTTAAAAAGCATACTTTAGAGGGTTTAAATTTCTTTTTTATTTTTGTATTCTTCTCTAATGTAATGTTTCTATATCAGAATCTTAACATTGTGTAACTCTGCTTAAACCAATACCTTCCATTTATTTGTAACGCACGTTAGACTAATGTAACCAACGTTGTCTTATGGCAGCAGTCAGAGTTTGAAGCCCATAAATCATTTGCTTTCTTCTTCCTGTTCTGAATAATCTGAAGATTTCTTATACTCATTTATTTTCCTTTTTCATCCTCTATTCTAGTCTCCTTATCTCATTTTGCTTTTCCTATTTCTGTCCATTTTCCCAAAGAATTATGCTTACGCAGAAGGTTAAGCTACATTGGCAACATGTAGGCATTTCTATCAGCAGACACAAAATGTACACTAGCCCGTGTCAGCTGTAATCACACTGACACTGTCAAGTGCAGTGCATTTACAATAGTTTAGTTTAGAGCACTTCAATCATAAATCCTGACAGTGGTATGAATATTGGCTTACAGAAGAAGTCTCTAAGTAAATACCTCTGGCATACGAAGGGGATAACTTTAATGAAAGAAACTTCCTGTGTACACTTTTTAACCATATAAATTCACTTTCGATTACATGTGAAGCCTTAAAATAATTTCCCTTTAGATTAAATTATAGACTCTTTGTTATTATTGTTGTATCTATGTCTGATTTCCAAACCAGTACATTATGCCTAATTATTCTAATTCTCTTTATAAGGCATTCTATCACTATACCCAAATACTATGCTCAACAGGCAAAAGAATCATATAGGATGTTAAAAAATTAATGGCTATTATTTTGAAGTAACAGATTGTTTTAAAAAGATTATTTTGTATTAAGATTTAGCTTTTTATACACAAGTTAAAGTAACATATTCTTTTAGATTAACCATTGAATGCAAACACAATTTAACAGAAGATAATGTCTGGAAATATAATTTATATTTTTGTTAAAATGGGAGACATTTACTTTTAGAGAAATAAAGGGTCCTAGGTTCTATTACGGATTACATTACTCTCTAGTTGATTCTGGTAAGCCACTACATCTTATTTTCCTATAAATTCTACAACAATAAAATGAGGCCTATAAAATCTTTTTTAGAAAGGCCTATGATTTAGATTATAAGCAATTTGAAAAGAAAAAAAACAACACTTGTACGATGTGAATAAATCATCCTGGATCGCTAATTTTGTTCACCTATCTTTTCCTTTGCTATTTCATTTTAACCTAATGTTCACAGTCAAGTTTCTCCTTCTTTTTCATCTAAAGCATGTCCATTATTGGCATATATTTGGAATAAATGGATTCTGTGAGAAAACGTGGAACAGAAGAAAATGCACTTAAGAGCAAAAGTCTACTATGCCTATTTTTTCCCTCTAGCAACTAGAATACGGGCATTGGCTTTTCTATGGAATAAAAGTTGGCCAAATATTTCAGATCATAGTAAATATACTGTGTAACTTCTGATTACTATCTCATATTACAGATGTCTAATATACCATGTTCTTTCTGCTCTTGACGATAATACCCAGTAGTAGGGCTGTGCTCCTTTCTGGAGGCTCTAGGGATGAATCGAATCCCAAGCTCATTCAGTTGGCAGGATTAATTTTCTTTCACTTATGGGACTGAGGAGCCAATATCCTTGTTGGCTGTCAGTGAAAGGCTGGTCTTTGCTCCTACAGGCCCCCCCACCTTCCTTCTCACATTTTCCATGTCTCCTCGTTTCCTCCAACAACGGCTGTCTCTCTCATGCTTCAAATAGCTCCCCTTCAGTGGCATCTTTCTGACGGATTCTCACAATAAAAGGGAAACAGTTGCCTTATTATATTTTTCTGCCCAGTATTTAGCAATTTCAGTGTACACCACTTGCACCCATTTTGTTATGTATTAGTTTGTATTTCTTAACATAACCGTTTCCTGAGAACACGTCTATACATTCAATACGCTGTTGTTTTAAGTCTCCGAGTTAGTGGGGATTGTTTACAGACGCCTCAGGAAATTAATGCATCGTGCATATGAAATTCTGAAGGAGGCAAAATTAGTCTATGGTCACCAATAGCAGATATTGTCTGAATCATGGATTAGGGAGAGGTTGCCCACAAAGTGACATACAGGGACTTTTTGAGGAGATGGAAAATGTTATATATCTTGACTGTGGTTATGGTAACATGAGTATACATATTTGTCATAACTCATGGAAATACACAACTAAAATAATGTTGATTATACTTCAATAAGTTGGGAATATGCTTCATGAGTTCACTGCTCATTTAATCTTACAGGTAAATCATCACATTGCCTGTAGGCAATCTGGGTAGGACAAAATGGACAGCGATGAAAGTAAGGTTTATCCTTTCTTTATGGTCAAGTCCTAGAAAGATACTATGGTCTCACTCTATATGTTTGGATTTATTTTATATCTCAAAGAGGTGCGTAATCCAGGAACCAGTGAGAAGGCAACCCTTGGTCTCGGAGGTGTTCTTGGTTGGCTCCCTAGCATATCGCTACCTTTATTTTGCCTTACCATTGTTGAAATTTGATTATAAATCAACCCAGCTTCTGTTCATATGAAAAGTCACAAACAATAATGAAACAATATTCTTTGAGTAACAGAAGATGGTCAGTCAGAGCAAGACAGTGGAGTAAGAACCATGACCAGCCTGTGTTGTTTTTTTAATAATGACTCTGAGCATAGCTGAGGAATCGACTTAGTACTCTAATAATTTTGCAAGGGAGACTGAACAATTGATTCTACTAGTAATTTGAGGAATGTTTATTACCTCCTGAGTGGCTGAAAGGTCAGGACATTTGCTTATCTCTAAATCAGGAAGACACTGAGTTACCGTCATTGACTTTGACATGAGGAAAAGAACTCTTACACTGGATTGTGGAGGATATAAAAATAGCACAAAGACATAGACAAAAATTGTTTGTGAAATGCTGTCAGCATGAAGAGGAGATTAGAGCAGACAAAAAGGAAATAATAATTAGCAAAAAGGCCTTTTGCTTTCTTTCCACACTACCTCTCCCTTCAGCTACCTTGATTTTATTACTTTTGTGTAACTCTAAACATTATACTTTGGCATGACTAGACAAATTTCCACTCATTTACATAATTTTATAAGTTAAAGCAATCATGTCACATACCAGAACTATGAGAGAGAGGGAAGCTCCACAGTTTACCTTATAGAATTTTAAAACTAGCTTCATGGTATAACTTTTGAAAATGATAACACGAGGACCTTTGTCCTAAACCTTAATATCTAGAGCTTAGACTTGGGCTTGTGGTCATTCTCACAGGCCTTTTAACTTGTTGGCCCTAATATGTGCCTTCTTTTTATTTTACAATGTACATATATAATGTTGGGGGAAAAAAGGCACAGGATCAGATTTAGAGTGCAAACAGGAGAAGCTGATCAATTATTTTAGGGGAATAAATTTCCCAAAGTAAATTATATAAGATAAAAGAATACAAGCGACTATATGCTAGCTTAGTGAAGAGGCTGAGGCAAGTGGATTCCAACAGAGAAAACAGCATATACAGATGTCAAGTAAAATAATATAGTAAAAGAGTCTAGGACCTTTAAAGGACAAAAAAAATTCAATATTACTGAAGAATAGAGCTTAGGATGAAGAGTTCTGGGAAGACGTAGCTGGAGAGATATAAGAAGAGCAAACAAAGAAACCAAAAGAAAGGATTACGATTTGACTTACACTAAGAGCAATGAAAGGTTCATGGGTTTTCACCAAGGGAGTGAAATGTTCAGAAGGTCCTTCTGTGCTAGAGAAATTGAGGGACTTTCCAAACTTAAGATCGAGGGTAGCGTCTTCTTCACATCTACCATTATTGAGTACAGGAAGTAGCAGAAGGAGACTGAAAGAGATCAAAGTTCCCATGACTGTCAGAGGTTATTTGTGCAGTTTGAGGCCAAATCCCTGAAGGGGTAGGCAGAAGTCTGGAAGGCTAGAGAGTCAGGCTGTAGAAACTCTGAATATTATGAACACTGAATATTCATTACTCTTTATTCTTATAATAGAAACCTTTTTTTTTTTTTTTTCCTTTCAGAAAGAGTCACTCGCTCACTTGATATGGGACTTACCTCTCATGCCTAAACCTGAAACCCAGACTGGCCAGAGTATCCATAACAGCTAGCTCAGAGGCAGACATATGAATTAGGCAGAAGCAGATTTATTTGGGGCAATTAAGATGGATACTGAGGGAAGAGGTTAGTTTTTATTATTCTTTAATTGTCAGCTAAAAGAGCACTGTAAGTCTAAAAGTTTTGGTGGCAATTTCTGTCATGATATAGAGAGAAATTAACTGATTTTGTTTACACTAGTTTGAGATTTAGTGCTGTCTTCCAACTGCAAATATCCTAACTGCTATGTGTATTAACGGAAAAACAAATTTGCTTGGTAACAGAATGTAATAATATTTAAATGGATTATAAATATGTCATATATATATGTATATGTCATATAAATATATGTATATATGGTATAACTCAACATAACATAATTTACAATAGAAAAAATAATGATTAGAGCATATTCATTAGAGGCAAAGTAATTAAAATCACATATATGTGATTATGTGTAACATATATTGTGTATCACGTGCTGAAATGCAGAAATGAAATGGACTGACACATTTTAACAATTTAAGGTCATGTCCTAATGGTATATACAGATATTTAAAGCACATGCAAACTCCGTGAAATTTATTGTTGTGTGTTTATTTAAGAACCTTCACTCTAGCCTTTCTGTTGAAGTCCTGTTTCGACATTAGATAAAAAATATTTTGTCCTGAAGCAACACAACATTTCAAACGGGATATTTGCATTCCATATAAGATTAGTGCAGGAGCCTTAGGATTTTCTGAGTCTTTTGTGAAGACTGCTTTGAAAGCCAAAGTGCATATCATTGTATTGTAGGTAATAAATCTTGCTCTCACTCATGAATTAAGTATCATATGCCAACTTTGTAATGATGCATGCAGTGAATAAACCCCAACAGTTCATTAATTGTTTGGTCAGAAAAAACACATTGGGAAATATACGTTATGGTATCAACATTATCTATTTTTTCTATTTCCCAAGAAAGTAAAATAAGAAATATCATCCTTAACACTCTGAATAACACCTAACATGAAATTCTATCAGCATAATTCATTAAAAGTAACAAATACTATATGAATGTTAATGGATATATTAAATCAATGACAATGGGAGCCTATAAAAATATTTACTACTTTTACTCAAGTCTGTATGGACCAATGAGGTTATCCAGATAGGAAACACAAAAGCAATATTAAATAAACTTTTTGATTGTAGATAATCTAATTATATTTATAGGTAATTACTAATAGTACTATTGCACAGAAAAATAGCATTATTTGAACTTCAATTTTTTTTTTTGTTTTTAAAGCTCCATGAAAGATCAGTTTCAATGGTTATGAGTGTATCATACACCTATGATTCAGATAAATAGAATTCAATCAATGACAAATCAAATAGGGAAATTTAGAACTTCACTGTCATAGGGACCCAGAGGACATCGACTATCATAAATTGCTGACCACCCGTGCTTCAAGTAATAGGCATACTGACCTTGGTCCTGGCTGTCGACCCTGCAGTGACCCATGAACTGGTTTCAGGCCCTGTCAACGTGGTCTGGGAGTCCCTGGAGAACGTGAAATTTGACAATAACCAACAGCCGAGAGAGCCTTTGTGAAAGTCCAGGACTCCAGTAGAGTAGTTCCAACACACTGCTGGAGGGAAAAAAAAATACAAGTTTGGACAGACTGGACAGGGTAAGAGGAAGAGTTTGACTTTACTCTTGTAACCCTTCCCCTATGGCAGCACGGATTAGCTCCAAAAGAGACCATCCTGGCCCATGATTCCTCACACTGGGGAAAGGGAGAGCATGTGAGTTGTGCACCCAGACTCCCCAGCCCTGCAGGATACTGCCAAAGACGCCCATGATTTTTTTTTTTTTTAATTTTTATTGTGGTGTAAAAGTTTATAACATTGTGAAATTTCAGTTGTACACTAACATTTGTCAAACACCATATAAATGTGCCCCTGCACCCCTTGTGCCCACCCCTCCCCATTTCCCTCAATAACCACTAAATTGCTCTCTTTGTCCGTAAGTTCGTTTATATCCCACATAGGAGTGAAATCATAAGGTATTTGTCTTTCTCTGTCTGGCTTATTTCACTTAACATGTTGACCTCAAGGTCCATCCATGTGGCTGTGAATGGGACGATTATGTCTTTTTTGTGGCTGAGTAGTATTCCATTGTATATATATACCACATCTTTATCCAATCATCAGTCTCTGGGCTGTTGGGTTGCTTCCAGTCTTGGCTATTGGAAATCATGCTGCATTGAACACAGGGGTGCATAAGTTTCTTTGTGTTATTGATTTCAAGTTCTTCAGATAAACACCCAGCAATGGGACAACTGGATCTTATGGTAATTCTATTTTTAATTTTTTGAGAAATCTCTATACTGTTTTCCAAAGCAGCTGCACCAGTTTGCATTCCCACCAGCAGTGGATGAGGGCTCCCTTTTCTCCACAGCCTCTCCAAGATTTGTTATTTTTTGTCTTGATGGTTTTAGACATTCTAACGGGTGTAAGGTGATATCTTAGCGTAGTTCTGATTTGCATCTCCCTCATGATTACTGACGTTGAGCATTGTTTCATGTGCCTATTGACCATCTCTATATCTTTGGAAAAACGTCTGTTCATATCCTCTGCCCATTTTTTGATTAGGTCGTTTATTTTTTTCTAGTTCAGTCGGGTTAGGTCTTTATATATCACGGAGATTAACCCCTTATAAGATACATGATTTGCAAATATTTTCTCCCAGATGGTGGGTTGTTTGTTCGTTTTGATCTGGGTTTTGTTTGCCGCGATGGCAAGGGCAGGGCCTCCCTTTTCTTGATGGCAGGGACCCTAACAGACCTCAACAAGCAAGGCCCTGCACCTGTCCAGGCTGAGCACAGCAGAGCTCCCCGGCTTGGAGCAGGGCACTCCTTGCCGCCACCCCGCAGCCCAGAGCCTGCCTCCCCAGGTGACGAAGGCGCGAAGGCACAGAGCAAGGCGGAGCAGGAGCTGCCTCAGACAAAGAGACCCGCGAGCCGACGTCGCGCCGACCGTGAGTTTCTGCGGAGAAAGCACAAGTGCCACTAGCTGCCCGGGAGGAAGTTGACAGGAAATCCTCGCCCCTCAGGGCGTGCCTGGGACTCACACAAGCGACAGGACCTCCGCGGCAGCAGGCGGGCCTGGGACACGGCGTTTCCACGCTCCGAGAGCCGGCGCGGCACTGCCACACGCGTACGTGCTGTCCGGGAGCGGCCGCCAGGCGGCTTCCTGCGCAGCGCGCGTTGGAGGCAGCTCGCGCCGCCGAGCCAGTGTCCCCGCTCCACGCTGCAGTGGGGGAGCTGGAGCCCGCGAAGACGCCCGCAGCCCGGCCCTCATTCCGATCCGCTCCCTGCGAGCGCTCCCTCCGCGGGGCCGCCTGGTCGCTGGTGCGGGTTCCCGCAGGAGCCCAGCCTCCAGAAGTCTCTCCCGTGAGCTCAGTGGCCTCCGCCATCTGTCCTCCTGGCCCCCAGCCTGAGGACCCTCCTCTCTTCCGACGTCCTTGAGCGGATGCTCTCGCCTCTTCTCGTGATTCCGTGTCTTTTCCATCTGCAATAAGAAAGAAGAGAAAATTTTATGACGTCAAGAACAACAAAAGAAACATTTTTTTCACCTCAGATGTCAAAGTAAATTTGCAAAAAAAATTTTCAAAAAACACCATACTCGAATTGCACAATAGACGTGTCCGCAATGTAAACGAGGATACTCCCTCCCTGTCGAGTTCCTCTGTACCTTGATTTGCACTCTGGAGTTGTCTCATAGGTTCGGAAACACACTCGGGACAAAGCAGGCCATCCATGAAGGCGAAGCTCAGTCTCCCGCCTGCCAGTCGGTTGATCCGTCAGTTTGCAGCAGACGTGGTCCCTGACATTGGTGCTTCCAGAGCAGGTTCCTAAGCAGGGGGCCCTGCGTCTCCCTCTTGCTGCCCACCCGCCTATCCTCCAGCCTCCAGCCTTTGCACCCGTGGGGGCTCAGAAGGCAGAGGAAGCTGAAAGACAGGCCACCTCAGAGGAATGCCTTAAGCCATGACCCGCAAAAGGAGTGTTCCACTGGGGAGACCGCAGAGGCGCCCCTCTCCGGGGCGCCCTGCCTTGTTTCCCTCTCCCTGCCTCCAGGAGCCTCTCTCTGGGCCTCTCGGAGCACTGGAAGCAAAGAGGTCAGCTCGGGTTGGGCTGACCATTGCACCATCTGCCTTCAGACGTGACAAGCCCAGGCCACACCCTCCCAACCCTTGACCTGTTCGAGGTAAGTGCCCCACACAGAGACACCCGCTACTCTGTGTCCCTGCAGAAGGCACACCGGAACCTCTCGCTAGTATATTATACGGTATAATACCACGTGGATGTTGCCTTCACAGTCACCACCCACTCCCATATCAGCATCAAGTGGGAAACTGTGTCCTCAAGCCGGGGAGTGCAGCCTTTGGACGCCCCCTCTAGTTCTGTTCCTGTCTACCCGCCCTTTTTGGGGAGGGGGTAGAAACGTAGTTATCAAGTGAGATACCTGGACATGTCATGGGGTATCACATAGGAAGTTGCAGAGTACTTCCCTAGGGACCAATTTTCACAATGATGAAGAAAGGGTCAGTTTTCAACAAAATAGTCCCCAACAAATGTGATTCAGAAACAGGGGTAATAGGCAAAGTCGGCACATTCTGTCTGGGTCTCCATCTCCTGTGCTAAATGAGGTGGAAAAGCAACAGACAGGATACCTATGTTTACCCATGGAGTAGAATGACATAGATTCCTCACATTATGAACTGGGATCCAGGCAGCTGCAGGGAAAATAATCAAAGCAGGAAGGAGAGGCATCTCAAAAATGGAGACTTGGTTTGATCGCTTGTTGACTGAATTTACTTCTCAGATAGGATAGAAACAAAGCAACCAGGAGAAAGGACTTCCCTTGATGACTGTCCATGTCATCTCCATTACTGTTCCATTTCCTGCAGGTCCCAAGGAGGCAGGATTGGTTGGTCGAAACTTCCATCCAAGGGTTGGGAAGGTGGGCAGGAAGCAGAGTTTGGGAAGCCATGAGTTATTTCCAAAGCTGAAGAGCATGGACTGTGAGGATGAGATCATTTAAGTCCTTGAAAAGGAGCCCAAGAAGCCGAAAGAGATTGTCTAAGGCCCAGAAAGTGGAAAGTGGGGCTCTCTCTGCTGGGAGCACAGGCCCAATACTGTCAGGATACCTTTCATCCTCAGTGGACATCTAGCATTTTTCTGGTCCCCGAAAGTGCTTAGGAAATGTTCATCATCAGCATAGAAGATGGAGCTTATGGAGTGAGCCAGGTAGGAAAAGTACTCTTTCACGGGCATTGGCCCTTTCCCCTTCTGGGAGCATTGACAGGGGAGGAGCTTGACATCTGACTGGGGGTGATCTAAAGTCAGAAGAAAAGGAGGCTATGCAGAGACCGTGGCAGTCCCAGACAACTCAGGCAAGGGCGTCTCTCCACACTCACTGAGCTCCATGAATAAATAACAATTAAGTAAAGAAGGCTAAGAAGAGCAGGAATAGGCGTGGTCTGCCAGATTCTCACCCCCTCACACATATGCACACACACATGCAGACACTGAGCAGATGATGAGATGTTCCAGGGTTGGCTGTCCCATCCCAGGAGTATACTCATAGTATAGCCCTCTGGAGGCCAGTGAGGCATGTGTGGTGGAGGATGGAGGCCACTGAGGATTCTGGCACCAGGATCTGGACTTGCAGTCTTTAGACATGGAAGGTTATTCCAGAAAGATGTCCAGCCGCATGAGCCTCTCCATGTATAATGCATGGGGGTCTTGTTCTTGGTCATGAGAGAATGCCATCTCAAACAGCTGGAGGGGACACATTCAACTCCAAAAAACATTATATTTTCAGCACTGTGCTGGGGGTGGGACTCCATTGCCATGGCAACATGGCAACCCAAGCTTACTGTCTGATAGGCCTGATAGGTAGCCCATTGTAGGCGTGGGCTGCGTCTTCATTTGCCTGTTATTGACTCCAGCTGGCAAAAGTGGCTAGAACTTCCACTTCTCTTCCTTATAGTCTTGGAAATCCAGTTCATGATCTTGTTCTTCTCACGAGGGATGAAGTTCTTGATACTTGAGCTTGAATTCCCAGGTCTGCTCATTCTGTGCCTTCTCCAAGTCATGCCGCATGTGGATGTACTCATCATGCTGGTTCTGGATCTCCACCTTCACCTTCTGCAGCTTGGTATAGAACTTCTTGAGTTTCTTGGTTTTGACTTCCACCTCTGCTGCCTGGATGCATTGGTGGCCCAGAGCTACATGGTCTCCTCATCTCAGAGCATCATCTCCTGCTGCATTTCCTGCTCACAGCATTTCTGCTTGGCAGTCTCCTGACTTTTCAATTCATACATCTTCTGTCACTTGTTGGTGTGATCCATGATGTTCCTGGCCCTGATGAGTAGCTTGCTCTCTGTGGCCTTGTACTTGGCTGCAAGCAGCTCTGTGGCCTGCTGCTCCTGCTGCAGGTCTTCTAGCATCTTCTCCTCCTCCAGCAACTTCTCCCTCTCACTCACCAGGCTGTAGCTATCCTGGATGCTAGCCATCTCCTCCTCCAGTCAGTCCTTCTACTCCTGAAGGTAATTCTCCATGTTCTTATCCAAAGCTGTCTTAGGATAGGCTGGGGCAGGCAGTGGCTCTTGTTGTCATCCTTCTCTTTGGCCACTCAGGCCTTAATCACTGGCCCCTCATGGTACCCCACTGGGGCTGACATGGTCTTCTTTCTGCTGCTGCTCTTCCTCTGGAGCTGCTTCCCCAGCATCCCCTTTTACTCCAGCTGGACCTTCAGGTGGATGATCTCTTGGTCCATAGACCTATGAACTAAAAAACACATTATCTGTACTACACATACCCTATATAAAATGGTTGTATCGGGAAAGGATACACACACAATACACACTCTCATTTTAAAAAAGAACAGTCAGAGACTTATAGCAGTCACTAATCTATATCAATTTTGGAACTCTAGGCAAATGTTACCAGGTACCCAAACTCTTGGGTAGTGCATATTACTTGCTTAGGCATTCAATTCTAATTCCTGGGATTGTTTCCTAGATCCATTGTTTTCCAAGGCTCTTGGCTTCACGTCATAGAGAAATCTTCCTTTTCTATTATCTTACTTGGCCACTTCTAAAGAATGTGTTGGAACCTATATCCTTTTTGGTGGCTGCCAACGTCTCCAGCCTCCTTCCTCCTAGTTGATTTTTGGGGCCCAAGACCAGCTTTGTTTTGGTCTATATTAACAGTGCTTTGCTCATACAGTCCTCTCTGAAACTTTGTAGGTCTTTATGTGTCTGAGGACATCCAGTTTGGTGCCAAAAGACACATTCACAATTTTTTTTGAAACATGGCTTTCTTGTTGGACTTAATTATTAGTAATCTGATAATATTATGCTCCTCTGGGACTCAATCTTTTCCAGGAGGGCTGTTGCTCTGTAAAAAAAGAAAAAGCTCATTCTCCTTGAGCTGATATCTAGCCAGAGTATGTTCTTATCATAGTGTCGGTAAGAAGGGTAGGGAGATAGGTGGTCAAAGTAAATCACTAGGCCAATCACAATATCAAAGGAGTAGAGAAGAGCCTTACCCTTGTGATGAGACCATGACATGGATAGGGATGCAATGAAAGCTAAAGAATTGGTGCCAATAATTACATAAATGATAACATCCAAAAAATGCAGTAACTTTCCAATTTGTTCAATTATTGTGAGTCCTTTATGAGTGCTTTAAAGTTTTACTTTTAAAAACATTGCGCATTTCTTTTTGGGTTTATCCATAGATATTTTAATTTCTTGTTGCTGGATTAATTTGAGTTTTCTTTTGCTGTCTTCTACCCATTGTTTGTATAAATGAAAGTTGTTGATTTCTAATATTAATATACTTTATACTACCTTTTATACTACCTTAAAGAGTCTCCTCTTTTTGAAGTAATTTTCAGTGTGTTGTCTTGGATTGCCCCATCATATCTTTTCTGTACAGAATGTTCTCTGGTGGACATTAATATGTGAGATGAAGATCCTCACACTTTATACCAACTCTTATTGGTTCAGTTACATGCTTCTTCCCCAGATCTCCTTGAATTCAATATTCTAATTTTGTTCCTTCCATGCTCCTGGCCACATAGTCAAATCATTTTTCAATATTCACGAATCCAAGTGTGGTGGTTAATTTTGTGTGCCAGTTTCACTGGGCCACTGGGTGCCCAGATATTTGGTTGAACATTATTTTTGGTGTATCTGGATGAGTTTAACATTTGAATCATTAGACTGAGTAAAACAGATTGCCCTCCTTAATGTAGGTGGGCCTCATCCAATCCATTGAAGGCCTAAATAGAACCAAAAGGTGGCACAAAGAATAATTTGCGTGTCTTTGAGCTGGGACATTGATCTTTTCCTCCCTTTGATTTCAGACTAGGAGGTACAGCTTCTGCTCTCCTGGATCTCCAGCTTGCGACTGCAGATTTTGAGATTTCTCAGTCTCTATAGCTATGTGAGTTAAATCCTTATAAAGACTACCTTTTTATATATATAGATATGTACATATCACCAATATGTGTATATATTGTAACCTGAAATTGTATAGCCTGAAAAAGATAGGGAAACAAAAATTATGAGTTATGCACTAAGCTTAAAATCAGATATTCTCTAATATTAATGCAGATACAATTTTTTAAATGTCCAACAGTGGAAAGACATATACCAAGATTATAGATGTTTAAAATTAGAAAATTATATGAAACACTTCAAAGTATATAAATATTTAGAAAAAGGATTCATAGAATAACACCCATAAATACTTTGGACATAACTTTTAAGGTAATAAAAATTATAGGAAAGATAATATCGTCCATTACACATTCTAAGATAATGTGCAAAGATAGGGATCATACATGTAGAAAGAATAGTATGAAGAATTACCATTCTGATCGGTCCTGTATTTTTTCTGGTCAATGGTGGTTCTGAAGCAACAGTTTCAGGCACTCTGTCCTGGATAAGGATGTATTGAAATCTTTCACAGATGCCAAATATTAATAAGTATTCAGAATGTATTTCTGTCTCAACTAACTATATGTGATGTTATGGAAATGTCTGCCAACAATTTGTCTAGATTGTATGTACCTTTCTAATAGTAAGAGGCAAGAGTTTAAAATGAATTTGAAAACTTCCTCCCTGGGATCTAATAAAAGGGGATCAGAGTTAAAACCTAAAACGTTAGTGACAGCACTGAAGAATGGCCAAGTGAACAGCGAAAGTATTGTCACTGTTTATAGAAACCATGAAACATTCCGGAAAATAAGGTATTCAATTCAATTATTACTGACTTGTTTAGTGTTTTTGATATTGAAGCCTTTTTATTGTGTTCAAAAAATTCTATTCTGTTGTCCCAAAACAAAATCCATTGAGAACATCTATTCTAGAAGTGTGAATCAATTAAATTTTAAATGATGACTACCCTATTAATAAAAGTAATAGCGTTTGATTTTCCATTAGGATGTTACCTTTTAGATGGAGTTATAGGGAACCCATTCACTGTCACTCAGACATCTTAAATAACCTCCAAATTATGCTTCCAAGAATACTAGCTATAAAAATTCTCACTGACTACTTTGGAGAGATTTTCTCTGACTACTTTGGAGAGATTTTCTTCAGATTATTCAAGAGATATGAAAGTAAAAATTGTACGTCAGAGAAGATGCTTAATTAATAAATATGTAACATTGTTTTGCTGGGATTATTCATAAAATTGCTTTTTGTTTTGTTCCAGCTTCAAATTAAATTGAACAAAAATAAGAATTGAGTTAAAAATTTTTTTAAAAATCTTCTTGCATATCGTAGAATATACTTAGATTATTTATAGAAATTTTATCCTTTTACAATTGATTGTATAAGATAAGACTGCTCTAGTTTGTTTTTTTAACTTAAGAAGAGAGAAGAAAGAGCTTAGATAAAGCATTACATTTTTGTGTTTCATTAATTTTCTGGGTAAACATTTACATCAGCCATGAAAATAAGCCTGTAAGTGCAGGAACTAAAAGTAATAAGGTGATTTTTAAAAGAGTATTGCCTAAGTCAAATGAAAAAAGGAAATAATTTGCCTAGATTTCCTTTTAACATTTACCTGTTTGACAAGTTCCATTCATTTAATGACATATATTTATTACAAATCTTAATTAATGTAAGATTTCCCTCCTGATATGAGATCCTCAAGTAGGAAATGGGGATGGCTAATCTTAGCCAGAAATGTTATTTGCATATATTGGTGGGATTCATAGATACTTTTTAAGTTATATGAAAATTTCCTGTGTATTTGAATATAATTTTCAAGGTTGATGCAAGAAAATTTATTTCTCACATATCTAACTTAAGTCATTTACTCTTTCTTTGACTATAAATCATAAAATAGTATGTGAGATTTACAGATGAGTTTGTTATAAATTATTTTTATTTAGAATTATCTTCCAGATAAAATATATTTAATTTAATACTGATTTTATTTTATTTTATTATATAGCTTAATTCAAAAAATGTTAATTTTAAGTATTAAGAATGATGTTGGGCATAATGCATCTTTTGCTGCAAAAGATAGATGTTTTACCTTAAATCTCTAACAGTAATCAGCTGAATTATGAAAAAGATTTTGCCAATCTGTAAACGTCAATGAGTTAGAGCCAGCATTGATTTATAAGTGGAGTTGGCATCATATTTGCTTGTTGTTAGATTTTTATTTGTGTTCCAAGCCACAAGCTGCTTGTCAACCCATCATATATGATATGTAATCAACAGAGCAAATGAACAAGCCCATCTGGCATAATGTCACAACATCGTAAAATATATGGGCAAGTTTAGTGTATAGACCATAAATGTTTTCATAGGAATGGGCAAGCTATGCTTTGATTTTTAACACTGTCTTTTTTTAAAGAAGATGTAATGTCTCATACTTGGAGATTTTCCACTTAACTTGAGCTATCTACCTAATATAATTATGCAGACTGGGAGTTTACATATTTTTAGCTATAAAGTGATACTTTGGACATCTTCTGACATGGCACACATGCAGGGCATCATTACTCCCTTTATTGAAGGGTAATCTGAGAAGGTGAAAATTCTGGATAAGTATTTTAGAGTAACAATATGGGCTTCCAGATGGGTTTAAAAATACCCAGTGACATGATTAGAACCAGAAAAAACTGTATTGCAAAACCTATTCTTAAAGGAAGATTCAAGTGCACTTTCTCTAAATGGCTAGAGTTCAGGGCTATTTGGATTAATATGCATTATACATACTCTGCAGATTAAGCTAAACCGCCTGGGAAATGGATGGCCAATGAACCACTTTATCTGTACTCTGCAGGTACCTTGAGTAGTTTGCCACCTGCAACGTAATTATAATTCTATTTTGATGTAGGCAGTAGCTAAAATCATTTTCATTTCTTCCCAGAATTTCCCACAGAGAAATGCAAGGTAATGCAATCTATTTTAAAACAATATTGTTTCCCTGGATTTAAACACTAAAATGTAATCATAATTCAGAAACAGCTAATGTACCCTTCAACAGAAAATGGAGCAATTATTGTCTATGTCGAGGAACAGGAACAACATTAAATGTAGACATCATGAGAGTTCCTTGGCATTTTGTTAATGAGATAGCTTAGGTGACTTTTTAAATCAAAATCTCTCATTCAAAGGTGTTTGAATTCTTAAAATATGTTTTGAATTGTTTTTCTACACGTTTAAATGAAATGTAGGGTTGGAGCAATTAGGAAGTAGATGGAAAAATGTATCTTGGCATCAATGATTTAGACATTTGGGGGAAATGCATGGACACGTGAATTTTTATATGTATGTATACATATGCAAGTATTTTACATGTACTCAAATTTGATTTGAGTAATTTGGATAATTTGATTTTGTTTTTAAAAGTATACTTAGGAACTTTGCTGTATGTCTTCAGAATGGACCCACAAAGATGTCCACACCAAAACCCCTAGAATTTATTGCTATGTTACATTATAAGGTAAAAGGGATTTTACAGTTGTCATTAAGGTTATGAACCTTAAAATAGGGAGATTATCTAGGATTGTCTCACTAGGTCCAGTCTAATCATATGTCTCTAAAGACAGAGAATTTTCCAAAATGGAGTCAAAGAGGTAAGGTAGCAGGAGAAGTCAGAGATATTCTAAACATAAGAGAGGTCTGATTCATTGTTGCTGGAGGGGGCCAAATGAAAAGCATGAGAAAGAATACAAACAGCATCCAGGAGCAAAGATAGACCTCTGACAGATAGCCAGTGAGGAAACAGGGACCTCAGTCCTACAATTGCAAGGAAATGGAATCAGCCGACAACTTGAATGACTTTGGAAGCAGATTATTCTCCAGGGTCTTCAGTAAAGAAGGCAGCGCTGCCAACATCTTGATTTCAGCTTTATGAAACCCTAGCCCACCCTAACTTCTGATCTACAAAATCTGTGAGATAAATTTGTGTTGTGTTAGGCTACTAAATTTGTGGTAATTTGTTACTTCAGCAATAGAAAACTAATACACTATGTTTTAACCTGACAATTAGACAGAGCTATAATTTAGTCTGCTTTTTTTGACCGGTTTTCCTGTTAGTTACTCGTAGTATAGTTCATGTGATAATACTTCCCTGTGGGAACATGGCCCAAATGGAAGATCATCCATAGTCACTATGGTTTCTACCTCTCTGTTAGTTGTCCCATCATAACTTCTATACTGGTCCATTATAGGTGCTGCTTTTCCATGCCCCCTTGCCTAACCATCTTGATCACATTCTAGAAAAACATCTATATATGGTTTTCAGGATAATTTAAAGATTAACCTTTCTTCCCTCTTCCTTCCCCAACAGCAACAACAACAAAGAAATAAACAGAAGCAAAAATAAAGAAATGCGTGCAATATTAGGGACAATTTTTTTTAAATTTTCCCCAAGTACTGTCCAATTACAGATTTGATTATCTTGTTAATAGAATTTCCAGGCTAAGTTCTTTTAATCTTTTTTTATTATTATAGAATAGTTGACATACAATATTCTGTTAGTTTCAGGTGTACGACATAGTGATTCAAAATTTACATACAGTGTGAAATGATCACCATGATAAGTGTAATAAACATCTTTCACTGTACAAAGTTATTAGGATATTATTGACTATATTCCCTAGGCTGTATATTAATCTTTTTAACTTTTAGAATGCTTTGTGTTAGATAAAGCTCAAGTTTGGTTTGGGACATGTGATTTCCACATATGATATGAGATATCTAGACCTCAGAATTTGTTTCTCATTACTCTCTTCAGATATGGTCATTTGATATACATCTGTTGGGATAGTACTATGGCCATGCAAGGCTTATTATGTTACCTTGCCCTAGAAGAGGAAAATTATTCCCCATCTTCCATCCAAAGATGGAGCCTCTTAAGTTCATTATGTAGCCGCCATTGAAGTATTGCTTTCAGATAATTGGTAAAGAGAGCCCTGACCGAGGGATATGAAACTGGCTCGCAGTGTCCAGCTGTGGTTGCCTTTAGGATCTACATCAGCTTGCCAGCCTAGGCCTTTTGCATCCTGGAAAGTTCTCATCAATGACTGAGCACCACTGTGGTACAAGGACTCACCATTTCTGGTCAGTTCAGGACTCCACTGTTTTGAGGCTCTTCCTACCCAATCCTCCTTTCTTCTCTCTCTCCTTTCAAAGATACCGGACTTACATTACAGTCTGAAGTCTTTTCCTGCCCGTTCTTTCTCCCTCTTCCTTTCTGCTTTCACAGGTATTAACCTCCCCAATAAATCTTTTGCATTTCTAGTTTTACCTTAGTATCTGCTGCCTGAAGGATCTATCTGACACATACTACATTAATTTATTAATTTTCCTTCTAAAAAATTTTTCCTCTGGCTGGCTTTCTGTGACCTTGAAGTTATTTGCTTTACTTGGACTCGTTTTTCTCTTTTATTTGGCTTAATCGGTGTGATATTCATTCATCATTTGTAAGATACTGCTATGGTCTGAATGTTTTGTCCTCCCAAAATTCATATACTGAAATCTAATCCCCAAGATGATGGTATTACAAGGTGAGAGATGATTAGGTTATGAGGGCAGACCCCTCAGGAGTGTGATTAATGCCCTTATAAAGGAGGCCCAGAGAGCTCCCTTTCCCCTTCTACCACATGAAGACACAGTGAGAAGGTCTGTCTATGAACTAGGAAGTCAGCTCTCACCATACACAGAATGTGTTGAAGCCTTGATCTTAGACTTCTCAGCCTCCAGAATTGTGAGAAATTTCTGTTGTTTATAAGCCACCCTATGGTATTTTGCCATAGCAGCCTGCGCTGACTAAGACAGAGGCATATTTCAGGTTATTATTTTTTTAAGAAAAAACACTATTAAAAGTTTATGTTTAATGATTAGCATTAATCTTTGCAGATAGAATTTTTTCTTCAGGATTCATATATTCATTTAACTCATATTTATTGAGCATCTGTTATAGATTCTATACTGTTCTAGGTGCTGAGATATAACAATGGACAAAACAGACAGAAACTTTCCTTCAGTGGGTCTATATTCTACTGAGTGGAAGCAAAAAATAAATTTTAAAAATAAATATATTCTATTTTAGATGCTTCTATGTAATATGGAGAAAATTAAAGCTAGAGATGTGGATGGATCAGTGAGTTTCCTTATTCTCCATAGAATCATAGGGAGTTAGAATTCAGAGGCCAAGGAATGACTTGGGAATCATGCAGTTGTGTTTTGGAATTTATATAAACAGAGATAAAAGGCATCATAAGATTAGCAATGATGATCACAAATTAAATGGTGGCCATGATGTTGCTAATGTTGTAAGGGAGAAAGGAGTAAGAGTCAGTAATCCAGTATGAGTTTAAGCTTTTCATATATGCAAACTCTAAACACTCTTAAAATCATTTTTATTTGGTATGACATTACAATGATGCAGATCTTTTTAAAACCAATGGTTAAATTTGCTGTATAATGAAGATCACAGGTTTTCTGCATTTCTTGTTTAGCTATTATCCCTAGGTCTCTTCAATTGAATTAACTTTTTGCAAACTTCCATATTTAGAAGGCTCTAGATGTTTGCAATTTTTGCTGTTTTTGACTGTATTTTAATGTGTTCAAATGGTAATATCTAAATGCTTGGCAATTTTATGTCAATGATGCTTCAGAGTTTAAAATTTTTGAAGACATTAAGCCTCATTAAAAATTCATATTTAATTAAGCAAATATCATGTGATACTATCAGCACAAATAAATGAATTCAGATGACAGATGGATTAGCATGTAAGTTATGAATTAATAATTTATCAAATATAAAAGTTCACATCTTACTCCTCTGCCTGGAATATTTCTTTTGGCACCAAATATAAGGTATATTTGGATTTTAGTAATATTAAAATATGAAAAAATGCATCTTTATATTGCCACTATGTATAGATGTGTTTATTAATTCAAAGTAAAATTAGTTTACATTTTACTAATTTTGAACTACTTAGTAAAATTAGTTCAAAGTAAAACCATTGCTTCAGTTCACATTTGGGCCTAGTCATGCTAGTGGCACATGTGTCCTAAAAAAACAGATGTCATTTTCCTTTTAAGACATGACTTTATCAGCTGCTTTCCAGTGATTAATTACAAAGTCCATGTGTGTGCATGTATTTGAAATTGATGCATCTTAGACTACTCATTTCATTCCTCTTTGTGTCTGAGAAATCCTCCAATTCTCATTTCATTTCTAAAGAAATAGACTAAGTCCTAGTCAAATTAATAGTCAAGATAATCATTCATCATCACCTGCTCAGATAGCCTGGTTCTCTGTTTTATAATTCATCTGTTGGATGGGACTTCTTCCCTAAAGGAAGTAAACTTCAGACATTAACTTTTTATTTGTTTTAAGTGTCAATATTGTTATATAGTCAATATAAACAACAGACAATTTCCAATAAAAGTAATAAGGGTAATTTACTCCTAGCACCAAATATAATGTATAGATTGTTCATAAATATTCTATTAGTTTTATAGAAAAGTATACAGCTTGTGTCAGCATGAGTAATATACATTAAAATATGAATGAATGTTTGAAAAATGTGGCTTAATGGATATCTAAACAGTATAATTCTTGCATCCAAAAAGACTGTGAACATATAGTTGTGATTTCCCCAAGACATCTTAGTTTTATTTCACCTGTAACCAAATCTAATTTTTAGAATTTCAAATAATTAAATCATACAGGTAAAAACTAATGGGGAACTTCATGTTGAGAACATATTATAGATGCTTAAATTATGAGATGCCATTTGAGTATCACAAGTATTCCTACCTATTTTTGATGAGGATACCCAGGTACCTTGAAGAAAATCATAAGTATGTAAAAGGAAATCTCTCAAGCTAGCATATTAAAAAATACATTGGAAATATTATAATTAATAAAATTAGTAATGAAAATTAGTTATTATTTAAATGCCACTTAAAATAGAAATTCAATAGAAAAATTAGGACCATAAAAAAGAACTATGTGCAAATTATTTTTTATTATCAAAATACATTTGATATAACATTGTGTAAGTTTAAGCATACAATATGTTGATTTGTTCCATTTGCATATTGCAATATGATTGCCATTGTAGGGGTAGGTAGCACCTCTATCAGCATCACATAATTATCATGTGTTTTTTGTGGTGGGAATAATTAAGGTCTAGTTTCTTAGTAAATTTGATGTTTATAATACAATATTGTTTTCTATAATCACCATTCTGTGCATTTGATCTCCAGGACTTGTTCATCTACTACTTGCAAGTTTGTACCCTTAAACAACATCTCTCCTGTTCTTCCCACCCATAGTCCTTGGTTACTACCATTTCACTCTCTGTTTTTAGGAGTTTGGCTTTTTTTAGATTCCATATGTAACTGATATCATACATTATTTGTCTTTCTCTGTCTGACTTATCTCAATTAGCATAGTGTTCCCAAGGTCCATCACTATTGTTGCAAATGGCAGGATTTCCTTCTTCCCATGGCTGAATAATATTCCATTGTATATATATATATATATATATATATACACACACACATACATATATACAGTGCATTGTGTATATATATCTGTGTGTGTATATATATACCATAACTTCTTTATCCACTCATCCATTGATGGACACTTAGGTTGTTTCCATATGTTGGTTTTTGTGAATAATGCCTCAATAAACATGGGAGTGCTTGTATCTCTTCAATAACCTGTTTTCATTTCCTTTAGATATATATCCAGAAGTGGGATTGCTGGATTGCATGGTAGTTCCATTTTTAGTTTTTTGAGGGACATCCATACTGTTTTCCATAGTGTCTGAATCAATTTACATTTCCACCAGCACTGTACAAAGATTCTCTTTTCTCCATATCCTCAACAACACTGTTATTTCTTGTCTTCTTTATAATACCCATTCTAACATTCCTTTTGCTTTTCTTTTTTAAAAAAGTCTCGGGTCATGGTAAGTTTCATGTTATTGCAATGGACACATAAAATGTCCTTTATTTCTTATAAAAGCACTCAACATTGATTAAGAAAAAAATGGTAGTGGTTCATTCCTTCGAATGTTGATAATTAGTAAAAAATGTTTTAGAGGCAAAATAACACTTTATATCTAGCAATGAGGCAAAGAATATTATAACAATTATTACAAGAAACTTGAAAACTTTATTAGGTAGGAATTTAAGACACATCACGTTTTTGAAACGGAAAGCATCTTTTTTATATCTCCAAATCACCATCTATGATTACCAAATCTCTTGAAATTTTTCTTTTATTTAATGTCAGCAGATCACTAAGGAAGTTTATGTTTATATCTTTTGATTTAAGGACATCTAATTTTGCTATTTTCTTCCTAGATTAAAATGAACCATATGATCAATTTATACTGCAATGCCAGTTAGTATTAAATAGTCTGTAACATCGTGCTTGCACATATCAGGCAAATTTGCCACAGTTTGTGTCTTTGTGATTATGCTTCTATCCATTTATTAGCATAATGAATGTGTAGCCTGCTAGAGAATGTCTTAATTTATTGGACCATGTTACCATTACAAGAAGGGTCAGGATAATGAAGTATCTGATTCCCCATTTTTGTGGGAACCTTGAAAACAAGGCCCTTCATCTCATAGTATAATTCATCTTATTCATCTTTTTGACAACATATACCTTACCAGTAAATTTTATTTCTCTGCATATAGCATTGAGATATCAGTGATCTTGCTTGGTATGCTCAAAACACATATTAGTAGTTGGAATAGAGACACAGGGCACAAGTAACTCAGAAACTGCACTGCTACACATTACTGTCTATGAATTTGATTTGTTGGCCTACAGAAGTATTGATAATGAAAAATAAGATAATGTTTTTAAAGTCCCAACTATTGTGGTATCTATACAATACCAAAAATTCAATTTAAAATTCTCTTCATTTCATAGGGACAAAAATTGTTTTTGTTTTCTTCTTCTGTACTTACAAATCAGGTAACATAGATTTCAGAAAACTTGCAATAAAAATAGAAATAGCTGTAAAAAAATAATGAGGGGGTTATAATGTTGACTGTTTATTAAGTGCATACTTTATCTCTTTTAATCCCATCATATGAGGGATTAGTACTTCCATTTTAGAGACGAGAACATTGTGGTTCATGAAAGATTACAACTTGCTAATGGACAAAAGCTAATAATAACAACTAGGATTCAAGCCTTGGTTTGTCTGCATTAACTTATGCCAAGCTACTTTGAAAATATTATTTACATTGTCTACAAGTAAAATTGATATAAATTATTATTATATTATTTATCAATTTTATACATAGGACAGTTTTAAATATTTAACAAATTGAATTTGCACTCCATCATTCCTCCATGAAGAATATATAAGAGGATAAATAAATGAAGAGCCTAGTGGCCTTATAAGAAATGATAGGTAGCAAAAGACAAATAGTCACAAAATTTGAGTATCTTATTATCTTATCAGCACTTCAAAACCAGTTATTTGAGATATACCAAATAGTAAACTATATATCTGATTTGTAAAAATAAAATATATCAAAAAACAAAAAACTACTTAGTATGTAAAAACAATTTTAGGGGCTGGCTCCGTGGCCGAGTGGTTAAGTTCGCTCACTCCGCTGCGGTGGCCCAGGGTTCGGATCCTGGGTGCGGACATGGCACCGCTCGTCAGGCCACGTTGAGGCGGTGTCCCACATCCCACAACTAGAAGGACATGCAACTAAGGTATACAACTGTATACGGGGAGGTTTGGGGAGATAAAGTAGGAAAAAACAAAAGAAAAGATTGGCAACAGTTGTTAGCCCAGGTGCCAATCTTTGGGAAAAAAAAAAAACATTTTAAACAATTTAAAATTTCTATTTATAAGAATGAGGCCATAATGGTTTAACTAGGACCATATTTAACCTCCTGCAATAAAACTAGCAAACAAAACAAAATGTATGAAACAACTCTCTTCAGACATTGGACCACAGGCAATGCAGGCTTTGATCCCTGAGAGAAAGGAGAAAAATGGGGTAAGACCTGTAATCATCCTGGCTTTCTTCTTTAAGGCATTTTCCAGGACACAGTGCAAAGAGGGGGCTCAGACTGAGTAAGGGAGCCTCACTGAGTTGAGGAATTAGAAATAAGAGTTAGGGGAGCTGAGGTGGTTGGAAATGTCAGTGTAGTGTTTGGGTCATGGAAGATCTATGTAAAAAAATGAACTCTAGAAATTTGCAGTGGTGTCCTCTTGAGTGTTGACTACTAGACGGCAGATAATAAGTGTGAAACTCTCAAGGATAGGCAAAGAACAACCACAGCATTATAAACTGAAAAGTTTCCAGAGCTCAATGCAAAGTGAGGAGATGTTCCATCCCTGACCAGACAGATTGGAGATCCTCAGAGATCACTCACAACATTCTTAGAGAGCCCAGATGAATTGTGACTTAATAGTGAGAGTGAACTATGTCTGAATTGAAAGGTTTCTAGACACTACATAGCAAATTTTGAAAACAGAGCTCAAAATGATCAAACTACTCAGAAAGTAACTCAATTCTCTGGCAAAACAAAGCATTATATTCTTTGAAGGAAGACATAAATCCACATATTCAAAATACCGCATTTGCAATGTTAACATCCAATCAAAAATTCTCATGCAGGCCAAAAGCACGAGAATGCGACATAAAACCATGAAAAAAAACATCAATAGAGAAATAGATCCATAAATGACAGAGATGGTAGAACTAACAGAAAAATATGATTAAAAAAACCAAACTGAGTTAGCCACGATGGCCTAGTGGTTAAAGTCCAACACACTCCGTTTCACCAGCCCAGAGTCAACTCTTGGGTGCAGATCCACACCACTCATCTGTCAGTAGCCATGTTGTAGTGGCAGCTCACATAGAAGAATTAGAAGGACTTACAACTAAAATATACAACTATGTACTGGGGCTTTGGGGAGGAAAAAAAAAGAGGAAGATTGGCAATAGATGTTAGCTCAGAGCAAATCTTTCCCAGCAAAAAAAAAAAAAAAAAACCTAAAACCAAAATCAAAAACACAAACTCCACCCCATTATAACTATGTAAAGTATTTAAGAAATTCCAGACTTCTTCACCTTGTTCCCTCAAAGAAACTGTCTTTCTGACTTTTCCTACGTTAGTTTACTTAAGCTAATTTTTGAAGCTTATATAAATGCAATAAAATTGTATGTACTTTCTTGTAAGTGATTATTTTACTTAATGTTACCTCAAAGTGATTCATTATTTTTATTGCGTGTAGCAATCAGTTGTTTTTCGCCCATTGATGCATGTATTATTGTATGAATATTCCACAATATATTTATTAATCTATTGTTAATAGCCAAGTGAAATGATTTCAGTTTGGGGCTGCTGTAATAATCTTGATATAACAATTCGTGTGCGAATCTTTTGGTACACAATTTGCAACATTACTTTTGGGTAGTAGTAGAATGACTAGAGGTGGAATGGACTGGATATTAGGTATGCATGTGTTTACATTTGGTAAAAACTACCAAGTAGTATTCTAAAAGGATTTTAACAATTATAAATCATTGCTACAATACTTGGGAGTTGAAGTTGTACACATCCCAATGTCACTTGGCATTACTAATATTTTTCCCTTTTGTAGGTATTCTTGTAGTTGTAGGACTAACTCATTATCCTTTTAATTTTTATCTCCCTTTTGACTAAAGAGATTGAACATCTTTTGATATTCTTATGGGACATTTGGCTATCCTGTTTTGTAAAGTGTCTGTTCAAATATTTTGTTCATTTTTTCTTGGGGGAAGGGAAGTGTTTCTCTCTTTTTAAATTGACTTATTGAAAAACTCTATATATTCTAACTTTGAGTTCTTTCAGATATGTAGATATATTTCAATATCGTCTCACATTCTGTGCATATTTTCATTATTTAAAGAGGTCTTTTAATGCACAATTTAAAAGAATTTTAATGATGACCAATTTATCAGTTTTTCCGTTATATGGTTATTGCTTTTTCTAGCTGGTTTAAGAAATCTTTGCCTACCTCAAGTTCCTGAAGACATTCTCCTTTTGTTATCTTTAAGAGCTTAATAATTTTACTCTCGTATTTAGATCTATGATGTATCTGGGATTCATATTTGTGTATGACATGAGATAGGGGTAACAGTTTACCTTTTTTCCCAATTTTAAACTCCACTAAATCCAGAACTTTTTGTTGAAAAGAACATTGTGGCCTCATTGCAACAGTGGCACCTTTGTTATAAATCTATTGCATGAAGATGTGTAGGTCTCTTTCTGGACTTTACAGTCCATTCCATTTCTTTATGTGTCTCTTGTACTCTACTTGTCCCTACTCTGTTTGTTCCCGCTTAATTATTGATGCTTTGTAGTAAGTTCTCCAGCTTTCCTCTCCAAACTAGTCTCTCTTCTTGGCCTTTTGCATTTCCGTATGAACTTTATAATCAGTTTCCTTATTGACTTTATAGCCAATTTCAATAACAAAACCTACTGAGATTTTATTTGGAATTGTACTGAATCTAAAAAGTAGGTTAGAGAGAATTATCTATTCAACCTTCGTAGGTATGGTATATGTCTGATTTAAATAGGTTGTTTAAATTTCTCTCAGTAATGTTAAATAGTTTAGAATATATGTCATTCACAATATTTGATAAATTTAGTGGTTACTTGATGCTATTGGTCCTATTACAATGATATTATAAATTGAGTTTTCTAATTTCTTGTTTCTATTGTATAGAAATAAAACTGAGACTTGAGAGTTTTATTTCTGAAAATAAACTGTGATTTGAGATTTAAAGTCTAATTAGATTATTATTATAAGAATGACCAATAAACACATGGATTCTGCCACAGTTTCATTTCAAATCAAGAGAAAAACTAGCATCATTAAATGCATTTAATGGGAGAGTAATAGACAACATTGTGTGATTATGTGATTCCATGAGTTGTACTTGTTCACCTTACAACTTCTGGATGCATGATAAATCATCCCTCACAAATTAGAGCACTTGTCAAATGCTCACTCTGGTAAAGATGTGTACTGGAGACTGTTCTTATTACTATCATGTTAGTTAGGTACATGTCTCAATGAGGTTATATGAGATAAATAGTTCAATTTTTAAAATTGTTGTTTGAAAAACAGATTCTCACTAGATATACACATTTCAATGATAGATTAGTCATAAAATTACTCATTTTTGTATTATGTTCATTATTATATTTTTTAACTTTGAGTCACTTTCCATTGTTAATGTCTTAATAGTATGCATATGTGTGAATACTACTTTCATGACTTTTGTGATTCCTAATAATAAAATATTAAAATAGAGCTGAATCATTGCCAACTGCTGAGGTAGACAATGTAAGCTTTCATTTCACTGGAGTGTTAAATAAAAGGAAAGGTCCTAAACCTAATCATACTACTTAGCAATAGGCACTTGTAACTATTTAGCACTATTATTTGAGTTTGTTCTTCAACTTCTGATTTGATTTTAAGAGAAACATATTTTCCCCTAACACAGGAAGTTCTATCAGCCTAATTTTTCCCTTTTTGTTCTGCAGAGAAAAATAATATGCCCTCTAAAGTCACAGAGAGAGATTATACTTTTTATGCATCATTTTTCTCCCTCTTTTCTTGTTTGCTTATTTTTCTATAGCTTTATTAGCTGTGATATTTCAGAGTTGAGGGAGAAGTATTTTCAACCCAGGGCAAAAACCCCAATTCTACCATCAAGTCCTGCCCTTATTGAAACAGTTACAGAAAATTGATAAACACAGGAGTGAGAGTCAGGAAGAATTTATACATGAATCTGTTTTCCTTCACTGCACTACATACCATTACATAGAATCATTCTCTCTATTGTGCACTATATCTCTTCCAGCCTGGAAGCATTAGTAGAAAAATAATGTTTTCTGAATCCATGGCTATTTGCCTTCAAGAATACCATGTCAGAAGAGACAATAGATTTTTAAACATTTTTTCTAATTGCAGTTATTTTTGGTAAAAGCACCAGGTTCACTTCCAAAGACTTTACTAAAACTTAGCTGGTCTCCATTTAGCAAGCCTAATATAGCAAATAAACTCTGAAGGTCTAAAATTTTTCTCAAGCTTGAAGCTAAAATTCACTAAATGTGAACAACTGTTTCCTTGGCTTTTGCAGCATTGTTCACCTATTGAATAGTTTACCAAAACATCTTTTTAACTGAATAGAAACTTCCATTGAAGATCTGTGGCTATACAGGTAAAGTGTTACATCTTGGAAGTTATCATAATTGATGAATTGGATGGCGTAGCTTGAAGGTTACTTTAAAGACAGGCATTGAAGAAATATGACTTACGTATCCATTTCTACTTTTTAGTTGATCTTCTTTGAATATTTGCGAATTTGTTTGGCAAGGACACCTTCTTCCCCTCTGGCTTGGATCTAAGAGCCAGCTGATTGGAATGGATTGTCAAAGAATTTGGTTTTCTATATGAGTTCTTCATATAATGAAACTAAATTAATTATTTTAAAATTTTCTATTCTTCTACATGATATAATGTCTTAGAGAAAATAGGGTGTGTTCCATATTGTTGCTAGTAGCAACAGACATTTAAGTCAATAAACATATTAGACTGTGGAAAAGAATCAGCTCTCATTGGAAAAATAAACCAAGGGGAGCTGTTTGTTTCTATCAAAATGGGAGGTTTTGTGTTTGTACATCTTAGTAAGCTACATGTGGCCTTGAGTAAATTATTTAATGTATTTGAATTTCAGTTTCTGCATTTATAAAAGGAAATTAATATTAGTACTAATCCCGTAAGCTTATTTGAAGAATAAATTATGAAATATTTCTAAAGTGCTTACCACTCTGCCTCGCATCTATTATATGCTATATAAGTTCTAGCTATTATTGCTATTAACAGAGAATTCTACTCAAGTATTCAAAAATTTAAATTGCTATTTTCTAAAGATCCTGCATTATTTAAATTTTTGTTACTTGAATTTTAAGATAAGAACAATTATGTTAAACTGATAATTAAATTAATACCTTTTAGTAATTAAAACACTAAATTTTAAGATAGAGATTAATAAAAACATATTTTTCTATACAAACTTGGTATGTGCATTATGATCAATAAATATTTGTTGATTAAACTGGCAAGTAAATTATGAGACATAAAAATGAAAATAACTATTACATGTATTCAAAATTGAATGTTCTGAAAATAAACTTAGATGAAAATAAATTACTAAAAACCCAGGCTTATACCTATAATCTATCAACATTTATTTTAGAAAATAGTGGAAAAGTTCATCTCAAGGTCTTCTAAGAAGAAATAAAATATAGAAATAAAGCACCAAATTAGAGTCAGGAACTCAGATTTTAGTCTTCATCCTTCCCCTCACCCCAAACTTTTCTGTTAACTATTCAGCTCTGTCATCTTCTGAAAGTGCTTTATATTTCTAGGCCTAGTCTCCTCACCAGAGGAAAAAAAAAGAAAATATTTGTTCTAAAGGCTTCTAAGGTAACTTTCAGTCTAAAATATCTATGATCAACATTCTGATGAGTGGTACTCGGGTCTAACTAAGCATATGGCATAGATACCAGGAATCTGGGACAAGGTGGAGAGAGATACAAGACCCAGAGAGAGACTTGCAGGAGACTACATGTGTAATTAGGTGAGAGTTTGGGATGGGTACCTTAATTGACAGTTTTTATGTAAACGATTGAGAAAAAGAAATAATTCTCATGATTTCCAAAATATCAAGTTACAGAAATTAACATCTCTAAAGCTGATTACAATTTTATAACTGTCTTTGGCATATGGGAAATATATAAGCTAAAAAAATTGAAATGTCTAATTGACTTGGAAAATTCAATTAACTTATCTGTACCTCAAATTCCTCATCAATAAACTGGGAATAAAAATATATATCATTGAGTGAGCATGAAGTAGGGTGAAAGAGATGATGCCAATTGGTAACTTATAAGAACTCAACTGCTGCTAGTTATTATTATACCTCTCTAGACTGTGAACTTTCTTCAGAGAGGGAAGATAGGATAGTTGGTTTCATTCACCACTGTCATGGTGTTTCAACACTTGTCTCATAGTAGACACTCAATAAATGTTGTAAACTCACAGACCTGGCTGTCTGCATTGGTAGATTTTATCTCTGGTCATGCAGCCTTTGAAATTTCCATGGTTCTGTTTTAATCTGTATGGAACTGTGATTGAGACTGTCAGCCAAGACTAATGAAAATAAAGTGAATAAATTTTATTAACTTTTAAATAGGCTCCCATTCTGGAGAGCCACTGGGGGTGAGTCATCATGCTATTTCTGTATGGCTATCAAGTCTGAGTTCAGAATAGAATCTTTGGTTGTGACAGGACTCATTTACATAACATTTTATATAATACTAAAATGATATTTCTATTCATATTGTATCCCAGAAAAAAATCTTCTGAAGAAAAGAGCAACAGAAGCTTAGGAAAATGTTAATCCTTGAAAATAACTATGTTTCTTCATAAAATAAATGTAATCTTCAACAATATGTTGTCAAAGAAAGCTATAAGTTAGGAGTTAGCAGATTCATTCTGTTTCTTATTAATTTAGTAACGATTTATATTAGACAATTTTTTTACTGTTAGAAGCTCCGTTTCCTTAAGAGGAAGATTTTTGAATCAGACGATCTTGAATATCCCTTACAACACTGTGAGCGTGTGAGCTGAAAGGAGTTTTCCTTGCATTCTGTTCCTCTCCTTAATATTCATGACAACCTGTTTGGTTCAGAGAAATTGTCATGCTTATAGCACAAACTTACATTCTGAGGTTATACCTTCTAATTTTTTTATTTTTATTTATCACCAGTGAAAAAATTTCAATCTGTACATGGAGAGACTGTTTTAGGACTTTTCAAACTTTCAACCATCACAATAAATTGACTCTTTTAAGAATACATTAGGTAAAAATAATTCATTCATTTGTTTTGTGGTTTGTGTTGGTGGTATCACATAACAGTCATATAAACATAGGCTGAATTTAAACTTGTGGATCTACTGACATTAAAACAATATGAATGTTCTTTCCCTTTTTGTAGGAACCCAAAGGCTATTCCTTTGTCTTTTTGTGTAACACACTGAACTCTGGAGTAACGGCCTCTGAAAATATGTGACTTTTACTTCAGGATTTAAGCCAAAATCAGCATTTAAAAAAAAAATCATCAAGACATAGGTATACATAATGTAAAATTACTAAGAAGCCGGATTTAAAGTGTCTGGTACCATCTAGATGTGCACAATGATGGTAAGAAAATCATAATTAGAATGATTTGAGAATAGTGGTGGATGAAGCATCTCCAAAGGCTAGCCAATTCACCTGACTCATGACCAAACTATAGGCTCAAAATAATTTCTGTTCCCAACTCCGCTGGGGTACTGTGTTTTACTGTAAGACATTTATGTTTATAAATTGGACTTAAGATAGTAACATTTAGATAATTAGTACACGTGTAAACTTCCCATTGTAGCAAGTTTTCTTCTCTTTAACAATGACTTCTTCAAACAATGAATGGTTTTATAATGAGCATAGCACATACTTTCTGTTCCTGTACTTTAAAAGCAAATTTTCCAGGCTGAGTGGAATGAAGGCTCCGTGGAAAGACCATTATTGTCAAGGGAAAACAAACTGTTAACTTGAAGCATCTCACTACAGGCAACCATAACTATATTCACTAGGACTACAAAACAAGAAAATAATTAAATCAGAAATGCTATCCCCTCTCATCCTTGTCTGAACCCAGCTGCTTGTATGTCAAATATACTTATTTACATATTCCTGATTCCTGGCTGACCATTCTTTCCTCTGCCATTCAAGAAAGCATGTTCGATGTAAGTTTCTATGTTGTTATTGTGGAGAAAATCTTGCATTTGCTTCAATTAATTTTAGTTATGTATTTATTTTTGTTAGTGTATTTTTAGTTGTGAGATGTGTAATATGCATAGAATTATGAATAAAATCTAAATGAACAGATTAAAGCATAGTATAAGAACACAATCATGTACCTACCATCCAGTTTGCAAATTAGAAACTTTCCAATAACCCTGATGCCATTTTTTTTATGATCACATCTGCCTGCTGCTTCTAAAAGATATTGCTATCTTGACACTTGTATTACATTTTTTTTTACTTTTAGATTTGTTGTCTGTATATATATCCCCTAACAGTATCTAGTTTTCCTGTCCCTGAAGTTTATACAAATGGAATTACACTGTATACATTAATGCTTGTCTTTTTCTTTGCTCTATGTTATATTTATTGTTCCCGTTTGATGTGTGTGTAATAGACATACATGGTGATTTTTATTTAAATTTTTACTAACCGATTGACATCTTTTCATCTGTTGATTGTTGCCTAGTCAGGTTTCCTCTTTTCTGAAGTGGCCATTTAAGGATTCTGCCTGTTTTTTAAGTGGGTTCTATCTTCTTTTTCAAATTGAATGTAGGAGTTTTCAATATATTTTAACTATCAGTTATTTTCTTGGTTAAATGTGTTGCAAACATTTGTTCACGCTCAGTGTTTTTTACACTGTATTTATAGAAGAATGACTTGTAATGCTATGAATTCAATGATCCTTTCCTTTATAATTAGTAACCAATTGTGTTTAATTTTAAGAAATTATTTCTTACCCTGAAGTTATGAAAATATTCATCTTGTAAAATAGTCATAATTTCACTCTTCACATTGTCGATGAAAATAATCCATAACCACTCGATAAATGAAAATTTGGGTGAGTTTATTCTGAGCTGAAATCTGAGGACCATGGCCTGGGACCTTTCTTCCCAGAGGAAGAAAGGGCACCAAAGAAGTGAGGTATACAGAGTGGTTATATACCCCCATACAGGACGTTTCACATGTGATTGAAATTTCCCTCCCACAATAGTCACAAGAGTGCCCTGTCAGCACAGCGCTTGATGGACACAGCAGGTAGTGGGTCTGCTCTCTCAGAGGGCATAGGAGGAGGCAAGTCTATTGTCTTGAGCTGGGTGGTTAGAGGTGATCGCAGCAATCAGTTTCTAGCCTAAGGAAAGATGCTTAATCCTTAAGGAAATGCCAACGTTGGGAGTGGGAGGGAAGTTGCTCTTGCCATAGAGAATCTCTAAAGCAGATATACAATGCATGCTCAGGGGCCTGGGTCAGGCCCTTTTGGAAAGACAAGATCAGGCCGAATTAGGTTTACACAAAATGGCTTCCTCATATACTCCAATATATCCTATTACTTCCCATTTTTATTTGTCAACATGTACAACTCTGATGCTCAAGGAATTGATTTTTATGTATGGTGTAAGGAAGGGGCACAATTTAATTCTTTTCATGTATAGTTCTCTCATATTCTAAGGAGCTTTTTATTTAAAGTAACTTTAGTAAAAACAAGTGCATAATACTGAAATTAAATCCATTTGCATTGCTAAATTATATGTTTATGACTTTAGCTACCCGTTCTACAACTCCTCTCTCTGCAACATGCACAAATTATTTGAGTCTACTGAACTCAAAATTTTTTTGGTGAATGAGTTTTTGTGTGGAAAGGCCTGACTTTCAAATATATGTTGATAGATTGCAGAAGAGAAATTAAATTTCAGAACAAAAATCCTATGTGGTATAGGGAAGCAGAACCCACGGGCAAAGGTGACCATGGGAATTATAACAGGATTTCAGAGAAATTCACAGATATCAACAGGTCAAAGTTCGATTTACCTAGATCTCAAGGCTCTTAAAAAAAAGTTCATCTCAACTTTGTATAAAATGTTAACCATATAAGTAGGAGTTCTAGGTGGTGAAATTGAGAATGATTTGTATTTATTTTTTAATGTTTAGATAATAAACATAGATAATGTAGTTTTTTTATTTACAAAACTTTAAAAATTAATGCAAATGAGTATAGAATCGCAGTAGCAATAGCAATTAGGAAATAAACCATGGCTTTATGCTACTAAAATTTTTACATAAATCTGTGGTTAGCTTGGATATATATTTCCCCTTGTAGTTTAAAATGACACACATACCAGTAGAGTCCTTGATTATAAGAAGTATATTCTAAGATAGGTTTTGCCTTATTTTGACAAGCAGTTTTTAAAGTTGTTCAAGTTTAGGGGAGGTATTTGTGTACTAAAATTACATGTCATTGGAAACCAGTAGGTAATAATCATGCATTAATGGAGAAGCAAGATAAATGTATGCAGAATGTATTTAGAAAAAATTTTTGTTTTATGGCAAAATGTGGTAAAGTAGAGTCAATGGATTTGTGTGGGGTTTCTGACTGTCACTGTTAAAAGGTTTGATGCATGTTATACATCCTTATTATAGGAATATTATTACATACATTTCCTTACAAAATATGTTATTCTTTGAGAATTTATTAAAAAGTGAGCTTTCAATTCTCTGGAGAAAACATCAGTGGCAAAAATAATTATTATTCCTTGAATAATTTCATTTTTATTTTAATAATTTCACATGGACTGTATTAGATGTAGTAGAGTACCTTTTAATACATTTTTGAAAAATGTACCCAACTCCTGATGGTTTGATGATGCCATAAATTCACTATTTCTACCACCTAGTGAGAATTGACTAATGGACTCAGATAAAAGGTGTGTGTGTATGCATGCGCATGTGCATTTTATTGGTAATTTTAGCTTAGAAAAGGCATGTAAGTCTCCTAACTCTTGTTCTTGATTTTAACTTACCTAGTTGTAGCCAAAACATTCTGAGAATGGTTATCCTTCTTCACGGTGGGAGGAGGCGTCTTTCCTGGATCTTACCACAAAAAGAAACAAAATTGGAGGGAATAAACACTCTGCTTTGGCAGTAAGTGCCTAAGAGGGGAAAAATATCAGAGTTAGACCACCATTGCCCAGTGGATTCAATCTCTCACTGATATCACCAATTATATGTGTGATGCCTCACTTTATGGTTTTTACACAAATTGAGACGACTCAGTTGTCTCCAGAAAGGAGAGTGCATCATACTCCCTAATTTTACCCTGCATTCTGTTTCTCATCTTGCAAAAAAGCAGCCATATTATTCAATAAACTCACCAGGAGTGATTATACAACTCATGTAGCAGCATAATAATATCCAAAATAATATGATATAAATAATAAAATAATTCTAAAACTTGAGGAATATAAATTCCCCCATTGTTAGAGCTATAGAAATAATTGAAGTATAAAATATTCTCTCTCCTCTGTGAAAATTGAATTTCAAAAAAATTAATGTTTACAATTTTTCTTTAATTTTTTAATCTGCTCAGGTTCAATAATATTATCTTATTCAAAAGATATTTATTTGCTTATTTATTTATAGAAGTAGTTGTACATTCACCTTATTCCAGTGAATCACTGTCAACATAAAATTGATCTCTCACCCTAGGCCTCTTTTGTTCCTTACTTTCCTAGAAAATCAAATGGCTATAGCTTCAGAAACAAAAGATGATATCCTGAAAAGATGAGCTAATAGCCTGAAGAAGTTTTCATAACTAAATTATGTTTCTAGAAACTAGTCATGTTATGATGCAAACAAATTCCATAGTCTGACTTGTTTCAAGAAGAATGTCAGAAGGCTGACAAGGTCAGTTTATGTCAGGTGTTTTGAACATTTTGAACTTAATATAAGGAACTTCCCTATGAAGTGGTGAAAACATGTACACCATTGCCTGATGCTGAGGAACAGTATCCTCTGGGCATAGATGTTCTGAGAGGATAGCATTTGAAATACATTTTTAAATTTCCTCGGCAGACAGATTCTTGTGTGAGTTGTTAGTATCTGAGACAACTTTTAAAAAGAGCAATTATGTCACCTTGTTAAAAGGCATTACCTAAATTCTGTTCCTTCCTCAATTAATATACTCTGAAGATTTAAGTATATTTGATACCAGTATTCCTTTTTAACACTGTTTTCCTAGCATCCTAATCTTAAATTGAGTGTGAGCTCTGTCAACTAACACAGCTTTCATCCTTTTATTTGAACAGGATAAACTACATCTATAGAGATAATTGCCCAAGTGTAATAAATTTCCTTAATCTTTCTCCTTAACAGTCTCATTGTATTGTTATTCTATCTATAATTTTCTACACCCAGAAATATCCTAAAGCATTTAATCCCGTATCACAGCGGCTGCTGCTGCCTTTGCCTGTAGAATTGCTTATATATCTGAATCCCAGCCCTGTGATGGTTTTGCTCTTGCCTCTACATCTAACTCTGGTGTGTAAGGACATTCCAAAGATTCCTTAATGGAAGCAACTATTGATGGTTTCACGTGATATTCAGGAACCCAATGAAGATCAATCTGTCCTCTTTTAATTGCCAAACTTCAAAATCTGGTTTTTCTCTAAATTTTGAATCTTGTAACACTTGGACATGTGGCAGCAGAAATGTTCAGTCCCTTCCTTCTTTCCTTCCTTCCTTCCTTCCTTCTTTTTTTAAAGATTGGCCCTGAGCTAACATCTGTTGCCAATCTTTTTTTCTTCTTCTCCCCAAAGCCCCCCAGTACATAGTTGCATATTGTAATTGTAGGTCCTTCTAGTTCTGCTATGTGGGATGCTGCCTCAGCATGGCTTAATGAGTAGTGCTAGATCTGAACTGGTGAAACCCTGGGCCGCCGAAGTGGAGGGCACGAACTTAACCACTTGGCCACAGGGCCAGCCCTGAAATGTTCATTTCTTAAAACTTTTTTTTCCTGATCTATGGAGTGTATTCACGGTATTCCTCTTCCCTATGTGATCTGGTCCAATTCTTTTTCTTCTCTTGAGAATACATAGTTGCATAGGTAGTAGGTAGGTGGGTAGATAGGTAGGTAGGTAGGTAGGTAGATAGGTAGATAGATAGATAGATAATATTTACTTCTTAACGTAGTCTTTTTCACCTTTCTACCATATCACGTTTGCAAGTATAAAGTGCATTGATCTCTTTTCTTTCCTAAAATAATTTTCCAAACATGGTCTTGTTCAGTCCTCAATAATAAATATTTATGAATATAATAATTTCTTCAGCTGTTCAAATCATCCACTAAGACAAATTCTGTCAATCTTCGCTTCTCTGAGTAGAGCAATTCCACTCTCTCATCATTCCAAGATGTACTTTCAAATTTTTTATTTCGGTTCCTTTTTGTGTGTATCATCCTTATGCTTTCCTTTAGAAACCTAACTACACAAATTTATGGTTATGATTTCATAGCCTATTTTTTTATTGAGGTTATGAAAGTTAACATCCTTGTGAAATTACAGTTGTACATCATTATTAGTCATGTTGTAGGTACACCACTTCACCCCAGTGCCCTCCCCCCACCCCCCTTTCCCCTGGCAACCACCAATCAGTTCTCTTTGTCCATATGTTAACTACCACCTATGAGCGGAGTCATACAGAGTTTGTCTTTCTCTGACTGGCTTATTTCACTCAACATAATACCCTCAAGGTCTATCCATGTTGTTGTGAATGGGACAACTTTGTCCTTTTTTATGACTGAGTAGTATTCCATTGTATATATATACCACATCTTCTTTATCCAATCATCAGTTGCTGGGCAATTAGGTTGGTTCCATGACTTGGCTATTGTGAATAATGCTGCGATGAACATAGGGGTGCATGGAACTTTTGGAATTGCTGATTTCAGGTTCTTAGGATAGATACCCAGTAGTGGGATGGCTGGGTCATAAGGTATTTCTATTCTTAACTTTTTGAGGAATCTCCAAACTGTTTTCCATAGTGGCTGCACCAGTTTGCATTCCCACCAACAATGTATGAGGGTTCCCTTTTCTCCACAGCCTCTCCAAACTTTTTCACTCTTGCTTTTGGATATTTTTGCCATTCTAACAGGTGTAAGGGGATATCTTAGTGTAGTTTTGATTTGCATTTCCCTGATGATTAGTGATGATGAGCATCTTTTCATGTGGCTATTGGCCATCCGTATATCTTCTTTGGAGAAATGTCTGTTCATGTCCCCTGCCCATTTTGTAACTGGGTTGTTTGATTTTTTATTGTTGAGTTGTGTGAGTTCTTTGGATATTATGGAGATTAACCCTTTGTGGGATAAATAACTTGTGAATATTTTTTCCCACTTAGTAGGCCGTTTTTTTGTTTCAATCCTGTTTTCCCTTGCCTTGAAGAAGCTCTTTAGTCTGATGAAGTCCCATTTGTTTATTCTTTCTATTGTTTCCCTCATGTGAGGGGTTATGGTGTCCGAAAAGATTCTTTTGAAGCTGATGTCAAAGAGTGTACTGCCGATATTCTCTTCTAGAAGACTTATTGTTTCAGGCCTAATCTTTAGGTCTTTGATCCATTTTGAGTTTATTTTAGTAAATGGTGAAAAACAATGGTTGATTTTCATTCTTTTACATGTGGCTGTCCAGTATTCCGAGCACCGTTTGTTGAAGAAACTTTCTTTCCTCTGTTGTAGGCCCTCAGCTCCTTTGTCAAAGATTAGCTGTCCATAGATGTGTGGTTTTATTTCTGGGCTTTCAATTCTGTTCCATTGATCTGTGCATCTGTTTTTATACCTGTACCATGCTGTTTTGATTACTGTAGCTTTGTAGTATGTTTTGAAGTCAGGGATTGTGATGCCCCCAGCTTTGTTCTTCTTTCTCAGGATTGCTTTAGCACTTTGGGATCTTTTGTTGCCCCATATGAATTTTAGGATTCTTTGTTCCATTTCTGTAAAGAATGACATTGGAATTCTGATTGGGATAGCGTTGAATCTGTAGATTGCTTTAGGTAGTATGGACATTTTAACTATGTTTATTCTTCCAATCCAAGTGCATGGAATGTCTTTCCATCTCTTTATGTTTTCATCGATTTCTTTCAAGAAGGTATTGTAGTTTTTGTTGTATAGATCTTTCACTTCCTTGGTTAAATTTATCCCAAGGTATTTTATTCTTTTTGTTGTGATAGTGAATGCGATTGAGTTCTTGAGATCTTTTTCTGTTAGTTCATTGTTAGCATATAGAAATGCTACTGTTTATGTATGTTAATTTTATACCCTGCAACTTTGCTGTAGTTGTTGATTGTTTCTAATAGTTTTTCTGTGGACTCTTTGGGGTTTTCTATATATAAGATCATGTCATCTGCAAACAGCAAGAGTTGTACTTCTTCATTGCCTATTTGGATTCCTTTTATTTCTTTTTCCTGCCGAATTGCTCTGGCCAAAACCTCCAGTACTATGTTGAATAAGAGTGGTGAAAGTGAGCACCCTTGTCTTGTTCCTGTTCTGAGAGGGATGGGTTTCAGTTTTTGCCCATTGAGTATGATGTTGGCTGTGGGTTTGTCATATATGGCCTTTATTATGTTGAGGTACTTTCCTTCTATACCTATTTTATTGAGGGTTTTTATCATAAATGGATGTTGGATCTTGTCAAATGCTTTCTCTGCATCTATTGATATGATCATGTGATTTTTGTTTCTCGTTTTGTTAATGTAGTGAATCACGTTGATTGACTTGTGGATGTTGAACCATCCCTGTGTCCCTGATATAAATCCCATTTGATCATGGTGTTTAATCTTTTTGATGTATTGCTGTATTCGGTTTGCCAAAATTTTGTTGAGGATTTTTACATCTATGTTCATCAGTGATATCGGCCTGTAGTTTTCCTTCTTTGTGTTGTCCTTGTCAGGTTTGGGGATCAGGGTGATGTTGGCTTCATAGAATGTATTAGGGAGTGCCCCATCTTCCTCTATTTTCTGGAATAGTTTGAGAAGGATAGGTATTAAATCATCTTTGAATGTTTGGTAGCATTCTCCAGAAAAGCCGTCTGGCCCTGAACTCTTATTTTTGGGGAGGTTTTTGATTACTATTTCTATTTCTTTACTTGTGATTGGTCTATTCAGATTCTCTATTTCTTCCTGATTCAGTTTGGGTAGGTTGTATGAGTCTAGGAATTTATCCATTTCTTCTAGGTTGCTCAATTTGTTGGCATATAGTTTTTCAAAGAATTCTCTTATGATCCTTTGTATTTCTTCGATATCTGTTGTGATTTCTCCTCTCTCGTTTCTAATTTTATTTATTTGAGACTTCTCTCTTTTTTTTCTGGTGAGTCTGGCTAGGGGTTTGTCGATTTTGTTAATTTTTTCGAAGAACCAACTCTTTGTTTCATTGATACTTTCTACTGTCTTTTTTGTTTCAATATCATTTATTTCTACTCTAATTTTTATTATTTCCCTCCTTCTACTGACTTTGGGCTTTGTTTGTTCTTCTTTTTCTAATTCCGTTAGGTGTTGTTTGAGGTTGTGTATGTACGATTTTTCTTGCTTATTGAGGTGAGTCTGTATTGCAATGAATTTCCCTGTTAGGGCTGCCTTTGCTGCGTCCCAAATCATTTGGTACAGTGTGTTTTCATTTTCATTTGTCTCCAGATAATATTTGATTTCTTCTTTAATTTCTTCAATAATCCATTGTTTGTTCAGTAGCATGTTGTTTAGTCTCCACATTTTTGGCCCTTTCCCAGCTTTATTCTTGTAGTTGATTTCTAGTTTCATAGCATTATGATCAGAAAAGATGCTTGATATTATTTCAACCCTCTTGAACTTATTGATGCTTGCTTTGTTTCCCAAGATATGGCCTATCCTTGAGATTGTTCCATGCACGCTTGAGAAGAATCTGTAACCTGCTGTTTTTGGATGAAGTGTCCTATATATATATATCTATTAGGTCCGTCTGATTTAATTTTTCATTTAATTCTATAATTTACTTGTTGACTTTCTGTCTGGATGATCTGTCCATTGGTGTTAATGGGGTGTTGAGGTCCCCTACTATTATTGTATTGCTGTTGATGTCTCCTTTTAGTTTTGTTAATAGTCTCTTTATGAATTTTGGTGCTCCTGTGTTAGGTGCGTATACATTTATAAGTGTTATGTCATCTTGGTGGAGCGTCCCTTTTATCATTATATACTGCCCCTCTTTGTCTTTCTTTATCTGCTTTGCTTTGAAGTCTACTTTGTCTGATATAAGTGTGGCAACACCTGCTTTCTTTTGTTCATTATTGGCTTGGAGTATTGTCTTCCATCCCTTCACTTTGAGTCTGTGTTTGTCTTTGGGGCTGAGGTGTGTTTCCTGGAGGCAGCATATTGTTGGATCCTGTTCTTTGATCCATCCTGCCACTCTGTGCCTTTTGATTGGAGAGTTTAATCCATTCACGTTTAGAGTGATTATTGAAACGTGGGGGCCTACTGTTGCCATTTTATCACTTGTTTTCTGGTTCTTTTGCATTTTGTCCTGATGGAGAGCTGTTACTTTGTGTTATTGTCCTTCTGCTTATCTCCTTTGTTCTGGGTTTTGTAGCCCCTTTCCTTTCTTTGATTTTTCAGGAATGAGGTTCTTCCTGAGCATTTCTTGAAGAGGAGCTTTTGTGGCAATGAACTCCCTTAACTTTTGTTTATCTGGGAAAGTTTTTATTTCTCCATCGTATTTGAAGGATATTTTCGCTGGGTAGAGTATTCTTGGCTGCAGGTTTTTGTCCTTCAGAGTTTTGAATATTTCATTCCCATCTCTTTGAGCCTGTAAGGTCTCTCCTGAGAAATCTGCTGATAGCCTTATGGGGTTTCCTTTGTAAGTTATTTTCTTCTGCCTGGCTGCCCTTAGCATTTTCTCTTTGTCGTTGACTTTTGCTAGTTTCACTACTATATGCCTTGGGGTTGGTCTTCTTGCATTAATAAAGTTTGGAGATCTATTGGCTTCCGTCACATGAAGTCCCATCTCTCTTCTCAAGTTTGGAAAGTTCTCAGCTATTATTTCTTTGAACAGGCCTTCTGCCCCCTTCTACTTCTCTTCTTCCTCTGGTATACCTATAATCCTTATGTTGCATCTCCTAATTGAGTCGGATAATTCTCGGAGAGTTTCTTCATTTCTTTTTAGTCTTAGTTCTCTCTCCTCCTCTGTCTGCAGCATTTCTATATTCCTATCCTCCAAATTGCTAATTCTGTCCTCCATATTATCAACCCTACTGTTCAGAGAGTCCGGATTTTTCTTAATCTCCGCCATTGTGTTCTTTATCTCCAGTATTTCTAATTGGTTCTTCTTTATAGTGTCAAGCTCTTTTGTGACATAGCTCCTGAACTCGTTGAATTGTCTATCTGAATTCTCTTTTAACTCATTGAGTTTTTTAATAATGGCAGTTTTGAAATCATCGTCATTTAGGTTATAGAGTTCATCGTCTTTGGGATTGTTTTCTGGCTGCTTATCACTTTCCTTCTGTTCTCGAGATTTAATATATTTTTTCATACTGCTTCATGGCATGAATTTGTGCCTCCACATAGAGATAGAGTGTAGTGGCTGCTTCCACTTGTTGCGACTGGTGTTGGGGGTGGGGGGGCAGCTGTTTAGACTGCACCAACCAGGAACCCTGTCAGCTGTTACTGACTGGACCTGGACCCCTCCTCATAGTCACAGTGGTACTGTGGGGTCCCTCGTTGGTTGTGCGGGCAATCGCAAGGGGACTTCATGCTGCTGATGCCTACTGTTGCAGCCCACTAAGACGCTCTCCCTCCTTGTGGTCTGCAGTGGTGTTGTGGGCTTTACCAGCAGCCAGGAGCAGGATCACCTATAATCGCCATTTTGTCCCTAACAGAGTCCACAAGATCACACTTGTCCACTATAGGTCCCAGCAGAGCTGTGGGTATCTTCTGCAGTCTGTTGTTAGCTCACCTGTGCTGCTTTTGCCCCAGGGCCTTCCTGCCTTGCGATTGCCAGTCAGGACCTCTCCACTAGTGCTGTGCAGAGGCTTTCGCTGAGGCTGCTGTAGGAACCTGGAGTTCCCCCCGGGCTATGCAGCCATTTCACTGGAGCTCCACTCTGCCCCAGTCCACTCTCACGGGATCTCTGCAAGCCCCTTGCCTCGTCTGGGACACGGCCAGAATCCGTGGGCCTGGCGGTGGCATATAGGCTGCTGCCTTGTGGGGAATTCTGCTCTAGGCAGCTTCCTGGTGTTCCAAATGCTGGGCAGGGCCTCCCTGCCAATGGCGAGTAGAGGCCCTCCCTGCTGGGGGGTGCAGGAATGTGGAGCGTCCCCTGGGGCCACAGAGCCATGTCTTGGAGCTCCACCCAGTCCCCAAGCACGTCCATGGGAAGTCCAGGCATCCCCTGCACTGACCCATGCGCCAGAGACTGTGGGCCCAGCAGCAGCTGGTGGTCTGGTGTAGTGCCAGGGAATCTGCCCTCTGGGAGCTTCCCTTTGTTCTGGATTCTGGGTGGGGCCTCCCAGCTAATGGCGATCAGAGGCTTTCCCTGCTGGGGGGGTGCAGGACCCCAGAGCCTCCCCCGAGCCACAGAGCTGGGCGCTGGAGCTCCAACCCTGTCCCCAAGCATGTCCATGTGAAGTCCAGGCACCCCCTGCACCTACCCGTGCACCAGAGACCATGGGCCCAGCAGCAGCTTGCAGTCTGGTGCCATGCTGGGGAATCTGCCCACTGGGAGCTTCCCTTTGTCCTGGATTCTGGGTGTGGCCTCCCTGCTAATGGCGAGCAGAGGCTTTCCCTGCCTGGGAGGTGCGGGACCCCGGAGCCTCCCCCTGGGCCACAGAGCCGGGCACTGGAGCTCCAACCGTATCCCCAAGCACATCCACGGGAAGTCTGGGCATCCCCTGCACCGACCCATGAGCCGGAGACCATGGGCCCAGCAGCAGCTTGTGGTCTGGTGCTGTGACAGGGAATCCGCCCAGCGGGAGGTTCCCTTTGTTCTGGATTCTGGGAAGGGCCTCCCTGCTAATGGCCAGCGGAGGCCTTCTCTGCCGGTGGGTGCGGGACCCTGGGGATTCCCCCTGGGCTTAGGTGTAATCGCGGGGGGCTTGAGTAGGGCTGTTGTCACCTATTTCCACCGTCGCTCTGCTGGTGAGTGTACACTCCCGCACTTGGTGTGTGGTGATGCTATGGGGGAGTCCCCTGGAAGAGAGCCTCCTGCAGGAACTAGGCTGTCTGGGGGTCAGGGGTCAGGGGTTGGAGAGTTTTCACCTATTTCCACCTCCTCCCGGGGGGAAGTCCGTCTGCCTTCTGATGTATGAGACTTTTAGGTGTCTTGAGATGCTATCTGGATATCCTTTGTTAATTGGTGAATGTCCAATTAGTTGTAGATTGGACGGGGGAGAGACAAAGAAAACCACTCACTCTGCCATCTTGGTCCCGCCTATTAGCACACTCTTATTGCAATTGTCCTCTTAATTGGGTTGGTACCCAGTGTAGCTGGTTGCTAGTCTCAGGGGCGTACAGTTGTGATAGGCCTGAGGCCAACAAGGCTGATGTCAGTTCTCTTAGGAGTGTAGCTGAGCAGGGCTAGCCCTTGGCATGGAGGCACTCAGTTGTTTCAGGCTTTGGAAGGTGGGGCTGATCCTTTTTATGGCTATTTGTGAAACACAAGTCTTCTGCTGCTGATAAGCCTCACCCCCCTCTGGACCACATACACTGTCAGCACAGTCCTGGTCCATGCACACTTCTCATCCCCCTGGAGCATACCCCACTGCCACACTGCAGAGGCTCCCACCTCTTCCCCAATGCCCCCCACAGTTCACCAGGTCCTCACACAAGCCCTGCCCCACAGAGGCAGACACCTTTACCTGCCTGTAGAGGATCAAGGCATTCAGTCAATGCAGGCTGAAAAGTAGCCTGAGGGCTTGCTGTTAGGTGGGGCCAATCCCTAGGGCAGGTTGCCTGCCCTGGCTGAACTGGATTAAATCTGTGCTGTAGTGGGTGTGGCAGACCCCTGGGCTAACAGCCCAAGGGATGCACCTCAATGGCCCCCACCTGTGTCCGTATTAGCATGCCTGGACCAGCTCAGAACAACAGCCCCCACCAATGTCTCAGTCTCTGGAGAGGATCCTCCTCTCACCAAGATGCCCCCAGAGCCCACCAGGTGAGTCTCGTTTCACCAAAGGACAGTCAGCCTTCTCTCTGGTGATTTTAGGTTGCTGCAATGAGTGAGTTTGTGCGTGGGCCCTTTAAGACCCGGATCTTTTCAGCTTTCGGCCGATAGCTTTTCTGGGGTGTCCTCGCTGCAGTTAATAGCCAGCAAAGCCAGACAGTAAGACCTCCCTCTCAGTTGGGCTGAGTCCAAAGGATGGTTATAGCAGTATTGCCCCAGCTCCGGGCCTCACTCCTCCAGGGAGGGCTGCGTACCTTAGGTTGGCTCCTGCCTGGCCAGCTGAGAAGCTCCGCTGCTCCCAAAGGTGGCTTTTTTCCTCTCTGGCTGGAGTTACTGCCTCTTCTGCTTTCGTCAGGACTGTCCCTTGTTGTGGGGGTTCTTTTTATCCAGTTTTCAGTTTTCAATCCAGCATGATTCTTCCTAAAATTGTTGTAACCTGGTTGTGTTTGTGGGAGGAGGCGAGTTCAACGTCTGCTCACCCTGCCATCTTGATGAGAACTCGGCATAGCCTATTTTTAAAATAACGCTTGTACCCACATCATCCTAGATTTCCATTTTCATTTATGTCTACATAATATGATTTTCCAACTGCTTAAAGATTATTTCCCAAAATTTTTTATTGACTTTCCCTCTTAATATGTTAAGAGGATACCTCTAAATAATTTTGAGGAGATATATTCCCACTACCTCTTTGAGATTTGTCTGTTCTTCTTTTTGTTAATGTCTTTTAGGCTCCAGTTATCTTCAATTATGAATTTAAAAAATGTTATTTCTGTCTTCACTAGACCCATCAACAAGAGCGGTAAGGAATATTTCCTGTTCTCTTTTACACTTGTCTGAGCTGGTCTTTGAGACTTTTTTACCTTTCCCCTAAGGAAATTTTTTCCTCCCAACATAATTAGCTTGTTTGCTTAATTTCCATTTCCCCTTTACGTTATCATTTCCATTTTGAATTCAGTAGAAAAGTTTTCTTAAACAAACATTCATCTTTGAATCTTAGAATAAACCCGATTCTTAGAAACAGTCATTCAGACTCATATCTTTTCAGTAACCTCCTTTGCCTTTCTGTTGCTAATAAAACCCTAGAGATTTACTTCTTAAACTCATGAAATGGTATGTATATCCTTTAAAAGTGGTCTCTTGTCCCATTATCTTTATGTGTTCATTGATAAAATTTACCACACTCTGTGACTGACACCCCAGAGGCATTGGGAAGTAGGTCTTATAAATCTGTGAACTCAAGGCAAGTTTTGCTACCGCTGTTCCATCCTTAGTGTTAGATGCAATTGCTGACAAGGAAAAGAAACACAATTTGGAACAGATGTTCTGGCATTGCCTGTCAATGACTAATACAATCATTAGGCTTAATTTTCATTTCCCCCTTTCACTGTTGTTCTCATTTTGAATTCAAGAAAAAAATCTTAAAAAAGATTTCCACTGGGGAGCATCTTTCTTATCAAATACAAATCATGGGAAAGTACTTATTCTTCAAGATGCTTTATAGCTATCTGACAAAAAAATTATGTAATAAATATCCAAGATTGCCACATTGACTATGACATGAAGGCCACCTTCTAGAATTGTATTGTGCACATCCAACCCTGAGGTCTTTAACCTCACTGACTTAATCTGATTTCATGGCTAAATGCCAGGCTGCAGTTATGAATGAGATTAATTTTAAGGAGAAAAAAACCCAAAATTATTATATTTCTAAGAAATATGCCCAATAATCCCTAAATCACTCATTCTAAACATCCCCTAGTACTTGCCAGAGTCACGGTGACTGTCCACATGGGATTTGCAAATCCCTAGAGAAAGTAAATTGCTTACCTGCTAAAGGATCATGAAGGAATGTTTCCTGTCCTTCTTCATATTCTTACTCATTCATTTGAAGTACTGTATTAGCTTATCTTGACACTCAAGATACATCCCTCTTCTTACCAAGCAAACTCTGCAGCCATATTCCTGGGGACACCAGCCAATGTTACTCTTATTTCTACTTCCAATATGGGGCAAAAAGCCACATAGTTGGCACATCATAAATCTATCATCATTGCCTTATTCAATGTCTTTGGCTTCCCGATTGGTATTTTGTCTCTCAAATGCTAGTTTATGTTTAAACATGAAAATACGCTGGGTAATGGTCCATGTTTTGGAAGTGAAGGACTGCACCTGCTCAGAAGCCCTTCTGAGTTCTAGTCAATTGAGAGCATTAAAAAAAAAATGTTGCCAACTGATAGCACAAAAAATGACAGAGTAGGAAGCTCTAAAGTTTGGTCCTCTTACTGAAGCAACCATTTAGCTGGAAAGAGCAATTGAAATCAACTACTTTGGAACCATGGAACCTGATGGGACACATATAAGGATCAGGGAACTGCGTGATGAAGGGAGAGACTGCTGTTCTTTGGTAAGAGAGTGGTGTTCATGAACCAGCTCCCATAACGCATACCTCAGCCTGCTGTGAGGACAGGAGCCCACATTCCTGGAGCAAATGGCTGGTGCCGGGGTGGGCAGTAAGGGCTTTGTCCTCCAAGAATTTGGAGTTGTGCATTTTGGTTGGTCTGGAAAATAACAAGTTGAGGATGTGGAGAAAAAGAACCCTCATGCATTGCTGGTGGAAATGTGGAATGGTACAGCCACTGTGGAACACATTTTGGCCCTTTCTCAAAAGCTTAAACATAGAATTACAATATTATACAACAAATCCCCTTCTAGTTAGTTATATACCCCAAAAACTTAAAAACAGAGACTCAAAAAGATACTAGTAAACCAATGTTTATGGCAGCATTTTTCAAAATAGCTGGAGGGCGGAAACAACCCAAATGCCCATCAATACATGAAAAGATTAAAAATGATGTCATATATACATACAGTGGGATATTATTCAGCCATAAAAAGGAATGAAGTTATGATACATGTTGCAACATGGATGAACTCTGAAAACATGCTAAGTGAAATAAGCCAGACACAAAAAGACAAATATTGGATGATTGTACTTATATTGGGTATCTAGAATAGGCAAATTCATAGCCACAGAAAGTAGAATAGTGGTTACAGAGGCAAAGGGTGGGGTGAAATGTGACATTACTGCTTAATAAATATAGAATTTCTGGAAATATGTAGTAGTGATGGTTACAGAACATTGTAAATGTACTTAATGCTGTAGAATTGTATACCTAAAAGTTGTGAATATGGAAAATTTTATGTTATGTGTATTTCACTGCAAAAAAAAAAAAAACGTATACAGTGAAAATTGTCTCTCAAACCCTGAACACTCCATACCACAATCCAGTAACCACTCTTCATTTTCCTCAAAATCCTTCTAGAGTTTCTTCCTACTTTTATTTAAGCAATCATTTAAATATTTGCATATTTTAACATTAGAAAAGTAATAAATGGTGCCTATTTCCATATCAAAAAAAGAAAAAAGTTCCCAAACTAGGCTAATTAAGCTGTGTTAGATAATGTATCTGTCTAGGACAAATCAAGACATAGAACAATGACCTAAACAGGGGACATTTATTATGAGAAAACTCTATTTGGTACCTTAGAGCTGAGAGAGAACACCCATGGAAGGACAAATTTGAAATGGGATCCACCTACTCCCGAGGGCTTGGATCTACATTTTATTGGAGAAAATGTAGTTCCACTCACTGGATATCAGAAATATTCACTGATTTGCCTAGGACAGAGCTGATCTGATCTCACTAGGCAAGCAGCAAACAACCCTCCAGAGAGCAGGAGGTGTGCAGTTCATTAGCAACTGGAAGGTAGCAAGGAGGGGTGGTGGTTTGAAGGGAACCCTCTGGGCTGCAGACAAACAGTTCAGGGACAAACAGAAGGAACTGAGTGCTAGTGTGGGTAGGAGGCATTTGGAGCACTAGGTTCTGTGTCAAGAGGACCACATGAAGGTGATCAGTAAGCCACATTGAACTGCAGTGTCACCAAGAGACCATGCTGTCTGGCCAGAAGGCTGGGGCAGAGCTCCAATTGATGTCTTTACCCTCAAACCACTGACTCACCAAGAAACCTAAGGAGAGCCCTTTCCTTTGCAATGTGCCCCTAGTGCTCTCTGCTGAGAAAGCTTAATATTGTGCTCACTGTAAAGGAGAAATGCTCAAAGTAATTCTGCACATTATGGGAACCATATATGTATATGTAAGTTAGGAATGAAGAGGCAATAAATTGATAATTGTTGCAGATAATATGACAAAGCCTCCTACACTCACCCAAATTCAACTTAAACACTGAGATTGGGTAGTGTGTTTTCACAAATAGGAAAATAGGTGATTTCTTTTTGGCAGCAGATTTAAATGAATGATGAGTGTTGGGACTGGGTTAAATGTGTAGATACAGTGATTCCAAGCAAGGAAAACAAGTCTCAATAAATGTTAGGCTCTGAGCAAAGTTCTGTTTAATTAGTCTCTCCTCCTTTCAAGGAAAAGAATGGGGAACAAACTTGAAAAATAGACCAGGATTGATCTCTCTGATTCATTTCCTTGTGGTCTGTGGAAATGTTGAAACAGAGGGATGTTTTTCTCCCACTGATTTCAATCATACTTTGAAGTGTACACGAGTAATGAAATTCATGTGACAAACTTTCTTCATTTGCAACTTTAATTTTGCAAACTCAGAGCTGTTTCATAAAGATTAGAATAATTCAAATTATAAGAAATAGCATTTATTCATATGAATTATAATTTTGAGTAGTATATCATACAAAAGCACCGGTTATCTTTTTTGGTGCTAATGTAGGTGGTCAGATTCTTAATTATGATTCTATGAGAAATAGAGGGTACTCTTTGTGATTTTCAGTTGTTCCATATATTATAATGAGAATATCATATGTCAGTAGGCTTCTCTGTGAAACTGACATGGAGCTAAAGGCAGCAACTTATGAAGTAGGCAAAGAAATTATGAGAGATTGGAAGATAACGTGCACTAGTTGCCCAAATTTTAAAGAGATGAAAATGGTATGAGCAATTTGCTCTTAATAGAGCATTATTGAACAATAATTTACATACCATAAACATATAATTCAGTCTTTAGTAAATTTATAAAACTATGTAACCAAAACTTTCATCTAGTTTTAGGATATTTCTATCACTTCAAAATATTCCACCCAATCAGAACAATAAAAAGAAAAAAGAATTTAAAAAAAATGAAGATAATTTAAGAGGCCTCTGGGACAACATCAAGCATACTAACATCTGCATTATAAGGATCCCAGAAGGAGAAGAGAGAGAAGGAAACAGAAAATCTATTTGAAGGACTAATGGCTGAAAACTTTCCTAACCTGTCAAAAGAAAACAGACATCCAAGTTCTGGAAGCACACAGAGTCCCAAACAAGATGAGCCCAGAGAGACCTATACCAAACCACATTATAATTAAAATGTCAAAAAGTTAAAGAAAGAATCTTAAAAGCAACAAGAGAAAAGAAACTACTTACATACAAGGGAGGCCCCATAACACTAACAGCTGACTTCTCAGCAGAAACTTTACAAACCAGAAGGGAGTGGCATGACATATTTAAAGTGCTGAAAGGAAAAAACCTATGGTTATTACTCTATTCAGCAAGGTTATTACCTAGAATGGAAGGAGAGATAAAGAGTTTCCCAGATAAGTAAAAGCTGAAGGAGTTCATCACCACTAAACTGACCTTACAAGAAATATTAAAGGTACCTCTTTAAGTGGAAAAAAAGTCATAACTAGAAATATGAAAATTATAAAAGAGAAAGATCTAGTAAAGTCAAACATATAATAAGGTTAGTGGATCAACCACCTATATAGCTAGTATGAAAGTCAAAAGACAAAAGTAATAAAATCATCTATTATCTACAATAAGTAGTTAAGGGATACACAAAATAAAATGATGTAAAAATGGATGGACATAGAGGGTGTAATATTAAGTGAAATGTCAGACAGAGAAAAACAAATACCATATGATTTCACTTATAAATGAAATCTAAAAGACAAAACAAATGAATCAACAAAACAAAACAGAAACAGACTTATAGAAACAGAGAACAAACTGCTGGTTGCCAGAGGGGAGGAGCAAGGAGTTGGGCAAAATAAGTGAAGGGGATTGAGAGGTACAAATTTCTAATCATAAAATAAATAAGCCACAGGGATGTAATACATACCATAGGGAAAATAGTCAATAATATTGTCATAGCTTTATATGGTGACAGAGGTTACTAGACTTATCATGGTGATCTTTTTGTAATGTATATAAATCTTGAATCACTATGTTGTACACCTAAAACTAACATAACATTATATGTCAACTATACTTCAATAAAATAAAAAAATAAATACAAGTTTAAATTGGAACACTTCTCATGTCTAATATTCATTGTTAGTGAGAGGCAATTCCATGTAATAATATTCATAAATTAGTTATGCTAATTATGCAGTATATAAAGATGTTTCATTTTGATCATTCTGGAAGGTTATGTCAAGCATCACCTTCTGCATAAATTCCTTCCTGAACCTAGGTCTGTGTTAGGTGCCACTCTTCTGTGGCACCATAATTCGTTGAATCTATTTCTACCTTTATTACAGTGCAGAGTTTATACCGTTCAATTCTAGGCTATGAGTTCTTTGAAATGCAGGACTATGCCTTATGAAACCGATTTCCCACTGCCTGGCAAAGTACTTGGTACGTATTAAGCGCTCAAAATTTAGGTGTATCAATGTAATGCCTAGAGTCAGCTTTGCCTAGATTGTGTTTTACTGAATGTGGGAGTGACAAAATGCTCCAAAGAGAAAAAGAAAAGGGCTACATGGTATTATATGTTTGTGATAGTCATAATACACATGAATATATAGGAAGTGGTTAGAAAACTTAAAGTAACAAAACTTTATCTAAATCTTGACACAATGTTTCACAAAGATTCTAGAGTTCATTTTATTCTTAAACATCCAGTAAATTTGGGGTAACTATAGTTTGATAGGAAATGCTAAGCTAGAAAATTGTTGGGATCAGCCTGTGTGGGTATTTGCTAAGGTTCTATTTGTTTGTTCTTTAAATTTGAACAAGTCTGTAGACTTTCTGATCCTCTGTGTTCTCATCTGTAAAACAAAGTTGCTAATAACTCATTAGGTTCTTGTATTAATTAAATGAAGCAATGCTAAAAATATGTTGAACAAATTCTTTCAAAAACATCCATTTCCAATAATGCAGAGATGATTTTGCACCCTTTCTCTATTAATACAATAAAAGAAATATTTGGAGACATTGCTACATTCTAAAAAATATAAACTCCTTCAAAGCTAAATGATTCTTTAAGTAATATTTTGAGTGAGAGGCTGTGGAAAGCAGGAAATTTAAATTATTAAAATAATTTGTCTATAATCTCATATAAGAAGCATGCCACTCAGTGTTGTCTGAAGAAATTCACAATTAGACACAGCTACTCCTTATTCTTATATTTAAAATAGATTTTTAAGGACTGTCTTCCAATAGGTAACTTAGCTAATTGATAGACTACTGATTTTTAGTGTTGACAACCAAAGGCATTCCATTTTCATACATTCTGAATCTAATTAACTTTTCCTTCTGCTGTTAAATTTGAAATAATCAAACAATATGTAAGTTTATCGTCAATATGTGGACAGCTATTTAAAACTATTTAGCAGTTAATTTTATTGTTTGACGACTTTTCCAACACTTTTCCTAATCCATCCCTTTTCCTGCATAGTCTATTAAGCATGGTAGACATGACATAACAAAATGATTTGAAGTTAAGTTTCAATCAGCATCTGGCAATGTTTTATAAGATAAGATTTTGTATTATCTTTCTTTGAGAAGAGCACACCTTATAACATCACCCCATGACAGAGGTGAAATTGCCTTCCATTCATATGTGAGATCTTCCAGCTTACTGGAGGGGCAGCCTGCCAACCTCATATCACAAGATTTGAAATTGCCCTGGAAATCACAATGTCTCTTCTCTTGAAGGAAACAGCAGGGAGCAATGGTTGGTTCAGACAGAGATAGAGACCCCCTACTGTTAATGCCTTAGATTGATTTTCAGAAAAAATTCTTCCTTTTTTGAAAAATAATAATCATCTGCTGCCCTCTCTGTCCAGTATCTTTGCTCTCTACTTCTGCCTTATTTTTTCTACTTTATATCTATCTCCTTTTCTATTTAACTGGAAATTCATTTATTTCCGTTACATTGGGATATTAATTATGAAAGCACTGTTAAAGTGCAGGCCCCACGAAAGCATCACGGTGGCTGCCCACTATTAGCATTAACACAGAATGCTACTAACAGCTCTGCGTTCTCCCAGAATATGGCCCAAACTGACAGCCCTTTTATTGTCCTCTAAAGGAAAACACATTGTATTCTGTGCTGTCTAAAAGTCAAAATTATCCTGTTTCCAGAAAGAGCTATATCAAGTTCAACTAATTACATCTCTTCTTTAAGAAGAAATATATGAGAGCCTGAATGGATTTTAAATTAATTAACAACTGGCTAAAGGAATGAAAAGAATTAGTAAAGTACTTATGAAAAAATAAAACAGGCTTTATCTACTATATGTATCACACATAAGTGAGTAACATTCTAATACGGATTGAAATGAAGAATATTGATACTGAATTACTCTTAAAAGAATGGAAAGTTATACAATGGTAGAGAAGAGTGGATGGCATCTTTAAAAGCCTTGTTCTCAAATGGTTTGTGAGTGCAATGCCATAATTTCTGCCTCTTAAACACACATAGAACTTCTGAGAAGTTTTGGCTACAGCACTCAGAATGGGTTATTTTAAAGTACTCTTCAGTTTTCTTGCATCCTATGCCATGTTGACCCAGAATGGAAAAATTAGGAAAAGATATGGCCATTCAAAACAGACAAGATACAAACCAAATCATGGGAAGTTTAAATGTTTTGTACCCATCCTTTCCAGAGTTGGACACAAAGACAAATAAATGTACATCATGCTGTGACATGATTTTTCTTTTAGTTAGCATGTTGATACTTCTGAGAATTGCCCTTCAAAAACAATGCAGCCATGGGGCTGGCCCGGTGGTGTTGCAGTTAAGCTCGCAAGTTCTACTTCGGTGGCCTGGGGTCCACCGGTTCAGATCCCAGGCTCGGATCTAGCACTGCTTATCAAGCCATGCTGTGGCAGGAATCCCACACATAAAATAGAGGAAGATGGGCATGGATGTTAGCTCAGGGCCAATCTTCCTCAAAACAAACAAACAAAAAATACACAAAGTGCAGACATTTTCTTCCTGTTCTGCATCAATGTTTTGTATCAATTTTTTAGAAAAGAACAAATATCACATTTTTCGATTACTCTGATAATGTTGAAATTAGAAAAATTGAATTTTGGGGAAGAATACACTAAAATAATGTCAGAACAAAAGCCCATATCTGATTTCTATTTCTAATATTAATTTATTAGGAGGGCAGAGCAACCTGTACCATCTCTCTCTTCAATGCCAGATGCCTGTGTGATATTCCACTAAGAATTCTAGTGTAAATATAGTTAAAATGACTTAATTCTACTATGAATAGATGTGGGTCATAACATCTGATTGAATGCCCTATGTTATTTTTTAAATAAAAGAAATGAATTCTGTAAACTAGTGCTTGACTTTATAAAAATGTAATTTTTTTCCTCTTGAGGAACTTTGAAATTAATGACTACAACTCCTACACATGAAGGTTAAATGCTTATTAAAGGATTTGTTGGGCATCTCCTGATGCCATTTATGATATTTGAAATCTATTCCAATAAATTCTAATTCCAATTGGTGAAATTTTATTTAATTTGTTAGTCTGTTCTTCTTTTAAATAGTATGGATTCTATGTTGATTGATTTCTGTTGTCCGTTATTTTAAGTTCTGTCATTGAATGTTATTTTCACTTATGGATAGAGAATTAGGGGAAAAAAGCTAACCATAAAAGAAAATAAGGGATTATTTCCTCATGTGTTTTAGCTGAGATTAAAGCTAAATTATGTGGCAAAAAAGTTTTAGACAAGGTATCTTTGGGTACCTTGTCTATATACCCAAATATTTGGGTACATTAACTCCTGATATGAGTTAATTTTTATAGGTATCAATAACAGTCACAAATATGAATGGCAAAGAGATCAGGAAGAGGAAAATTTAAAGTTCAAACTATTTTTTAGAAATATTGAGAATTAATAATATTTTTAAAACACGCATTTTAATCAGAGATTGGATTTTTTTTATAATTACCGTAATATAAAGACATATAAAAGCATGGTGGCAGGTAAAAGAAATATTCTTTACTAAATATAATTTAAAGGATATAACAATTTACTGCAGGCTAGAAAGATTCTAAAATTAAGGGATATATTTAAAAGCAATTAGGAAACAACTATAATAAGAATGAAAAAACCCAGATATTTCATAAGGAAAAAAGTGACTGAGTTGGAAACTGGCAACGTTTGTAGTGATAAAGAATAATAAATTTACCAAATTTATAAAAGAAACATATCTTCAGCTGGCAGAGGTTTATGAATCTTGGACACTATTAAGTGTATTAAACTTTCTTCAGTAAGAGACAAACACCATCTGGATACAGTATTCGCAGCATCTGTAATGAAGGAAGTGAGGAAAAGTTATTTGCTTTCTGAATATAATAGCCCTTTCTCTATTTAACAACTTACTTCATTTCTACTTAGGGCTTGATTCCTTTCTTGGAGGTGATGCATGACTCTTTGGACATTTATTTCTCTCAACAATCACGACTGATTCTCTTCTTTTTGCTCTCTGGCTATCTTGGGGGTGGGGGGCGGAATGACTCAATCCAGCATATCCTCATCTATTTGTAAGGACTCACTGCTGTAGAAAATAGGTTTTTACTAGACCTTTGAAAGAGATGGGAATATAGATGGGCGTATCAGGTCATATGTGATGGCCTGATCACAATAGGTTGAAGATGATGATATTGAACTCTTTACAAGTGATGGGATTCCGTTTGTAGTTTGGTGCCAGTTGTTTAATACTTTGTGAGACCTGGTAGGTTAATGATGTTGAGCAGAAGTAGTCAACCAGCTCATAGATCCTTCTCTTCCCTCAAAAGATGATATAAACATTCCTTCCATTTTCTTACACAGTTTGTACTCTATTTGCTTACTCTTTAATCCCACACAATTGATTTTGGTTAGAAATAAGATATCTGGTGATTTTTCTGTTTAAAACACTTTCCCCAAGGTGCAGCAGTTAAGTCGCATACTCCGCTTTGCTTCGGCAGCCTGGGGTTCACTGGTTCAGATCCCGGGTGCAGACCCGTGCACCGCTTATCAAACCATGCTGTGGCAGACGTCCCACATATAAAGCAGAGGAAGATGGGCACAGATATTAGCTCAGGGCCAATCATCTTCAGCAAAAAATGAGGAGGATTGGCAGAAGATGTTAGCTCAGAGTTAATCTTCCTCAAAAAAGAAAAAAGAAATTAAAACTCTTTCCCCAATATTACACAGAGTAAATAACACAGTTTAATGAATTATTCTGTCTTTCCACTAATTTTGTAAATTCCTGATAAACATAAATGCAAGGTTCACATGTAGTAGATTCTACTGATAAGTATTTAAATATGTCAGATTTATGTAACTATTGTTGCTCCAATAATAAGAAATATTATTTATTGTAACCTTCAATTGTGTATTTAAATATATTATTTCAACAGAAAGCTAGAAGCAAATCTCATTCAGAACATAGCAGCCAATATCCTAAACAAAACGTTAGTCAAAATATTCCAACTTAGCATAAAATAATATAGCCTCAATATGTCATAACTGAGTTGTGTTTGTATTAGCAAAGTAAGTGTTGTTAATTTGTGAAATAAAAAAAGATAAATGTTTATCAGCATGTTAACAGAAGAACACATGGAAGCTATATCTTAATAAATGTGAAAAAGTGTTCAAGTGATTCAATATCCACTTCACTGGGAAAAAATATAAAATGATAATTATATGCAGGTAATAAGTTTATGGACTTAAAGACAATCTGAAATAAATTTTAGAATTAATAAATAGCTTGTGCACTTTGATGAATATAAAGATTCAAAATTAATTTAATTTTTACTCATGTGAAACTAAGGGCCACAAAATAACATTTTATAAGAAAGTTACTATGCTTAGTAGGATAAAGGCACCCAGAATAAATCTGACATAAGTGTGCAATACATACATGAAGAAAATTTTTAAACTTTATTGAAAAACTTTTTTAAAGCCGTAAGTGAAGAGATTAAAAATGTCACATTGATAGCTAGTCAATATAATAAAGGCATCAATTCTCTCTTAATAGTCTTAAATAATCAATACAGTTCCCAATAAAGAATTAATTATATACACAGTCTTAATGTTTAGAAATATGGTGAACATTCCTATTTACTTACATTTTTGTATCATTCAGTAATGATTTGAAATGTTTCATATAATAGCTTATACATATATGAGGATAAGCATTTTATAATTGTTTTTGTATCATCAAACACAAGTTTGTATTATCAAATTAAATTATATTCTAATATATTTGCTAATTTGAAATTAGCATATATAAAATCTATTGAAAATGTGATACCCAGCCAAAATTGTGAACTTTCTTATTGTCTATATATCAGTTTATTTTCTTAGTTAAAAATAGCAAAAATTATAATAACATTTTAAATCACATTTAAAACTTTAGTCAATGTCACTTTCTCTATTAAAATATATGGGTTCCTCAGTTCATTATTAGAACAATTTTATGCTGCAGGTGTGATTAGTATTTAATTTTCAGATGAGGAACTTGAGGCTTAAAAATCAGAATAGAAATACACAAAGAGTAAGTTGCAACTAGAATTTAAACACAGGTGGACTCATTTAAAACTCAACTGTAAATCAAAACTTATCTTTTGTATGATAAGTGATAGTATTGCATCCTTTTCAGTGTTTTAACTCATTCTTCTATTCTTATTTAGAACCTCCTGAAGGAAATATTATATAATAGAGATATGCCTTTATATGTCCAGTTTTCATTAGATAACTACCATTAAATTTGATGTTTATCAAACTCAATGTTCTCTTAATCATGTATAAAAATACTTTCATTTCTATTTATTAAATTACTTTCTAAGGAATGAATCGTGTCATATATATTTGAATTTTTTTATTTGATGTATTTGAATTTTTTTATTTGATGTAATAATGTTATACAGTCTACTAATAAAATTTCTATGAAAACCTTTCCATTATGATGAGTTTAATCTTTAATATATTTCTGAGTATTATTTCATATTATATAATATAGTTTTCCACTTGTAATCATAAGTGAGATTTATCTATATATTTACTTCATACAATTTTTTTTTGCTGTATGTCATGATTACATTGGCTATTTCATTTAAGTGAACTGGATTCCATTACATTTTTTTTATATATTCCAAATAATAGTCTGTACAACTTGTGACTGATTATTTGGTAATATTTGAAATAATTCAAATCCACAATATTTTTACCCTGGAGTCTTAACAAAAATGTAGAATTTTAACTAAAAATGATTTTTTCAACATTTTATGTCTATTAATACTGAGGAAAAGTAAGGAGGAAAACCTGGTGTACTTCCTTTGCAATATTCCATTGATATTCCAGAATTCTTTTTTTATTAAAGTAACTATTTGTGTGTGTATATATCTTTTCATGAAATTTATTTGAATAGGATAATCATCTTTCTGAATTTACAACTCTTTCCCCCAGATGTGTACTCTTGATTATTGCCTCATTCATTTAGGATATTTTCTGCTTTGTGAACATCTATTTAAGTTGTGCCTCCAAGATCTGGCTATCATATAATTTTTATTTTTGTTTCTTAATTGCATTTCTCCACTTTACTCTTTTGTGTTTTGAGGATGTCTCAAGTGTATCTGTGAATTTCTAATTGGAATTTGTACAGTGTGAGTCCATGCTTATTACTCCCAATGTGGTTTTAACTTTGGCAATCATGGTTTTCATTTTAATGCAGTCTTCCCTACAACCTATTGACTCCACTGAACAATCAGTTCGTAATTAATGGAAAGAATAAATGTGTTCTTATATTGCATTGAAATAATTATATAGGTATTTCTAATATATTCTTTTGTTTCTGCACTACACACATTTTAGATAAAAGTGAGATTTCAAAGTGTTTCCTCTTAAACTCTCATTTTATTCCCCATAAACTTGAAGCTGAGGTTGTTTTCTTTTCTTTATTGTTGTTTGGTAGTGGTAGTTTATTATTGGTTTTTTGTTCCTTAAAAGTTAGCTTTGGAGGCTGGCCCAGTGGTGTAGTGGTTAAGTTTGCATGCTCTGCTTCAGTCCTGAGGCTCGTGGGTTTGGATCCCAGCCACAGACCTATACACTGCTCATCAAGCCATGCTGTGGCAGTGTCCCACATACAAAATAGAGGAAGACTGACATGGATGTTATAACAGGGACAATCTTCCTCAAGCAAAACGAGGAAGATTGGCAACAGATGTTAGCTCAGGGCCAATCTTCCTCTCCAAGAAAGAAGAAAAGTTGATTATGACAATATAGAAAGATTCATTTTGATAACAGAAAAAGCTTTTGGCTCCATGAGAGGCCACAACTTTGATACATATATAAAGTTAAAATCAAAACAAGAAAAAGTGCACAGAAGGACGTGAATTCAAAGATGAAATGCTGGTGGTTGTGGATAAAGGGTCTTTTTCTGCTACCTTTGAAATACAAAGAGTCATTAAAAGAATGTAGGAAGTAGCAGACTACTATATTATTTTCATGATCTTGAGAGTCTTCGGTGGTTGTGGGTGAAGGGTCTTGAAAATATTAACTTCACAGTGGAGAAAGCTATTAACTTAAATATTAACTTTACTAAAGTAAAGAAACCCGGCAAAATGACCTTATCCAGGTAATGAAGGTTAACATCGCAGGTGATGTCATGTGGATCTCAAGTACCTGATTAAGATATGACTAGAAGGGCACTTCATCTCTGTTTTATTCTTTCCAAAAATCCATAACCCTTACTTAGTGATGTAGAAAACAACAAAAAAATCCCAGATTAGTGCCATTCTACAGAATACTTCACTAGTATTTCTTCAGACTCTCAAGTTCATGAAAAGCAAGCAAACACTGAAACTCAGTGGAGACAGGAGACATGATGACAAATTACAATGTAATGCCCTGATTGAATCTTCGAACAGAAATAAGATATTAAAGGAAAAGCTAGTAAAATCAAAATAAAATTTAGAATGTAGTTAAAAGTAATATGCTAATGTCAATTCCTTAGTTTTAACCGTGGTAATGTAAGATGTTAGCAATGTGGGAAACTAGTGAGGAATATGTGAAAATTCTCTGTACTATCGGTAGAAGTTTTCTGTAAATCTAAATTTATTCTAAAACAAAATGTTTATTAACATTTTTGAATAATAATACATCCTAAACTGTTAATGGCAATGCTAGACATAGAGATTCCATAGACATTTTCTTCTTGATTGAAGTAGTATATCATATAGCAATTCAGGACAGTTGTTTGAGGTGAAAATAAAAGTCTGAAAATCTCAGAAATGGGTCAATTTTATCTTCACTATGGAAGGATAGTTCAGCTTGATATAGAATGCTAGTTGGTAGTTATTTATTTTCAGCACTGTGCCTGATCATTTTCAAAACTGAAATTCCTTTTCTAAACCTGCTGTTTATTTTCATTCCTTTTACTTTTTAATTTTTTTTCTCTCCATATGCCTCATTCTTGTTCTGGACATTATATTTCATGGTGAACATTTTATCTTAGAAATTATTACTAATATAACTTGAGGCCTAGCTTAATGTTATCTTTCTTCAAAGAGGATCTCACTTGCTGCTATCAGGGTAGTAGGGGCACAAGAAGTCAGAACCGTGACTGAGATATTTTCAGGCCAACCCCAAAGATTCAAAGCCAGGAATGTTTTCTTCTTGTTCATGATGATTTTAGAGTGTAGCATTTTGGGATTTTGGCCAAAATGGAGAGAGATTTTTTTGGTTACTATTGTTTAGCCCCCAAATCTGTTTTTTTATCTTTAAGGCCCAGCTTTTATTTTTAGACTCGGTAGTCCTCTCAAAATCACAGCTGCATCTCTCATACTTTGAGGTACCACTTCCAGACTGGCAACCAAGAGTGAAGACAGTCCTGAATGCTTTCCTCTGGCTTTGTGGGCCCCAACTGAATCCAGGCTCATTTTTTTTCTTACCGTCTGTATAGGTCTTTTATTCTTTGATTTGTTTGATGTTTTTTTATCCTGTTTCATTGTCTTCAGTCAGCTGTTAATTCTATATTTTCCAGACTGTCAGCAACTCCTAGTTTTGTATGCATAAAATATTTCAGTATTAAAACTGTGGAAAGAAAAGAGAGGAAAATGTGTTCAAGCCATTAGGAAGCCAGTAGGCCCCTGACACCCCAAATGGATAAAGCCTGGACACAATAAAAAAGATGAGACAAATTTTACATATGAACATTTAAAAAATTTCCAGTTAAAGCACTAGCTAATTTAGTCTACATTGTTTTAAAAACATTTCATTATAAATAAATGCAGAGCATTTCAACATCACAAAATGAAATAATGCAATTTTCTACATAAATAAAACTATTGAGAATAATCATTCAATAAATTAATTAAAATTCCCAGAAAAAACATGACAAGAAATTTCTTTGACTTGATAAAAAATACCTTCTAAAAACTTCTAGCAAATGTTCTTAAAAGACTGCTTTCAGGCATAGTTCTTTAATTTTTGAAATCAGGCACACCTTTCATCTTTCATCTTGAGAGGATCTGGCCAACTACGTTACAAAAATAGGAATAAATGCTTTAACAATTGCAAAGAAAACAACAAATTTCACACACAAACTACTAATAGGATTTATTTTTTTACATTATTGAATCTCCCTTCAAACAAATTTCATCCTAGACTCCAGTAAGTCCAAATAGAAAATGTAATAGGAAACAAGGTTTCTTTCCCAGAAGCAATAAATTAAATATTGTGCCTAATTTTATTCTGAGTAATTTTTGAGTCCTTGGTTAACAAAATTTGTAAAACTGCTTAAGGACATAAAATACCTAAATACATGAAGAAATATACTCTTTTCAAGTCTAAGGTGGCTTAAAGATATTAATTGTAAATATCTTAAATCTCTCTAAATCAATCCGTGCATTCAATGCCATTCTAATTAAAATTGCAGTTGGAAAAATAAATGTCTATTTATAGCTAAAGGAATTTCGAGAGAGAACAAGAAGAGACAAACTCACCCTACTACTACAAATATGTAATAACAGGAAGAATAATTTAAGAACTATGTTAGTAGCACATTACAACAAATTTTCCAACGATCTATTTCTGGTAATAGATCCATGAACATAGTGGAAATTCGTATATGGTAGAGATGGCATTATATAATAGTTGATAAAAGCCAGACTATTTAATAGATATGGTTGAGACAAGGTTCTGTCTTTGTAGGAAAAAAATTTAGTCAAAATGCTACCTCATACCATTTACTAAAGACAAAATAACCCCTAAATGTGAAGACTAAAACTGTAAAATTGTAAAGTCAATGGAAGAAACTATATTTACATCATTTTGTGGCCTTAGAGTGGGAAAGGGCTTCTTAAAACTGAGCCCAAATTTACAACACATGATACGAAGATATATTTTCTTCTACGTTAAAATATATGATCTACAAAGGATACCCCAGGCAACAGGAATAGAAAAGACTGACAAAATGGCAATATCAAAACTCTAAAGCTACTAGTAAGTAAAATATATAAAGAACTGCTAACAATCAACATAAAAAAGACACACAAAAGAAAAATAAAGAGCAATCAAATCTCAAAAACACTTCAATTGCTAACTAAATTCTTAAATTGCTTAAGAATAAATAAAGTGTATATTTAAAATAATGTATGACACTAGTTTACACCCATCACTTTGGCACAGGCTAAAATTTTCATACAATCAAGAGTTGATTAGGACACAGACAGACATCAAATTCCTGTGTATCTATGACAACATTACAATGATAAACTGGCATTAGTTATTGAAATTAAGTATATGCATAAGTTAAGGGCCATGATGTTCTACTCTTTTGTATGTATCTCATAATATTTCAAGCACAGGTCCATAATGAAACATTCATTATAATATTGTTTATGGCAAAAGGGAATTAGAAGATCTTTAGGTGTCCATCACTGGGAGAAAAAACAAGTTAAATAATGAGAATGTAGTCAGATTTTGTAACCTAGAAATACCAGACAACAGAGAGGTTATGCCATTTTCCCAGCACGTGTGATTATTAAGCAGTAGAGCCATTACAAACTATTGTAGTATATTTCAGAGATTGTACTTTTAATCAGAGCTCTTGAAGAAAATAGCGTGTGAAAAATGTAAGCAAGATAATGAATACTACAGAGATATACCATTTATACAAATTAAAAACAAATATGCATATAACCCAGTGCTATGTATTTCTCAAGCATACATAAAAATGTAAGAATATTAAATTCTTAAGGAGTGGTGGAGATGGATGAGAGACAAAGAGAAGAAGTATTCAAATAAAATAATATAAGCAGAAGTGCTCAAGATGCTAGCCATTATTATTATTAATAGAAATGAATATAATTTATTTTTTTAGCATCTGAAATATTTATCAATAATCTAAGATAATTTTTTTCTGATTTTGAGAAATCTTTAATTATTTAAAAGTAAAATTCAGGGGCCTGCTCCTTGGCCGAGTGGTTAAGTTCGCGCCCTCTGCTACGGTGGCCCAGGGTTCAGATCCTGGGCGCGGACATGGCACCGCTTGTCAGGCCACGTTGAGGCGGCGTCCCACATGCCACAACTAGAAGGACGTGCAACTAAGATATACAACTGTGTACAGGGGGGTTTGGGGAGATAAAGCAGGGGAAAAAAAAAAAGATTGGCAACAGCTGTTAACCCAGGTGCCAATCTTTGAAAAAGAAAAAAGGAAAATTCAGCATGTACTCAAACTTATAATAAAAATAGTTAACAATTACATAGGCCAATGTGAGTCAGTCACAGTTTTATGATAGATTGATAGCTATCTAGATACATAGATAGAACGCAGTGATATACATAGATAGATAAATAGATAGATCTATATATACCAGTGATATACATACTGTGATGTGTATGTATATGTACACACACATACACACATGCTCATTTTTCACTCAGAACATCAGTGCTATTAATACTTTCATTTTTGTGATAATGAAGTTAGGACTACAAAAACTTAAATTATTTGTCCAACTACACATCGTGTGCTAGACTAAATAATACCCCTAAAGATGTCCACCTTCTCATCTCTGGAATCTGTGAATATTACCTGATAGGGCAAAGAGGTGATTATTTTATGGCAAAAGATGTGATTAAGTTAAGGATCTTGAGATGGGCTGATTATCCTCGATTATCTGAGTGGACCCAATGTAATCACAAGGATCCTCATAAGAGAAAGGCAGAAGAGTCAGAGTCAGTGAAGGAGGTTCTACAAAGGAGGAAAATGTGATAGCAGAAGAAGTTAGAGGAAGAGACAGAGATTTGGTGTTGTTATACTACTTGCTTTAAAGATGAAGGAAGGGGCCACAAGCCTGAGAAGGCAGGCATCCTCTACAAGCCAGAAAAGGCAAAGAAACAGATTCTCCCCTAGAGCCTCCAAAAAGAGAGCAGCTCTGCCATCACCTTGGTTGTAGACCTATAAAACCCATTTTTGACTTCGGATTTCCAGATATTTAAGAAAGGAAATTTGTGTTATTTTAAACCACTAATTTTGTAGTAGTTTGTTGCAGCAACGGGAAATTAATAGAACCAGCTGATGTCAGTGTCACGTTTCATCTTATCTAATATTTTCCAACTGTGCTTTCTATCTCAGATTGATAATTTGGAATATTCTTAGGTGACATGTTATAGAATTATTATAAATATGTTTTTCAAATTAAGTCCTTCAAAATCTCCTCATTTCTCATTTAAATTTGACTTTCGTAACAGCCAGTGAAATTTCCTAACTTATGAAACTGCATCACACTATGGCACAGAAATTAAAATATTGTTCTTCAGTGTGTGCCCAGGCGGCATGCCCTTGCTTTCCAGATCACAACTTTTCTACTAATGTTTGAATATGTGCTAAGACGTGATAATGAACCCATAATCACCACTCCCCGGCTTTAAAAGCTCTGAGAAGATATCTAAAATTACCTCAGTGACATTTCAGAATGATATACTTATCGAAAGATATGCCAAGAAACAAGTAAAGGCTTACTTAAAGAAAAATGTCTCTGGCTTATTAGCACAATGTCTGGCACATATTAGAGATTAAAACATTACATGTTGAATGAAAAATATATGACTTTTCAAATTCTTACAGCAAAATTGATTTAGAAAAACTCTTCATAAATCTGCTTCATTTATATTGTCATGTAAATCTTTTACTTTAGTTTACATATAAGAGAAGAACATACTGTTATAATTACAGCTATTATGAATTTGAATGATGTTATTTTTCTTATCTATTATTTGGAGCTAAAAAAGAACAATATAGTTTCACCTGAATTAGTGCTAAGGCTTTACATTAGATTGATATTAAATTAGATGTTATAATATTCCAATGTTCATTAAATAACTCTAGATCTGCTTTTAAAAAAATTATTGTCATTTGAGGAGTTGTAACTTTCTCTATTATATTTTGTATTCATCATAAAGACTAAATTTAGTTACAAGAAATGCAACGTACTGCTTTAAACCATTTTTGAGTATACAAATTGACAGAACTTTTCTTTAAAAACAGTTAGTTTATAAGAGGAAATTTGAACAGAAAGGAAATGGGACAGCCACGGCTCTCTGTTTGAGTATCATGAATTCCTTGGTTGTAAGGGACTATCTAGAGAATGCTTCTTTCCTATAGTCCATTCAATTGTCCTATCTCATGGATAAAATCTAGCTTTGTCTGATGGCACATGAATCACCAAGGTCACACACAAACATATAAATGGGTGGAGAGATTTAGTGAGAGGACAATTACAGGTCTGAAATAGCTGGGGAGGCTGCAAAGCATTTCCTTCGGTAAATACAGTCTTAAGAAGTCCATAGGGCCTGAACTGCAAATGAATTCCTCTATTCTTTTCCTCTAGTCCTGTTAGGAGTCCTGGGGGCAATACAGCCTTTTTAAAATTTAATTTTTTAGATCAAGATTTCCTAGAGGTTACTGGTAGGGTAAATACATACCTCAAATCTCCATGAAGACAAGACTGGTTTTAAATGCTCACGAGATAATCTTTTTGTTTGATTGTCAACACAAGTGTGTTTCACTGCCTGGAATTTAGTAAAAAATATAGTTTGTCATCTCTCTTGGCCTGTGAGCTGACTAAATGTATGACACTTTAAGGGTTCTCTGCATTAAGTAGGGGATCCTTTACCACATCTTAGCATGGGCTAAATGACTTGTCTGTCCTGGGCAACCTCGGAATCTTTTTAACTTAGTATATTCAACCAGCAGCAGGACCACTCAAATTTAAGTTCACCATTCTGATTTTAAATTACATATAATTTTTGGCATTTGCAGATTTTCTTTCTTTTTAGTTCAACAACAGATGGAAGAGGCAGTTATTGTATTTATCCAGTATTTTTCTTCTTTTTTAATTATCTGGTCCACAATCGTGCTAGTATTAAAAATTTGGTCTAACCTCATTTTTAGACAGAATTTGTGATTAATCATTTTGGTATAGTGCTGCCATAATTGAGTTTGAGAAGCAGCAGTGTCTGATTTTTGTTAAAAACATTGAAAATATTTATTCATTAGATGGTCTTTCAAATAATCCACCTAGGACATATTAGGTTAGTTTTCTTTTTGTTCAGTAAAATTATTGATTCAGAGGGCTTTAGAAAAATTTATATCAATTTGTTGTAAATAATTGTTTTTACTGTTTGCAAGTGTTCAGGGTTTTTTGTTTTTTGTTTTCAGCCCTATTTATCTAATTTCTTCTAGTTTGTTCCCCTAAAAACATAATCTCATGGAATCCCAACATTCTGAATTAATCTGTGGTAGATATCTGCTTTTTCCTGCCCAGCGTATCTTCTGTCATCTTCTGGAAAGACAAACCAATTATTCTCTGAGGAACTTCTCATCTTTTATCTGGTAGAGATTTCAGTCAACAGGGCGTGATTGCCCCCGCCTACTAGGGTGGTTAAGTGAGCAAGGCTGATTACCCTATACCTTCTGCCACAGTTACTTTTCTAATACAAAGTTTTGATTGAAGAGGAAGCTCTTTTTTTCTTCTTTTCCCATGTAATCCTGGAGCTATTGAGGACATCTTCATCACACATGCATTATGTCTGCCTGAAATTAAAACTAGCAAAGTTTAAGTCAGAGCTGAAAATATAGATTTGTGATATTATATGACCATGTGCATTAACCCAGGACAAAAAAGGAGATCTTTCACTGAGTGTTTAACTTACATGAGCCAAAAAATTTCATTTTATGGGTTAAGTTAGTTGAATGCATTTTTTCACTTTTCACCAGAATGTCTTCATTGACAAAGGTCATGCCTGAAATATTTTAGATTCATCCTTCTTCAATGGATGAATTGAATACGAATCCTTCTTCCACAATTTCAATTAAGATCCAGATATTTATGACCACTAAATTTATATCTGCATCCAAAATTTCTACTCTGAGCTTCAACCATGAATAGCCAATGGCAAATTTATAATCTTTACTTGAATATTTTAATGTACCTCAAATCCAAACATTTCTATGACAAGAATAATCATTACTTTTCATCTTTGCACTTTCCTACCCCACTGCAAATAACCTTATTCCTATTTTTCAATACTCCCTAGCAGATTGAATGATATTCATATCTATGTATGTCTGCAAACCTAGGAATCATACTTGGCATGTCCTTCACCTTGAAATCCTATATCAAATAGAACACCAATTTTTCTTAATTTCACCTTCTTAATAGTTCTTGTTTGCTTTTCTCGATCTTCAGGACGCCACACCAGTTTATCATAATATAATTTTCCAAAAAGTTAAAAACATGACTCTATGTAAATATAAACTGAACACGTATCAGATATTTTATTCAATTCATTACTTATTGAGGGAAGTAATAAGAGGGTAAATTTGATTCAAAGAATATTTTGTGGAATAAGGTATTTAGAATCCACCAGAAAAGATGTTTTGAAGCTGACTTGCTGAGTTAGAAATAAAACTGATTTATATTCTATAAGGCTGTAAAACTGTAAGCTTTGGACTTATGTTCTCTACCAAACAGAAATTTATAAGTTAGCATGTAATTCTATTGACTCTAAGCTCTTAATACTAAATGTAAAGTCAACCTAAGTATATTCCCTTAATAGTTAAATAATCCTTGTGTGAGTCTATCATTTTGCTTAATTATCAATTTTTAATTTTTTCTAAGTATTCTTTCCATTTTGGTTATAAATAATTGCCAAGGATTATTCTGCAGCACAAAAAGCTATTCCCATAGTGTTTTGAACCATTTGTTTTCCACAGTGCAGACAGAGTAAGTTTTAAAATTATGTACAAAAATTGTCATTTTACTCTGTTCAACTCTCACTGCCTGAGTTTAAAACCATTCACTGCTTCCCTGAATGTGGCCTACAGACAGCTGCAATTTGGGAGACTTGTCTGCCTTTCTTTTTTTAACTTAAAACACTCTCGCCTTCTCCCTGGTCATGCACTTCAACCTCTTCGACCTTGGACCTTCCATTTAATCTTTTACTGTGCCATATTCCTCACAAGAGTGTAGGGCTTTTCCTGTTAAGGGGCAACACTTCCACCCTCCTTTTCCTTCACCCTCCTAAATTTCTATTTAGTCTTTGTAATGCAGCTCAGCAGTAGCTCCCTCAGTGTGGTCTTCCTGATACCCCAGTTCAAATCAGGTTTTTACTGTGTGTTCTCACTGTTTTCTTTCCTTTCCTTCGGAATTACCATCTCAATTCTTAACCATGCATTCATTAGCAGGCATATTTGATCAATGTGAATAGAATCAGGGACCCTACGTAGTTAAAATCTCACATTTAACATCATGCCTGGCACATAGTACAGACTCAGTATATATTTTGATTAATAGTTAAATGAATTCAATATAGCTCTGTATTTCCACAGTGAATAAAAGAATGAAAAACCAAAATCTTGTGTGCCAGTATTTTCTGCTTATGTTAAATGACACAAGATTATATCGGAGGCAGTATAAATTATGTCAGATGCTTAGTATTTCAGACAATTTATAATTTAAATGTCAAGTTAATAAATGTGTAATTATTTTACTTTAATATATAACAACTCAGTTTTTCTTAGATTTCCCTTTTAAAAATTTTTGATTCTCCTACATATTCTCTTAGGATAAACACAGTACATATCTTATTTTCAGTAAACTATATAGATTAATTTGTAACATTGCCTTAGGCTGATGATAAGCATATTTGAATGCCATCTTCTCAGTGTCTTTTTCCCATTGAATCTCGTGTAGGTGATGTTGCACACACCCATCTCGTATGTTCTGAAACAACGGTTAAATGCTCTATGTTTTAAATGAAAATGCATACATATTTATCAATATTCATAGGAGCCAGTTAAAAGCAATTCAAATAATATGAAAAACATAAACAAAAACCATCTGAAATTAGGTTAGTCATTGTTAATTTCTTTATCATTTTCCTTCTAAACATCTTTCTACACATGCATATAATTTACACAAATGGCGTAAGATTACTCATGCAATTCAATGACTTTTAACAAAATATTTTTTATTTATTATAAGGTAAAATGTATAATACTAAAAAATTAAGGATAATACATAGCCTTTAGAAAATAATGAAAAACAAAACAAATTTCTTGCCTCATTTCTTCCCATTTCTCGATTATTGTTCCCAGAGGTATCTTCATTCAACTATTTTAGTGGTATTCTATTCTCTCATTTTTCCCACTGTAGATATATCACATTTTTATTTAAATTATAGTTTATTTACATTAGTAGTAAATGTTTCATTATTCTTAACTTGGTATCCAAAGATGCCCATGAATTGAATTCAGTAAATCTGTGAACTTGGATGAGGAAAATACTTGTATCATCATTTCTATTTGCAATTCAACATTTTCTTAAAATGCGAATGTAGACAAAGAACCCAAATAGTCCTAGCAGTATTTATAATTTTGTCACCAATAGAAATATGAATACTTAAATCACATTCCAGTTATAGAGATTTCAAAATATTACCTATATTCTTCACTAGTTATTAGGTCTGTTCTGTCTTATTTGTTGAGTGAATAAAGAAGCAAGTATATAAATATCATCTTTTTAATAATTCATGAACTGTATTTAAATGTAACTGGTTTCCTTTGCAACCTTATCTACTTTATTTTTTGCATTTGGAAACATTAGTCAGAGAAAGTGTTCGTAGACTCTACTAGACTGCCAAAAACATCCATGGCACGTAAATATTAAAAACACCTGGCTACATTATTACTATATAAAAATCTTCACAGCTGAATCAATTAACAGAACATATTTATACTTATTTCTCTTCCTACTTTTTCCAAAGTTAATAATTTCCTTAAAAGGCCAAGCTTCAAACCTTCCCAGGTATTGGAGTCTGTCAAATTGCTTCCTTCTCCAAGATATCTGCTCTCACCGAACAGGAAACTCCACTGTCCTTTTAAATACAAGAGTATAATGAAAAATGTGTTGTCATCACTCATCCAGTCTGTTGTGTCTTTCTACTCTTGTTTTTTGTTTTGTTTTTTCCTTTAAGGATACACTCACACAGAGGGACACATGGTCACACATGATTCAAATTACTTTTATTTGTAATTGTATTTTGGGAAGAAGAGATTAATGCTTTCTGTCAGTCTTCTCTGTTTAATTGTAATTTATTAGTACGCAACTGTGTGCTGTAGGTATTTTTCCATATAAATGAATGAGATACATTATCATTTTAATGGCTACTTAAAATTTCATAATGCATGTACCAGCATTAACTTAACTAATCTCTACGATGCACATTTATGTGGCTTCTAAATAACACCATTGTAAAAATGGTGTCATGGATAAATATTCTTGTGCATCTATCTTTTAGAGCCTGAGTACCTCATTAGATAAACTCCTAAAAAATGAATTTCTAACCAGAAAGTGTATGCATTTCCAATCTGGACTCGTATTAACTCTTCCACTTATTTGTTCCAGTTCTTGAGCAAATTTCGTAGCTCCTCTGAGTATGTTTTCTCACGTGCATAAAGGAATTACTACAATAGAATTATCTTATTGGGTTGTTGATGTTGATTGAGATAATATGCATTTATTTTTTCCACACAGAGTAAGCCTTTATTAAATCTGATTATTATATTGATATAATAATTCATTATTTAATAATAATAATAATAGTTTTGTCAAGTGGTGTTCCAGAAAGGTGGTACACTCATATAATTTGATAGTGAAAGTCATTTCTTTCCTATATCCATTCTGGCAATGAGATTTACACAATGCTTCTTCACGTTTGCTTTATTATAATTCTTTAGTAAGTTGCTTCTTTATCTGCTTTGTATTTTTTCTATTTTTAATATTCTGTTGCTTATTAATATTTGAATGTTTTAATATTTTTCCATTTTAACTGAGGTAAATATTTTTGATCTTTCAAAAGTTTAAATTACTTTTTTCTCTTGCTTTATGATTTTAAGTTGTTAAATATTTACAGATATTTTTATTTTCCTTTAAGTTTTAAGGTCAATTTATAATAGCCTTCCCCAGTTCAAGGTTAAAAATATGTTCACTACTATTTTGTTTCACTAATTTTATGGTTTTAAATTCTATTTTGGATTGGTTATTCAAATTGGCATTTCTTTTATTATAAAGCATAATGAATGACAACGTTTTATTTTACTTCTTATTACACATGACATAAGAAGTTATCCAAATATTAATTGTTGAATAATTCATCCTTTATCCACTGAATAGCAATTATATTTTAATTATATATTATAGTCAATCTCTCTATGCTCTGTTATATGTGTGCTTTGTGTTCTGTTGCAGTGATTGAAATGTGAGGCAGAGAACATGACTTGCCTATTCAACATTCATCACTGTCTTTTAACATTGTTAACATTATCCCAGTTATGCCCACAAGGAAAGATCATTATGAGGAAAGCTCAGGAGATAAGTCATAATGTCCCTATATTAGTAACTATAATCCAGTTGTTTTCCTAGTGTTTAGACAACAAGTAAGCATGTAACTCACTTCTGGTAACTATGTTGAAAGAAGAATTGTCTTTTCTGATATAAGAAACCATTACAGGAAGAAAGTTTTCTTTCCACCCACACCTTCCTTTCTTCATGACTGGCTGTTGTGTAAGGACTTGATATTTGGAGCCATGGTAGGCACATATAATAATGAGGAACAGATCAGAATAACTGAGACACAGATCCAGGGCTGCTGGGAAAAATAAATCTAAAACTGTTCACTTCTGGGCATCTTAAGTAAATAATAAAGATCATTATCATTTAAACTGCTGTCTATCAAACATTCTGTGACCTGCTGCCAAACTAATACAGTTGTTTTATTCCTGTGCTGATATCACACTGTTTTAATTATTAAGAGCTCAATATGATTCCATATCAGATGTGAATAATTTTCCACATTTCTTCTTTTTTTCTTGAAATCATAATAGTTTACAACATTATGAAATTTCAGTTGTACATTATTATTTGTCCACCACCATATACATGGACCCCTTTACGCCTTATGCCCACACCCCAACCCCCTTCTCCTCTGGTAACCACTAATCAGTTCTCTTTGTCCATGTGTTTCTTTATCTTCCACATATGAGTGAAATCATACAGTGTTTGTCTTTCTCTGTCTGGCTTATTTCACATCACATAACACCCTCACAGCCCATCCATGTTGTTGCAAATGTGACGATTTTGTCTTTTTTATGGCTGAATGATATTCCATTGTATATACATCTATATTACCACATCTTGTTTATCCATTCATCAGTCGATGGGCACTTGGGTTGGTTCCACATCCTGGGTATTGTGAATAATGCTGCAAGGAACATAGTGGTGCATAAGTATCTTTGAATTGTTCATTTCAAGTTATTTGGGTAAATACCCAGTAGTGGGATAACTGGGTTGTATGGCATTTCTATTTTTAGTTTTTTGAGAAAAGTCCATATTGTTTTGCAGATTGGCTATACCAGTTTTCATTCCCACCAGCAGTGTGTGAGGGTTCCCTTTTCTCCACATCCTCTCCAACATTTGTTATTTTCTGTCTTGGTGATTACAGCCATTCTGACTGGTATAAAGTGATATCTCATTGTAGTTTTGTTTGTGCTTCACTAATAATTAGTGATGTTGAACATCATTCATCTGTCTATTGGCCATCTGTATATCTTCTTTGGAAAAATGTCTGTTCATATCCTCAGCCCATTTTTTGACCGAGTTGTTTTTTTGTTGTTGAGTTCTGTGAGTTCTTTATATATTATAGACATTAACCCCTTGTTGAATATATGATTTGCAAATATGTTTTCCCAGTTGGTGGGTTGTTTTTTCGTGTTGTTCCTGGTTTCTTTTGCCTTGCAGCTCTTTAGTCTGAAGTCTCATTTGTTTATTATTCTTTTATTTCCCTTGCTCAAGTGGACAAAGTATGCAAAAAGATCCTTCTAAGTTTGATGTCAAAGAGTGTACTGCCTATGTTTTCCTCTAGGAGTTTTATGGCTTCATGTCTTACCTTCAAATCTTTAATCCACTTAGAGTTAATTTTTGTGTATGGTTCAAGATAATGATCTACTTTCATTCTTTTGTGTCTGGCTGTCCAGTTGTCCCAACACCATTTATTGAAGATACTTTCCTTACTCTATTATATGTTGTTAGCTCCTTTGTCAAAGATTAGCTGTCTGTAGATGTGCGGTTTTCTTTCTGGACTTTCAATTCTGTTCCATTGATCTGTGGATCTGTTTGTCTATCAGTACCATGCTGCTTTAATAACTATAGCTTTGTGGTGTATTTTGAAGTCAGGGACTGTGATACCCCTGCTTTGTTCTTTTTTCTCAGGATTGCTTTGGCTATTTGGGGTCTTTTGTTGCCCCATGTGAATTTTAGGATTCCTGGTTCTATTTCTGTGGATAATATCATTAGGATTCTGATTGGAATTTCATTGAATCTGTTGATTGCTTTAGGTAGGATGCATATTTTAACTATGTTTATTCTTTAAATCCATGTATATGGAATATCTTTCCATTTCTTGATGTCATCATCGATTTCTTTCAATAATGTATTACAGTTTTCATAGTATAGATCTTTCACCTTCTTGGTTAAATTTATTTCTATATATTTTATTCTTTTTTTGTGATTGTAAATGGGATTGGATTCTTGAGTTTTCTTTCTGTTAGTTTGTTATTAGAGTATAGAAATGCAACTAATTTTTGTAAGTTGATTTTTTACCCTGCAACTTTGCTGTACTTGTTCATTTTTTCTGATAGTTTTCTGATGGATTCTCTAGGGTTTTCTATACATAAAATCATGTCATTTATAAACAGTGAGAGTTTCATTTCTTCCTTTCCAATTTAGATTCCTTTTATTTCTCTTTCTTGCCTAATTGCTCTAGCCAAAACCCCCAGTGCTATTTTGAATGAGAGTGGCGAGAGTGGACACTCTTGTCTTGTTCCTGTCCTCAGGGAGATGGCTTTCAAGTTTTCCTCATTGAGTATGATGTTGGCTGTGGGTTTGTCATATTTGGCCTTTATTGTGTTGAGGTACTTTCCTTCTATACCCATTTTATTAAGACTCTTTATCATAAATGGATGTTGGATCTTGTCAATTGCTTTCTCTGCATCTATTGAGATAAACATGTGGTTTTTATTCCTCATTTTGTTATTGTAGTGTATCACATTAATTGATTTGCAGATGTTGAACCATCCCTGCCTCCCTGGTATAAATCATGGTGTATGATCCTGTTAATGTATTGCTGTATTTGGTTTACCAATATTTTGTGGAACATTTTTGGATCTATGTCCTTTAGTGATATTGGCCTATAATTTTCCTTCTTTGTGTTGTTCTTGTCTGGCTTTGGGATCAGGGTGATGTTAGTCTCGGTCTTGTAAAATGTGTTAGGAAGTGTTCTATCTTCTTCAATTTTTTGGGATAGTTTGAGAAGGATAGATATCAAATCTTCTTTGAATGTTTGGTATAATTCTCCAGAAAAGCCATCTAGTCCTAGACTTTTATTTTCTGGGAGATTTTTTATTATTGTTTCTATCTCTTTAATGGTGATTGGTGTATTCAGATTCCATATTTCTTCTTGATTCATTTTTGGCAGGTTGTATGAGTCTAAGAATTTATTGTTTCTTCTAGATTGTCCAATTTGTTGGCATAAAGTTTTTCATAGTATTCTCTTATAATCCCTTGTATTTCTGTGGTATACATTGTAATTTCTCCTCTTTCATTTCTAATTTTATTTATTTGAGTTGTCTCTCTTTTTTTCTTAGTGAGTCTGGCTAAGTGTTGGTCAATTTTGTTTATCTTCTGGAGGAACCAACTTTTGGTTTCATTTATCCTTTCTAGTTTTTTTTTTGGTCAATTTCATTTATTTCTGCTCTAAATTTTATTACTTCCCTCCTTCTGCTAAACTTTGGCTTTGTTTATTCCAGTTATGTTAGGTGTAGTTTAAGACTGCTTATTTGAAATTTTTCTTATTTCTTTTGGTGGACTTGTATTGCTATGAATTTCCCTTTTAGGACTGCTTTTGCTGCATCCCATATGAGTTGGTCTGGTGTATTTTCATTTTCATTTGTCTCTAGATATTTTTTCATTTCTCCTTTAATTTCTTCAATGATCCATTGGTTGTTCAGTAGCATGCTGTTTAGTCTCCACATATTTGTCACTTTTCTAGCTTTTTTCTTGTAGATTATTATGATCTGAAAAGATGCTTGATATGATTTTGCTCTTCTTAAATGTATTGTAGGTTACTTTGTTTCCTAACATATGGTTTGTCTTTGAGAATGTTTAACTCACACTTAAGAAGAATGTGTATTCTGCTGTTTTTGGATGGAGCATTCTGTATATATCTATTAAGTCCATCTGGTCTAGTTTTTCATTTAATATCACTATTTCCTTCTTGACTTTCTGTCTGGATTATTTATCGTCTGTTAATAATTGCTTTCTGTACTTTGGTGCTCCTGTGGTAGGTGCATATTTATTTACAAGTGTTATGTCCCCTTGGTGGCATGTCCTTTTTATCATTAAATACTGCCCCTCTTTTTCTCTCATTGCCATTTTTATCTTCAAGTCTCCTTAGTCTGGTATAAGTATGGCAACACCTACTTTCTTTTATTTGTCATTAGTTTGGAGTATTGTGTTTCATCCCTTCACTCTAAGCATATGTTTTTCTTAACAGCTGAAATGTGTTTCCTAGAGGTAGCGTATTGTGGAGTCTTGCTTTTTAATCCATCCTGCCACTCTGTGTCTTTTGATTGGAGAATTCAATCCTTTTACATTTAGAGTGATTAATTGATATATGAGCTGCCATTTTATCACCTGTTTTCTGGTTGTTCTGTATTTCCCTTTTTTCTCGTCCTGTTATTTCAGTCTGCCAGTTCCGTTTGGTGGTTCTCTGTGGTTGTTTTCTCTTTATTTGTCATTTGTGTCCCTGTTCTGATTTTTTTTAATGGTTACTGTGAGGTTTGTGTAAAAGATCTCATAGATGAAACAGTCCATTTTTCTGATAGCCTGTTATTTCCTTAGTCTAAGCAGGAAGTTACATAACTTTCCTCTTCCCCACCTAAGTTATTTTTGTCACAACTTATTCCATTTTGTGTTGTGAGTTTGTGCTTAAAATGAAGTGATTATAATTATTTTTGGTACTTTCCTTCCCTTTATCTTTAATGTTATAATTAGTGTTTGCTAACCTGTTCTGATGGTGAGCTGCAATTTTCTGATTTTTTCTGTCTATTTATCTCCCTTCTCAAGGCTTTGTAAATCCTTTCTTTTTTCTTTTTTTTAAGGTACAAGGACCTTCTTGATCATTTCTTGTAGGGGAGGTCTTGTGGAGATGAACGCCCTCAGTGTTTGGTTATCTTGGAAAGTTTTTATTTCTCCATCATAGCTGAAGGATATTTTCACTGGATAGAGCATTTTTTGCTGAAACTTTTTGTCTTTCAGAGTTTTGAATATATCATTCCACTCTCTTCTAACCTGTAAGGTTTCTGCAGAGAAATCAGCTGAAAGGCTGATGGGGTTTCTTTGTAAGTTCTTTTTATGTTCTTCTGCCCTGCTGCCTTTAATATTTTTTCATTGTCATTGACTTTAGACAGTTTTCTTAATATATGCCTCAGAGAAGGTCTTTTTATATTCATATAGTTAGGAGTTCTATGAGCTCCTTTTACTTGTAGGTCCAGCTCTTCTTACAAGTTATCAGCTATTATTTCTTTGAACAAGCTCTCTGCTCCTTTCTCCCTCTATTCTCCCTGTGCAATACCTATAATCCTTATGTTACACATCCTAATTGAGTTAGATATTTCTCAGAGAATTTCTTCATTTATTCTTAGTCTTAATTCTCTCCTCCTCCATCTAAAGCATTTCTATATTTCTGTCCTCTAAATTGCTAATTCTGCCTTCTATAATATCAGCTCTATTATTTAAGGACTACAAATTTTTCTTTATCTCATTTATTGTGATTTTAATCTCCAAAATTTATTTTTCTCCAGTTTCCAGTATTTCTATTTTTATTTATTTGTTATTTTTCTATGGTTGATACTATTATTATTATTTAATTTTTATTTTTTTATTGCAGTAACATTGGATTATAACATTATACAGCTTTCAGATGTACATCATAGTATATTTCGAATTCTGTGTAGGTTACATGATGTTCACTACCCAAAAACTAATTATAATCCATCACCACACATGTGTGCCTAATCCCCTCCTTTTACCCTCCCCCCTTCCCCTTGGTAACCACCAATCCAATCTCTGTTGCTATGTATTTGCTTGTCATTGTTTTTATCTTCTACTTATGAGTGAGATCATATGGTATTTGACTTTCTCCCTCTGAAGGGAAATTTCACTTTGCATAATACCCTCAAGCTTCATCCATGTTGTCACAAATGGCTGGATTTCATCATTTGTTATAGCTGAGGAATATTCCATTATGTATATATACCACATCTCCTTTATCCATTCATCTCTTGATGAACACCTAGATTGCTTCCAAGTTTTGGCTATTGTGAATAATGCTGCAAAACACATAGGGGCGCATGTATCTTTCTGCTTTTACATTTTCAAGTTCTTTGGATAAATACCCAGCAGTGGGATAGCTGGATCATATGGTAGATCTATTCTCAATTTTCTGAGGATACTCCATACTGCTTTCCAGACTGGCTGCATCAGTTTGTACTCCCACCAGCAGTGTATGAGGGTTCCCTTCTCCCCACATCCTCTCCAACACTTGTTGTTTCCTGTCTTGTTTATTATAGCCATTCTAACTGGGGTCAGGTGATATCTCATTGTAGTATTGATTGGTGTTTCCCTGATAGCTAATGATGTTGAATATCTTTTCATGTGCTTGTTTGCCATCCATATATCTTCTTTGGAGAAATCTCTGTTCAGATATTTTGCCTATTTTTTAATTGGGTTGTTGACTTTTCGTTGTTGAGACATATGAGTTCTTTGTATATTTTGGATATTAACCCATTATCTGATATGTGGTTTGCAAATATCTTCTCCCAATTGTTAGATTGTCTTTTCATTTTGTTGATGGTTTCCTTTGCTGTGCAGAAGCTTTTCAGTTTGAGTCAAGTCATAAGATACAAAATCAACATACAAAAATTGGTTGTATTTCTATTCACTAACAAAGAAGTAGCAGAAAGAGAAATTAAGAATAAAATCCCATTTACAATTGCAACAAAAATAATAAAATACCTAGGAATAAACTTAACCAAAGAGGTGAAAAATCTGTACACTGGAAACTGTAAAAGATCATTGAAAGATGTTGAAGAAGACATAAAGAAATGGAAAGATATTCCATGCTCTTGGGTTGGAAGAATTAACATATTCAAAATGTCCATACTTCCTAATGCAATCTATAGATTCAACGCAATCCCTATCAAAGATCCAACAATACTTTTCACAGAAATAGAACAAAGAATCCTAAAATTTATGTGGAACAACAAAAGACCTTGAATATCCAAAGGAATCTGAGGAAAAAGAACAAAGCTGGAGGTATCACACTCCCTGATTTCAAAGTATACTACAAAGCTATATTAACCAAAACAGCATGATACTGGAACAAAAACAGAGACACAGATCAAGGGAACAGAATCAAGAGTCCAGAAATAAACCCACACATTTATGGACAGCTAATATTCGACAAGGGAGCCAAGAGCATACAGTAGAGAAAGGAGAGTCTCTTCAATAAATGGTGCTGGGAAAACTGGACGGCCACATGTAAAAGAATGAAAGTAGACCATTATCTTAGCCTGTGCACAGAAATCAAACTCAAGGAGGATCCATATATCCTCCTCTCCCCCAACCCAACTCAAAATGGATTAAAGACTTGATTGTAAGATCCAAAACCATGAAACTTCTAGAGGAAAACATAGGCAGTATGCTCTTTGTCATTGGTCTTAGCAGCATATTTCCAAGTACCATGTCTGACCAGGCAAGGGAAACAAAAGGAAAAATGAACAGCTCCAGTATTTCTGATTGTTTTTTCTTTATACTTTCAATCTCTTTTGTGAAGAATTCCATCTGTTTATTAATTTTATCACGGATTTCACTGAATCATACTTCTGAGTTTTCTTGTAACTCATTGAGTTTTTTAATAAATGTTATTTTGAATTCTCTGTTGTTTAGATTGTAAATTTCTGTACCTTCAGAATTGATTTATGGGTGCTTGTCATTTTCCTACTGTTCTAGAGTATCAACATACCTTTTCATGATATTTGATGGTGTGTATTTGTGCCTTTGCATAGTAGTATCTGATCACAGATTCTACCTACAGCCGCTGGGAAAGGGGGCAGGAGCTGTGTATTCTGAGCCCACCATGATCTCTGGCAGCTGTCCCTGTCTTTTGGTAGCTATGCTTACAGAGTCCATCTGCATTTGCCCACTTACTGTCACTGCTTTACAAACAATATGTGCAGGTGCTCTGGCAGTGGTCCCTTGCTCTGGCCAAATAGCTGAGCTGCAGAGCCAGGCAGGGGGAGGGGCACTTTCTTTTGTGTGTGTGATATCAGGCATGCTTGCTGTCTGCCCTCCTGGGCTACTCAGCTTGGTGAATACACCCCCACGATTGCTTAGCCTCCTGGGTGTGAAACTTTCCCATAGGCTGGGGGGAAACTTGGAGATCAAAAGTGTTCCCATGGAGGACTGCCTACTCCCCTGTCTCCTTTCAGAGCAGTGCAGGGTCCCATGCCCTGGGTCACTGCCACTGGGGGAGATGAGATCCCTTTACCTTATTCCGCCTCCTCCCTGAGGATGCAGGACCTCCACTTTCAGACATATGGCTGCATGGGTCTCTCAGACATGTATTGTGTTGTGTGTATGTCCTCTGTTGGTTTATGAATGTTCTTTTCATTGTATCTTAGTGGGAAGACTCTGAGGGAAGAGCTCACTCTGCTGTGATGCTGATGTCGCTCTCTCTATACTTCTTAAATTTTTTGTTGTTGTTCTCACTTCTCACATGAGTATTTTTTACGAAGGACTTTAGTCTATTTCTTTTACATCATAAAAAGATTTTAAATAGTGTATTAGGAACTTCTATAGCATTACAATGAATGTATTTATTGACTTATAAAGTGTGAATATTTTAATACATTTATATTTGCTGACCAGCAATAAAATATAATTCTAAATTATTTCATATTTGCTCTTATGTGAATTAATAAAGTTTATAACTTTCTTCATATAAGCTAGGTTAAGCATATAGTATTTCTTTTGATTTTCATTTAAGTTTTAATAGTCACTTGATTTATAACTCATATAGCTATTGCTTTATTTTCTTACATTTCACAAGCATAAAAGAATAATATACACACATAATAATAATTTTTACCATTCTTTTATGATTATATATCATCTTATTGTGTTAGTGAGTCTCCCTTATTAATGTTAAATAATAGTGGTGATACATTCCTGGTTTTATTCCTGACTTTAATAGGAATGGTTTGACTGTATCACCCTTAGGCAAAATACTGGCTTTTGTACTGAGATACTTTTTAAAATCATTTCAAGAATATATCTAGATAATCTTATTTTATTAAGGATTATTTTTAAAATTATACATATTTAACTTATTTTAAGAGATTTTTTCTAATATTGAGCCATCCTTGCATTTCTTAAAATATTAAATTATACTGTTTTGTTATTTATTATATTGCTAATTATAGTTACTATTTATTAATTATTATTTACTGTTTATTCTATATAATCTTCTACATTAAATATAGAATTTACTATATTTTTTCATATTAGCTATAGGAAATATTATTTATCCTATTTACTACTTAATGCTTATTTTTACTTTCACCAATTCAATAACTAAAATATCAAGGCATAATTATTTTTCTGATTTTTCATACCATTTATTGATATTGCATGCTGTTTGAAACCATTTAAGATGAAATTTCTACAGCACTGAAGTAATCAAAATATATAAGAATCAAGTCAGTGGCTGCTTTTTTTTTAAGAAAAAATTTTTTAGAGCAGTTTTAGGTTTACAGAAAAATTGAGCAGAAAATAGAGAGATCCATATATCCTCCTCTCCCCCAACCCACAATTTCTCCTAATATTAATATGCATTTGTGTGGTACATTTGCTACAATTGATGACATCATATTGGTAATTATTGTTAACTAAAGTCCATAGTGTACATTAGAGTTTACTCTTTGTGTTATACTGTTCTAGGAGTTTTGATAAACAAATGTGATTAGCAAACATTTGGTCCTGTCCAGAGCATCCATAAGACATTTAGTCCATGCCAAAACATCCTTGATATTTGATGCTTGATATTTTGTAGACATTTGCTATTGCTAGCTCTCCTTGTTCAGATACAGAACAAATATTTATTGCGGTGAAACAGTGGGTCAGGAATTGTGCTACACTGTGAAGAGGAAAGAAGTAGAAAGTGGAAATGAATTTAAATAAATAAAAATGTTTCGTCTCAAATCCTCTTAAAAATTTTGTTACAGGTCTTTATGAACAGACTGAATGAACCCATTTCTCTCAGTAAAATGAAAGCTTCATACTTTCCTCCACCCAGGGATTGTTTGGGAGAATTTAATGGCATGAGTAGGGAAAATGACGCAAACTCTCCAATGAAAAAATATACATATTTAGAATATTCTCTGTTATCTGTACCATGCATATTAAAATTTTCACTAAAAATTCGGTTTGCATTTTAGTGAAAAATAAATCAGAATTTTTTAAAACATGCTTCCATAAGTAAAGTGTATAAGTTAATGCTCATGAAATTTGAAACCTTAATGATAAACTTCGAGAAGTATTTTGGAGCTTGATCAGCTAATTTCCCATACTTTGTTTGCTGAAGAAATGAAAGGAGATGGCTAGACTTCTAAATATAGATTAAATCACAGAGAAAAATACAAAGATGATGATTCACTTTCAAGAATCTTTCAAAACTTTATAATATTGCCAGAAAATGTGCTGTGAAATCATCAATATTTTTCTATACTCATCCAGTCATCATAAAAGCAATAAATTGAATTATTCAATTGATTTCTATTTTCTCAAATTTTATAATTCAAAATGCTTTACTCAGAGTGAATTGCCTCAGATATCAAGACATTCTTGAAATATTGTTAAGTTAATTATATTTTAACAATCAATATTTAGTGAGCAGGGCATTCCAGGGTCTGTCAAAGACAACATGACTTCAACATTTGCCTTTGGGAAATCTGATAAAATTTTTAAAGGTAATTTTCAGAATTTTTTGACTTTTTTGGACTACAAATATTTTTCTCTAGAAATAAAGTATGTTTGCTTTCTATGGTTGAAAAATAATATTCCCATTATTTCCAAATCTGAAAACCTTCGGAAACTAAAATTTGTTCAAGTTAAACTGTCATTTCAAAGTGATTAAACAAACGCGTTGAATGAGACTACTTTTGTCATCAGAAAAAAGTAATGGAAAGAAATATTGCCTATAAAATACTTCTTACATAACTTATCATTGAATTATTTATGTCACGTTATATTTTCTGCTTTTGTTTGATGTATGAATATATTTTGCTCCTTAAATATGTTATAAAGTCTTTGATAGGTTTTCCTTTTAATTGCTTCTAGCCTGATGTTAAATATGGAATAGATATCCAATCAATACTTGGATATCTATTTATTGGTAATTATGGAATTTATCCTTTTGAATGTGAAAAAAAAAGCCAATCACAATAATTCAGTGATATTTTTATTTAACATATATTTCTACATGATTACTTTAAATTTTTTGTATAATCAGCATTCTATGTGCCTTAAAATATTAAGAATAAAATACAAAAAAATTCAAAACTAAGTTAATATTATTTCCCCTTATCACATGGATCATGATGCAATCTATGAATCCAGGTTATTATCATTAAAACATATGTTTTGTGACCTGATCAATAACAATATAATCAAATATATTGCTATAATATTACTAACACTTAGAGAGTGATTACCATGTACAGACACTGGCCTAAACATGTTACTTGGATTATCGTAATTAGTCCTCCTAAAAACTCTTTAAGATAAATTTATTTTCCCTAGTTTACAGATGAGAAAATTGAGGGTTATAGAATTTAAGTAATTTTCCAAGTTTTCTTTGAGAACAAACCTCATGCTCTTAAGTTAATTGAAAGAAGTATTTTAACTGAATTATCCAATTCTCCATCAGGACTTCCTGTTTTTATAGCACACTATTTCTCTTATTTTATAACAACAATCCATTATCTTTTGTTGACCATATCCCCTTTCCATCACCTCTCTTGCTGCTCTTTTAGTACTGTAATCAATCTGTTGTGTCTACTTTCAGCCCCTTGGCTTCCCTCTCTCTTGGTAGTCTTGGAAAAATGCAAACCCCAGGTAAATCCAACTCTTCCTCTACTTTAAACCTGCCACTGAGGAGCTGAGTATGACAAGAGAAAAGCATAACCAGGCTGTCAGGGCTCACTTTAAATTCATGACCACTAATTAAAGCATGCACTTTGTGATGCCAGGTAATCTTATTTCAGTTTTCTTGTCCATTGACTCTCACATATTTCTGGAAGTAAATGTCATATCTTTCCCTCTCATCAAACCTCCAAATCCTGCTTGGAATGTCATTCGCAACTGATCTTTTTCTTCCTTTTTGACTAAATTATGAGCTTGTAGAAGAGAACTTTAACATAATGCCAGCAAAGCAGTACCTGTGTACCTGAAGCTGTGCACAAATACTCTACAATCCCTTTTGTTACCAAGGTTGATCTATCTGGGATCCTAAGACAAACTTCTCCACTTGTGCCCATTATTCTGTCTTTTCCTTCCAACTCAAGGATGTATGTCTAGCAATACTTCTTGTCTTTCCAATATCACTGATGTTTTTCCTGCCTACTTGAACTTTCCTAATAGCACCCAAATCTGCTTTAATTTTTCAAATTTTTTCCAAAACTCTTACATGTCTTAATTTTCTCTGTGATTTACCATCACATTTCTATTGCCTTTATCTCACAATCCTCAAAAGAGTCACCTGGATTCTGTCTCCAATTCCTCTCCTGCCATTCCTCATTGAAGTTATTCTAATAATCTGTTTTCCACCACTACTCTATTGAAATTGCTTTGTAAACACATCAGTGGCCTCCACGTTGCCAAGCACTCTATCTTTACTGTAGTTGACAGAAAATTGGACAGAGTTGATCACCTGCTCCTCTCTGATAGGTATTTATTTTTCTACTTGACTTTCAGGTCATCTGTCTCACTGCCCTCTCCTTGCAAGCCTCTTTTGCTTTTCCTTAATCGTTTCTGTGACCTCTTAATATGGGAGGGTTCCAAGGCTCAGTAATTAGACCTCATCTCTTAACCATCTACGTGCACTGTCTTGGTGATCTCATGAAGTTATGTTCCTTTAAATATCATATCTGAACTGATGTTTCTACGGTTTATATCATCAGCTGAAAACTATTCTTTGAACTCTGGACTGATACATTCAACTGTTCCCTTGGCATCTCCATGTAGGTGTCTAATACATGATACAACCTCAACATGTCCAAAAGCAAATTCTTTTCACCTCTCCTAAACTGTGGCTTCTTTATCCAGTCTTTCCTATTTCAATTATAGACTACTCCATAATTTTAGTTGTTGGGACCAAAACTTAGAGTCACTTCTGAATCTTTCCTTTTACTCACACCCTAAATTCAATCCATCTGCAACCTATTTGCTCTACTTTCAAAATTAATTCAAAACTACCACTTCTTAACCCCTCATGTCTACCTCTTGATCCAATCCACCATCATTCTTTATCTAGATTATTGCAATTGCCTTCTAATTCTTCTTCTTAATTCTGCCCTTGCATGTCTGTTTGAAACACAGCACACAGTATGATCTTTTACAAATTTCTTTCCTGTTATTACTCTTTCAAATTCCTACCCTCTAATGCTTTTCAATATCAAACAGTGCAAGAACATAAGTCCATATGTAGCCTGCCCTTCACAATACCAGTTACCTTTCTGACATTATGTCCTCCACTTTCTGTATTTCTCTGTTTCAAACACTGCTCTTCTTGCTGTTTTTTAGGATATTTGCACCTGATGTTTCCTCTACCTGCAATGTCTTCCCCTCACAAACCTTGTACATCTTACACCATCCCTCTCTTGGTTTATTTCTCATTATAGCACTTTCACTACATACTACATGTCATACTTTGTTTACTGTGGAATTCCGTTACTAGGAAATGACTTCCATTGGAGTTGAGGCTTTGATTTGCCCACTGCAGTTCCCAAAGTGCAATGCATTAGGAATTTTAAAGATATTTGCTCAATGAATATATGAGTAAAATAATGACAGTGATAGAGAACAAATCTAAATCTAGAATTAATGTAATATTATCCTCAAATGCCATTTAATTAAAATTAATAAGTATGAAGTGTTTCAGAGTATGCCACCTCAAAATATGCCACTCTGGCATAAGGATTATTTTAAGCTTCAGTCAATTGAAAAGAAGCAGATACAAAAACACTCTCCATACCTCACTCTCTACCAGGAAGGCAGGACAATTCTTAATTAGCTGAGACAACTCTAGAATCTTTTCAGCCTGGAGACCACACCAGAGGACTCTGTATAACAAATCTTACTGACAAATAAAAATGGCAAGTAATAGGACATATTGGAGAATATGAGGAAGCCATTTGGCGTAAACCTAATTCGGCCTGACCTTGTCTTTCCAAAAGGGCCTGACCGAGGCCATTGAGCATGCATTGTATATCTTCTTTAGATATTCCCTATGGCAAGAGCAAAGGCCCTTGAGATAAAGGTGCAACTTCCCTCCCCCTCCCAACGTTGGCGTCTCCTTAAGGATTAAGCATCTTTCCTTAGGCTAGAAACTGATTGCTGCACTCACCTGTGACCACCCAGCTCAAGAGAATAGACTTGCCTCCTGCTAGGTCCTCTGAGATAGCAGACCCACTACCTGCTGTGTCCATCAAGCACTGTGCTGACAGGGCAATCTTGTGACTATTGTGGGAGGGACATTTCAATCACATGTGAAACGTCCTGTATGGGGGTATATAACCACTCTATACCTCACTTCTTTGGTGCCCTTTCTTCCTTTGGGAAGAAAGGCCCCGGGCCATGGTCCTCAGATTTCAGCTCAGAATAAACTCTCCCAAATTTTCATTTATAGATTGGTTATGGATTATTTTCGTGGACATTACGCTTATCTTCCGTTAGGTTCCCTAATATATTTACCTCTTCACAACTTTCCTCCCCTAGAAGCTCTAAGTCCTTTCCTTTGTCTTGTCACTTCTCTACAAATTTATTGTCCTTTTGATAAGCTGTTATATATGCCTCCATGCTCAAGTTCTAACCACACCTTTGAGTTACTCATCACTAAGTACTCCTTTGTGAATGAATGCATTAATAAACTTCTGTTTCTTTTTCTCTTGTTAATCTGTCTTTTGTCAGTCTAATTTGCAGGGTCCCAGTCAATGAACCTAAGATAGGTAGAGGAAAAAAGACTTTTATTCTCCCCTGCAAATCCTATATATTTCCAAATGAGTACATATGAAGACTGTTATAAGGTAGAATAAAAAAGTCTGTTGATCAAGGTAGACAATCAAGATAAATTCTCAAAGTCAGTTCTATAAGTAAACTGATAACTTCCACCTTTTACATCAATTTCTAACATGATTCAAAACCAAAGAACGAGTAAGTCTATAGAATAACTCTGGAGATGTGAATATATTGCACCTTTCAATTAACTCCAATTCAATAAATGTTTATTATTTTTTATGAATAAAGTACTATATTAAGTTGCTGATGAGTAATTACACAAGCACTATATGTGTAACTTGAACAATGTCTTATGTATACCAAATCATAGAATTACAAAATTAAAGGTGTTATTGCAAGGAAAAAAAAATAAAGAAAAGCTCTTTTTTTTAGTTCAGTTTAGCTAAAGGAAAATATTAGTGTGGCACAGCCTGAATAATAATTATATCTCTCATTTATCAAATGCCTACTATGTATCACATGGTGCTAGGTATTATATATATTTTTAATAAAAAGATTTGTAATAAATTCATGCATATAGAAAAGCCAATTTTTAGCAGAGGTAGAAATTTTTTTTGATCTATTCATAATATTTAATTCAATATCAGGCAGAAAATAATTTCCTATTTTTCAATTAGTTAATGAATAGCAAGAAGAACAAACATTAGTTAAAACCACATGATATATTTATATATTCTTTGCTAAACATTTGTGTTAATGGTGCCTTGGAAAGCTTCCAATACGGAATGGAGATATAAAATATATTATCTCATATATTAAAAGGAGTCTTGATTATTCAACATTGTATTCTAAGTGCCAAGTATAGCATTTAGCAAACAGATGCTCAGTAAATATTTGATAAAAGAAGGAGTTATTCTTTATGGGTGAGTATTTTTGTAACACAATTATTTACTAATTCTTGATAGAAGAACTATACTCCTTTAATGCTAAGATATTGACATTTAAACAAGTGGACATTTCTGGAAGTATGCATTAAGAGTTGAGAAAAATGATACATAACCCAACAGAGTATTCAAATGTAGAATTTAATTCAAAACATTTAAAAATCTGTATAATATTGGTGCAGACCAATTAGAGTGAATACTTTATATATAATCACTGGCATCCCCTTTTGTGTTAGGTATTAATCCTGGAGGTTCTATATCATGTGGATGTTGTAGGTGAGAGGATCCTCAGGATGTGTCAGAGTGGCTTGGAAAATGGAGGAATGGATGTGACAAAGTAGTAGACAATATAATAACTTACTATTTCAATAATGGACACGTCAATACCAGAGTATTCAGGTAAAAATACCAGTCTAGAGTTGGATCTTAATCTATATGGATGACAAATTTCCTAAGCAAATTAATATTCAGTAGTTAAAAAAGATAGGGAAGTTTTTCTCAAGCATTTGGAAAACTTTGCTTTCAATAATCGCTCCTTTTAGATTCATGTCATACATTAAACACTTGCCAAGATAGTAGACTTTCTAATCTTAAAAAATAAGCACAATAAAAATTATTATTTTTTTGCTTTGAGTACTAAAGCTTTATGAGTTAACGGCCTGCAAACAGTCTTCCAACCTAAAATTCATGTTATTTTACTGATCTGTTACATTCTGAAGAATTTTATTTTTCCCAAAGTTGTGCACTAAGACTAAGATGAATAAACTTAAATTATTAAACTATTTTTGGAACTGTGGCAATTCACCTTTTGTGAAATTAGAGCTTCAACTGATTACCTTTGTTGTCTAATACACAAGATTGCCAGCTGTTTTGTATTTTCCAACAACCGCTTTTATATCTGTTCTTAAAGCTTGCTGTTGTTGAATTATTTGTTAATTATTTTTAAAGTTAAAGTGTTTGAACGTACAACTTAGCTGTTTTTCTTCTTTTCCTCCTCTTCCTTCTTTAAGTCCTTTCTGTAAGTAGCCCACAGTGATCCTCTATATAGCTTAACTATCATGGAATTTTTCTATGTAGATGGCACTGTTTTGCTTGACTTGAAATCCAAATAGAAGCTTTATAAAAAAATATGATGAAACATGAATTAGGTGAATTACTTGCAGTTTTTCACTTGTAAGGGAAAATGCTAGGTGAGACTATGTGCTTACAGGTAGCACTAGGTTTGACACTTTTCTTTAAAATTGAACTCAAGAAAGAAAATCTACCTACTACACATGAAGAGTATAGTATGCAGAACAAAATATTTCGTGTTTAATGACCTGTTACAGTCATACTAAAATTAATTCCATTTAAATTTGTAATGCTCAATGGTCACACTTTTCCAACAGTGATCATTTCAAAATATTCAAACTATTACATGATACTTTATTATAAATAAAATAAATTCCCATGGCCTTAGGAAGACATATATATTGTTATGGGTTGTCAGAAAGTTCATTTCTCATAAATATATCTCTGAAATCACATCTCAGAATATCGCCTGGCCATGTTTTAACATTTTTATTTTACAGAACTGCTCACTTACTACCATTTTATACTGGATATAACTCTAGTGTTTATAAATCCTGATATATATGTACATGTGTATGCACATTGTATATATTCATCTTTCTATATCACTTAGTCAAATTTTATAATGTTTACTCAATTTATTTCTTTTGTCATTTCACATAAAACTTTCCTATTGTGGGAAGAACTCTGTCATGTTTTTAAATTCTTTTCTCCACACCTCATGATGCTCTCCTGTCTCTTCCAGAAAGATAATTTTCATTTTATTTTAGAGTTATTTGTGATACTTGTCTTCCTCTTTATATTTCAAATTCTTCCATTCTCTCCTCCCTTCTTTTTAGTGCTTTCTCCTGCAGCAATCACTTTAGATTTGGGTTCACAGAGCTTGTAGTTAAAATCACCAAATGTTGCTAGTTGAATGGCCTTGCAGGGATGCTCTAGTTCCTATGGATCTAAATTTCTTCATCTCAAAAATAGAATTGAACTCCGCCTGTAGAGTTGTGAAATAACTGGCATGCGTCTGATAAAACGCAGACATTCAACAAATTATGTTTCTCCTACATACTTCATGAATGAACATTTTTATGCATAAACTGTCTTATTTACAAATAAAAAATATAAAACAGTAAGTTATAGATAAGAAGCCATGGTACTAAGCACAGTAAGGACAGGATGGATGTGTCTAAGGAAAGTTCATCTTTAGGGACCAGAGTACTTTACAGTCAATGATTTGGGGAATTTACTGTGAAATGTTGATTTGCTAAATTTCCCACACTGGTTACTTATAAGGATAATGTTTTTGATATACACTCTGATATCTACAGTAAAAACTTGAAATGTGAAACAGAATATGTCTATTATATTTTGGTTAAAAATTATCATGGTATTCAAGCCTACTACATTTTCAGGGGCATTTTAATATTCTTTTTGAGTTTTCACGCAATTTTTCTTCTACATAGAATGATGATCTTGGTGAAGACAGAAACTAAGCAAAACCAATGTAAATAAAATCATTATTATTATGATTTACTCTTTTTAACTGGTTTCCCTACATCTCTCTGTCTTTGCCCACAATCTTACTCAAAAAAGTCCAAGTGAACTTTTTAAAACACAAGTAACATCATGCACTCCAGGGGCTTTCGATCTCTTTCTGAGGAAAAGCCAAATTTCTTTCAGTGTCTATAAGATCATACAGGTAGACAACATCTCATTTGCCAACCTTTATTGTCCTTATCTCTTAATCTTCTCTTTTTTAGTATAATTGGTTCCAGACACTCTTGAATAAGACAGACAATATCCCTATCCTCATGGAACTTGTAGCAGAAAAAATTTAGACAAAGATCACTGAAACAAATAAATGCTAAGATAGTTTTATATGACATATCAATTAAGACTATAGTTATCTATACTGTATTGTATACTTGAAATTTGCTTAGAGAGTAGATCTGAAGTGTTCTGACGACACGTACACAAAATGGTAATTGTGAAGTGATGGATATCTAAATTAGCTTGTTTGTGGGTATCATTTCACAGCATATACATAACATGAAATCATCACATTCCACATCTTAAATATGTACAATTTTTATTTGTCAATTATACCTCAATAGAACTGGAAAAAAATAAATAAATTTTCAAAAATAAGAAACAAAATAAATCTTTAAATAGGGTAATCTGAGGCACTCTGAGGAAGTGCTGTCTGAGCTAGAGATCTGAATGTGAACAACTCAGGAATAATGTAACCTGTGGCAGAAGTGCAGAGCTAACAGCAAGTGTGTAGGCTATAAATTCATAGAAAGCTGAGAAATTATACTTCTGTCTATATTTTGTTAATCTTTTAAGAGTGACATAAAATAAACCTTAAAACCATCCACTTTAATACTTCACATTGCAACTCCAGGTTAATTTGTAGTTAAGCTAGTCAGACTCTTATATCAGTAGTAAGATATTTTAGATTCAGGAGAATAAAAACATCTAGAACTTGCTCAAAATCTTTATAAATAGGAAAGCTAAATGACAAGTGTGCAGAACTGAAATGAGTATTATATCTATAATATGGTCTTATCATTACATGCGTTTTGATGTAATCATGGTAAGTGTATGACTCAAGAACATGCATCTGAATTTTTCCAGCTATTTGCATAAATAGAGTTTCACTCCACCCAGGTGCTCTTTGTAAAACTTTATATGAATAGACATATCCGGGACCTCATTTTTAAAAATAGACACTTGCAGAGCTGTAACATTCCAAGTCAATGACACGTTTATAAGAAGTTTGAATACGTGCTCAGTGATGACTAAAAAGCTTTATTCTGAGTTGATCTGGTAGCTGAAGTTGACACATCCATTGTCTATATTAAGTTTTAATATAAACAAATTTAAATTTCCACTTTTTTATTGCAGTTTCGGAAAAATTGTTACCTTTTACTTTTAAATTTGAATCAATGAAAGAATCCTAATGCATCAGTGGAAAACACTAGAGTTTCCCTGAAACACATTTTGAAAAACTATTGGGATGCATTAACTCACTTTCGAAATACTTTATTTTTTTTTAAAGCCACACAATTCAATCTATAGTATTTATCACCCTCAGCTTTAGTTCTAATGATATATTGGGAACTAAATTTTAATTGATAGTTTATCACAAAAAATTTAGGGAAAAAATCAACTATGACTTAATTTGGCCATTATTTTGGTGAATGTTTTAAGTCACTAAAATAATGTAGTTGAGAGGTATTTCATTCACACATACAGTATGGATGTGAAATAAGCTAACAAAGTTTTGATTATTGTACTTATAATATAAAAATTGCAGCACATAAGATTAAACTCTGTAGCCCTCTAGAATACAACCTACTGTCCTTGAAATATTAATAGAGTTGAAATTATAAAATTTCCTCCAAGATGAGATTTTGATATTCCTATCTGAATATCTGTTATTCTTTCAGAATGCTTTGAAAACGCCCTAAGGAGATAGAGGTCGCTAAGGGGATATTAGACCTTTTCAAGTTATGTCTGAAAGGTGTGAGTGAATACAATGTGATATGACATCCTGTTCCCGATTATTCACAAATCCCTTCTCATCATAGGGTATGCTAAGCAGTCTTTAAAAAATCATTTCAATGCAAGTTTAAAAAATGCATACCACATTGAATAGTTATTTACTGTTAGTGCTTTCAGGGAGTGGATTGTTTACTTTAAACGTTCCATCTGGCAGATTAAAAGGTTATACAGATGGGCCGACCCGGTGGCACAGCGGTTAAGTTCACACGTTCCAATTTGGCGGCCCGGGGTTCGCTGGTTTGGATCCTGGGTGCAGACATGGCACTGCTCATCAAGCCATGCTGTGGTAGGTGTCCCACATATAAAAAAAAGTAGAGGAAGGTGGGCACAGATGTTAGCTCAGAGCCAGGCTTCCTCAGCAAAAAGAGGAGGATTGGAGGCAGATGTTAGCTCAGGGCTAATCTTCCTCAAAAAAAAAAAAAAAAAAAGGTGATACAGAATATTATGTAAATATTTCTGTTATTTAAAAATCCACTTATATTTATAAATACACTTATAAAAATCCCTTTATAAACAAATAATTTCTAGCAAAAATCCTCACATATATAATTCTTACTTGTCAACTAATTTAAGCCCAAAGAGTTGCCACCCATTAGTTTATTAGTTTGTCCCCCACATCAGTAGATTTAATGTATTCTTTTTACTCCATCCCACAACAACACTATTGTAACTAGAATAAGTTAGAAACTAATTTTTTATTTTTATGTTAAAAGATAAAATCAAAATTATATGTACTTAGACAAAAGTGGAAAACTGAATGGTTAACAGGTGTTTCAGGATTCCAAGAAATTGATTTCAATTCTGGCTACACTAAAAATACGGTTCTTATAGCCTCAGCTCTTTAAGGTTTAAAAACTAGCCCTAGCCTACTGCACACTAATCTTTAAATAGTTTTATTTTTGAGGATGATATTATTGGAAAGTTACTTGTAAGACTTGCAATGTGATGGAAAAGGTACTGGCCTCACAATTCAAAGTCCTTCATTTTTCTCTTTCTTTCAATTTATGTGTTCTTCTACCATGGGTAAATTATTGTCAATTGAACACTTTTGAGAATTAGCACATCAGAGGAACTCTTAAAAAGTTGTACAGAGGGGCTGGCCCAGTGGCACAGTGGTTAAGTTCGCACTTTCTGCTTCTAGCAGCCCAGGATTCACCAGTTTGGATGCCGGGTGCAGACATGACACTGCTCATCAGGCCATGCTGTGGTAGGCGTCCCACATATAAAGTAGAGGAAGATGGGCACGGATGTTAACTCAGGGCCAGTCTTCCTCAGCAAAAAGAGGCGGATTGGCAGCAGATGTTAGCTCAGGGCTAATCTTCCTCAAAAAAAAAAAGTTGTACAGAAATTAAAAATTAGGCCAAAGAATAAATGCATATCTTTTCAAGGTCAAAGTGAAACGTTGTTTAACAGGCCCATGCAAGAATTATTTGATTTTTCTGGGGAAAAATGCCTTTGATTCCTTTAACACTTACCATGAATTTTGAATCAGGCTCTCCAAAATAACATGAAACCTTGCAGATTTTTGTCTGGTAGAGATAAAAATTATTTCTGTGCAGTACATCAGGTAACCTCAAAAGTTACTGTTTCATTGCCTTATAATTCTATTAAACAGTTTTGTGTCTAAATTGCTAGTCTCTTTCTAGAATTCTTTTTTTCAGTGTTTACACAGACTTAATCTGTCAAAATCTCTTTTGAACTAAATTTACCATTATGCAGTTTCTCTTTCCTTTATTAGCTAAATGTGGCACATGTTCATCTTATATTTATATGAGAGTTATATTTGTAAGGTTTTGGAAAATATACCCCGACAAAAACTATCAATAGATCTTTAAACTGCTGTGGAAAGAATTTACTTCCTCGTCATCTTTCTTAGGTCAGTATTTTTATTCATTTGTTTTCTTACAACTTCCAAATTCTGAAGAAGTTATTATTGCTTTGTAGCCATAGGGAATTTTATTTAAAATACACTTTTTAAATATATTTTACTTACTTAAACTCCACTTGTTTTACTTAAAATCCACTTTAAATAGGGAATCCTATGCATTTACGGATCATTCACATTGGAGGGGATACTTTTTCCCTGCTCCTGATTTCCACAAGAAGAAATTTCCCCCAGAACTTTGCAGCTTCCTCTCCTTCTCTGTACTCATGCCCATGAAGAAGTATAGTGACATTCCTGATTTATAAGTTTGGGGAAAAAGAATGAGTTATGCTCACTTCTACCTACAGTCCCCTTGGGAGCCAGCTGTATTGCCACTATTCCAAGAGCATTCTGTCCCTTACCATGTGAAAAGTAACTAACTCTCACATGGGTCTTCCTTCTATAGCTGAGTCTTTAAAGCAATAAACAGAATATTCAGTTCTTCATCTGACACTTCTTGAATCCTTCTTTATTTGTTCAGAATTCTGACAGGGAAGTTGTCAATCATAGGGGGCGGACCCTTCAGAGTCTCAAGCAGTTTCTAATAATCTATGCATAAAATATTACTTCTCATAAAAAAATAACAAGGTAATTGCTACAGTGTTCTCATTCAATTATATTCTTGTAAGTCTTGAATTAATCGCCTCAGTATTTCTTCAGGAAACCAAATCGAATTAAATTCAGTGCATATTACAATCATGTTGTTATAGCTATAAGAAATAATTAACTTAAAGAATGTCTCTTTTGAAAATTAAATGAGATTAAAAATTCTGTAAATATTAAAGATGCTTCATGAAACCATCACTTATGTCACTTTTTGATCCAATATTTACTGTAACAGTCACTTATTTGAAGTCCATCAAAACAATTTCACAAGGAAATTCAAAATTCATTCCTATTTAGTCGAATTTGCAGCTATACCTGAACAAAATTTTTTTCTAAGTTTCTTTAGAGCTTTAAGAAAGAGGTTTCAACAAATACAGAAGATGAGGTTATAATTAGGGCAGCCAAGACTATAGAGTTATTGCCAAGTTGAAGGTTTTCCTCCAGTATATTCAAGTTTTGCAAAGTGTTATCATTAGATCTTAAAAAAAAAACTGTTTAAAGCTCCTAATATGCCCTTTTATAAGATACTTTATCAGTGACATTATATATGTATTCCATCCATTCTAGAATAACACATGTCTAAGGCATCACGATAATAGCTATTGTATTGTACTGTATTGTATTGTAATACAATACACTAAGAGCAAATATTATTAAAGGTTTAACATGTGGCAGGTCCTGGTAAGCACTCAGAGTGTTTTTAATTCTCACAATAAGTGTGTGCATCAAACAAAGTTATTATCCTTATATTAAAGATATGTATCCTAGGAAATAGGGAACTGAAATAACCTGTCCAAAGTTAAACAGATTTAAAGGGCTGCAGAGGTTCTAAACCCATGTATGACTGAGTCCAAAATGTTTACTCTTAAGAGTGACAAAAGTTGCTTCTCTTATATGGATTCCTCTAGAGGAAAGGCCTAGTATGACAAACATATGCAGGAAATCATCACAATCTGTTACCCTTTCCCAGTAGCTGCTGAAGGGTTCAGAAAATGCAACCTGAAAATGCCCAAGAGAGTCAACTCAATATGGGCAAATTTTAACCAATAAAGGACTTGACATAGATGTGAATTAGCAGATAAATTCTCTCTTTCCTTCCATGTAATATCTCTAAAGATGTCCATTGAGTCTTGGTAATAAACCATTCTTGTTATAAATCTACGGCCAATTCAGTAGCGTACGTCCATACACTATTTGCACGGTCTCCTTCCATGCTTCACATTCCCATTTCCCTCACTGATGTTTCCCTAGGATTCACTCTCCACCAAGGTATAAGCTCTTCATTTTAGGCCTCAGGCCCTGTAGTTTCTAGGGAATTTGGGATAAAATAGTGCTTTTTCATCCTAGCTGTCTCCTATAACACTCTAACAGCATTCAATATCCCATTAGTTATATGATATTGCTTCTAAAAAAACCATTGTTTGTATGCATACACTCCAATGTACAATGTAGGGATCCAATAAATATTGTGGAATGAATGAATATCTGCACACACGCTTTTGTGTGAGACACATAAAATGATGGATGGAAAATTTTGATACCAATAAATAAGCTAACATTAATTTAGTGGATTACATTTTATGTAAACTTGAGATCATGCTGAGTGTTTCTCGTAATGCCATTTAATATTTCCAACAAGTATATGAGGGAAGTATTAAACGATCATTTTCACCATTTTACAATGAAAAGGATGACATACAGAGAAGTTAACCAACTCTATGTATTCTCTGTCTCATTCCCAAACACTTCTCACCACCATTGGAATGAGATTTAATTTTGTTCCCCCTCACCTTGTCCTTCTTTTTCTGGCCTTTAACTGAATCTTAATCATTTATAGAGATGCTTTCTCTCATTCTGGAAAAACTATATGCTGAAAGGTCTTCAAATTCAATTGCCGACATGCAAAATTGCAGGATGATGAAGAAATTTTGAAATTTAACAAATTTAGCAAATAAACAATCACGAAAATTATTGAAACTTTGTCTTCACAATCTTATTTTGCATGTAAGAAACTATATATTATTATGCTCCTTCCTTTTGTATTCTTTGTACAACAAGATGGATTCCTGGGATCAGTTGGGGATGGTCTTATACTCAGAGAGTCAAAAAAAAGAAAAGTATTGTTCATAATTTTCAAAATAATTCACTTTAAACAATTCATTTATTTTTTATTCCACTTATGTCTCAAGAAAACTAATATTATGCAACAGATAAACACATACAAGAACTTACCAGATATCAAAGCGTCACACTAGTCTTTTGGGATTATTTTTTACCTATATTAAATTGGACCACCCATGGATACTCTAATTATTAAGAAAGAGTATAGGGTAATGTAAAAATATTCTCCAAATATAGTGACTGTATCAGGAAAAAGGTTTTGTTTCTTTCTCATGTAACACAGCAAGCATAAGCAAGCTGGGCCTCATACAGTGGCTGTATAGTGTAGAGGATTTAGGTGTCTTCTATCTTGTTGCTGTTACTAAGAGTGTTCCTTATCTCCATGCCCAAAATCTTCCTATCTTTATTCTAATCAAGAGGGAAGGGCAAAAGTTGGAAAAAGAAAGAGCATACATATTTCTATTCAGGATATTTCACAAAGGTTACCTATATCACTTCTGCTCGCATTTCATTGCCAGAAGTTGGTCACATGGTCAGATACACTGAAGAGAAGATTTAAAAATATAATTATTACTTAGCTGGTCATGTGCTCAATTAAAATTTCAATCACAATGAAAACTTCAAGTACAATTTACAAGCTCTGCCACACTATACAAAGAAAAAAATTGGTGAAACATTCAAGTTTGAAGATCAGTAAAATCCATATTACAAGTTTTAGGGAAATTTTCAATACTTGTATTATTCATTGGAACAAATAAGTTGTACAGATTCAAACTCTCAGCTTTTCTTGAGTGGAACTAGAATAAAATATGGTCATAACAATTACAACAATGATAACAATAGGATTGCACTAAAGTCATTTTATAAAAAGATATACCAAAAAAAATACCTAAACAAAAGAGCTGATTTAAGCTACATTGACACTACAATGTGGACTATACTTTATGTCAAAAACAATAGCTAGAAATAAAGAAAGTTATTACTAAATGACATAATTTAAAGTGTGTGTATATATCTAGGTACATAGAATATGTTAAAATCAAAAATTGACTGAACTATAAAAGAAATTGAAATATCCATCATCTTAGTGAGATATTTTAACATACATCTCTCAGTGATTGATAACGATGATATAAAATCAATAGGATTATAGAACAATTGGACAGCACCACTCATAGATTTGATGAATTGACACATAAAACAATGCTACCAAGAATTTAATACAACTTTTTCAAATCATAAAAAGAACGTTTACAAAAACTGGCCACATTTATGCCTGTAAAACAAGCCATAACAGATTTGAAATAATTGCTTTCAAACAAAAAATATTGCCTTAGCACAGTACCTCTAAGTTAGAAAATAATAACAAAAGAAAATTAGAATAATCCTGCAAATATGGAAATTTTAAAAAATTACCTAAACAACTAAAAAATACATAGAACTAAGGGAAAATGATAAATAAAAATAATCAAATTTTACACAATGCTTATAAATGTATATCCGTAAATATTTACAGTATAAATACAAAAAGGCTCAAAGTTATTGGCATGCCCATCTAACTTAAAACCTTGGGAGATCATATTAACAAACCAAAATAAGGAAAGAAAATAATAAGGATAGAAATTCCAAAATAATTAAATAGAAAACCAACATATAATAGAAAGAAATGAGAAATTCATGTTAGTTCTTTGAAAAACAAGTCAAATAGACAAAAACAAGGAAAGATTAGATTTAAAAAAGAAATAGAAGAAAACAATAAATATTTTGAGGGAAATAATGGACATAAATAAAAATAAGTTATAGATTACAAGAGGATGTTCTGAAAATAACTTGAAAACATTAATAAAAGAATTCCTACCTAGAAGAATGTATCTTCTGAAAGACAAAAGAAAAGGAAAAAAGGAAAGAAAAGAAACATGCCCCTTAACAAAAATGACATAAAAAATAGGAAACATGAATAGTACTTTAATCAATAATACTAAATTAACAGTTTAATATCTTCCTACTAAAAACAGAGGCGAAAATGGATTTACACCAAGTTTAATAAAATATTCAGGAAGAAATAATTCTACTCTTATGTAAACTCTCCAGAAAATAAAAGAAAACCAGTGAATACTCTCCAACTTAACTTTGATGACAAGATAATCTTCATACCCAAAACAGTCAACTTCAGTAGAAGAAAGAAACTATCTGCTCCTGAAGACATGTACAATAATAGCAGAATTATTGGAGAGAGAAAGAGCTAATGGTAAAAAAAAGTGAAATAAACCTAGAAATATCTCAAATGTCAGTAGTAGCGATACTATTAAAAAACATAAATCCTTGTGATAGTTCATCAAATTAAATATCATATAGCAGTAAAAATGAATAAACTGCGGCAATTATTTTAAACAAACCTGACTCCCCCCACTAAATGCTGATAGTATTTTTCTGTCACGGCGAAAACCAGAAACATCACAGAATTCCAAGTTGCTCCCTGGGTGGTGACCCCGCCCGCCTGAGAATCAGACACTATAACTGCGTGCATCAACAGAGACACATCTTAAATTCATAATGCTGACTGAAAGAAGGAAGTCAAAAAAGAATGCATATGATTTAACTGATATAAAATTTAAAAATATAAAAGCTATTGCTTTACTTAAAGTGGATAAATATGTGATGAAAATAGGAAGGTATGCAAAGAAATAATCAACAAAAATTCCATGGTAATGGTTAACTGTGAAAAAAGAGATGCGAATATGGCTGGGGAAGGGTAGGATTACAAGGATTTTGTATGTAACATTCTATTTTTTCATCTGGGTAGTGAATCCACAGATGTTCATGTAAACTGTTATATATTTCAAAAATTCTTCTTAGGTATGATATCTAAAAGTCTAAGAGCTGGAAAAGATCTTATCAAATGGAAGTGATCTCCGTTAGATGAAGTGTTTCAGGCACATTTCACGTGGGTGTTTGGGAGAAGGGATGAGAAGATCCAAAAGGCCGCTGAAGAGCCCAGCACATTCTACATGAACTGTTTTTCATAAACACTGCATGGAGAGATCTGTCTTTTATTAGCTCATTAGATTATTAATAGATCCACCCCGAAGAAACTGGAGGCCTTTGCGAAATTTCTGCAGCTAGGAAAATGGAAATATGACCTTGAAGATGCAATGAACAATTATATTTCTGACACAAAAAATTAATTGAAGGAAAGGGAATCCACTTTTACAAAATAACTGTACTTGGCCTATGTAAATATTCTCAATAAATAAAAGAGAAGCTTAAAAAGCAATAAGAAATATTAGAGCCTGAGATCAAAAGTGAGATAGTCAAAACTGTTTCAGACTAAACATTTTCTCATAAGTACGCTATTGGTAGTGTACCACTAAATTTGATATATTTTCATTTCAATTCAGTTAAAAATACTATCTATTTTCCATTTTTATTCTTTGACACACATTTATATAGAAGTAGATTATTCAGTCTCCAAATATTTGCAGAGTTTCCAGAGATCATTCTGTCTATGATTTATAAATAATTCCATTTTGCTTAAAGAATGTATTTTATAGAACTTGAATCACTGATATTCATCGAGATTTTTTTATGATCTATAAGGTGATTTATTTTGGTAACAATTCCTCGTACACTTGAAAATGAACATTTGTCCTCTGCTGTTGCTGGATGGAGCGTCCTGTAAATTCCAAGTAGTTCAAGTTGGTTGACAGTGTTGTTTAAATCTCCACATTTTTACTGATTTTCATTCTTCTTCTTCTACCAACTACTGAGAGAAGAAAATTGAAATCTCCCACTATGACTGAACATTTCCTTCTTTCTCCTTGATATTTTATCAGTTTTTGCTTTATGTATTTTGCAGTTCCATTATTAGATGCATAAATGATGAGGATTGTATGTTCCTTTGATGAATTTATCATTATCATTGTAAAATGATCTTCTTTCTCCAAAGTCTCCTTTGTCTGATATATCAATACAGCCTCTCCAACTTTCTTTTGATTCATCTTAAAATGTTATGTTTTTTATCTTTTTACTTTTATGTCTCTTCTTAGATAATATGCCTTGTAGACTTTATACTTTATAACTTATAGACTTTATACTTTGTAGACTATATATGCTTTATAAACTATAGACTGTAGGCAGCAAATAGTTGAGTCTTGCTTTTTTATACAATCTGACAACCTCTGCCTTTTAAGTGGGATATATAGTTAATGTGATTGTCATGGTTTGATTTAAATCTATCATCTTACAGTATTTTCTTTTCATCTTATCTGTTCTTTGTTCACTTTTTTTTGCCTTCTTTCAATTTAATTGACTGTATTTTATACTCCTGTTTTAACTCCTTTCTTGGTTTATTAACTATAATTCTTTGTCTAGTTAGAGGTTCCTTAGAATTCACAGCACATATCTCTAATTTGTCACAGAATACCTTCAAGTGGTATTATACCACTTCACATATACATAAGATCTTTACCAATGTATGCTTTCATTTTTCCCATTCCTGCATTTGTGCTAGTACTGTTATACTTTTTACTTTTTCATGTGTTATAAATACCACACTGCTTTGCTGTTTTTTAAATAGTCAATTATATTTTAAAGATTTTTAACTAAAAAAATGTATTAACTTACCCATGTAGTTACTATCCAGATACTCTTCATTCATTTGTGTAAATTCAAGTTTCCATCTGGTATCTTTTTCCTTCTGCCTGAAGGACTCTCCCTTTTATGTTTCTTACAGAAGAGTTCTGCTGGTGATGAATTTTTTCAGTTTTTGTGCATCTCAAAAAGTTGTTATTTTGCCTTCATGTTTTGCATGATACTTTTCTGAGTATAGAATTTTGTGTTGACAGATTTTCAATATGTTAAAGATGTTCTCTGTTGTCTTTTCACTCATTGTTTCTAATAAACAATCTTCTGTCAGTAATTTGATTATACTGCTAAATAATATGGCTATGATGGGCCTTAGTGAAGTATTCTTCATGTTTCTTGTTCTTGGCATAATTGAGCTTCCATCTAAGAGTTTATAGTTTCCAATAAATTGTTGCCAGTAAGTCTACATGAATCACTGCCCTCTATGACTTGTCAATCTTCCCACATCTGACTTATAGCTCATGAATCTGTTATATCTGGGGGAAAAAAACCCTCCATTCCACAAAGTTTTCTCTAATAGAAAGTGTCAAATGGGACATTTTAATCTTCTTTCAAAGTTTATTTAGTTTTAGAGGTAGTAGTCTCAGATTTAATGCTTTATTTGAGGAGCTTTCTGTTCGATTCACGGGGCAAAAAAAAAATTAATTTTATTTCGTCATTAGGCCCATGTTTCTGCCATCCCAATACTGAACTAACAATGAGATCTTTCAGGAGTACTCATCCTAATATAATTACACACGTGATTCAGTGGATATTTCTACATCTTCTGCCTAAAGCATTGCTTTGACCTAAGAAACTTCACACCTACTTCAGAGCTAATGTGAGACCTCAGGAAAGAGTGACTCTTGAATCTGTGCACAAGCCATATGAATCCAATTTAGATCCTTCATAGATTTCTTCTCCTTGAGAATGCAAGAGAGAATGTGAAGCCTAAAGTTAGCCATATTGAGCAGTTAGAAGCATAGGAAGAACTCAGATATCTTGCAATTTATAGTAAATATTCTGTCATGAAATGCTTAAAGGGCGTATAAAGTCACATTCAATACAGTAATCTAAACCATCACTACCCACCCACTTGTAAAAAGGATACCTGCATTATAAGCATGTCTTCTAAAGCATCAACCTTCCTAAGTCCCTCTGTACATGTTTATAATAAATATGTCATTTTTATCTGACTATTAAATCAAATCACCTAGAATTTCTAGACAAAATGTGTTATTAGTCTAGTTCCAAAAAATAATAAAGTTGAAAGTCTATAAAATTGTTATTTGATTAGTCAGTTCTTGCTGCTATAACAAAAATATCATAGACTGGGAGGACATAAAAAACAAAAATTTATTTTTCATGCTTCTAGAGGCTAGAAATCCAAGATCGGCGTGTCAGCATGGTTGAATTCTTGGTCAGGGCCCTCTTCCTGGCTTGTAGGCAGCCTCCTTCTCACTGCATCCTCACATGCCTGAGACTGACATGACCTCTGTCTTGTCTCTTCTTATATGGGCACTAATCTCATTTGTGAGGGCTTCACCCTCCTGATGTATTTACCGCCCAAAGGCCCTACCTCCAGTTACCAGCACATTGGTGATTAAACGTCAACATATGAATTTGGGGGCATGCAGGCATTCAGTCCATAGCAATATCTTTGTTCTTTTTATTATTTTTGATAGATTTTAGAAGATTTTTGTGTATGATAATTTCAACTCTCCAGTCACCTGGGAAGTAGAAAGTTATTTAACTGTATTTGTATACTCTTTCTTGCAAATAAATCAGATTGTGCATTTTCATTGTTTAACACTAGAGTGATGATATTATTTGTCTTGTCTTAGATTCTCTGACATTTGTTCTACCATGTAAAATAAGGCTTTTAAAATAATTTAAAACAAATTTACCATCAATTGTTTTTGAGGCAGTAACTTATATAAATGGATTTCATGGAATTTGCAGATATATCTTTACATAATATACGTGACCTTTACTTGTCATTGTTGAAGAATACTTCTAATTGTTGTTTCTAGTTCTGTTTTAATAGTTGGGGACAGTATAGCAAAAAGTGAAAAAAAATTGTGAAGGTAAGAGTTGTCTGAAGGTGGTAGATTTTAAACAATATTCTTTTTGACCTTAGGTTGTCACAGCCCTATTTTGAAGACAGGAATTTGGAAAAGCAGCCCATACTACTTCAAGTGGAGAATTTATAGTTAATTCAATTCCCAGATATCTCTTTTAAACATACACAGTAAGTCAGCAGTACTTAAATGTAATTAGCAAACTAAAAGCCCTGAATTTTCTGGTGCAACAGTAAAGGGCATTTAGCTATTTACATATTTGAGCAGGACAAATGAATAGCTTTGAAAGACTACATTTATGATGCACACATTTGAAATGATATATTTAGAACATGAATATTAGACTCTCTAAAACATACAAAGAAAATATAGGAGGAAGCAGTCATTGTGTACAATGATACAAGAATTGACCCTAATCCTAACCCACTCAAGTTTGATCTAAGAAGAAAAAATAGACTATAAAGAATGATATGTGGAATACAAGTATACCTGGGAGAGTTTGTGAGTTCAGTTCTAGATCACCACAATAAAATAAATATCACAATAAAGTGAGCCACACAACATCTTTGGTTTCCCACCACATATAAACGTTATGTTTACACTATACTATAGTCTATTAAGTGTGAAATAGCATTATATCTAAAAAAGCAAGGTATATACCTTAAATAAAAAATACTTTATTGCTAACAAATGCTAACTATCATCTGAGCCTTCAGTGAGTCATAATCTTTTTGCTGGGGGAGGGTCTTGCCTCCATGTTGATAGCTGCTACACCCATCAGGGTGGTGGCTGCTGAAGGTTGGTGTGGCTGTGGCAATTTCTTAAAATAAGACAGCAATGAAGTTTGCCACAACAGTTGACTCTTTCTTTCACAAATTATTATTTCTGAAACATGCAATGCTGTTTGATAGCATTTTACCCACAGTGGGACTTCTTTCAAAATTGGAGTCAATCCTCTCAAACCTGTTGCTGCTTTATCAACTAAGTTCATGTAATATTCTAAGTCCTTTGTTGTCGTTTTAACAATGTTCGCAGAATCTTCACCAGGAGTAGATTCCGACTCAAGAAATCAATTTCCTGGCACATCATAAGAAGAAACTCCTCATCCATTCAAGTTTTATTGTGAGATTGCAGCAATTCAGTCACATCTTCTGACTCCACTTCTAATTCTAGTTCTCTTACTATTTCCACCACATCTGACATTACTTCTTCCACTGAAGTCTTGAACCCCTCAAAGTCGTCCGTGAGAGTTGGAATCAACTTGTTCCAAACTCCTGTTAATGGTGACATTTTGACCTCTTCCCATGAATCACAAATATTGTTAATGACATCTAGAATGGTGAATCCTTTCCAGGAGATTTTCAACTTACTTCACCCTGATTCATTGGTGAAATCACTATGTACGCCACCTATAGCCTTATAACATATATTTCTTAAGTAGTAAGACTTGAAAGTCAAAATTGCTACTTGATTCATGGGCAACAGAATGGATGTTGTGTTAGTAGACATGAAAATAATATTAATCTCATTTACATCTCCATCAGTGCTCTGGGTGACCGGGTACATTGCCAGTAAGCAGTAATATTTTGAAATGAATCTTTTCTTCTAAGGACTAGCTCTCAAAAGTGGGCTTAAAATATTCAGTAAACCATGTTGCAAACAGACGTGCTCTCATCCAGGCTTTGTTGTTCCATTTATAGAGCACAAACAAGGTAGATACAGCATAATTCTTAAGGGCCCTAGGGTTTTTCAAAACGATAAATGAGCACTGGTTTCAACTTAAAGACACCAGCTGTGTTAGTCCCTAACAAGAGAGTCAGCCCGTCTTTTGAAGCTTTGAAGCCAGGCGTTGACTTCTCCTTTCTAGCTATGAAAGTCCTAGATGGCATCTTCTTTCAATATAAGGCTGTTTCATCTACATTGAAAATCTGTTGTTTGGTGTAGCTGCTTTCATCAATTATCTTAGCTAAATCTTCTGGATACCTTGCTGCAGCTTCTATATCAGCAGTTGCTGCCTCACCTTGCACGGTTAAATTATAGAAATGGCTTCTTTCCTTAAATATCAGGATCCCACCTCTGCTGGCTTCAAACTTTTCTTGTCCAGCTTTCTCATTTCTCTCAGCATTCATAGAATTAAAGAGAGTTAGGACCTTGCTGTAGATTATGCTTTGTCTTAAGGGAAGATTGTGGCTGGTTTGGTCTTCTATCCAGACCACTAAAACTTTCTCTATATCATCAATAAGGCTGTTTTTCTCTCTTATCATTCGTGTGTTTATTGGAGTAACACTTTTAATTTCCTTCCAGAACTTTTCCTTTGCATTCACAATTTGGCTAACTGTTTGGAACAAGAGGCCTAGCTGTTGGCCTCTCTGGGCTTTCAACATGCCATCCTCAGCAAGCTTAATCATTTCTAGCTAATTTAGTTTAAAGTGAGAGACTCACGACTCCTCCTTTCACTTCAACACTTAGAAGCCATTGTAGAGTCATTAATTGGCCTTATTTCAGTATTGTTTTGCCTCAGGGAATAGGGAGGCCTGAGGAGAGGGAGAGAGATGGAGAATGGCCTGTCGGTGGAGCAGTCAGAACACACGCAACATTTATCAATTAAGTTTGTTCTCTTATACAGGCGCAGTTTGTGGTGACCCCAGTTACAACAGTAACATAAAAGATCACTGATCATAGGTCACCATAAGAAATATAATTCTAATGGAAAAGTTTGAACTATTAGGATAATTACCAAAATGTGACAGAGACACGAAATGAGCAAATGCTTTTGGAAAAATGGCACCAGTAGACTTGGTTAACAAAGGTTTGCCACAAACCTTCAGTTTGCAAAAAATACAATATATGAGAAGCACAATAAAGAGAAGTGCAATAAAATGAGGTATACCCGTACACTCATATCCATAGAAATATATCACTGGGAATAAGTAATTTAATTCTGTTTGTTTAAATCTTTCTCCTCTATCATTTTATGAAATCATTTCCTTGAATATAGAAATTGTCAGTCTAAACCGATATGGTCAAATTGTTATCATCAGGAATGAGATTTCTTATTTAAACAATGAAGCTAATAAACCAATACCAAGATGTGACAAGATGATTGGTATCACTAAACCTCAAGTGTGCAAAAAGGAATTCACTTACATCCCCTTTTAAGTATGTCAATATTTTGTTTTTTCTTTCACTGCCCTCTATGTAACCTAATTGTTGGAAATGAAAACCCTGCCAAAAATGATTATATTAAACCTAAGAAATAGAGACTCGAAAGTTAAGCCAGAAAGTGAAAGGGATTATGTGTAATTATGAAGGGAACAGGGAAAGAGTATCGTTGTAGATTTCAGAGCTGATACTTCAACAAGCAAATATAAGCTCTGTTTATAACCATTTTCTAAAATCTTTCATTAAGTTAACATTGTTTATGCAATTAAGTTCAAATTTCTCACATTACATCCAAGCCCCTCCACTTTTGTCTGTCATAAAAGTATCATTATAACCTTGGAGTGAGCTGTTAGGACAGAGGCAAGAGAATAATTTGTAAGTACAAGATAGATAAAAACAGACCTGGGGCTAAAAATAGGGGCAAGGAGAATGAATGCCGGGGACCAATTCCTCCATTGAAGCAACCGTTGAACTGACAAGTACTGTCATAATCGACTTTATCAAAACTCTGGAACCTAGTAAAAGATTGATAAAAACCAGGGAATGCATATTGAAGAAAGAAAGTGATAAATTTTGGTATGATTGTCTTGGCATTTTGAGTTGCTCACCTGCCATCCTCCACCTCCCATCTCAGAGGTGGTTATAGGGATGGCAGCCCATTTTATTCATGTGTCATGCTGGTGCCAGAGGGGAAAATATGGACTTCATTCTCAGTGTATCATGCTTCTGTGTTTGAATGTCTGGCAGTGCCCTGAGGGACCACCTCAGAGTCCTATGTAATTCTTCTCACCTTGGCACTTGCTTAGGGTTGGGGCAGCTTCCTGAGCATTGTTTGTCAAAAATGCTTAAAGACATATATTAGCCCCAAATGCTGATGGGACTGATCTGTTATGAATAGGGCAATATAACTTCATATAGCCACAGCATCACGTGGAACCAAGTGTATTGCAGCATCATGGTGTGAGAAGGACACTGTTGTTTAGAGTAAGACCCTTGTCACAAATGGCATGTATAGAAGCAAGGTTTGACTCCTGGGGTGATGGAAGAGGAGACTTATAAAGGTTGCCCATATGCCTTGGACACAATCAAGCCAGGCCACAAGTTTACTCATGTGAATTGGAGAAGAGCAATCAGAATTAACTAGGAAAGCTACAGAGTGGTGAAGACAAGTATGCCAAGAGCTCTAGATTACTTAGAAGGTTTAAGATAGGAAGAGTAGATCCCAGCATACATGTCTAAATTAATATTTTAGTAATGGCTGCATGGAGTCTTATATAGTAGTCCCCTCTTGTCTGTGGTTTTGCTATCCACGATTTTAGTTACCCATGGTCAACTGCGATCTGAAAATATTAAATGGAAAATTATAGAAATAAACAATTCATAAATTTTAGATTGTATGCTGTTCTGAGTAGTGTGACAAAATCTTACACCATCTCAAGCCGTCCCACCTGGAACATGAATCATCTCTTTGTTCAGCATATCCACACTGTATATGCTACCCACCCTTTAGTCACTGGTCAGTCTGGGTTATCAGATCGGCTGTCGTGGTATGACAGTGTTGGTGTTCAAGTAACCCTTATTTTACTTAATAATGGCCTCAAAGCCCAAAAGTAGTGATGCTTGCAATTCAGATGTGCCAAATAGAAGCCATTAAGTGCTCCCTTTAAGTGAAAAGATGAAAATTCTTGACATAAGGGAAGAAAAAAAATCATGTGCTGAGGTTGCTAAGATCTTTGGTAACTTTTGTTATAGTATATTGTTATCATTGTTCTGTTTTATTATTAGTTATTGCTGTTAATCTCTTATTGTGCCTAATTTATAAATTAAACCTTATGATAGGTATATATGTATAGGAAAAAAAACATAGAATATATGGCATTTGGTACTATCTGTGGCATTTGGTACTATCTGTGGTTTCACACATCCACTGAGGGTCTTGGAACATATCCCCAGTGGATAAGGGGGAACTATTGTATCAAGAAAAATTTGAAGCCAGATGTGGATGTACAAGAAATGATTGCCATGGTTGATTAATAATGGCTAACTTAAGCATGGGGTGGGGGAATCTTTATTAAGAAACATGGTGTGAATGCTATATATTTGATATCCCTCACATGGGACATTCATTCAACAAATATTCATGGTCACCAACTGTGTACAGTGTTGCAGTGTGAAGCACTGGAAATATCAAACGAAAAAGTCATAATACATGGTTCTTGCCATGAAGTACTTAGGATCTGGTGGAAAAACATACACAAAAAGAAAGATTTATGACTGTACGTGATAGTTACTGAACAAAGTGCAACTGAAACATAGATATAGAAACTGCCAAAACCACCTAGGGAGAAAATGGTTAACTTCACAGAAAAAGTGATGCTGAAAATACTACATAATTGTAAATTGAACAAATTAGATACGTTTCAATACATTGCCTTGAAAAATTAAAATGGATTCTACTTTGTGCAAGTGGATAAAAACAAAACATTATAAGAAGGTAAATACTGTAAAAGCACATTTTACCTACCTAGATAAAATATTTTACATCATCAAAGAAAAATATACTCATTAAAACTTAGAAAATTCAAATTTTTAAATAATTTTAAAGTTAAAGACTTGTATGTAGAAATAATGTAAAATAAAATAGAAACAGTATTTTAATAACTATTTTACTGAAGTTTTAATTTTGCTTCATGTTCTTTTGGTATTACTTCTATCATTGTAGCAAAATATTATTAAAATATATTTATGCATTTCATATATATGCAACTTTGAATACATCTCTGGTTAATTTCTTTGAGTAAGAAGTGACAAATGTTTATGGACTTTATTAAGAAATTGTGCTAAAATTGCTTCCCAGGAAAATTGGATAAAATGATATTCCTTCTGGAGATATGTTACAATATTGGCTATGATTCAAATTCATAGGAATTGATTATCATTAAAACCATCACTGTCACACATTTTGAACGATAAAATATATCATATTGTTTCACCTGGCATTTATTTGATTAAAAGTTTGACTAAACAGTTTTCATATGTCTATATGTCCTTCATAGTTTTCTCCACTGAGTGTCGCTTTACATGTTCTACACATTTTTCTGTTTGAAGCAGTTTTGTTATTAGTTCGGAAGAGATTTCTAAATTCAAACAGAAACAGCAATCTTTCTTTTATTAAGTGTGGGTCTGAGAAAAATTCTAATAAAACACTATAAAATAAGCAAATATAATTTAATATATTGTAATCTTACATACAATTTTATCCAAAAAATAGTTTTAAAATAGCAATTAATTACTTTAGTGCTATATTTTGTAAAAAATTTCAAATAGTTTAAAAATTATCAACCCTAAAGAATAACACTAAAGAAATATTCAAGACATTTCAAACCAAATACACGTTTTTCCTTTTCTTTCATTTTATTTTCTTTTGTTATATCACAATTCCTTACTATATTCAAGACCATCGGAATTCTGCAGCAATAACAGTCTTTAAAAACTGTTTGCACAAAGCAGAGGATAACATGACTACATAAACTGTGTTTAAAGTGAAAATGCTTTATTTGTTTTCCTGAGTAAGGGATAAGGGAATAAGAAAAATTCTGTCCGACTACACAGCAGGAGGATGATTGGTACAAAGCCTGATGAGACAAATTAGCCATTGTGGAAGCAAACAAGCAATTCTTGCTTCAGTTATGTTCTGGAAAATGGAGTGAGAGAATAGATGCAAGCACACAGCAAGCTACACACCTTCTAAGTAAAGCTCCAATGGTGTAAATGGAATCCTTGTCTCCTCTCAGCACAGGCGGTGGGGACTATGGTGGCTGCAGGAGCCAGAAGATTGAAGAGGTTTTTGTTTGTTTGTTTGTTTATTTGAACTTTCAAGCTTCCTACTTTTTATGAGTCTTTTGGGTTGTAGATTCTTTGTTTGTTTTACTCTTTGCTAATTTCTATTCTTTCTCTAGATCTGAGATAATCACCACTTTTTCAGGAAAACGGGCAAGGTTACAAAAAATTCATAGAAATACAATTATTTGTGAAAACACTTGTTTAATTCTAAGATCTCTTTTAGATTAGACAGTGGGCCTTCTTTCATGCTCTACCTCCAGTACCTAAGGTAGTGTCTGCCACAGGACAGAATTTCAGTATTTGCCTAGCACATAAGTGAATGAATCTGAATTGTTATGGCATGTGATAGTGCAAGAGGCCTTTGAAAATGAGTAGTATTCACCACATTATACTTAAAGTCTTCATTCTTTCTCTGTTGTTGATATTTTCTTCTAAATAGATAATTATTATTACTATTGTGTTCTGGTAGCTTTCTTCAATTTTCTTCAACTGGTGGTATTAAAACTGGACATTTTTAGTATTTGCACATTGCAAACTTGCTTGAGAATACATTTTTTGGAAAATAGAAAAATCTCACTGCTGGAACAGAAATAAATTACTTTTTAAAATTACAACAGATATGTAAAGTGATCTTAAATGCCTATTTAGAGAGGGATAATATGGAACAATTACTGATAATTGACATATCAAGGAGTAGAATACATATTGATTGAAATACAATATTAACTAAAGTTAATACTAAATTTTTTATTCCAAAATTGATTGATAGTGGTATGTTTTATTTGCATAGTACATAGTTTTTTCCTTAAGAACAACATTCTTTGCTTTATGACATAGGTCCATGCGATTCCAAATTTCTCTTATTGTTCATTGTAGAGTAGTATATCAAAAATAGATGAGTGAAATACTGATTCAGAAATATATGGTGTCCAAATTCTTTGAAGTTTCTCATTAACTTAAATATATCTGTTAAAGCCTGAGATCATCAAACCAATCTTATAGTTAATGTTCACTTGAAAAGAATGAGGGTTCAAAAATTTTTTCCTCTTCCAATTAGATTCTATTCCCTCAAATAGTGATTGTCAAAATTGAGTGTGTCGTCTTTCAGCTTCTGGTATGGCATACAAGGAGCTTAGAAGTTGCCATTCTGTCCTAACAAGAAGTAAAAAGCTGAACAAATTGAAAAATCAACTATTCTTAGATCTGAAAGAGAGGTGAGGTCAGAGGGCAAACTGGTGTCCTCAAAACTGGAGAAACAGACAGGTGAATGCAAGGAGTCACTGCTTACTAGAGAAGAAACTTCTGTGGAGACCGGGGACAGGGTAGGAAAACCTGTGCTGTAATTGAATAAGCCTGAGTTTAGACAAGTCTGAGAGTTAACAAATCCAGGGAGACTCAGTAATAGTGGGCCTTCATGCTTTTGTGAGTTTTACTATTAGAAACTTGACCAAATTATCACCGTAAATATTAGAGAAAATTCCCTCATGCTAGAACTTAATTAACCTGGGGGAAGAGAAATACTCAACTCAACCCAGCTCTAACCTTAAAAGTGGAAGAAAGAACATACTCAGTTCCAACCCCCTCCAGCCATCCTGTCCTAGGAAGAGGTGGAGAAAAAACTGAGAGGCACTTGTGAAATACACAGTCCAGAGACGTAGGCACATGAAAAGACTGAGAATTAATCATAGGATTATAAAATGATACCCCTCCTCTCACATTGTATCACCACATTATCAAAAGCCTATTTACAGCAGTTCCTTTTATCCATACATCATGTCCAACTATCAAGGAAAAATTGCAAGGCATTCTAAAAGGCAAAAAACACAGTTTGAAGAGACGGAGCAAGCATTAGAACCAGACATGGCAGGTTGAAATTATCAGACAGGGGATTTAAAACAACTATGATTAATATTCTAAACACTCTAATTGATAAAGTATACAGCATGTATAGATGGGCAATGTAAGCAGAGAGATGGAAATGATAACAAAGAACCAAAAAGAAGTGCTAGAGATTAAAAACAGTGTAACATAAATGATGAATGCCTGTGAGGGGCTTATCAATAGATCTGACATGGCTGAAGAAACAATCTCTGAGCTAGAGGATATCTCAATAGAAATCTCCCAAACTGAAAAGGAAAGAGAAAAATAACCAAAAAAAAAAAAAAAGGAACAAGATATCCAAGAACTGTGGTACAACTACAAAAGGTGTAACATATGTGTAATGGGAATATCATAAGGATAAGAAAGAGAGAAAAGAAGAAATATTTGAAACAATAATGACTGACAATTTCCCCAAATTAACTTCAGACATCAAACCACAGATCTGGGATGCTCAGAGAACACCAAGCAAGATAAATGCCAAAAGAAATCTACATGTAGACATATCATATTTAATCCGTAGAAAGTAAAAACTCTTGAAAGAAATCGGAGGAGAAAATGCCTAACTTTTAGAGGAAGAAGGATATGAATTCCATAAACACCAACCTGGAATTCTGTATCCTGTGACATTATTCTTCAAAAGTGAGAGGAAAATGAAGACTTTCTCAGACAAACAAAAATTGAAAGAATTTGTTGACAATAGACTTGCCTTGCAAGAAATATTAAAAGTTCTTTATAGAGAAGGAAAATTATCAAGCTCAGAAACACAGATCTATATAAAGAAAAGAAAGTACACAAGAGAAGGAACAAAAGAAGGTAAAATATCACTTCTTTTTCTTATTCTTAGTTGATGAAACAGATAGAACAATAATAATGTATTCCATTATGGACACTTACGTGTGAGAGAAATGAAAGACAGCAGTGATACAAAGGACAGGAGGGAAAAATTAAGATTTTTTTGTTATTATGAGGTACTTGTACTACCTGTGAAGTGATATAGTGTTATTTGAAAGTAGACTTAGATTACTTGTAAATGTATATTGCAAACTCTGGGGCAACCACTGAAAACAATTTTAAAAAAGGAGTATAACTTATATGCTAAGAAAAGAGTCAGTATAGAATCACATAAAATGATCAATTAAAACCAAAAGTGTCAGAAAAATAGTGGAAGACAAAAGTAGAAATAATGAACAAGGGCAAAAATAAAAAACTGTAACAAATATGGTAGACATTAATCCAAATATATCAATAATCACCGTGAATGTCAGTGGTCTAAATGCACCAAATAAAAGGCAGAGATTGTTAGAGTGGATCAAAAAAAAAACAAGACTCAACTATATGTCATCTACAAGAAACTTACTTTAAATATAAAGACACATATAGATTATAATTAAATGGAGGCAGAAAGACATATCATGCTAACACTAATCAATGGAAAGCAGGAAGAGCTGTATAAATGTCAAACAGAGCAGACTTCAGAGCAAGAAATGGTATCACTGATGAAGAGGGAAATGCATGGTGATAAAGGGGTCAATCCTCCAAAAAGACATAACAACCTTTAGCATCTACATACCTAACAGATTATCAAAATACATGAGACAAAAAATGGATAGAATTATAAGAAGAAATAGGTAAATCCACTATTATAGTTGGAGACTTAAATATCTTTCTGTCAGAAATGGACAAATCCAGCAAGCAGAAAATCAGTACGAACATAGTTGAACTCAACAACACCATCAATCAACTGGATATAATTGACATCTATAGACTACTTCATCCAACAATAGCAGAATATACAGTTTTCTCAAGCTCACATGGAACATTCACCATGACAGGGCACACTCTGAACCATAAAACATACTTTAAAAAATTCAAAAGAATAGAAGTCAAACAATGTCTCTCTCAGACCATAATGGAATTTTACTAGAAATCAATAACAGAAAGATATCTGGAAAATCCCCAAATACTTGGAGAATAAACAGCACACTTCTACATAACACATGGGTCAAAGAAGAAATCTCAAGAAAAATTAAAAAGTATTTTGAACTAAATGAAAATGAAAGACACAACATCAAAATTTATGTGACACAGCAAAGCAGTGCATAAAGAGAAATTTATAACATTGAATGCATACATTAGAGAAGAAGAAGGATCTAAAATCAAACATCTAAACTTCCTCCTTACAAAAATAGAAAAAGTTTATCAAATTAAATCCAAAGTAAGCAGAAGAAATAAAAATTAGAGCAGAAACCAATGAATTTGAAAACAGGAAATCAAGAGAGAAAATCAATTAAACCAAAAGTCGGTCTTTGAAAAGATCAATAAAATCAATAAGCTTCTGGTCATGCTAACTAAGAAAAAAAGAGAGAGGATACAAATTACTAATATTGGAAATGAAAGAGGTGACATCCTTACAGAACTCATGGACAGTAGAAGCATAATAAAGGAATTTTACGGCCAACTCTATGCCCACAAATTTGATAATCTAGATGAAATGCACCAATTCTTTGAGAGACACAATCTGCTAAAACTCAGAAGAAGTAAGAGGCCATATAAAAAGGCCTATATCTGTTAAATGTATTGTCTCGATAAATAATAACTTTCCAAAACAGATGACACTAGGCCCAGATGAGTTCACTGGTGAATTCTACCAAACAGTTAAGGAAGAAATTTTACCAGTTCTATACAATCTTTGTAAAATCAACAATTTCTTTCAGAAGATTGAAGCAGAAGGAATACTTCCTGATACATAGGGCCAGCAATACTCTAATATCAACCAGACAAAGACATGAGAAGGAAAGAAAGCTACAGACAAATATATCTCATAAACATAGATGCAAAGATCAACAAAATAGAATCCAATGTAGTATTAAAAGAATTATATACGATAACCAAATAGTATTTGTCCAAGATATGCAAGCTGGTTCAACATGTAAAAATCAGTTGGAGTAATTCATCACATCAACTGTCTAAAGAAGAATGATCATATCAATAGATGTGGGAAAAGTATTTGAAAAAAACTAACACTGATTCATAATAAAAAATTCTAGTAAACTAGAAATAAGAGAGAACTTCCTCAACTTGATAAAGAATATCTACAAAAAACTACAGCTAACAACATACTTAATAGTGAGACTCTAGAAGCTTTCCTACTAAAATCAGGAGAATATGACCCTCCTCAGCACTCCTTTTCAGCTTGTACTAAAATTCTTAGCCAGTTCAATAAGACAAGAAAAGGAAATAACATATATATTTACTGAGAAGAAAGAAACAAAATTCTTCTTCTTCATGGATGACATTATTGTCTATGTAAAAAATCTAAAAAAAATCCCTCCTGGAACTAATATGGGATTATACAATGTTTGAAGTATACAAGATTAATATGCAAAAGTCAATTGCTTTCCTGTACACTAGCAATCTACAAGTGGACTGTGAAATTAAAAACACAATACAACTTACAATAGCACCCAAAAAATGAAAACTTAGGTATAAATCTAATAGAATAAGTACAAGATGTACATAAGGAAAACTATAGAACTTTGATGAATGAAATCAAAGAAAAACTAAATAAATGGAGAGATAGTCCATGTTTATTGATAGAAAGGCTCAATATTGTCAAGTTGTCAGTTTTTCCCAACATGATCTATGGACTCAATACAATCCCAATCAAAATCCCAGCAACTTTTTTCGTGAATATCAACAAACTTATTCTAAAGTTTATATGGAGAAAAAAAAGACCCAGAATAGCCAACACAGTATTGAAGGAGGAGAGCAACCTTCAAGGATCAACATTTGCTATAAAGCCACAATAACCAGGACAGTATGGCGTTGGTAAAAAAAAAAAAAAAGAAAAAGAAAATAGATTACTGGAACAGAATAGACAATTCAGAAATAGACCCACAAAAACTCATCTTTGACAAGGGAGCAAAAGAAATACAATGGAGCAAAGATAGTCTTTCAGCAAATGGTGCTAGAACAACAGGACATCCACATGCAAAAAAATAAAATGTCTAGACACAGACATTACAGACTTCACAAAAATTAACCCAAAATGGATCACAGACTTCAATGTAAAATGTAATACTATAAAACTCTTAGAAAATTACATGGGAGAAAATCTAGATGACTTTGGGTTTGATGATGACTTTTTAGATGCAATACCAAAACATTGTCTAGGAAAGAAAGAATTGATAAGCTGAACCTCATTAGAAGTAAAAATTTTCGCTGTGTGAAAGACACTGTCAAAAGAATGGAAAGACAAACAACAGCCTGGGAGAGAATATTTGCAAATGACAAATCTGACAAAAGATGCTTATCCAAAATATATTTAGAACACTTAAAATTCAACAATAGGAAATGAAAAACCCAATTGAAAAATGAGCCAAAGACATTAACAGACTCCTCACCCAAGAAGATTTCTGGATGCCAAATAAACATTGAAAGTAGCTCAACATCATATGCCATCAGGGAAATGAAATCGAAACAGCAGTGAGTTACCATTATACACCAATTAGGAGGTCAACATCCAAATACTGACAATAGCAAATGTTGATTAAGATGTGGAACAACAGGAGCTCTTATTCACTGCTGATGGGAATGCAAGATAGTACAGACACTTTGGAGACAGTTTGGTGTTTTCCAGTGAAATTAAACATACTCTTACCATATGTTCCAGCAATCATGCTCTTAGGTATTTACTTGGTATTTACTCTTTGGTATTGGAAACTTATTCCCACACAAAAACCCACACATGAATGTTTACAGCAGTTTTGTTAATAATTTCCAAAACTTGAAAGCAACCAAAATGTTCATTAGGTGAATGGGTAAATAAACTGGTATATCCAGGCAATGGAATATTACTCAGTACTAATAAGAAATGATCTATCAAGCCATGAAAAGACAAGGAAGAAACTTAAATATGTCTTACTAAGTGAAATAAGCCAGTCTGAAAAGCCTACATACTGTATGATTCCAACTATATGACATTCTGGAAAAGGCAAAACTCTGGAGAAAATGAAGACATCAGTATCTGGGGCTAACGGAGAGAGAGGGATGCATAATCAGAGCAACAGAAGATTGTTAGAGCAGTGAAACTACTCTGTAGGATACTATAACGGTAGACACGTCATTATACATTTGTCCAAACCCATAGAATGCACAACACCACACGTGAACCTAATATAAACTATGGACTTTGTGTGATGATGTGGCAATGTAGGTTCATCAGTTGTAACAAATGCACCACTCTGGTGTGGGATGTTGATAGGGAGGGAGGCTGTGAGTGTGTAGGGGCAGGAGGTTTAAGGGAACTTTCTGTACTTCTGCCTAATGTCGCTGTGAACCTAAAACTGCTCTAAAAATAAAGTATATTAAGAAAATGAGTGTGTTTAAGATTCTCTTCAGAATCTGTAAGTACATACTGAGAGATTCTGATTCAGTAGATCTCAATAGGGTCAGAACTTTATGTTTTAAACAGCACCTTGTTAATTCTGATAAAGGATTTCTGGCAAGCACACGCTGAGAAAAGCTGACTTTGAAGCTATTTCTACTATCTGTAACTGAATTTGTTACATCTTTAATACTACTTTTTCTTACGATGTAGCAAAGTGAAAATTTCAATTAATTATTGGAGGACTTATGACCAGGAAAAGGAAATAAATCACACGTTGTACTATTTTTTTAACACATACTTTTTTTTTTCAGAAAGACCATCTCTAACATGTGTCAAGAAATGGGGAGGTTTTCAAGTTACATAATTAAATATTTTTCATCAAATGACATTCAAACTTGCAGTTGTGAATAATGTATTCATCAACTACTTCTCTTATAGGGAATGCAACTGTTAATTTGGTCTCATCAGCAAAATCTCTGCCATTGATGCTTATCTGCAATAAATTCAATTAATTTCTTTTTCTAAACTTTAAAAATCAAGCCAAGAATAACTAGCTGATATCCCTTGAGTATGATTCCTTCTCAGTGATACAGATCTCTCATTCATAAAGCAAGTGATCCCTATCTAACCAGTGGAAATAAAGGGAAGAAGAGAACTTGTAGTTTGCAGCCTCCATTTAAGAAACTCCAGGAGCTGAAATATGTTTAACCTTCCTGGATCTAACATTATTTAGAATGATAGAAAATAGAGGGAAGAGTCACAGAAATGCATTTCTCTGATGATTTGGAGATTTTAAATTATACCCCTTCACCATGTCATAATGTCTTGTATACAAACATCACTACTCCATATATTTCATTATTCAAAGTCCTGACTTATCTCATTGATACAGGTATAATCCTGGGCTTTTGACTTGGTTCTGGTATTCATTTTTCAGGAAGGCAGCATTGTAGTTTGCTGGAAAGATAATGTATTTAAATGAGTTACATTCCTGCTAAAATTGCAGCTTTACTATTTATTACATTAATGGGCAAGTAATTTTCTTACTGAGCCTTAATTTCACCACCTGAAAAATAGGAATAATAATAATAATAATAATAATTACCTTTCAGGATTACTAAGAATAATAGAGGTAATGTACATAAATGCCCAGCCACAGTAAATGTGCATGATATAGTAATTATTATTACTCACATTAATATTTCTATCATCATCCTAAAACATTATAATAAAACATGACCATTTTAAAGTCATGTAATTTTGAAAATAGTAAATAATTGAAATTAAATATTGTCACAAAATTCTTTCTTCTTTTACAATGAGATAATTTTTTTTTTGCTGATGAGGATTTGCCATGAGCTAACATCTGCTGCCAATCTTCCTCTTTTTGTATGTGAGCTGCCAACACAGCATGGCCACTGACAGATGAGTGGCATACATCCACACACAGGAACTGATCCCATGCCGTCAGAGCATAGTGTGCCAAAGTTAACCACTAGGCCACGGGGGCTGGCCCACAAAATTCTTGTTCTATTTAGCAACTACATTGATGGTTTTCATATTTTTTTGATATTAACAAGCATTGTGTGACCTTACAACTTATCATCAGCATGAGTGTATGAATGTGCTATACAATTGCGACTTTTAAAATTATTTCGTTTTTTTTTACTCTGTGGCAGAAGGTTATTTGTTTTACTTATGATGTTTGACATAAATGCTTACTAGTAGCAAGTGTCAAGTTTGACAGCTCCTGGTCTGTACTGTGCACTTTGTGGTCATAGTAGTAATATGTTGATAGATATAAAAATGATACAATAATTGCTTGTAAATAACTTACAAGTGGCTTGTGTCAATCAACATTCAGATTGATGTCCGCATGAGGAAATACTATAGTTATCAAACATCAATGAATTTAGATTTTTTATTATAATTACAGGGTCATTTTTTATATTTTAGCCTTTCGATACTGCCATCACCAATTAAGTCACAATTTGTGGAGAAAATGATGATCTTTGTCTCACATGGGGCAAGAGGTATAACTCTATTAGCATGAATTTTTTAAAAAGTAAGTGAAATCAAAACTTTGATTAAAAAAAGGAACTGGCAGATATGGCAGCACATGCATTGGAGACAAATAATATTGCTGGCTGTTGCGTAATAACAAACATCCTCCCACAGTAAGTACATTTCAGGGAGCCTTTCATTCAAAAATAACAGTTAAGTTTAGTGTATCCTTGAAGATATCAGGTGTTGCCATTATAATAATTCAGCTGTTGCACAATATTTTTTGGAGTTTAAATCTGAATGATTAACGTAGACAAAAGATTTTAAAATGCTTATTATTCAGTTAATTTTTTCTGTAATTAACTCAATTAAGATGCTATTAATTCTTAAGTACTGCTTGTTTTATAATTTTACTTAATAAATTTTTTTTTTAAAGATTTTATTTTTTTCCTTTTTCTCCCCAAAGCCCCCCAGTACATAGTTGTATATTCTTCGTTGTGGGTCCTTCTAGTTGTGGCATGTGGGACGCTGCCTCAGCGTGGTCTGATGAGCAGTGCCATGTCCGCGCCCAGGATTTGAACCAACGAAACACTGGGCCGCCTGCAGTGGAGCGCGCGAACTTAACCACTCGGCCACGGGGCCAGCCCCTACTTAATAAAATTTTTGACAGTTTGAAAAAATTTCAAATTCTTCTCTCTCAATGAAAATAAATTTAACATATGTGGCAGCAGAGAGGTATGCTGCTTGCTTGGTTCTCTCTTCGAGGAAACACCTGCCCGCTAAGGTGCAAGCCCTGTAATTAGCTAACACACTCCAGCTGTTTGCACCTTCAGGCCCCTTTTCCTTTCCTGCCTTCAAGCTGAGACCCTACTCTCTCCAGTTGGCCCCACCCAATGACTGAGCATGGTGGGACTCGTAGGGCCTGGCCATTTCTGCCCAACTCAGGGCTCCTCTAATGGGCAATCTGCTCCAGACCTCCCTGCCAGGTTATCTGGGACTACAGCAGAGGCGCGCCACGGACTGAGCCTTTGTCTGCCCAATCCTGCTTTCTCGCTCTTCTCTTTTCACAGGGGTCAGGTTCACATGGCAATTTGAATGCTTTCTATCATTTACCATCCTTCCCAAATCTTTTTTATCTTTTATAAGGTATAAGAATTATTCTCAAAATAAATCCTACTCTCCTAAATTCTTCTCAGTGTTTTCCTTCTGAAGGACACAACTGATACAACATATGTTTATAAAATGGAACTTATTTTATACAATTAATTTTTATTATTTAATACAATTAGCAAACTTTATTCACATGTTTGGAAGAGATCATAATTAGAGAAAATATTTCAATAAATTGATTAAAAAATTCTTGCCTCTTTTTTCTTTATTTTGGAATGTAACCATAAGAAGTGATTGTCTTAGTCCATTAGGGCTGCTGTAACAAACTAACATAAACTGGTGGCTTATAAACAACAGAAATTTATTTCTCACAGCCACGATCAGGGTGCCAATAGATTCAGAGTCTGGTTAGGGCCCACATCCTGGTTCATAGACAGCCTTCTTTTCACCATGGCCTCACATGGCAGGCAGAAGAGACAAGAGAGCTCTCTGGGGTCTCTTTTATAGAAGTACTAATCCCATTCATGAGGTCTCTGCCCTAACCTAATCAGCTCCCAATGGCCCCACCTTCAAATATCATCACATTGGAGATTAGCTTTCAACATCTGAATTTTGAGGGGGCACAAACATTGTCTGTAGCAGTACTATTGCATACTAATTGAAAAATTCAAATCCTAAGCAAAGTTCGTATAAGAGCAAAACCAATAAAACTGATCAGATAGCAGAGGAGTTTATTTCCATTGGCTTTGTTGTATGCAGTTGGCTTCATGTTACTTTTTAAAAATCTGCTTAGCAAGATTTTCTTTAAAGAAAAGTGAAGTTTAAATCACAGTTACATTGATAGACCAACAGTACTGTTTTTTGTATCTGATATTAATACATAAAAATATATCTTTAAGAATCAATCTGGGTCCAAGCCTGGTGGCCGAGTGGTTAAATTCCCACACTCTCTGCTTCAGCGGCCCTGGTTTGTGCATTCAGATCCCAGGTACAGACTTACTCCACTCACCAGCCATGCTGTGGAGGTGTCCCAGATACAAAAAAAATAGAGGAAGATTGGCACAGGTGTTAGCTCAGGGCAATCTTCCTCAGGAAAAAAAATAAAAGAATCAATCTTGTTTTGCATTTAGCATTATATATTTCAAATGCTTTAGCTATCACTTATTCATTCACATATATTACCTTCCATACTTAGCCATCAGTTAAAGGCCAAATATTTTAGCTAATACTGAACTAAGATATTTTATTTTTTATTTAGACAATGAGACATCTGCAAATTACTTCTAAGAAATGCTTATACATGAATCCAATCTATTTTTAATACATTATATGCCATCCTCATATCATTTATCTAATAACATTGTACAAGAAGTAGTCAAATTAATATGATCAGAGTCTGGAGAAATTTAGTGACTTAATTTATCCAATGTATAACATATTTTTCAAAAGAACACTTGAAAGGGAAAGAATAACCTGAACAATACCTCAGTATCCACATTAACATATGATTCAGTATTAGTACAGCACAATATGTGTGTGAAAATGGGTAGTCTAGCACATAGGTTGAAAAATATTATGTGAAACATATCAATTAAGTAAATTCTCTTTTTGGATTCTCAAGAATTCATCAACATGATTCATGTTCCAAGACATTATCCTGTATGTAAGCTTATAATAAAAATTTAAGTGGTTATTCCAATGATTATGCACAACAGAATTATGTGTTTGTAAACATCAGGGACATAAGGTCCATGATTAAAGTTTTGTTCAAACAATAGAAATTTTATAAAAACTCAAAATATACAGCATGCTTATTTTACTTAACTCTTGGCTTTGTATTTAATACACGTAACCATCAGATCTCTTTAGTTTTCAAATAAAAAAATTGTGTAGTTTATAAATAAAATTTTGTATTATCTTTTGGAAATTATGTCTACTTTTTAAACTACATTGGAGAATTGATTTGGTCAGGCCCCAAGGAACAGTTTTACCAAGATTCAAAATGTTTCCTGGTATGATACTTTTTAATATATTGAACTAAATGTTGTGGTTTAGCTAAAATATTGTCTTTTTGTGTGTGGTTATCTAATCTGGTAACATAGGTACTTTATGTCTTCTTCTTTCTCTCATTCCAAAGAAATTCAACCTGAAATATAATTGATTTATGGCTTTCTACTTCTTATTGGTAAATTTAGTCAAATCAGACAACATTTGCAAAAAGATCAATGTGGCTCTAAGAAGGTAATATACAGTTTAATCATTGTCTGGATTTATCATGACCGTATTTTAAGCACAATTTCAGTTGTTGCTATCTCTTTATACAGCTTTTCAGGGAGAATATTAGCATAGAACATGATTTCCAGTCTTGTCTCCTGAAGGTCACAGGCAATCATGTATGTGATGGTCACTTGATTTCTAATAGTAAGAAGAAAACCAAGTTGCATTTACTAAGCACTTACTATGTGCTAAGCACTGTGCTAAACCCTCTACATATATTATAATCCTCACTAGAACTCTGATAAATGGTTTTTATGGTTTTAGTTATATATATGAAGAAAAAAGAAACTTGTGTGTGCTGGATGTCATAGTTTTGTAAAAAGTGGCTAGAAATTTAAGCTTCACATATATGGTTCTAAACATATGTTTATTATAACAAAAATATAAGGTCATAACTCACTTAAAAGAATTAGTAGTTTCTTTCACTAGATAACCTAAGTTGTCTAATATCTAGAAAGTTATGAGACAAGAGCTCCAGTCTAAAGAATAATTTTTGCTATTTAGCAGAAACAAATGATGTACAATGGTTGATGTGTGTTTAAAGCAAATTTACAAGCTAAATGCAAAAAATTTTTAAGACTGTCACACCTCTCAAACAAATTAGTTCCTTAAATAAATACAAAATACCATATTTTTAGCATTATTCTCAAAGCTACACAGAATTGGAGTGATGTCAGGAACATGGCAGGGAGCTATTCTCTTTATCTCTCCTTCTTTGAGCTACAACTAAATGGACATTTATTGACCAATGGAGAAAAGTCACACAGAACAACAGGATGCCTGAGAGACCCACACAGCTATACATCTGAAGGTGGATTGACTGGCCATGTGGGAAGTGGTGGCAATAGTTGAGCACTCCCTGTCCTTCCCCAGCATCCCCGTGTACATGCACAAATGCTTCCCAGCCCATCGTGAGCACCCACATTACTGCTGCACAATGAAACTGGAAAAGTGTCCCAGGGTGACAGTAGGAAGAGGTGGCAGAAGCACTTAGCCTGCTTATAATCACTTTCCCAGTGGTGGGGGAGCCCACCATGCCACTGTGGCCTCAAGGTGTAGACCTGGCTCAGTCTCCATGAAGAAGTCCCACCCACCAAGAACAGCAGCCAGCACCACCAGAAGAAGAGGTGATACCAGCTCTACCCACCAGGGCGAGCACATCCCTGACCCACATGAGCATCCACAGAACCACTGTACACCAAAAGTGGGAACATGCTCTGGGATAACTGTAGGAAGAGGAGGTGGCAGTCCTTAGCCAGCTCATGATTGCTTTCCCAGTGGTAGGGGAGCTCACTATGCTGCTGTGACCCCAAGGAGTGGCCCAGGCTCAGTCCCTGTGAGGGAGCCCTGCCCACCAAGCACAGTGACTAGCGTGACTACAAGATGAGATGGTGGCAGATGTAGGCATTGGGGTGAGTGCTTTCCCAGCCCTCATGAGCACCCATAAAACGTCTGTGCTCAGAAAGTGAAAACTCGCTTTGGGGAGACCAAAGGAAGAGGCAGCAACAGCTCTTAGCCTGCTGATAATCATTTTCCTGGTTTTGGGAGAGCCCACACTGCTGCTGTGGCCCCAAGGAGTGGTCCAGGCTCCATCCCTGCGAGGAAACCCCACTCACCAAATAGAGTCTATACACACACTCAAATGTTCTCCAGTCTGGTGCAAGCTCCCATAGCACCCCCATAATTTCCAGCAGACAGGGTTGGATCAGAAACTCAGCTCCTGCTTCACCCTAATTGGTAGCAGGTGGAATTTGCAACCTAATACTACCACAAATGAACTGACAAAATATTAGTTCATGAAACACCATGAGAAACTAGAGGAACAATTCAGACCAGAAGAAAAATGACAGTTCTCCAGAAAACAACTCTGAAGTCACAGAAATGTACAATCTAAATTACAGAGAATTCAAAGTAGCTGTCATAAAGAAAAAGAGTTACAAGAAAAGTCAGAAAGATTGTTCAATGAGCTCAGGAATAAAATTAATGAGAAGAAGGAAGACTTCACCAAAGAGATTGAAACCACAAAATATCTCAGCAGAAATTCTTGATATGAAGGACACAATTAACGAAATAAAAAATAATTTAAAATCCTTAAAAATTAGAGCTGATGTTATGGGGGATAGAATTAGTGATTTACAGAATAGAGATATAGAAACGCTACAAGTGGAGGAGGAGAGAAAACTAAGATTAAAAAAATGAAGAAATTCTTTGAGAAATATCTGACTCAATTAGGAAAAGAAACATGAGGAATACCAGTATTACAGATGGAGAAGAGGAGGAGGAAAGAGTGGAGAGCTTGTTCAAAGAAATAATGGCTGAGAACTTAACAAACCTGGGGAAAGAACCAGATTTACAAATAGAGGCAGTTAATATAACACCTAATTACATCAATCCTAAATGATCTTCTCCAAGGCATATAATAGTAAAACCAGCAAAAGTCAATGGCAAAGAAAAAACATTAAGGGCAGCAAGGCAGAAGAAAATACCCTACAAAGGAACCCCTATCAGGCTTTCAGTGGACTTGTTGGCAGAAACCTTACAGGCTAGGAGGGAACGGAATGATATATTCAAAACACTGAAAGACAAAATCTTTTAGCCAAGAATACTCTAGCCAGCAAAACTATCTTTCAGATATGATGGATAAACAATGCTTTCCCAGATAAACAAAAGCTGAAGGAGCTCATCACCACTAGACCTCCCCTATAAGAAATTATTAAAAATTTCCCTGTACTGGAAACAAAAAGGCAAAGGTCTACACAGCTTTGAGCAAGGAGATAAATATACAGACAAAATCAGAAAACTCTAGTCTCTATCAGAACAGGGAAACAAATACTCAATTATAACTTAAAAGATAAAGGGGAGGAAAGCATCAAAAGTAACTATAAACACTTCAACCTAGGCCCAAACTCACAACATTGAAAAGAGAATACTTTGTGACAACAATAACTCAGAAGGGAAAGAGGATGGGGAGGGAACCTGCTTAGGTGAATGGAGATAAGACTCTATAAGAGAATGGACTATCTCATCTATGAGATCTTTTAGACAAACCTAACAGTAACCACTAAATAAAAAATAAGAGCAGAGCCACAATTCATTAAAAAAAAGGAAAACTTAGAAAACTTCTACAGAAAACAACAAAAATGAAATGCCAGTCAGAAATACAAAGGAAGAGAAGCAATGGAAACATAGAACAACTGGAAAACGAGATAAAACGTCAGTATTAAGTCCTCATATATCAATAATCACTCTAAATGTAAATGGATTGAATCCTCCAATCAAAAGACATAAAGTAGCCAGATGGATTAAAAAACAAGACCCAACAATAAGCTGCCTCCAAGAAACACATCTCAGCTCTATTGACAACATAGGTTCAGAGTGAAAGTATGGAAGAGGAAGCTCCAAGCAAATGACAAACAAAAGAAAGCAAGTGTTACCATACTTATATCAGACAAAGCAGACTTCAATATAAAAAAAAAATGAGAGACAAAGAGGGGCAGTATATAATGATAAAAAGGACGTTCCACCAAGAGGACATAATGCTTATGAATATATATGCATCTAACACAGTAGCACCAAAGTAGTATACAAGACAACTATTAAAGACCTAAAGGAGAAATTAACAGCAAAATAATAATAGTAGGGGATCTCAACACCCCACTTACATCAATGGACAGATCATCCAGACAGAAAGTCAACAAGGAAATAGTGGATTTAAACAAAACCCTTGATCAGATGGTCTTTTATATAGAGAGAGAGAGAATTCAATCTAAAAACAGCAAAATACACATGCTTCTCAAGTGCACAGGGAACATTCTCAAAGATAGACCATGTGTTGGGGAAAAAAGGCAAGCCTCAATAAATTTAAGAAGATTGAAATCATATCAAGCATCTTTTCATACCACAATGCTATAAAACTAGAAATCAACTACAAGAAAAAAACTGGGAAAGTGACAAATATGTGGAGACTAAATAACATGCTACTGAACAACCATTGGATCAATGAAGAAATCAAAGGAGAAATTTAAAAACACCTGGAGACAAATGGAAATGAAAATACAACAAACCAACTTTTAAGGGAAGCAGAAAAAGTGGTTCTAAGAGGGAAAGTCATAGTAATACAGGCCCACCTCAACAAACAAGAAAAATCTCAAATAAGTAGTCTTAAACTGCAATTAACAGAACTAGAAAAGAAGAATGAACAAAGCCCAGAGTCAGCAAAAGAAGGGAAATAATACAAATTAGAATAGAAATAAATGAAATAGAGACTAAAAAACAACAGAAAGGATCAATGAAACTAAAAGCTTATCTTTTGAGAATATAAACAAAATTGACAAACCCTTAGCCAGACTCAAAAGAATAAAAGAGACATGGATCAGATAAATAAAGTCAGAAATGAAAGAGAAATTACAATGAATATTGCAGAAATACAAGAGATTATAAGAGAATGCTATGAAAAACTATATGCTCACAGATTGGGTAACCCAGAAGAAGTGGATAAATTCTTAGACTCATACAACCTCTCAAAACTGACTCAAGAGGAAATAGAGTATCTGGTTAGACCAATCACAGGTAAAGATATTGAAACAGTTATGAAAAACCTCCCAAAAAGCAAAAGCCTAGGACCAGTTTGCTTCCCTGGGGAATTCTACCAAACATTCAAAGAAGATTTAATACCTATCCTCCTGAGACTATTCCAAAAAATTGAAGAATACAGAAAATTTCCTAACTCATTCTATGAGGTCAACATTACCCTGATACCAAGCCAGACAAGGACAACAAAAAGAAGGAAAACTACAGGCCAATATCGCTGATGAACATAGATGCAAACATCCTCAGCAAAATGCTGGCAAACTGAATACAGAAATACATCAAAAGGATCATAAACCATGATCAAGTGGGATTTATTCCAGGGACTCAGGGATGGTTCAATACCCACAAATCAATCAATTTGATATAACACATTCACGAAGTGAGGAATAAAGATCACACAATCTTCTCAATAGATGCAGGGAAGCATTTGACAAGACCCAGCATCCACTTTATGATAGAAATTCTCAATAAAATTGGTATAGAAGGAACATACCTCAACATAATAAAGGCTATATAAGACAAACTCATAGCCAACATCATACTCAATGGTGAAAAACTAAAAGCCATCCCCCTGAGAACAGGAACAAGACAAGCCTGCCCACTCTCGCCACTCCTATTCAACATAGTACTGGAGGTTTTGGCCAGAGCATTTAGGCAAGAAAAAGAAATAAATAGAATGCAAATTGGAAAAGAAGAAGTGAAACTCTTGCTGTTTTCAGATGACATGATTCTATATATAGAAAACCCCAATGAATCCATCAGAAAACTATTAGAAATAATCAACAACTACAGCAAAGGTGAAGAGTATGAAATCAACTTACGAAAATCAGTTGCATTTCTATACACAAACACCAAAAACTATAAGACATTATTGAAAGAAATTGAAGAAGATGTAAAGAAAAGGAATGATATTCCATACTCGTGGGTTGGAAGCATATACATAGATAAAGTGTCCACAGTCCCTAAAGCAATCTACAGATTCAAAGCAATCCCAATCAGAATCCCAATATTCTTCAAGGAAATAGAATGAAGAATCCTAAAATTCACCTGTAACAACAAAAGACCCCAAATAGCTAAAGCAATCCTGAGAAAAAAGAACAAAGCTGGAGGCATCGCAATACCAGACTTCAAAATATGCTACAAAGCTATAGTAAACAAAACAGCATGGTACTGGCACAAAAACTGACACACAGATCAATGGAACAGAATTGAGAGCCCAGAATATACAACAGAGAAAGGAAAGTCTCTTCAGTACGTGGTGTTGGGAAAACTGGACAGCCACATGCAAAAGAATGAAAGTAGACCATTATCTTCCACCATACACAAAAATTAACTCTAAATGGATTAAAGACTTTAAGGTAAGCCATGAAGCCATAAAACTCCTAGAGGAAAATATAGGCAGTACACTACTTGACCTCAGTCTCAGCAGCATCTTTTCAAATACTATGTCTACTTGGGCAAGGGAAACAAAAGAAAAAATTAACAAATGGGACTTCATCAGACTAAAAATCTTCTGCAAGGCAAAAGAAACCATGAACAATATGAATAGACAACCCAGCAACTGGGAGAAAATATTTGCAAATCACGTATCTGACAAGGGGTTAATCTCTATGATATATAAAGAACTCATACAATTGGACAATAAAAAAAACTACCTGATCAAAAAATGGGCAGAGGATATGAACAGACATTTTTCCAAAGAGGATATACATATGGCCAACAGACACATGAAAAGATGTTCAAAATCACTAATTATTAGGGAAATGCAAATCAAAACTACAATGAGATATCACCTTACACTGGTAAGAATGACTACAATTACCAAGACAAAAAAGTAACAAAAGTTGGAGAGGATGTGGAGAAAAGGGAACCCTCACAAACTGCTGGTGGGAATGTAAACTGTTGCAGCCACTGTGGAAAACAGTATGGAGATTTCTCAAAATATTCAAAATAGAGATACAATATGATCCAGCTATCCCACTACTGGGTATTTAGCCAAAGAACTTGAAATCAACAATCTGAATAGATTTATGCACTCCTATGTTCATTGCAGCATTCTTCACAATAGCCAAGAGATGGAAGCAGCCCAAGTGCCCTTCTATGGATGAATGGATAAAGAAGATGTGGTATATATAAACAATGGAATACTACTCAGCCATAAAAAAGACAAAATCATCCCATTTGCAACAACATGGATGGTCCTTGAGGGTATGATGTTAAGCGAAATAAGCCAGACAGAGAAAGTCAAATACTGTATGATTTCACTCATATGTGGAAGATAAACAAATACATGGATAAAGAGAACAGATTAGTGGTTACCAGAGGGGACGGGGAATGGGGCCGGGAGAAAGGGGTAAAATGTCACTCACATACAGTGATGGACAAAATTAGACTACTGACAGCATGATGAAGTCTAGACAAAAATTGATAAATAATAATGTATACTTGTAATTACACAGTTATAAACCATTATGATCTCAACAAAATAATTGGGGAAAAAAGCCACACAGAATAACTTGGTTTCTTGTCATTTATCTTTAGAAATGCTCGTATTTTGAATTATGTAAAATAGCTGATATGATTGATGAATATGATATTTAGTTTAAAGAATTATTTTAGAATACTTTTTTCAGTTTATGTTGTTAATAATGTTAAACTATCTTTTGTTAAAATTTGGAAGTTTAGTAATAAGTCACTGCATGCTATAAAGGAAAATTATTAATTTTGTCATCCTAATTGTTTTTCCAAGTAAGAGTTTCCTAGGATTGTAAAGGATTATATATAGTAAATTTATTTATACGTCCCTTAAAATTTTATGAAATAAAATTTGCTTTAGGTCACTTGCATTTCACAATTTCTTATTCTATTCAACGAAAAGGCAGGACTGCTTGGCAGAATGGCTGGTTTTAGGACTGGGCAGAAAATATACAACAGTGGCCTGGAGATTCTTGCATTTCCAGAAAGTAAGGAAGCATTCTGAAAACAAACAAAAATAAACTCACAATGATGGCGTATGTCAAAGGAACACAAGAATCAACTGAAAGAGTCCCAAAGCCCAAAGCTGAACATTCTGAGCAACAAAATAAACTAGTGTTAGGTTATAACACAAAGTATATGATAATGTACATAAGTTTATATTAATACAAGTAATTGGTTAAAGAAATAAAGAGAAGAGAAGAGACAAATGTTCCATGCAGTAGAATTCCAAATAATTTATATGGATACTTTGCCCTCAATGACTTGGAACATAACTACTCACACCTTAAATGTGGGCTCCATAGTGACATTTCCAAAAGATCAAACTATGGAAAGATGGAGGTAAAAGCAACTATACAGTGGAGAAATCTAACAAAGACTACCTTAGCCTGGTGATTAAAGTTAACATCAACAGTGATGTCATGTTGTTAGTAGGTACACTTGATATGAAGTGATGAAAATTGCACTTATGCTGTTTTCCTTCCAAAAACATATGACCCAGTCTAATCATTAAAACAAAATATGACAAATTCCAACTGAGGAACATTCTACAAAATACCTGACCAGCATGCCTCAAAACTGTCGAGGTCATCAAAAACGAGGAAAGTCTATGAAACTGTCACAAAGAAGACATGAAAAACTTATGTACATTATCATATACTTTGTGTTATAACCTAACACTAGTTTATTTTGTTGCTCAGAATGTTCAGCTTTGGGCTTTGGGACTCTTTCAGTTGATTTTTGTGTTCCTTTGACATACGCCATCATTGTGAGTTTATTTTTGTTTGTTTCCAGAATGCTTCCTTACTGTAATGTGAAATCCTATAACAGGAAAAGTCCACTAGGTGAAAACTAAGGAATCCTCCATAAAGTATGGACTTTAATTAATGGTGTTGTATCAATACTGATTCATTAATTGTAATAAATGTACTGTATTAATGTAAGACATAATAGGGTGAACTAGGTGTGTGGTATGTGGGAACACTCTGTACTATTTTTGCCATTTTTCTGTTAATCTAAAATAGCTTATTTAAGAAATGAAATAAAAAGGAACATATTATTTGGCAACCAAGAGATGGAGAGAAGAAAGAAAGAAGAGAAGAAAGAAAGAAAGAAAGAAGGGAGGGAGGGAGGAAGGAAAGGAGGGAGGGAGGGAAGGAAGGAAGGAAGAAAGAATGAAAGAGAGAGAGACAGACAGAGACAAAGAAAGAAAGAGAGAGAGAGAGAGATAGAGGAACAGGTAGTAATATTTTCACATTTCTTCTGTATATAATTCATTCATTCATTCACTCACCCAGAGAGGATTTACTGTATGTTTATCGTGGACCTGACATTGGGGCAAGCAATATGGATACAGAAATAAATGGGTCGATCTGCTTAATTCAGCTATTTCAGGAATAGGGGAAAATGCCTACCTCTCCAGTCACAACTCTTTCTTCATTCTTCATCCACACTGGTCTTCTCTGAGTCACTTTAAGATACCAAAGTCTTTCCTGCTTTAGGACTCTTTTTTTTTTTTTTTTTTGCCTGAGACTGTTTTGCTCCACTTCGCATGATGGATTATTCTTCAGATTTCAAGTTAAATGTGACTTTCACAAAGAAATGACTTCTTCCTATCTACAGATGCCCACTGTTACTGTCTATCACTGAACAGTGTTCTTTCCCTTCATGGCATTTGTCATATTACATATTTTTTATAGCTATCTTGAGACCTGTCATACTTAATCAAGCTTCGTATGTGTGGTGAATCATGTCCATTTAATTGATGACACTTTTTGGTAAATATTCAATAAAAGTCAGATTAATTCACACATGAATTAGTGACTCCAATAAACAGACTAGTCCAACTGTTTACTATGCTGTCATTTTTCATAAAACTAAAAGGAGTGATCACATTGGACAGTATAATAAACATAATAATCTCCTGATTGTAAGTTCTCTCAGTTTTGAGTCCTTTTCAGTTATTGCATTATGTGTATTTAGATATGTTCAAAGTCCTGTATTATGATTTATAAAATGTACACTCTACCTAAGAATAGATTTATAACAAAAAATTACCTTGAATTACAGAAGGAAAAATAGTACCATCTATTGAACACTTTCTCTAGGTTGTACACTTTATAACAGGTTATCTTATTTGAAAGCTTTCTACAGAAGTGCAAGGTAAGAACAGTTTTCTAACCTCACAAATGAGGATGCTTAGAGGTATTGAACAAGGTGCCCCACATAACAGCTAGTAATTGGCAGAGGTAAGGCTTGGACTCAGGCATGTCTCACTCCAAACTCCATGCACTGTACAACACATCCTTACTCTCTCTTACTCAGAAATCCTACTAATTGCAACTATGCATAAACTTTCTGGTCAACATTATGCCTTGAAAAATTCCCTCTGCTACAAAAATATAGGCATGATGGATTAAAGAGAGCGAGAGAAAGACATTCATATGATGTCCTTTCATAGGAATAACTTACGTCTTTTTTCTTCTTTCTTGTCTCTGAGTTAAAATTACCTTGAAGACCAGAAATGGAAGAGGAAAACAAACCAAAGAACGGGAGCTGCAGTTGCAGGCTTTCTGAGCTCCATGCTGCAGAGCGGGCAGAACACGCAGGCTAAGCTGGAGGTTAGGCTCCTACATTAGTGTTCTTTACAGTCTTCCCATGCGAGTGAAGGGAAGGATAGTGCTTGGCCTCTACTCCTAAAAAGAGAATTTCAAAAATGGCTAGCTCCTACTTGATGAAAGCTATACTTTTTGTAAGTTGTGAATTACAGAAATAAAATTAAAATATAATATACTCAAACCTAAGGAGTTTCCATAAATAGATTAGCCGCTATCCCAATATGCCCAGAAGATATAGGATGAAACTGTGGAATTATTATATACAATGTGGCTGACGCAGATGGAGAGAGAAAAAGAAAGGAAATGAGAAACACCTCTACTCAAAAAGAGCTTGAAAACTAAAAGTTAAAGAATAAAGAAATTAAGAACTGGGAAGTATAACTAAAAAGTCAGTAATGCGATTAGGATTTTACTCCAGAAGGAATTTGTTTTCTACAAAACCTCTGAAATATTTAAAGTAAAAATGTTGAGGAGATTTACAGTGGATTAATCAAAATGTAACTTTCCTTTTTAAAAAATCTGGACTTCTTTTAAAGATGAAAAATATCAGGTGACATATAGAGGAAACAATTAGAAAAATATGAAATGAAAATTAATGTTGTTGAAATAAATTGAAATAGATGTCATAATCTATAGATTCAATACAGTCAAATAGTCTGTCAGTAAATGCCAAGAAGATAGTGAAGAACTTTCTCTGAATAAGTGACGAGAGGAAAAGAAATTTAACAAGTCGAAGAACAGCTGGGGGACTTAAAAGATGGATTGACGGGATTCAACAAGTGTCACATAGGAGCTCCAGAAGAAGCAAAAATGAACGGCCTAAAATCCATATTTGAAGGGATGACTATTGGGAATTTTTTTTTTTTCGAGGAAGATTAGCCCTGAGCTAACTGCTGCCAGTCCTCCTCTTTTAGCTGAGGAAGCCTGGCCCTGAGCTAACATCCGTGCCCATCTTCTTCTACTTTATACCTGGGATGCCTACCACAGCATGGCTTGACAAGCGATGCCATGTCCGCACCCAGGATCCAAACTGGCGAACCCCAGGCCGCCAAAGCGGACGTGCGAACTTAACCGCTGCGCCACCGGGCCTGCCCCTGTTGGAAATTTTTATTAATAAAATCATCTTCAAACCAAAAGTACTCTGAAACACAGCATAACAAATAGAATTCAATCCAGATGTAGACGCATCCAGTGAATTTGAAACTCATTCTGGCTAGAGAGAGTATGCAGTACTTTCCAACAGAAGAAAGATGTAAAATAAAGCTGTGGTGACAGCAAATTTCTCAGCAACAACACAAGAAGACATTGGGATGCCGAGAGAAAATAACTGCCACTCTAGAGATTTATATCCTTCCACCACTCAAGAGAAAGAGTAAAACATTTTTATGAATGCAGAATACAAGAGTTACCATTTAAGACTATCACTAATAGAAAATATACTTAATAAGAAAAAAAGTGCACTCAGAGGTAAGGTTTGGGAATACAAAACACATTGAACAGTACTAGCATTAATATAAAATATGGTAGTGAATGTGATTAACTCTTGACTGCAGGAAAACAATGACAATTTTTTGAAAAATAGGGATAAAATTAAATTTCGAAAATAATAAATAGGGGCTGTATTTAGTAGGTAAAGCACTCTAGGCCTTCATTTTGCTTAGAGGATGCACAGATATGATGAATAACTTAATTTGGTTATACAATTGAGTAAAGATATATGATCCTAAAAATTTAAAGATGACCAACAAACAAACAAATTTATTAATTGCAATTCAACAAAGGAATAGAAACCAGAAATAGAAATATTTACCAGTCAAAGAAGACAGAAAAGGGCAAGATGATTAAAAAAAGTTGATACATAGAAAATATGAAATAAGTTTCTAAGAATACCTTCAAATAGTTAAATAATCATAATAAATGGAAAATCATTTAAATTTGAATTTTTAATGTAATCTAGATGCATGTTGCTTAAAAGAGAGATATTTGAAGTAAAAAACTTTTCAATAAAGTATTAGCTAAAAAAGTCAATAATATAAAAATAGTATGAACACAAGCAAAAATAACTGGGTAGGGTAACATCTTTTAATAAACAGAAAAGTAGAATTACAAAATTATTAATAGATGTAAAATGAACAGTACTTTGTAATTTTAAAATTCTATCAATATGTAATCATGAGTAAATATACCCAAAATACGGAAATGAAATATTTTGAACAACACAGAAATACACAGAGAAGTTAAAATTTCCCTGATCATACTGAGTCATTTTAATACATCCTTTTCAGGAACTGAAAAGTCCAGAACTCAACTAACAATTACATGGAAGTTTTGATAGAAAAATCACCTGTGTTGGTCTAAAGAATATATAATATCTTATATTTACAAAATTTGTTTGCACACTAGATCTTAAAGGTGGCTCCACAATTGAGAAGAATGAGGATCTAATAAATATTCTCTGCTCACAGTATGATTAAATTAGAAATCAATAATGAAGAGGTTTCCAAGAAATCATCTTTGATTAGACTCTTCAAAATGACGCGCTACATAATACATAGGTTAAAAGAAAAATACCACAGGAAAAAACAAGAAGATAATACATATAAAAATTTGTAGGACATAGATGGAAAGATACTCTGAAAAAAAATGTGTATTTATAAACTCTTATAAAAATATAATTTAGAAACCTTTTTTTTAGTGAGCTAATAATTTCAGTTCAAGGGTAAAAAAAAATAAAGGACTGCTGTTATCAAAGGAATAACAGAGTTAGAAGTAAAAAAAAAACGACAGGTAATTGAGAAAATAAAAAATGTAAAACATGAAATAGCAAAATCTCAAGTAGGATTAATAAATAGGATAAAATGCAAAGTAAGACACAAAATATGTATAAAAATAATTATATTTAAATTAATATATTTTAAAATGTAGAGAAATTAATACTATCATAGAAAAATAAAGTATTCTATAACTTGAAAAAATATATCAGACAAATCTGGACTAATCAATATATATTAAAACCACTGAAATAATAAAAAATTTCCCCTAGATAGTTAGATATAGATAGGCAGAGCAAATAGAGTGAAATATAATCATTTTTTCAGTTCAGATAAAAGTGGCTATTTTATCATTCTATATTTTGCAGTGTATTTAAATTTTTCATAATAAATTTTTAGGGAAATTTAATCTACTTTTCTCACTGTAAACTATATTTGGATAGAAATAAAGAAAACGATGTGAATAGCAAACATTGTAACCAATGAAGATATTCACCATTTTCCCGTAATCTGAGTAATTCAAAGTCTTCAAGTAACACATTAGAAAGCTTGTTAACATTTTATTATTGCATTGACTATTTTGGATTGACTTTTTTGGTTAAATTAATTTAGTAATTTGATGGTTGAATCTCTGCTTTACTTAATAGGATGCAAAAAACAGTAACAATGTTCCCAAAATAATCTATAAAACCCGAAAATGATCATTTCGATTGGTTGAAATATTTTGTGATTTAGTGAACTAGTAATAGGACTGTTTATCTCACCTGACCTCCTAAAACTCTGTTGCAAATTGGTGGTGCCTGTCATTGCCAATCATTGATGTGCAGCTTGAAAGCAATAACTTAAATGTTGGCTCTTTAATTCGGGAGAAAAGAAATAAAGACTGCTGTTACTCTGAGTCCAGTAAAACAGACTGTAACTAGCGCCTGGAAGGGAAACATAAGTTTGAATATTTTACACTTATTTCTTTTTCCAAAACATTGACTGTTTAGAATTTTAAATATTGATTTTTTTATTTCACCCTATTATTTTTCTTTTAACATAGAAGTCATTTTTTCCCAGTTTCAAAAACTGACCATGGTAAAATAAAAATTCGTAAAACATAAGAAAAAATAAGGTGAAAATTCCCCATGTTTTTACCCCTGAGAGTTGTGTTCTGGCAACCTTATTATTTCCTACAGGAATTGAACTACCATATAGAATTCTGAAGCCTATGTTTTGAGATTTCAAGGTAATAAATTCATATATAATCTGATTAACCTTATTAAAAATCTGTTAGCGACCCTTAAATCCAGTTTGTTTGGCTTAAAATAAGGCCATTTACTGAGAACACTTTCCACCTATTTTCAGGATCTTATACCTGACTGCAAAATCCTATCGCTCACAGTTTGTATAGAATTAGAACAATCAATATTTTAAAGTTTTGGAATAAACTTTAAAGTTTTGGAGTAAATTATTCATAAAGCTGCCTAAGTCTAGTGTGTAGAGAGAAGGATATATTAAATAAAGTTTCATGGTAAGCATCCCATGCATAAAGTAGAGGAAGATGGGCATGGATGTTAGCTCAGGGCCAATCTTCCTCAAAAGAGAAAACAAATTTAGTAGAGTGCATTCAAAAGGAGATATCTATATAAAGGAACTCAAGGGGCCTGCCCGGTGGCGCAGGAATTAAGTCCGCATGTTCCGGTTTGGCGGCCTGGGGTTTGCCAGTTCGGATCCCGGGTGCGGACATGGCACCACTTGTTAAGACATGCTGTGGCAGGCACCCCATATATAAAGTAGGGAAAGATGGGCACGGATGTTAGCCCAGAGCCAGTCTTCCCCAGCAAAAAGAGTAGGATTGGCAGCATATGTTAGCTCAGGGCTAATCTTCCTCAAAAAAAAAAAAAAAAAGGAACTCAAACAGAGAAAGAGTACTTCAAATACTAGTATAAAATTTGAATAGAAATGTGAAAGTATGTATCATAAAATAATGCACCTCCTTTGTTGCCATCCCTAAAACACTTAAAACACTTTTATAAAACAAAATGTTTTCTTTTAAAATTAAAAATTGCAAACAAAAACCTGTGCAGATGCCCTCTCTGCTCATTATACAAAAGTACAAATATTAATTCTTGAATAAGATCCAAGATGATTGTACTGTAAGGAAATTGAACTCTCTCCAAAACTAAATTTGTGCCAAAGGAAAAAATTGCATACATACACATGTTTAGAATGTATAGGAAGTGTATTAGAGTAACACTAGCTATACACTAAATCAATCAAGATATTTAACGTAAGCAAAAAAGTTTAATCCTCCATCTTGTTCAGTTTAAGGATAGTGTTCTCCATCAGAAGGTGCTTCAACCTATACAAGGTGATTCAAGCCCACAGGAACCTTCTGTCATATCTGCCATTATCTTGAGTCTTTACATCATCAAACTGAATGAAAGGAAAGAGAACATCAAAGAGACACACATTCTTTCCTAAAAGCCTTAGCCAACCTGTGGTACACACCACTTTCTTGTATTCCAATGGTGAGTCTAGTCACATGACTTGCCTAACTCTATAGAATGCCGAGGAATGTATTCTAGCCTTGTGCTAAGGAAAGACCAACCATCTCAGGAGCAGCTATAATGCTATGCCTGAAGACCGCCATAAATTAAAGGAATACAAATCAAACTTATGGAGCATGGTCAAAGCTGTATTTACGAAAAATTTATACCATTACATGAAAGGAAAAATGAACACTAGTTTTCTGGGCTTGCTCCCAGTACTGCTTCTCCCAGTTTCTTTCAATAAAGTCTATGGCTTTTTCTCTGTGAAAAATACATATGTAACAACTTAAAGCATAATTTTGAATAAGATGGCTAACTGTATATTTGTCAAGTCAGTGTAGTCTCCTTATTTTTATTTGAAATACTATAGAGACATAATTGGAAATAAAATATGAACAGGTGAAATAAGTCTCCATGGTCTAACTCAAAGGAATATATATTACCATCACCAGGTAGTGGGAAAACTAAAGGCGAATAGTGGCCCAGTGGGGGTGTGTGTGTGTGTGTGTGTGTGTGTGTGTGTGTGTGTGTGTGTGTGTAGGGGTATGTATACCTTCCCCAGGGAAGAGACAGATTCAGAGACAGACAGTATTCAACCCCAGAGAAGAGACAGATTCAGAGACAGACAGTATTCAAGAGGCCACAGCTACTTCTCATATTTTAATACTGCTCTTGCCTATCAGGAGTTAATAGACCAGTTAATTTCTTCTGTGCCTCAGTCCTGATAAACTAAACAATTGTTCTCAAACTGGAGCATACCTCAGAATCACAATGCAGACTGCTAGACTATGCCTTACAACTTAAAAATAATGAAGAATAGAAATTGTAGTAGGCACAATTCTAAGACATTTTGCAACAGATCACAGTACATATAAGTATGTAATACACATGATTAATGAAAGTTAGGATTCCTAGAAGGAAATGATGGATTATTAAACATATACTGTTGAGGAAATTTACAACTCTGGAAAGCATGATGTTAGGTGTTTCACTATATCTCGTACAACTCTAGCCATTTCACCATCGTATATAGTAATATGTGATTAACTTACATTTATTTTATTCAAATAGAAATATTTGAGATATTTTAAACTTGCCATATACTATTGCACATTATGTGACTGTTCCATATTATTTGTTTAGATTCACGCATTAGGAAGTAATAAAAATACTTAACTTTTAAATAACTTGAATTTTTCAAGCACTTGTACAAATACTAAATCATTTTCTCAACAGAAAAGGAAAAGAGGATAGTGATATATGTTAATAAATATTTTATTATTGCTTCTTTGAAATTTTTGGAAATATACAAGCTTTATTGCATGATATATGAGTTTGCTCAGAGGCCAATTTCATTTCTGTTTATTGTTATATACTATTTTCTAGCATATATTATATGAAACTAAATATTTATTTATTGAATAAAGATTTCCACATTTCACAGTAACTATTTTATAGAAACATTAAGTAAAGGAAAAAATGCAATTCCTTTCATGAAGCATTTCTAACTCAGTTGGAAGTTTTATTCAGGATAGCAATTATCCTGCATTTTATAATTCTGGAATAGTAAAATATTACGAAAGGGAAGATCTAATTTCAATTATACCAAACTACCAACGCTGCTTTTTTAAGGTATAATCTTTTTTACATCTCCATCAACTACCTGTCTCTACTCCCAGTATGTATCAAATGTTTGTACACATCTGTTACTTCTTGGGAACTTTATTTTTCAGCAATCTATATTGCGTCATGCTGAAATACACTGAGATTTGTGGTCTGCCATGTATTTTACAGAATTTCTTGATTGATGTTCAATTTTCAGCTGAGTTCTTAGACAAGCATGGGAAAAAAGCCTTCACACTAAGCTAAAGAGGAAGCTAATATTTTCCATTTGACGATAGGATGTTGATAGGGAGAAAATTAGTATCTATTGTCTGAAGCACAACTCAGGACAAAACAGCCTCTCTTTCTGTTCACTTTGCCTGATTTTTCCACAGTGGTAGCCACACAGAAGAGGAAACAAACTGGCCTAGTATCGGCTCACTAGAGCATATGTATATAATTACTTTACTACTTTTAAATCAACATATTATCTATGATTTCAAGCAAAGTTCAGTAACTATTTGTTGATGTTAGATAGAAACTCCCACGTGGATCCATTTGAATTAAATACTGACATATTCTCTGCTTAATTCCTATTCTTAAAAAGGAAGTCACAAAGTAGTGATGACGAAAATATTGGTAATCTACTGCTTCTTGAAATCATACTGCTTTGCTGTATTTTGCTATCTAGCTTGTTTAATCCTATTGGTTAATATTTAGAGGTGAAGCCAACTGGCTCGAAGTAATCAGTAAAACTTTGTAAGATGGGCAAAAGAAAGACATTAGGCAACATAATTATTTAATTTCCTCTGATTACCTCAAGTATTCCCAGTATGCAATGCTGATATGACTAGAGTATCTAGTAATTGACTTGATTGCTTACTGCAAAATAAGTGGAGTATTGAGTTGTCTATAAAAGATGAGAATTGCTATGTTTGGTTTCCCTAAATGATCTACATGAAATGCTTGGTGAAGATAATGAAAAAGACAATGCTTGATTTTGGTTGGAAAGAAAGAATAAATAATACACACACTGACATCACATATTACAATGTCCTGCATAATGCCACGAAATTCATTTAAAATTAAACTAATTTGATTTATGGAGTTAGCAGCACGTGATAATAAATAAGGGGCACTGATTCCTGAAGCTATGAGTCGATTCAAGTCTACCTGATCTGTGCTTAATACTTTGCTACTTACAATGCACATAACTGACACTGTCATTTGATTATCAGAACATCAAGCCATGAATAGGGAAGCTTTTGTTATAGTCCTAAATAATAGGAGAGGAAAGTGTGGACATTACATCTCCTGGTCAATGCCATACAACTTGTGAGCAACGGAACAATTGCAGGACTCCAACTCCTACGCTTTTTTGACCTAAACAAATCTACTAATTTGTTATATCCAATTTGGTCAATTTTCTTTGTTTTACACACAAAGGAGTATCTAATATCTATACTTTTAATAAGAATCAGAGGCTAAAAGTTCATGTGCATAGTATACAATCATAATTAAAAACTCAAGTTTAGGACTAGATTGCCAGGGTTCAAAGCACAGCTCCACCTTTTATGTGTGATGTGACCTGGAACAAGTTGCTTAAACTCTTTCTGTTTCTCAGTTTCTTTATTTTGCATCCATAAAATGGGGCCAATATCAAAACTGGGCTATGAGGATTTACCTCATAGGGATGCTGTGAGGTTTTAATAATTAATATACTTTAAACACTTAGATAGGTGGATGATACATATTAAGTATTATTTTTATACATTAAAGTTAATCAGCTATTATAAATTATCATAAGGAAAACAAACAAGCACAAACTCTAAGGCACATAAAGTAAGTGTTAAGTCCTAGAGCTAAAAGAATTGAGGTTCAGATAGTTATTATATCTGTCTGTGTGCGTGTGTGTGTCTGTGAAATGAAAATTAGTGGATGATCTGGTAAAATGAGATAGAGCTTTATTTCCTCACATTTCCTTAAAATATTGAGAATTATGAAAGCAAAAGACCAGCATTGTGCACAAGTAGCTAAAAAACATGGAAGTTGTTTTTCATGAAAACACAATGGACTTGTATTAAGATGTTTATCAATTTTGCCTCATTCTACTAGCAACCTCTTGCAGACAGTAATTTTTTTATGAGAGGTAGCAATGCGAGCTTTTACGTTAACCTGAGACCAAACTGTGAACGCAGTTAATAACACTTTGTTCTACCCCACTGTGCTAATCAGATGGAACAGTGTTTGAATTGGTTTAAATAGATGTGAGGATGTGAATAACAATTCTGACATTGGACCCTGCAATAATAAAAAAAGGAATGTTCTTTGGCCTTGAAATGGCATTATCCTATCCATAATAGACACTGTCTATTTATCTACAGCTAATACAATTGCTCTCTTTATTTAAATAACTGCTAGTTTTAATGAGTTTTATTGAACTTAGAAGTTGCCCTAAAATTTCAGCTTATACATTTTTATGCAATGCTAAATATTTATGACCTTGTAACATCAGTATAGGAGCTATGTATGACTATTACAGTTACTGCTTTTGAAGGATGCTTACCATAGAAGACAAAATTGATATGTGATCAATTAGCTAATTATAATTGCACACAGTTTTTCTTTTTACATTCACCAATTTCAATATCAGTTTTGCTATTGATCAAAGAATTTAAACATAGAGAATATTTCCTATTGACATAATATATATAGTTCTCATTCACTATGAGGTCTTCCCTGACATTCCTATTTAACTTACCCAACATCTATTTTTCTCTATCTCCGGCAATTTTCACAATCTGAAAATATTTTATTTCATCTTATTTTCCTTTATCTTATCTTATTTTTCTCTCTCTCAGTACACTGGAATTATATTTGTCTTATTGTGTTTCCAGTCTGGCACAGAGGCAGTGCTCAATAAATTCAGATACGCCTTCACAATTCCTTATCCAAAGCCAGGAGGACCACGTATGTTCAGAATACAAGGCAATTTTGATTTTAGATATGCAAAAGCAAACATATACCAAATGTCACATCATATGTCAGCAGGGCCTGCAGCAGTATGCTGTAATCAGACAATAGTTTTCCTTTAGCAAAACATGTGAATGTTCACACCAGTGAGAAAAATAGGCAATCTAAACAGCCTTTGTCAGTTCAGGTCTGTTCAGGTTTTGCTACCAAAGTGAATTATAGAAAACTTTCTGTTTTCAAAATTTGCAGTTTTATGTGTAACAGCTAAGAGGTAAAGGAAAGGAAGAAGTAGAAGAAAAAAGGATTTAAAAATTTCACAAAAAAAGTATTATCTGAGGCTTATTAAGGAAGACTATGAAAATATTGAATAAAAGAAGTTTAACAGATTGTGAACAAGAGATCAGCCATTTTGTCTTTGAGTTTTAGGATCTAGTAGAATGTCTGACACGGGGACGAAATTCAGTAAGTTGTCACTGAATGAATAATACTAAAAGCAATAAAAGCTAACTCAGATCTTGTTCCCATTCTTTGAATACATTGTTCTTTTCATGTGTTAACTCATTTAATCCTCATGACCACGTGAAGCAGAGACTGTTTCTATCCATTTTACAGATGAAGAAATGAAGAGGTTAAGTTATTTCCGCAAGGTCCTAATACTATGACAGGAAATGCTGGGATTCAGTCCAGGCAATATAGCTCCAGAGGCCATGCTTTAATACTATGGGAGCGTTCATCATATACTCCCATAATCCCTGATACATAGCAGTACTCAATAAATATTAGCTCAATCCATTTGAGAAAGGCTAAACTAAGCTTATAAGCAAGCAAATCTTTTTTTGTGTGATGAAATGCGGAAATACCTTTAACAAGGAGATTTAGAATTGGACAGGCCTAGTCTCCAGCATGCACTGAATCTTTACTAAGCTACTCTGGTTTTGAGAAATCTACTCAACAGCTATGAATGTCATAATTCCCATGTATAAAGTGGACATGGGAATAGCATTTACCTGACAGCCTTCTTGTGAGGATTAAATCAGATAATGTATGCATATCCAAACTTCTCTAACTTCTCTTACCATGAGGAAAAAAAATTTTTTTTCTTATTAACAACCAAGTGTAATAGCAGGATATTTGTGATGGTTAGTTTTATGGCCCACCTGACTAAACGCTCGTTCCCAGTTAGTCACTCAACCACAAATCTAGGTTGTATTGTGAAGATATTTTGTAGATGTGGTTAATATATACAATCTGTTGACTGTAAGTAAAGGCTATCCTTCATAATCAGGTTAGACCTTATCTGATCAATGAGAGACCTTAAGAACAAAACTAAAGTTTCCACAAAAAGAAGAAATCCCCCCTGTGAACTGCAGCCTTAGCTTCTGCCCTAACGTTTCCAGTCTGCTTGCCTGCCCCATAAATTTCAGACTTGCCTATAGACCTTATGACTATGTCAGCCAGTTCTTTGAAATAATGCCATACATATCATATATATGATTCTATTCTCTCTTCTGTTTCTCTGGTAGAACTCTGACTGGTACAAAGCTCTGTATTTTATTAAGTTATTTGAATAGTGTTTCTGATAATTGAGAGGGAATATTTATGGATTTTGAAAATCCATACTAGTTTCTTCTTATTTCCTTGGGAGACCTGGGGTAACTGGATATCGCAAAGCAGACCTCCCAAATTTTATAATAAGGGAGCCTAAATCCATATTAGCTACTGAAATTTTGAAATATTTCCCAAAGCCTCCCTATTATTAATTTTACGTTTATTTTGGGGGAGCATATGCTCAACTACAAGACACTTAGTTCACTGAGCTTTAGGAGGCTCCTGATTGGCCACTGTTCCATATACAGAATTTTAATTAATTCCTTTCTGTCACCCTAATTATTACTCTTGCTTCCATTCCTAGTCTGCAGTTTCTCAGGAGTCCCACAGGAATGTCAGTTGCCCCCTCTGCTCCAATGGGGCCTGTTCCTGTTCCAGGATGTGGATTACTCTCCCTTTGCCTGCTTACCAGTTTCAAAAATATTGAAGGCTCTCAAATGCAGATGTTTACTCTCTCTCTCTCACTTCCCTTGTCCACATTGTTGTGTATTTTATCATTTCCATTGGTTATAATTTCAAAAGATATTGGAAAAGAGAGGATTTAGAACTCCATATTTTTCCTAATACACTCTTAATAAGAGGTACTCTGGAAAGCAAATAAAGATATACTTGATAAGAACGTATATGAGAAAGTTAAATGGACAGATGGAGACTGTTGTTCAGATTGCAGTGTTCTGTTTCAGTCCCTTATTGTGTTTCTCTCTGGAGTGAGCCAGCAAGATACTCACATACCTGGGGTTTAGAGCAATGAATCCCTCTCCAATGCCTAAAGCAAACACCTGAACAAATAGAACATTAACAACAAAATAAACTTAGCAAGGCACATCTTGGAAACTAGTTCGGAAAGTTAGCTTTTTTTTTGTTTTTATTAAAGTTATGAAAGTTAACATCCTTGTGAAATTACAGTTGTACATCATTATTAGTCATGTTGTAGGTACACCACTTCACCCCTAGTGCCCTCCCCCCACCCCCCCTTTCCCCTGGCAACCACCGATCAGTTCTCTTTGTCCATATGTTAACTACCACCTATGAGCGGAGTCATACAGAGTTCATCTTTCTCTGTCTGGCTTATTTCACTCAACATAATACCCTCAAGGTCTATCCATGCTGTTGTGAATGGGACAACTTTGTCCTTTTATATGGCTGAGTAGTATTCCATTCTATATATATACCACATCTTCTTTATCCAATCATCAGCTGCTGGGCAATTAGGTTGGTTCCATGACTTGGCTATTGTGAATAATGCTGCGATGAACATAGGGGTGCATGAAACTTTTGGAATTGCTGATTTCAGGTTCTTAGGATAGACACCCAGTAGTGGGATGGCTGGGTCATACGGTATTTCTATTCTTAACCTTTTGAGGAATCTCCATACTGTTTTCCATAGTGACTGCACCAGTTTGCATTCCCACCAACAGTGTATGAGGGTTGCCTGTTCTCCACAGCCTCTCCAACATTTGTCATTCTTGGTTTTGGATATTTTTGCCATTCTAACAGGTATAAGGTGGTATCTTAGTGTAGTTTTGATTTGCATTTCCCTAATGATTAGTGATGATGAGCATCTTTTCATGTGTCTATTGGCCATCCGTATATCTTCTTTGGAGAAATGTCTGTTCATGTCCCCTGCCCATTTTGTAACTGGGTTGTTTGATTTTTTATTGTTGAGTTGTGTGAGTTCTTTGGATATTATGGAGATTAACCCTTTGTCAGATAAATAACTTCTGAATATTTTTTCCCAATTAGTGGGCTGTTTTTTTTGTTTCAATCCTGTTTTCCCTTGCTTTGAAGAAACTCTTTAGTCTGATGAAGTCCCATTTGTTTATTCTTTCTATTGTTTCCCTCATGTGAGGGGTTATGGTGTCCGAAAAGATTCTTTTGAAGCTGATGTCAAAGAGTGTACTGCCGATATTCTCTTCTAGAAGACTTATTGTTTCAGGCCTAATCTTTAGGTCTTTGATCCATTTTGAGTTTATTTTAGTAAATGGTGAAAAACAATGGTTGATTTTCATTCTTTTACATGTGGCTGTCCAGTTTTCTGAGCACTGTTTGTTGCAGAGACCTTCTTTCCTCCATTGTAGGCCCTCAGCTCCTTTGTCAAAGATTAGCTGTCCACAGATGTGTGGTTTTATTTCTGGGCTTTCAATTCTGTTCCATTGATCTGCGCATCTGTTTTTGTACCAGTACCATGCTGTTTTGATTACTGTAGCTTTGTAGTATGTTTTGAAGTCAGGGATTGTGATGCCTCCAGCTTTGTTCTTCTTTCTCAGGATTGCTTTAGCAATTTGGGGTCTTTTGTTGCCCCTATGAATTTTAGGATTCTTTGTTCAATTTCTGTAAAGAATGACATTGGAATTCTGATTGGGATAGCACTGAATCTGTAGATTGCTTTAGGTAATATGGACATTTTAACTATGTTTATTCTTCCAATCCAAGTGCATGGAAAGTCTTTCCATCTCTTTATGTCGTCATCGATTTCTTTCAAGAAGGTCTTGTAGTTTTCGTTGTATAGATCTTTCACTTGCTTGGTTAAATTTATCCCAAGGTATTTTATTCTTTTTGTTGTGATCATGAATGGGATTGAGTTCTTGAGATCTTTTTCTGTTAGTTCATTGTTAGCATATAGAAATGCTACTGATTTATGTATGTTGATTTTATACCCTGCAACTTTGCTGTAGTTATTGATTGTTTCTAATAGTTTTTCTATGGATTCTTTGGGGTTTTCTATATATAAGATCATGTCGTCTGCAAACAGTGAGAGTTGTACTTCTTCATTGCCTATTTGGATTCCTTTTACTTCTTTTTCCTACCGAATTGCTCTGGTCAAAACCTCCAGTACTATGTTGAATAAGAGTGGTGAAAGTGGGCACACTTATCTTGTTCCTGTTCTGAGAGGGATGGGTTTCAGTTTTTGCCTGTTGAGTATGATGTTGGCTGTGGGTTTGTCATATATGGCCTTTATTATGTTGAGGTACTTTCCTTCTATACCTATTTTATTGAGGGTTTTTATCATAAATGGATGTTGGATCTTGTCGAATGCTTTCTCTGCATCTGTTGAGATGATCATGTGGTTTTTGTTTCTCATTTTGTTAATGTAGTTAATCACGTTGATTGACTTGCGGATGTTGAACCATCCCTGTGTCCCTGGTATAAATCCCACTTGATCATGGTGTATAATCTTTTTGATGTATTGCTGTATTCGGTTTTCCACAATTTTGTTGAGGATTTTTGCATCTATGTTCATCAGTGATATTGGCCTGTAGTTTTCCTTCTTTGTGTTGTCCTTGTCAGGTTTGGGGATCAGGGTGATGTTGGCTTCATAGAATGTATTAGGGAGTGCTCCATCTTCCTCTATTTTCTGGAATAGTTTGAGATGGATAGGTTTTAAATCTTCTTTAAATGTTTGGTAGAATTCTCCAGAGAAGCCGTCAGGCCCTGGACTCTTATTTTTGGGGAGGTTTTTGATTATTGTTTCTATTTCTTTACTTGTGATTGGTCTATTCAGATTCTCTATTTATTCCTGATTCAGTTTGGGTAGGTTGTATGAGTCTAGGAATTTATCCATTTCTTCTAGCTTGTTCAATTTGTTGGCATATAGTTTTTCATAGTATTCTCTTATGATCCTTTGTATTTCTTCGGTATCTGTTGTGATTTCTCCTCTCTTATTTCTCATTTTATTTATTTGAGACTTCTCTCATTTTTTTTTAATTAAGTCTGGCTAAGGGTTTGTCGCTTTTGTTAATTTTTCTAAGAACCAACTCTTTGTTTCATTGATCCTTTCTACTGTCTTTTTTGTTCCAATATCATTTATTTCTGCTCTAATTTTTATTATTTCCCTCCTTCTACTGACTTTGGGCTTTGTTTGTTCTTCTTTTTCTAATTCTATTAGGTGTCACTTGAGGTTGTTTATGTAAGATTTTTCTTGCTTATTGAGGTGAGTCTGTATTGCAATGAATTTCCCTGTTAGGGCTGCCTTTGCTGCATCCCAAATCATTTGGTACGGTGTGTTTCCATTTTCACTTGTCTCCAGATAATATTTGATTTCTTCTTTAATTTCTTCAATAATCCATTGTTTGTTCAGTAGCATGTTGTTTAGTCTCCACATTTTTGGCCCTTTCCCAGCTTTATTCTTGTAGTTGATTTCTAGTTTCATAGAATTGTGATCAGAAAAGATGCTTGATATTATTTCAACCCTCTTGAACTTATTGATGCTTGCTTTGTTTCCCAAGATGTGGTCTATCCTTGAGAATGTTCCATGCATGCTTGAGAAGAATGTGTAACCTGCTGTTTTTGGATGAAGTGTCCTATATATATCTATTAGGTCCATCTGATCTAATTTTTCATTTAATTCTCTAATTTCCTTGTTGATTTTCTGTCTGGGTGATCTGTCCATTGGTGTTAATGGGCTGTTGAGTTCCCCTACGATTATTGTATTGCTGTTGATGTCTGCTTTTAGTTTTGTTAATAGTTTCTTTATGAATTTTGGTGCTCCTGTGTTAGGTGTGTATATATTTATAAGTGTTATGTCATCTTGGTGAAGCATCCCTTCTATCATTATATAGTGCCCCTCTTTGTCTTTATCTGCTTTGCTTTGAAGTCTACTTTGTCTGATATAAGTATGGCAACACCTGCTTTCTTTCGTTCATTATTAGCTTGGAGTATTGTCTTCCATCCCTTCACTTTGAGTCTGTGTTTGTCTTTGGGGCTGAGGTGTGTTTCCTGGAGGCAGCATATTGTTGGATCCTGTTCTTTGATCCATCCTGCCACTCTGTGCCTTTTGATTGGAGAGTTCAATCCATTCACGTTTAGAGTGATTATTGAAACGTGGGGGCCTACTGTTGCCATTTTATCACTTGTTTTCTGGTTCTTTGCATTTTGTCCTGATGGAGAGCTGTTACTTTGTGTTATTGTCCTTATGCTTATCTCCTTTGTTCTGGGTTTTGTAGCCCCTTTCCTTTTTTTGATTTTTCAGGAATGAGGTTCTTCCTGAGCATTTCTTGAAGAGGAGGTTTTGTGGCGATGAACTCCCTTAACTTTTGTTTATCTGGAAAAGTGTTTATTTCTCCATAGTATTTGAAGGATATTTTTGCTGGGTAGAGTATTCTTGGCTGCAGGTTTTTGTCCTTCAGAGTTTTGAATATTTCATTCCAATCTCTTTTAGCCTGTAAGGTCTCTCCTGAGAAATCTGCTGATAGCCTTATGGGGTTTCCTTTGTAAGTTATTTTCTTCTGCCTGGCTGCCCTTAGCATTTTCTCTTTGTCGTTGACTTTTGCTAGTTTCACTACTATATGCCTTGGGGTTGGTCTTCTTGTGTTAATAAAGTTTGGAGATCTATTGGCTTCCGTCACATGAAGTACCATCTCTCTTCCCAAGTTTGGAAAGTTTTCAGCTATTATTTCTTTGAACAGGCCTTATGCCCCCTTCTACTTCTCTTCTCCCTCTGGTATACCCATAATCCTTATGTTGCATCTCCTAATTGAGTCAGCTATTTCTCGGAGAGTTTCTTCATTTCTTTTTAGTCTTAGTTCTCTCTCTTCCTCTGTCTGCAGCATTTCTATATTCCTATCCTCCAAATTGATAATTCTGTCCTCCATATTATCGACCCTACTGTTCAGAGAGTCCAGATTTTTCTTAAACTCCTCGCTTGTGTTCTTCATCTCCAGTATTTCTAATTGGTTCTTCTTTATAGTGTCAAGCTCTTTTGTGACATAGCTCCTGAACTCATTGAGTTGTCTATCTGAATTCTCTTTTAACTCATTGAGTTTTTTAATAATGAAAGTTTTGAAATCATCGTCATTTAGGTTATAGATTTCATTGTCTTTGGGATTGTTTCCTGGGTGCTTATCATTTTCCTTCTGGAGGTTTAGCATATTTTTTCATACTGCTTGATGGCGTGGATTTGTGCCTCTGCATAGAGATAGAGTTTAGTCGCTGCTTCCACTTGTTGTGACTGGTGTGTGTGGGGGCAGCTGTTTAGACTGCACCAACCAGGAACCCTGTCAGCTGTTACTGACTGGACCTGGACCCCTCCTCGTAGTCACAGTGGTCCTGTGTGGTCCCTCATAGGTTGTGGGGGCAATCGCAAGTGGGCCTCAGGCTGCTGGTGCCTACTGTTTCAGCCCACTTAGATGCGCTCCCTCCTTGTGGTCTGCAGCGGTGTTGTGGGCTTTCCAGCAGCCAGTAGCAGGATCACCTATAATCACCGCTTTGTCCCTAACAGAGCCCGCAAGATCACACTTGTCCACTATAGGTCCCAGCAGAGCTATGGGTATCTTCTGCAGTCTGTCCTTAGCTCAGCTAGCTGTGCTACTTTTGCCCCAGGGCCTTCCCGCCTTGTGATTGCCAGTCGGGACCTCTCCACTAGTGCTGTGCAGAGGCTTTTGCTGAGGCTGCTGTAGGAACCTGGAGTTCTCCCCTGGGCTATGTAGCCATTTCACCGGAGCTCCACTCTGCCCCCTCCACTCTCACGGGATCTCTGGGAGACTTTTGCCTTGTCTGGGACATGGCCAGAGTCTGTGGGCCTGGCTGTGGCTTGTAGGCTGCTGCCTTGTGGGGAATTCTGCTCTTGGGAGCTTCCTGGTGTTCCAAATGCTGGGCAGGGCCTCCCTGCCAATGGCGAGCAGAGGCCCTCCCTTCTGCGTGGGTGCGGGACCCTGGAGTGTCCCCCCGGGCCGCCGAGCCGGGTGTTGGAGCTCCACCCAGTCCCCAAGCACGTCCATGGGAAGTCCGGGCACCCCCTGCACCAATCCATACGCAGGAGACCATGAGCCCAGCGGCAGCTTGCGGTCTGGTGCTGTGCCAAGGAAGCTGCCCACCAGGAGCTTCCCTTTGTTCTGGATTCTGGGAGGGGCCTCCCTGCTAATGGCGAGCAGAGGCTTTCCCTGCCGGGGAGGTGCGGGACCCCGGAGCCTCCCCCAGGGCCACAGAGCCAGGCGCTGGACCTCCAACCGTGTCCCCAAGCACGTCCATGGGATGTCCGGGTGCCCCCTGCACCGACCCGTGTGCCGGAGACTGTGAGCCCAGCAGCAGCTTTTAGTCTGGTGCCGTGCCAGGGAATCTGCCCACTGGGAGCTTCCCTTTCTTCTGGATTCTGGGTGGGGCCTCCCTGCTAATGGCGAGTGGAGGCCTTCCCTGCTGGTGGGTGTGGGACCCTGTGGATTCCCCCTGGACTTAGGTGTAATCGCGGGGGGCTTGGGTAGGGCTGTTGTTACCTGTTTCCACCATCGCTCCGCTGGTGAGTGCACACTCCCTCCCTTGGTGTTTGGCGATGCTATGGGGGAGTCCGCTGGAAGAGAGCCTCCTGCAGGAACTAGGCTGTCTGGGGGTTGGGGGTCGGGGGTCAGAGAGTTTTCACCTATTTCCACCTCCTCCCAGGGGGAAGTCCATCCGCCTTCCGATGTATGGTAGCACGAGACTCTTAGGCGTCTTGAGATGCTATCTGGATATCCTTTGTTAATCAGTGAATGTCCAATTAGTTGTGGATTCAACGGGGGAGAGACAAAGAAGACCACTCACTCCGCCATCTTGGTCCCTCCAGAAAGTTAGCTTTTAATACAGTATCTTACATCATTTCATTATTTTATCATTTCACTTGATTAGATTGGTATAAAAAAATTAAAATACTCCAAGGTTTTTAGAGATAGTTTTAGAAGTGTGTAGCAATGTTTTCTACTTTAGAGAGGATTCTATCATTCTCTGGGCCCCACAAGACAATAAGAACTTTATTATTTCAGATTCAGTTAGCCAAAATTTAGAGAACCAACTAAAACAATCATTAAATTCTCTTGCTTACAGAAAAGGAAATACTCAAGTACATCATAATAGCTCATTATTTTTAAAGTGAAAACTTTATTCTACACCAACTGAAGATGTGTTTCTGCCTTAGAAGAGAGGTAAGTCACCATCAAATGCTCAGAACACTCCTGATAAAGCTTTTATCCAGGCAGAAGAATAAGGGTCACAGAGACTGTAGGCATAGGTAGCTATAGTCACCAACTGAAACACTGATCAAGAGTTGGCTCTGATGTTATATAAAATGCATGAGATTTGCATAAAAAATCTGCAATAAAAATAAAGAAAAATATTTCTGCAAGAAAAGTAAAAGGTTAAATGTACCTTTGGGTACTCTACTAGCTGAATGAAATTAGAAAGCCTTATTCATTTGTCTAAGCTTCATTTCCTCATATGTAACAATTTTATAATAATGTCTACATATCATGTTTATTATGAGAATTAAATATGAAGGCATTTTGACAACTAACAAATTATAAGAATAGCCTAATGATCTAGGGAGATACAATGAAAGGAATGACTCCCTCAGTACTCCACTTAAATTAACTATTATTCTTGTGTTAAAAACTTCCTCTTGCTGAGACCTGAAAACAATTATATTATTAAGCAGCAAATAAAGGACCTATCTGAATTCTGTATTTATAGACTTTACTGCTGCATTAAAATGCTATAAAGTGTATTTAAATACAAGCACTTAAGTCTAGTCATCTAATTAAATACAAAATTATTAGTGCAAGTAAATGAATATATATTGTAAATAATATTACAGCATCCAGCATATAAATAAATGAGTTGGGCTCAGAATACATCATCAGATACAAATGTTTTGAATGGTCAGTAGAATAACAAGACATCTCAAAAAAATGTGATGAAATCAATAATGTAACAGAATTAAATACTTATTCAAAATGAAGTGCTCCAATAAATTGCATGTTTTTAATACTCTAGTATAATGCATACTTTTAATAGTATCTATTTAACAAAAATACAAAAAAGGAATAATGCATGAGATTTATTTAACATCTTATATTTTGGTGTTAGGAAAACATTCAGGATGAAGTAGTAGACAGAAACTTTAAAGAAGTTTCTAAAAGCTATTTCTGGATATTTTGATTATGCCATTGATCATGTCAAAATCTCTTTTATGACCTTACTAGGATAGTTGTTAGAGTTATTGGCTGTGATTAAATTGCTTGTCTTCTTTTCCACTCATATAGCTGAGAAAATCATTAGAAGAAAATCCAGGATGATAGAGTGAAGTCAAAATATATGCAGGTTAAAAGATACTGTATACACTCATTCAACCACCTAGCAAATGTTTTTTGCTCAATCATTACATGTAAGATACTTTATTGGCTTTGTATTATGGACATAAAGAAATAGACTCCTATTCATAAATAGCATAAAATCATACAAAAGTCTATATCCATAGACAAATCCATAATACGAGGTAGAAAATTATGTCATAAAGAGGTACCACTAGGGGCCAGCCCGGTTAAGTGGGCATGTTCCGCTTCAGCAGCCCAGGGTTCACCGGTTCAGATCCTGGGTGTGGACCTACACACTGCTTGTTCAGCCATGCTGTGGTAGGTGTCCCACAAATAAAGTAGAGGAAGATGGGCACAGATGTTAGCTCAGGGCCAGTTTTCCTTAGCAAAAAAAAAGAGAATGATTGGTGGCAGATGTTAGCTCAGGGATAATCTTCCAAAATAAAAAGAGATACTACTTTGGAAGCACAAAGAAAGAGAACAAAGTGGATTAGGCAAATCTCTAAGAATGCAGTGACATTTGAGATGAGTGTTGAAGAAAGAAGGTAGAAGCCAGTGACCGAAGTGAAGCAATGGTGCTCTACAGGGAATGAGAAGCACAAAACTCCTAAGAAATGCTGGGTTGTTTAGGGAAACATGAGAACATTAGGAAGTCTATGAACTTGACTCAAGTTCTAACCTCAGTACTTCTTTCAATATGTCTTTGAATATATTTTTCATAATCTAGAGAATATTCTTTTGTTAGAGACTTACACTTGAACAAAACTTTGACTAGATATAAAACTCTGAGTTCATTGATATTTTCTTTAATGTTTTAATCATTTTGCCCAAGTCTTCTGGCATACATTCCCCTTGAAAAGAGCAGACTTTGAAAAGTCTGATGCCAATCAGATTCAGATTCCTGGACTACAATCAGAGCAGCACAGGAGGCCTGCTGGGTGACAGCTATGGAGAACAAGTGAGGACTGACTCCCTGTGAACGCTTCCTCAGCCATTTCATTAAAGAAGAGACTTCAACAAATGCTACAAATCCTTGGAGAACTGGCAGGGCGACTGAAGATGAAGCTCTGACTTGAAGAATTCAGTCATGAGAGTAAAACAAGACACACAACTAACTATGGTTTTCTGTGAATATTAGGGTCTTTTCATTTACTATTTATGTTCCCTTTTTTTCCTCTCCCTTACCTCCATTTCTACTTCCCCTCTTCAACTAACAGTTAGAATTTTGGAAATAAAGATTATAAATAGATACATTTTATTTCTGCAATACTTTCCTGACTTTCATTAGGCAAGAGTACAGAGCTAGCTTCCTGATAAAATCAAAGGAAGAAAAAGAGAAATAAAGAACAATTTAAAAATTGCAGAATTTAATATCTGAAAATAATATTCCTCTTGATAATATGCCTGTATTACAAAGTTTGCTTGGATTTATAGGCCATAATTATTAGGTATTATTAGTTAAAGACTATACTTTTGAGAAGATAATTTTAATCTGTAGGGGAATGACATGAATTAGCAAACAAAAATATTCTCAGGTTAAATGGATGATACAATGTTCACTGAAATGGTTTGATGAGGATTATTGTAGATTATAAGTAATTTGGTGAGGATTGAAAAATTTTTAAGAATTTTAATGAATGAGCATTGGATGAAGTATATTTGGGGAGAATCATTATGGAAATCTACCCTTTAAATCCATAGTGATATGTTTAATTTGATGCTAAAGAGGCAGCTGAGGGTCATTGTAAGACTTTAAAAACTAAAAAGATAATTAAAGTATTAAAGAATGTCACTAAAGGAATTTTATTCTTATTAGGCTTAGTACAAGACTGAGAGGCAACAACTTAAAAAAGAAAAAAAGAATCTAAATCCAAAAAGGTAAGCCAAAAAAAGAACCTATGTGATGGAAAGATTCTTGATATAGTACACAGTGATCAATGACAGTGACCCAGCACTCCTTATATCTTCATCGTAGGCTCACTGTTCTGGCTCAGATACCATGGCAAGTGGGATTCATCAAAAGACTGAAGAGGAAAAAGAGCAGACTACCTCAGAACAGTGACCTATCAAGTCTGGCTCTGTGGAAAGCTCACATCCTCTCTGTGTCAGCAAGATGAAGAGAGCAGGAGGAGGCGCCGAACACTTACTAGGTTGCAAGAGGGACAACAGAGCCCTATCATTTTTATAATGGCAATTGTCACTCTAAATATAACCTTGATGCTATGACTCAGAATGTTTGTCATCTAATCACAAGCAAAGTTAGCCACCACTTGTAAGGAAAAGCTCAGGCAATTTTTCTGTGTGAGAGAACTTTGTAGGATAATGGGAATATACTATGGTTGTACAACTTATCTGAAAATGTTAATGAAATGCAAAATATTAAGTTTTACACAATCATTATTACACTTCAGGATTAACAATGAGTTCATAAACCCAATTTGAAATTTGGGACATTTATAATGGAATTACTTTTAAGAGTCAAGTTGCAATTTAGGTTTCAGTTTTAGTAATATAATTTGTAAGCCAAAGCATTCAGAAGAGAAATTACTTTGTTCTCTACTTTTTGTTAGTAAAGTTCTTCAAGTCTTTGTTACTAAGTGAAACAACAGCAGTCACCAAGAAATTAGAATAATTACCTATCCATTATTAGTAATATGTGATTTTATGTTACTACCATTTGGTTATTATATTTTGACAAAGCTCTTACCCAAGACAAGGTTAGAGAATTGATCTCATGTTATGATGGTGACTTTTTCAAACATCTGTTTTATCGAATTATGATATAATAAGAAATAAATAACATGACTGGCTCCTCTAGGTTTGTTCCATTTCTCTGGATAAAAATAGTCATATTAGCCACATTCAGTGTATATCCTCCGGATGATATTCTCTGGTATCCTAATATGTATTCTTTCGAACATATTATATTGATGCCACTTGTACCTAATATGTGTACATTTCATGTGCATATTTGTGGTTACTCCTTTATGCCAATATAAAAAGAGTCATCTGTGTGAACAATTAGGTGGGGAAGTAAGCTCTCTTCTTGCCTCAGTTTTCTCACCTGTTAAATGGGCCTAATAATAGTGCTAGTCTCATAAATTATGAGGGGATTAAATTAGTTAATACAAATAAGAAACTTATAAAAATAGCTAGGACATAGCAACTGCTCAATAAATACTAGACATAATTAATTTGATTATTGTAACTTGTCAAAAGTGTGGATTTTACATCCCTGTGACATGATTTCTGGATCCCAGAAGGTTATGAGATTTGTTGTATATAGTGTGTGTCACACTCATGAGTTTACATATGTTAATTCTTTTAGTGTAGCAGATGTCCATTATAACTTTTATGCCAATCTCATTCTCCCTTGTGTTTCTCTACTTCTGAGGGTCAAAATTTGAACAGAATTAATAGTCTAGCTTCTGCTGCAGCTTGCAGTAAATATATGACATATTTCTGGCCAATAAGATATAGATATAAGTCACTGCTGAGAGCCTCCCTTTACTAACTCATTTCCTTTTTCTTTCTGGAATAATGGTGAAATGCCTGGAAGCACAATGGTCATCTTGCTTCCTTGAAGTAGAACCAAATTGCAAGATGACAAAGCAGGAAAAATAAGGACTGCTGCTTCCTGCTAATCTTATTGAACCAGTGGACTGCCTATTATGAGGCTTCTTTCACATGAGACAAATAAAACTCTTAGTCGTCTCAACTTCTGTAATAGGTATTTGTGCTACCCACAGCTGGATGAAGATCTGCTTGATATATCAGAATTTAAACATTTCACAATTTAAGATGATTTTTAAAATACAATAATTTCTAATTTTCTAACTATATTTATAAAATATAAATATAGTATAATTCTACACTGGGATATGCCATATTAAATAGTCAGACGTTCAGAATAAAAAATTGGTTTCAGAATCAAATAACAGAGGTCACAGATTGCAGAAGTGATGAAGCTAGATCAGAAGAGTAAAAGTATTGGAGATTATCCTGTAGAGAGCCCTTACAAGCGTTGGCACAGTTTTCAATGGAAGTGACATATTTAAGAACCAGAGCATAAAACAGGGCGGCTTTGAGACCTAGGGAATATGTTCAGGACTGTGCATGAGGAAACTTGAATTTTGATCCTGACTCCCTTTCCTTATCATAGCATGTGGACTATGAATTCTGTTATACATGGCTCTAGGGGCTGATGTGCCCATGAAGACAGACCGTGCAGCTGAAAGTGCTTTAAAAGGGAGGTTGCCCTTTCTCTCCTGATATTTTCGGAAGTGCTACACCCATATTACTACCAGCCTAAGGATGGAGACAATAAAGAAGGTGAAAGAGCACAGGAAGGCTTTGCTGAGCTGCTGAATCAACCATTTCTTTATCATTTAAAGCAGTTCAGGTGGAATTTTGGAGACTTACATCTGAAGACATCCTGTTATACTTGCTCTTATTTAGAAACTAAGCCACAGGGAGTTTCTCCACTATCCACCCACCCAGCTGGAAATGCTAAATTCTTTCTTAGTATCAGGTTAGATCACACCCAGAGAGCAAGACTTTGACAGTCTTGTTCACTATTATATCCCCTATACCTAAAACAGAGGCTGGCACTTAATAGGCATTTAATAAATACCTAATGTATCAATTAATGAATAATGCACCAAAGAGCTAAAATTTGTCACATTTGTCTAGACACTCCCCAGTTTATTTTCTACTATTAAGATTTACCATTATGAAAATATGATTTGACTTTATGCCCTTAACAAGTGCCAAGGACTTTATACTATATATAATATATAGTATAACATATAAGTATATATAATATTATATAACATGTCAGAATAGCCTCTGCATTTGTTATATTAAAAAATTGTCAAACAAAAGAGGTTTCACTTAGTACTGTCCTTACAAAACATGTCACCATTGGTGAGAAACAGTCATTTTTTTAGTATATAATAATAAAGCGTTTTTTTTGGCAGAATCTGTTGGAAGGAAGGGTAAAAGTAGGAAACATTTACTGAATGCCTAATGTATTTTAGGCACTATGGCACCTGTTTTGAACTATGTAATCCTTTTTAACTATCACAAGCAAAAAGCTTCAAAATGAATTTTTTTTTTGAGGAAGATTAGCCATGAGCTACATCTGCCACAAATCTTCCTCTTTTTGCTGAGGAAGATTGACCCTGAGCCAACATTCATGCCCATCTTCCTCTACTTTATATGTGGGCTGCCTGCCACAGCATGGCTTGCCAAGAGGTATGTAGATCTGCCCCCTGGATCCAAACCGTGAACCCCAGGCTGCCGAAGCAGAACATTTGAGCTTAACCACTGCACCACCAGGCCGGCCCCAAAATCAATATTTTTATCCTGTATTTACATACAGAAAGATAAGGTTAGGGAGGTTTTATGAGATACTCAAAATTACATGTTAAGTAATTAACTGATCCAAAATTTGAACACAGCTCTATCTCACTACAATGCTCAGGAACCTCTTTACACTATACTCATCCATAAACTTTGCCACAATCTTTTATGTTTCACTTATGTTATTTTTTTGCATGTTATTTTTGCTGTCATGAAATGAATGCCCATTTATCTTGTATCTTCTGCTTAAATTTTACATGTTCTTTCAAATGCAATTTGAGAACAACCTTCTGTAAGAATCACCTTATTGGCTTACAATAATTCTCATTTTGGATCTATTTTAAAGGTAAAGTCAAAGTTTTATGTGATTTGTAAGAGAAATAAAAGAGCCAAAACTGACACTCTTTTTTAAAAGAAAAGATAATCAACAGATAGGAATTGGGAGATGACCTATCATCACAGACAAGATCTTTAAAGCAACTATTATAACTATGTTTAATAAGATAGTGGAAAATATACTCACTATGAATGAAAATATTGCAAATTTCAGGAATGAACTAAAATAATATGAAAAAGAACCAAATAGAAAATTTAGAAATGAAAATAACAATATAGCTGATATTATGCATATGTATGTGTGTTTATATATTATGCAAGGCCAGTATTGGTTCAATATTAAAAAATCAAGCAATGTAATCCACCATAGGTTGAATAGCTGAATCACAGAATTTTTTAAAACAGTGCAACTATTCTTTAAGATACTGTAATGGTGAATACATGACACGTTGCATTTGGCAAAAGCTATTATAGCACAGGAATTTAATGTAGGGAAATGTAAACAGGATAAAGAAGAAAAAGCGTGATTAAATAATTTTCATACAAAAAACACATGAAAAAATCCAACACTCATTCATGATGAAAAAAGAAAAACACTCAGTAGACTAAGAATGAAGGGGAACTTTCTCAACTTGATAAAGAACACCTATGAAAACCTATAGCTAACATCATATTCAGTGGTGAAAAACTGGGCACTTTCACCAGATAACTGGAAATAAGGGATAATTATTGGGAAGGTACATCTTCTTTTGTCTCTTCTGCATTGTACTAGAAGTCCTAGCAATAAGGAAATGCAATCAGACAAAAAGAATAAAAGTTGCAGATCAGGAAGTAAGAAATAAAAATGTTTATTCACAGGTGACATGATTGTCTATGCAGAAACACTCAAAGAATCGACAATATGCTTGTAGTAATAAGAGTAAAGAAAAGCTACAAAATATGAAGCTAAAAGACCAAAGCTAATTGCTTTTCTTTATACTAGCAATGAACAATTGAATTATAAAAGTAAAAAAATGCAATTTACAACAGCACCAAATAAAATGAAATACTTAGGTATAAAACTAACAAAACATATGTAGATTCTATATGCAGAAAAATATAAAATTAATGAAAGAAATGAAAGATCTAAGTTAATAGAGAGAAGTTCCATGTCCACGGATTGGAAGACTCAATACTGTTAAGATGGCAATTCTTCCCAACCTGATGTGTAGATTCAAAGCAATCCAAACTAAAAGCCCAGCAAGCCATATTTTAGATATGGAAAAAACTGCAAATATATAAAAATATAGTATAAAATTTATATGGAAAGTCAAGAGACTTAGAAAAGCCAACACAGCACTGAAGAACAAAGTTGGAAGACTCACATGACTTGATTTTAAGACTTACTGTAAAGCTACAATAATCTAAAGTGGCGTCGTGTTGTCAAAAGCATGTACATATAAATTAGTAGACTGGAATAAAAAGCCAGAAATAGATTCCACAAATATTCAATTCATCTCTGATAAATGGGCACAGGCATTCAATGGAGAAAGTAGTCTTTTCAAGTGTTGGTGTTCAAAAATCAAACATTCATCTACAGGAAAAGAAAATGAACATAACATAGATCTTTCCTTTTCTGTACAAATTAACTCAACATCAATCATAGACCTAAATGTAAAACAAAAACTATATAACTGTTAGAAGATAAGGTAGATGTAAATCTAGATGATCTGAGATTTGTTTAAGAGATTGTAGATATGACATCAAAACCATGATGTATGGAAAAAAAATGATAAATTAGATTTTACTAAAGTTAAAATCTTCTGATACGATCAAGACACTATTAAGAAAATGAGAAGAGAAGCCAAAATCTGTGAAAAAATATTTTCTGGATAAATATCTGATAAGGCTCTTGTTTCCAAAATACATGAGGAACTGTTAAATCTCAACAACAAGAAAAGAAAGGATCCATTAATAAATATGCAAAAGATCCGAACAGACATCTCATCAGAGAAGGTATGCTGATGGCAAACAAGAGTATTGAAATATGCTCAACATCATTTTCCGTTAGGAAATTACAAATTAAAACAACAAAAACATACCCATACAATACCAATAGCTGATAAGAATGTGAATCCACAGGAACTCATTCATTGCTGGTATAAATACAAAATGGTGCAGACACTTTGGTGGACAATTCGGAATTTTATTCCAAAGCTAAACATAGTCTTACCACACTTTCGCCAACTGCACTCATAGACATTTACCCAACTGACTTGAAAATTCAGATCCCCATAAAAACCTACGGGCACATGTTTATAACAGTTTTGTCTATGCTCTCCAAAACTGGAATCAACCAAGATGTCCTTCAGTAAGTGAACTGATAAATTGATGCATCCACACATCGGAATATCATTCAACAATAAAGAGACATGGAATATCAGACCATGAAAAGACACAGATGAATCTTAAATATTTATTTCTTAGTGAACAAGTCAGACTAAAACGGCTACGTATTTTATGATTCATATTATATCACATTCTGGAAAAGGCAGGACTATAGCGACAGAAAGATCAGTGGTTACACGGCACAGGGAGAAGAGGGAAAGGTTGAATAGGAGAAACACAAACAATTCTTTAGAGCAATAAAACTTTTTTATGATACTATAATTGTGAATTCATGGCACTCCATTTGACAAAAGCCATAGGACTTTACAACACAAAGAGTGGACTTTAAGATATGGACATTCAAAAAAAATTATTCAAGTGTTTGAGGAATCCCAAAATGAATGAAGAATGTGACAATATAATCTAATGATTACAAATGTATGAAACGACCTCAGTGAAGGGGGTGGAGGGAAATATGCAGACTTTAACTTTGGAAATGGTCAGAGTCTATAACACAGTCTCAAGGCAAAAGAATTTGTGCGTAAGCACTGTACTCTATTTGGCAAAGTTGTTTCCCATCAGCATGTGGGTTAACCATTTTATTTCCACTATACATGTGCATTGAATTTGAACAGTTATGTAAATGAATATTAACGATAGGAGCTAAGTTTCTCATTGTTAGAGTGGGAAGTTACAGAGAAGCAAGGGGAAGAGGATGGAATGACACATGTAGTGATAAATTAGAGTTAGAGACATCAGTATGAAGTCATGTTTAACTTACATAGTCATACATTATTATATATAGAAATATTTTTAAATATGTGAATATATACAGGTCAGTATATGCCTATATATTTCTTTGCTATGTGAGCTGAAAGAACCCACAGATGGTCCCCAACTTATGACTTTTCAGTTTTATAAGGGTATAAAAATGATATGCAGTCAGTAGAAATCATATTTTGAATCTTGACCCTTTCCTGGGGTAGCAGTATGCGATATGATACTGTCTTGTGATGCTGGACAGTGGCAGTAAGCCACAGCTCCCAGTCAGCTACATGATCACAAGGGTAAACAACTGGTATGCTTACAACCATTCTGTACCCATACAACCATTCTCTTTTTCACTTTCAGTATAGTATTCAGCAAATTACATGAGTTATTCAACACTTTGTCATAAAATAGGCTGTGTGTTAGGTGATTTTGCTGAAGTGTAGGCTAATGTAAGTGTTCTGAACACATTTAAGGTAGTCTAGGCTAAGCTATGAAGTTCAGTAGGCTAGGTGTATTAAACGCATTTCTGATTTACGACATTTTTGGCTCAGAATGGGTTTATCAGGACATAATCCTATAGCAAGTCAAGGAAGTTCTGTAGAAGCACTATAACTCCAATAACAATTAGTACCTTTAGAACCCAGATTTTGGCATCTAATACCATTCTATAATAAAATGAACAAGAGCCCCTTGGAGAAATGGCTTATTCTAAAATTAGGGCAGAAAATATACAAGAATAGCCTGGAGCACCTTATAGACCCAGAAAATAAAGAAACAGTTACAAAAATGATACAAGTGACACAATAGCCAACTGAGAGAGCTCTAAATGACCAAGGATAGAACAGTTTGATCAGCAACATTATGTTGCATTAGAACCCAAAATATAAATTAAATATCCGTTAATCTACACAGATAAAAATAAATGATTGAAGAAATAAATAAATGTGGGAAAAGGGGAAAACTCCCTTGCAGATGAATTCTAAATAATTTATAGAAATAGCCCTCAAGCAGATGAAGCACATAACTCCCCGCTGCTTAAGTATGAGCTGTTTGTAGTGATTTTCTTCCAAAGAGTACAGCATGGAAAGGGGAGGGAGGGACTTCACATTGGACAAACACTACATCAGCCAGGTGATAAAAGTCAACATAAATAGTCTTGAAACTATCACAACTGAGAGGAGCCTAAATTTAATGTAGTATAGAGGATGGGATCCTGGAATGTCCTAGAAAATCCTTTTTCTAAAGGACATTAGGTAAATATCTAAGAGATATGAATAAAATGTGGACTTTAGTTAATAATATATAATATCAGTTCATTCATTATAACAAACATATCATATTAATGTAAGATATTAATAAGGGAAACAATGTAGTGTATGTGGTAACTCAGCGCTATTTTCATATTTTTCTGTAAATATAAAACTGTTCTAAAATAAAATATATTTTAAGGAAAACTTCAGGTATACTACTCTCTTATTTCAACAACATGGTTGCTTCAATTTTATTTCCTAAAACTGTACCCGTAATTTTGATTTAACTTGCATATTTCCGACTCCTCATTCATGCATTTACACACCATTATTAAAACTAAATTACTTTTGTAGCTGTTTATCTCATTCATTACACATCATTTGTTAGTATTATTGCTCTCAGAATATAATCATATTTTCAGATTCTAAAGATTGATTACTTCATTTCTGCCCATTAAACTTAATAACATTTGTATTACTACTGTATCTCATTGTGATATCTAAAAATACTGAATGAATAATATAGGAATTATTTCAACTTGTTACTTTTGTTTTAGACAAAATATTTTTGGCTAGAGGATCATTTCCAAATTACCTACAGGGAATAGCTATCCTTTCAATATGCAAATTAAGCGCTTAAGTGTATAGTATTATAAGGAAGAAGATCAGATATTACTGGATGAATCAGACATTGTTTGCAGAAATATAACATCCAGGGAATTATGTTAGTTCAGTAGTAATGAGGTGATTAAGCTCAACCAAATACCTTGACTTTCATATTTCCCCAATATACTAAGACAAAGAGATTAAATATTTGGCTTCATGAGCTTTGAGTTCCCACATGGCTACAAAAATCTATGATTTTATGGATCATTGAATGGTGATGTAAGCCCTTGAACAATTTGCATAATACAGCAATTAGAAATACTTTCAGGTACAAATGGTAAAAAAATCAATTGGTCTAATCAATTAGAGCTTCATAAATAACAAGGCAAATGGTAGTAGGGAGCTCCATTGGCATGGTTTTTCATTGGCACAAGATCACCTATGCAGCTCCAAGGCAGAAAGTAGAGGATTTCCCTGAAAGAGGAAAGCAAACTATTTCCCAAGTATTCCACAGCATATTTACACTTAATGTTTCATTAGTACAACTGGTAAAAATCACTTCTAATGATAAAGAGGGTTGCTAAAATGATTATTCTAGCCTGTATACTGGAGGTGGAAAAAGCTGAATTTTCACTGAGATAATTAGCCAGCAACATCTTCCAAAGGCACAGAAGAAGTAAATTGTAATGTGCATGATAAATATATATATGTCTTCTGACTACTTAGTTTTCATATTTATTTGTTTAATATTTAATTCAAATACTGAAACAAATATAGCTTATTTTCAAATCTAATTAGCTGTAGTGGTAATGATGTTTGTTTATTACTCACAATAAGTTGGCAGCATTTATTAATATTATATATTAATTTGCATTAAAAGTAACAGAAGGTATATTTCCATACTTAGGTAGAAATTATTAATTAGTTGGAATAGTTGACAATATTAAAATTAATACCCTTTACTGTAGTATCTTTGTGTGGCAAACACAATGTTTGTACTCTGTGTGTGTATTTGTGTAATTTTACTTAATCACTGCAATAATCCTAAAAGATAAATACCATTATCTATATTGAATATATAATGGAACTGAGGTTTAAAATATTGATTATATGTCTTAAGACATCATTGTTAAAAATAGAATAACTATTCAATTCCAGAGCTATGTAACTCAAAGACCATGTAACAAAATATAGATACAAAGATCTCCCGAAAATAAAGACTGGGAGAAATTTTGTTTTGTCTTTTAAGATCTAACTCCACATTTTGTATCCGTTATTCCTATGTAAGTAGTTTTGTGTCATGTGCACAAGGTTCACTCAAGAAACACTTGATAATAAAAATAAAATGCATCAACAGGAGTAAATCCACTGAAGAAAGAAAATTAAAATGAAATCATTTCTTTCTACAGAATATATTCTTTTAGAAAAAGAAATGGTTACAGTTAGCTTATTTAACATGGAATGCGATGCATGACTAGACAACGCGCTGTAGAAACGACTGCTTCTTGTCATGTCTGAAGGTTAAGTGTTGTCAACAGTTCTCCGTTTTATTTTTCAAGATCTTGTTTTCTGCTTGCAGTTAAGGAAAAAAAAGTTAATAGAAAACAGTTGCACTTACTTCCTTCCCTTAAGTATGTAATAAATAATTTAGAATGATTCCCTATGGTGTATACTGTTGGCAATTTAATAATCCAGAGATAAACTATCAGTTCATGAGGTTGTGGATACATTATTTTGTTTAATTTCAATAAAAATAATAGTGTGTGCCAAATGCTGTAAGGCACAAAACCTTGCCAAAAACCAATGGAGGAGGGAATGTTTGTAATGATTTCCCTTGACAGGCCATGCTTGAGCATCTGAAAATTTTACAAGAAACATAGAAATCCAAGATAGACCCTGTCTTGGCGAAATTCCAAGAATCATGTTTAATGGCTTGCAAAGTACTATAAATAAATCATGACTAAATATTGAGCAAGGAGTTATTCCAGGGAAGTAAACAATGCATAGGTGTAAGCATTTGAAAGTGCACAAGTTATGATGTCTCAACAAGTGAAATTTTAAAACAAAGGGGCTATGTCCAAAGTGCATATTCAAAAAAAGGACATTTTACATAATGAATTGCTTTTTTCTTCTTTAAATCTCTTTAAGCACATTCTCAATAATTTTTCTTTCCTCTAAAAAAGCAATTTATGCACATACAAAAACAATCCATTTGCATAAGGTCACTACTTTTGACTTATCAGGAATTAAATAATTTCAGTTTGCTCATTTAAAATATGGATAGACCTTAAGGCAATGGAGTGACTACAGCTTTGAGAAGTAATTTAGTAAATTTACAAAGTAAAATAGTAAAGAAATTTAGGGGCAAACAAAATTTCTAAACAACAATAAAAGCGTATCACGAAGGGAAGGTCACAGGGAAGAAAGATTTATTAAGAGGTTTTACTGGGACGTTTTCAAAAAACACTACCTGAATTCCCCAAATTCTCAATTTGTTATATCAATCTTGGATTTAGAGAGAGGCTCTAAAGATATTTATTTGTATCATAATTAAGACAAATGCCTGGATACTCATTTAAGATAAGGATTGTACACATTTCTAGTACCATTCCCCAAATCTCTTAATTTAAGAAACAAAGTGACACCATATGTGTAATATGAGGAACGGTACGAGCTATTGCTGTCTTTTTTGTGTTGGTCTCAAATGGTATGTTATTTATTATCAGAACAACACTCAGTTGGGTCACCACAATCCTGGATAAAAGGTGTGAAAGAATCACTTGTGATTTGCTTTTAAGAATGCTCCTCCCTGAAACCTAAAATTGATATAGGTAAATTTGCATAAGAAATTCAGAGCCTTTGGAGGAGCAGAGAACAAGATTGAAACAATTAATCTCTACTATTTCAAATTCAAAATAAAGATTATTTGGGTTGGATCAAGATGTCACTGCTCAAACCTACTAATATTAAAGAACAGAAGAGAAAATATGTTTCTGAGATGGTTTACTGGTATTAAAATCAGTGTCCTAAAACAAATACTATCTAAAACATGTTATTAGAATTGAGTCAGTATCTGAAGGAAGAGACTTGACAGACAATCTGAATGAAGCTGAAATGCTCTTGATACCAAACCACCCTGGCATGTTTCATGTTTGGAAGTACAGTGATTGAGCAAGTAAGTAATAACTAAAACAATTAATTTTTAGAGCATTTAAATGGCAGCCTGAGGTGCAGTCTAGTGAGATAATAGACCTAAGAAAGAGAAAAAAATACCACCCAAGAAAATATAAAAGAAAGTTTCTTACAAAAGAGAAAGGATAGGGGCTGGCCCGGTGGTGTAGTGGTTAAGTTCACATACTCAGCTTTGGGGGCCCAGGGTCCACGGGTTCAGATCCCGGGCATGGATCTATGCACAGCTCATCAAGCCATGCTGTGGCAGCATCCCACATACAAAAAATAGAGGAAGACTGCCGAAGATGTTAGCTCAGCAACAGTCTTCCTCAAGCAAAAAAGAGGAGGATTGGCAACAGATGTTAGCTCGAGACCAGTCTTCCTCCAAAAGTAAAAGAGAATGGATATACCATTGTCTTCTCAAAATAAATAGTGAATCTGGAAAGGAGTGTATACATATATAAAGACCTCACATAAATACAGTTTAAGTCAAGAATTATATAGTTAAGAAAATTGTCTAGCCATTTTTCAAATGAGCTAGGACTGAGAGAATGCAGCATGACTTCTTACTGGAAATATAACTCCAGCCAAAAAGAAGACAGGGTAAAAGAGTCATCACTGAGCATTGAGTCCATTTAGGTTTACTAACAAGCCCAGCCGTAAGTGAGGAGCAGTGTGAGAAAGCACAAGCACGAAAGCACAAAACAAGGAAACAAAGACCGTATAGAAAAATATATAATTGAAAGAAAAATAGATGAAGAAATAAAAAGTAGGAATTAGAAAATAATTTTTATGAGATCCTTTTTATTTCTGACATCTGTTGTAAGAGCTCCTTTCTCATTTCTGATTTTACTTATTTGAATCTTCTCTTATTTTTCTTACTCAGTCTAGTTAAGAGTTTGATGATTTTGTTTATCTTTTTTAAAAAACAATCTCAATTTTGTTGATTTTTTTCTACTACTTTTGTAGTCCCTATTTCACTCATTTCTACTCTTACTATATCCTTCCTTCTGCTTATGTGGGTTTAGTTTGTTCTTCTTTCTCTAGTTCCTTGAGGTATAAAGAGATCTTTCTTCTTTTTTAATGCAGGCATTTATTACTATAAACTTCTCTCTTACTACTGCTTTTGCTACATCTCATAAGTTTTTGTATATAATGTTTTCATTTTCATTTTTCTCTTGATTTTTTTAAATTAAATTTGTATTTCTTCTTTCACCTAATGGATAAGTAAATGTGTTTAGTTTCTATATATTTGTGAATTTTCTCATTTTCCTACTCTTCTTGATTTCTAGTTTTATTCCATGAGGTTGAAAATGTGCTTGGAATGATTTTAATCTTCTGTCTCTTCTTATAAGAGCACTAACTGAATTCATGATGGCTCTGTCCTCATAACGTATTTACCTTCCAAAGCCCTCAGCTCCAAATACCATCACATTTGGGATGAAGCCTTCAACACATGAATTTTGAGAGGACAAAAACTTTCAGTCCATAAAAAACCCTCATTCCCACTTGCCATAACAGTGCCTTGAACATTACTAACAAGGTCTCCCTTTACAGTTGTAAGCATCTCCTCTGAAATTGATTCCCATCACTAAATGAGCAGTTTCACTTTCAGAGCCTAGTATCATGTGGACTGTTCATGTTTCCTACCTTTAAGTAGAGAGCTCAAGGTAGAGTAGAAAATAATGTGATCATTGCATTTGATAGTTTTAATGAAGAGTCCAATTCCATTTTTTGATGTTTGACTGCTGATGGATTTGAAGCCACCGCATTTCCCCCTTTCCCTGTTGCCCCAGTCTGGGAAAGCTTACAAGAGAGTCCAAGTTCTCTCTCCTTTGGCTTTCACCAGAACTTCAAATCATGCAAATCCAGGCCCATGCAGGAACCCTCACCCTGCTGCACCCACCAAATATCATAAAAATCCAAATCACTCTTCTTTTCTGGATTTCTCAAGCCCTTTTCAGACCTGCCTGAGAAGCCAGCTCCATTCTCTAAAAGGCCTCATTATGTGAGTAATAAACCTTTTATAAGCTCTTTGCGTATGTGTGGCATCATTAGTCTCAATATTTGAAACAAATTTTGGGGGAGCAGGTCAATCTGACATCTGTCAGGTGACCACAGTGATAGCAAATGGAGAATGGGTAAACCCTTGCATCATCTCTTCTTTTGTTTTTCTGAAATATTCATATTATATCATCAAAAGGCTCAGTGAACTGCAGAGACAGGCACACCAAGTTTTGCATAGTCTCCATTGGAGCACAATAATATTCAGTGATTTTCTCTGAGTTCTACAGAACATACTCCCTGAACCAGAAATTCAGTACTCTATTATATATTTCTAAATATTATCATTCTTTTATATAGAGATTTTCTATCTTGAATATTATCTTCTTAAGTTTAAGATCACAGTCTTGATCTTTTTTAGCATCCTCCTCACTTTATTTCTTTTATATTTCAGTGACTTCATAATATATGCATCTTTTTTAATGTATGTGTTTTATATTCCAGTGACTTAAAAATGTGTATGTACATATCAGATTTTTCCCAGTAACTCCTCTTACTATATCAAGGGCATATTCCACACATATAAAACTGAATTCAAAATTTATCCCATATACTTTGTCTATTGTTCCACAATTATTAAACAATAAGTATCCATGAAGTAGCATAAGCTTGAAACCTAGAAGTTATTCATCTTCATTTTAATCCTTTACCAATATATTTCAATGTCCCATATATTTTGTTTCCTAAACATATTGATATTCTCCCATCTCCACCATCTCCCTAGTTTATTTATGCAACATATCTTATCTGTACCACTACAGAAATCATCCCTAAATGTAGTTTTTTCTCTCTAATATGTTTTTCAAATTATATCTGCTTTTAATTAAAAATCGAAGTTGACCGTTCCACTTTCCTGATTGAAACCTTATAATACATCTTTATATCTCTTTACAAGTGAAAAGAAAAAGAACAAAATAGCTCTAAATGAACAAATGAATTTTGGCGAACATAATTTAAAAATTCAAGATAGAATTTGAATAGAGATATAACAGTGCCATCAGGACCTAGCTATTCTCCAATTCTTTGCTCTTTTCTTCTTTTTCTATAGGCTTCCTTCTCATATATACGTGCACAAAATGGCTGTGGCAGCTCAACTTTGTATTTCTCTGTGTTCAAATGAGAAGAACTGGGAAAATTTCTCTTTCGGAGGTTCAAGCAAAAGATAGAAATTTGATAGATATGATTAACTCACCAGAAGGATACCTTATGCCTAGGTCAAGAGAATGGAGCGTATTGAGCCTTGTGGGTTGATCGGGGGGGTGCATAAATGAAAACTAGGACTGTTGCCAAAATTACAGAGAAAGGATCCTGGGCAGCCAAAAATCAATAAATATCAGATCATATTTTACTGTTCCTCTCAGAAAATATTCTTTTTCAATATGACCTATAAAAATGTCCACAACCCAGCCCATAGTTTACTCACCATCCTCACTTCCCATGATTTATCTATATTGGGCTTTCCTTTAGCCTGCAGAACACTATATATTTTTCCATCTACTTGATATGCCCCTATACATTTTCTATGTTTTGCCTTTTTCCCTTTTATGTCTTAGCTTAAATACCTTTTCCTCAGTGAAACTTTCCCTCATTGCCTTGACTAGGTCAGGGTTCTCTGATATTTGCATTCATAACAGTCTATTCTTTTCCTACATAAAATTTAGTACAGTTTTAAAATATTTTTTTACATTAAAATTTGGTTAATAAATATCAACCTCACTAGTAGAGTTTACTCAGAGGCAGAGGCTTTCTCTCTGCAATCATTCTAGTTGCCCAATGCTAACCCCATTTGCTGGACATATTAACTGCACAATATAAGTTTTTAAATGGATTCATAAATGGATGAGTGGCTACAAAATTGTAACTTGAATCCATTTAACCCCATCTACTAAAGCTTTCATGTGTTCTTTTTAAAATATTTTTTAATATCAGCCAACTTATTCTGTTCAGTGTCATTAGTCTTTTGAAGCTTAGGGCACAGAAACACAATACTAATTGATATTGAAGAGCTACTTATACACTACAATAATGTTCATTGTTGTTGCCTTATTAGAAAAAAGACCCTCATGTTGTGTCTAATTTTCTTGGGGTAGGTTGAGACCAGGGAAAAGGAAAGGAACAACAAATCTTCTGTTTTTCTCTTATTTTAGTTCAATAGACATGTCAATGAACAAAGCACATCGTAGTCATTTAAAAATGTTAAATATTCATTTTGGAATTATTTAAAATAAGACTATTAAAAAGCTGATTTTTCTGGCAAAAATTATTAGCAAGTCTATGAAGGGAACCAGAAATCAAGCGCTAGTAGTAAAATATTCTGATTAGATGCACTCTTTTCAGAAATGGAGTCTCCAGTCAGTTACTTTAAAATTAACGATAATCAACAATCAGCTGAATCTCCTAATTTTAGGTCCGCATCAAATGGTTTCTACTATTAACTCAAACTAAGAAATAGAATGAAAACTATCTTAAAAATATACATTTTGGTCACTGTCATTTTAAAAGACCAGTAAGAGGGAAAGGAAACCACAGTTGGCTGAAATTTAATAAAGTAATTTGAAGTTGCATTGGAGGACAATTTCCACATTCACACAGAGAAAGAGTTAGCATTTTGATTGTTATATGTTTAAACGGCATATTAACAAATAAAATGGGATGGCTATAGATATAAAATGATACAACTCACTGAGTACATTTTGTAGTTGCTGAAAGTTACTGTGATTATAAAACATCTCCAGAGTATATAATGTCAGTGCTCTGTCCATATTCCCACAGTCCCTCTGCAGCTTTAAGGTACAGATCCTGTATACTCTTACTGCTTCCTACTTTACTGGTTTCTAAGGTGTATTGGACTGGTGAGATGTGTGTTGGAGGGTGAGGGTAACAGGGGAAGAGCATTCCAGGAAAACGACACGTGAGGCCAGTAAGACATATCGAGAAAAACACAAACAACGTTATTAGGTAAAAAGTGTAAAATATAATAAAGCCAAATCACACAGAATCTTTCATAACTTATTTAGAAATAGTGAGCATGCTTTAAACAGAAGATTAACTTGTACTTTATAAAACTCTATCAGTAGGATAGCTGTTGGAAGTTAGACAACAAGACTAGAGACAGGAAAACCAGCTAAGGGGCCCTTTCCATGATCCGAGTGAGAGTCTGAAATAAAGCAGTTAAAGTAGGGTTACAGAAAGGTAGAAGCCTTTGTAAGATGAAAAATCAGTAGTAGTTGTGGGTTACTGTTACCTGTCAAATTCACTGCAGAGTAAGAAAGATACCCAATTCTTGGCATAGGTGATGAAGTGGACGGTGGCATTTAAATAGAGGTAAAACAATGGAAATAGAATTATTTCATTCCAGGGGAAATTGTAATTGTTGGCTGAGATTTAGAGATACATGAAGAATAAAGAAACCATTTCTTCTTTGGCTTATAGATCGAGAAAAATACTTTTATAAGCACACTGGGTACAAATATTTTGAATGGCTGTATTCCATATTGAATAAAAACAAAAAACATGAAAGTATACTTCAGAAGAACCAAAAAAATTCTTTCATACATTTACTCTTTTAAATGTATTGTGTTTTTACTTATAATACTTTTCCTTTTCAATTAGGAATGGGTACAATATATGGTGTTTATTAAGTTGCTTGTCCCGTCTTAAAACAATTTGAGATAGATCACAATAAGACACACCCAGAGGTATTACTAAATAACAGCAGAGAATAGGCCATGAAAAGAGGAAAAAGTAAATAAATTAAGCATAAAAATGTTTGGAGAAAACTAGAATTGTACTTCAGTATCTCTATGCCCCCCAAGTTTTAATTTTCTTCCATGCCGATCAAGAATTTTCTCCAATTAAGGTCATTGTTCTTCTTCTGCATTGGGTATTTTGCTCATGTGTACAATCTGGCACTTGCTTTTGACCCTGAGCACTGCTGGGAAGAAGAGATTTGAAGTCACTGCTGCGGTTTACCTGACAGAACCTTTGGTTGTGAGGATTTTCTTATCAACTGTGTTAAGTATTCTGAAATAATCTCACCAGGGGATGCAAAGTCTTTGTGTTCTCAAAATATTCAGCTCGGTCCGTGTAAAAGAAAATCCTCAGAAGCACCAATCTCACTGCCATTGTTAAAATGTGTGATTGCCTTAGAATTCGAAAGTTATTTTCAGGAGATACTTCGGTGCTTTCCTTCCATCTCTCAAATAAGGAGATCTCCCATACATCAAGGTGACTGAGGAGCTATAAAAAGAACTTGGTTTGGGAGAGATATTGTTGCACCTTTAAAACTTCAGACTCCAGAGCATTACACTCCAAAGCACAACATCACAATGACATTAGGCAGTTTACCCAAGGTCACACATTTGTTATGCGAAATAATGAAAATCACACTCAGCCTATTCTTCCTCAACAGCCCACAATCTTACCATATACTAGGCAGCCTTGAGTTTATTGTGTGTAACATAATTTTCATGACCAGCACAAAAATTAATGGGTTTAAAAGATCTTATTTCAAAATACTAACTACTGTATCATCCTCTTAAAGATTAACATTGATCATTATTATATTAAAATGTAGCAATCCCCTGAGGACACTGCTTGTTGTGTGGCTGTCCCAAGGCATAGTCTTTTTCATTTCTATACCCTTCATACCACTGGGCCTGTATTTAGGGTCAGCATCCTCTTTACTCCTTAGTCGTACTCATAGGCCATTCTTTCTTCCTTCTCTATAAAAATACAGATTGGATTTCATCAACAGTATACATACCACTTCTTATGCTTACTTTTTGAGACATCTACAGATTACTGGGACAGTTTTTATAAGTTCAGCATCCAGAAATATGATGTTTTCAATACCCTAGGCTTTCAGTGCCTTGTTCAAAGATACTTTTCTCCCTCTGACTTCAGCCACGCATGGTCATTCTTTAGTCTTGGTTATTACTAATTACTGCAACTTCTCCATAAACCATATTTCAAACATATCATCCTCTGCCTCCAACCCCCTAACATTCCACCTCACTCTCTTTGTACATCAGCTTCTATAAAACATAAACCCCTTTGAGACTTATAATACACTGAATGTATCACATTGTCTCTCTCCCATCCCTGCATCCTAACTTCTTATTTATAAAATTAAGATTCCCTGGTTCACGTTGATGAGTACAATACTTTGTCCTCTTGCTTCATAGATATTACCTGAAAAAAAAACAAAATTACTTATATCCTACTCTGTTTGTCCCTGAGCCCACACCACAACTGGTAGTGTTGGAGAAAAATCCAAAATCAGGCTATTCAGTCTTATTTTAGAATCATGATGATAAACTTCCCATAGTCCCTGGTGTTACCAACTAGTCCTACTTTTTCACTCTCTTCTTCTCTCTTGGAATATTTTTTACTACTATTTCCCTACTGTTACACTCAGATGATGATCTTTTCATTATTTTAAAAGATGCGTAATTATAATGTAACCTACAGGAGCAACTCACGTTACCTGCTTGCATCAGTGCCCGTATATTCTGCCTTCATTCCAGCTACTATGGATGAACTACAATGGCCTTTATTCACCAACCTTTCTAACTGAGCACTGGAGCCCACTTCTGCATGCCTATTAGGGCGATAGCTCTAGCAATTCTCCCCTGAGTCCCATAGTCGAATTTTCAATATGAAATCATTCCCATCAGCATAAAAGCATTCTGAAAATTTGTCTTTATTCAAAAACACAAACCTCTTTTTATTCCATATCCTACTTCAGCTACTGCCCTATTTCTGTTTCCCTTAATAGCATAATTCTTTCAAAGGTTATCTATAGACACCCATGCCATATCTTCTCTTGCCTCCTTTCTCAATTCTATCACTTTCAAAGGAGCTCTTCTCAAGAATAAAAATGACCTCCAAGTTGATAAATAGAATGGTAAATTCAAAGTACCCACCTTATTTGGTCAATCTTATTTAGTCAATCTTATTTAGTCAATTTGGTGTTGTTGGCCACTTCCTCTTTTAGTTGCACTTCTTTTCGGCATTGGTTTCCCAGATATCACACTGTACTCGTTTTATTCTCATTGTCTTTCTCAGATGCAGGTACTGGTTGCTGACCCTAACAATTGGGATAGCACAAGTTTTAGTCCTAGGATTTTTCCCATATTTATTTATACTTACTCACCACACATGACGATATCACCAGACAAGAGCTTTTTAAATACTATCCATACACTGGCAATACCCAGATTTAGATCTCAAACCCGGACTTCTACATTCGAGCTCAGATATTTAGTACACATTTTAAGCACAACGTGTCCAAAATGAAAACCTGCTCTTCCCCTTGACTTCTAAATCTCAGTAAATATCAACTCTTCCAGTTTCCATCAAAATGTCAGCATTTCCTTTTGGCCTTCCTTTCAAAATATGTACAGTCTTGATCACTTTTCACACCTGCATGCCATGATCATGTCTTGCTTGGCAATAACTCCTAAATGATCTATTTGCTTCTACCCTTGACCCTAGAATTTATTTTCAAAAAACTCAGATAATATGATCATTTTAAATCATAAACCCAGCTATGCCAATCCTCTATGGAAAATTCTACAATGTTTTTCTTTCTCTTGATAAAAGCTGAAGTCCTTACGGCAGCATGTAAGATCCTGCCTATTTCTGCATCTGGAGAGACCAATCTTTCTTATTTGCTAAGAGCTAAGATAGTTCCAAAGATGCTGCGGTTTCTTCATTTCCTTCAAGTTACCTTTTCAGTGGTGATTTTTCTGACTACACCACTGAAATTGTAACATCTCCTTTACCTAACACTTTCTCTGCCCTTTGTTGCTTTATCTCGCAGCACTCTCCACAGCTACCATACTTACACTTTGCAGTTGTTTATTTATTCATAGCTGCCTTTTAACGTGAATTTAAGTTCCACATACCCAAGAATCTTTTTTTGGCTTTTTAAAAAATATTTTAATCCTTAGTAATCTGGAACATTGTCTAATATAGAGTATTTTTTGGTAGATATTTGTTTAATAAATATATATGAAAGATTCTGAGACATTCCATACAGGAAAAAAAAAATGTGTTTACCTCTTTCAATTTAGCACTTCTCAAAGTAGTATTTTTCCACTGAAAAGGTTTTCAAAACATCTTTTAATACATGAAGTAGTTCAAGTTTCAGAAATGAACTATAAGAAATCATGGACACAGTTTCTTTTCCTGGTTGATTTTAGCTAACACAAATTTACTTTTTTCATCATCTTATTGCTAATGTTTAATTCTCCATGCTAAATAATTTTTTGCTATCTAACCCATATCTATCCATCTGCACATACATATATATAAACATATATATCTGTTTTAGACAGAATAATGGCCCCCAAACATGTTCTTATCCTAGTTTCCAGAACCTGTGAATTTGACATGGCAAAAGGGACTTGCATATGTGATTAAGTTAAGGATCCTGAGATGGGGAGATTATTCTGGATTAATCATTTCAGCCCAATATAATCACAATGGTCCTTATAAAAGGAAGCAGGAGGGTCAGAGTTAGAGAAGAAGATTTGACAATGGAAGAGGAGTTCAGAGTGATTCAGCCACAAGCTACAAAAGGCAAGCAGCATTTAAAGGTTGAAAAAGACTAGGAATTGATTCTGTACTAGAGCCTCCAGAAGGAACACAGCTCTGCAGACACCTCCATTTTAGCCCTGTGAGACCCATTTTGGACTTCTGACCTTCAAAACTACATGATAATAAATTTGTATTGTTTCAAGCCACTAAGTCTGTGGTAATTTGTTACAGCAGCAATAGGAAACTAATACAAACTTTCAATCTATATCAATTTATCTAGCTTCCATTTATACCAATTCATCTAATCTAGATTTTTAATAGTAACCATAACACTTACTACTTTCTTGCATGGCTCTAAGTACTTTAAAAATACGAACTTATTTACATGTTTTATTAAAAAACTAACAATCTTCTGAGATAGGCAATATTATTACATCCATTATACAGATGATGAAACAAAGGCACAGAGAGGTAAGTAACCTTACCAGAGTTGCACGATGGGCAAATTCTTTCTTTTTCTCAACAGACTATGGTTATTTTACCTAAAGGTCTTTGCACTATATTTTCTGGCTGCCTGTTTTAATCACTTTCCAGGCTTCTAAATGGCTGATTCCTTATAATTAGATGTTCCCTCTTCAAAAAAGCTGTCCTTAATGAAAATAGTCCACCAGTCATACTCTTTCATGTCCTGTCCAATTTTGCTTCTATCATATCATGTATTACTACTTGGCATTAGTATTGCTTGTTTACTTTTTTAATTTTTTATTTCTCTTTATTAGAATTAAATTTCATGAAAACAGATTTTTTCCATGTTTTCATCTATCTTAACCAACTTTCTGACATATAGCAGGCACTCTGAAATAAGAGTTTCCACATTTAATTTTGCACTCATCTGACTCTCAGTTTTTGTTTTTTAATAAACATTTATTTGTTATAGACAGGTGGTAGACAGTCACAAGTGAAATTAAAGGTGTCAGGATGATCTAAGCCTCTTTGGGGAATTGTTGTGCTCATATCAGAGATGAAATTGAGTGCCTGATCCTACATACTCAATGGAAAGCTACTGAGATTTTGCACATGGAGGTAAAACAATCAGGTTTATGCTTCAGAAAATTAATCTGACAACAGTTTGTAAAAAGATGTGGCATAGGTGAAAAGAAAATAAAGTAATGTATTTATATGTCTGTATGAAGGCAGTGAGGCTGACACATAATATGGAAAACACAGAATGTTTAAGATGTGAGGTCTAAGGTATTCCCATTTGTAGGGAATTAAGTTCTGGAGATTCTCATGGATACTTAACTACAAAATACAAATCACCCTTGTGGGACATGAAGAAAATCTTCAACTCAAGGACATACTAGGGTGTTAAAAAGAAACATCAGTATTTGGAATCATGTGTTTGCAGCTCTAACTGGTGCATTTATGATTATTTACAACAAATATTTGAAGCCATAAACACATACACACATATATAAGAACTATGAACATTATTTAGTCATACCATCAGGTAAGCAAATCTACCTTTCATAGTGATCTTATTGAAAACACTGAGTTTTATTATAAATTAGAATAGATAATGGAACACAGCAAGAAAGTTAGAATTCAGTCACTAATTAAGTATAAGGCAAGGCAAACGTATTCAGTTTTTCAGCACGCATTTGTTAGGAACGTAGTATGGACTAGCGAAGCACTTTACTAGGCAATGTAATTCCAACAATAATATAAATATGCTAAATACCTGCAAGGAATATATGGCTTTTTGTGCTATTTGGACCAAAGCAGGATGCAATTACACCACAAAATGATCTGTGTTATAAAAGCTGATAGTCTAGCAGTATACAGCAGAGGCAATAGAAGCTTTTAGGAGGAAATGTCTTTCAAGTTTCAGTCTGAAAAAAAGGAGTTACCATGCTAAAGACGAGAGAGGAATAGGAATGGCGTGTAGAAGGGAGGTGTTCTGGCTAGGGAAAAAATTAAGTATTTGAACAGGCATGGAGCTTAGCAAACAGGACTTCCGAGAGATTGATATAAATAGTAAGCAAGACTATTATTAAAGGCTACCCAAGCTATTTTAGAGTTTGTATTTTACCCTGAAAACAATGGTCTGCCACTAATGGATTAAGAAATGGGATAATGTTATTTAGTTTATGTTCAGTTCATAAAGACTGTTCTAAGTGTCATGTGCAAATTCATCTTCAACTCATTTTGTCCCCTGGAATATTAGGCATAAAACAAATAATAATATTTGTTAAATTAATAAGATAATGTATTTATTAATCATCTTCTGTGTGTTGTTCCTGGCCTTACAGCAGGGAACATAGTAGACATGATCTATGTCCTTGTGAGTTTTCACATCTGATAGGATATTCTAAAGGATGTCCAACCTGCTGTTGGACACTCAGATCTGAACTCAGCGAAGCAGCCATGCTGCAACTGCAAAATTGGAAGTCATTTTTATAAGAATAACAGTAGAGAAGGAGGGAATCGTCATCAACTGATCTATGTCTCGCAGATTTTTATTTTTTACTCAAATGTAAGCACACAAAGCAATATATCCCATTTGAATCAATTTTTCTGGCTTATTAAATATAAATTCAGACAAAATTTTAACAAAAACTAAATCCATTTAAAGATCCATGGTGCGCATGCTGAACAACATCTTGCTCTAGACAGGTTTGAAATGACAAAGTCAAACAACTCTTGAATAATAATTCATGAGACAGATAATGCTGTTATGATTTGTTGAAAACATCAGGAGTCTAAAGGATCATTAGAGCATGTAGATGACTTTCGGCAAGCTGGTATTTGATGTGATTCAGATGAGTGATTCAGTCATTTTATACCAAATAACTGATCAGCTACCATTTATAATAGAAACAGTGCTTATGTGACAACAAACAAAGAAAGAAGATTGAGGACATGTGTCCTTGCTATGAGCAGACAAAATTCTAAGTATTAAGATATCATGTAGTTGCCACACATAATGCTTTATGAATAGTTGCCTACAACTTCAGGGTGTTATAAAATAAATAAAACTCTAGTAAAGCATTGCAGATGAGATCAATACACAAAGTGATATGGAAAAATGATTAACTTTCCTATGTTATTTGGTTGAGTTATAAACTATTTGTATGCTTTAAAGGGAAATTCTTAGTAAGTGGAAACAATACTGCAGATCAATTCACCCTATTAAATAGTTACTGTGTAATTATGTCATCATAGGAAGAACATCACATAAGCCACCTTGCATTTACCCATTTTTAAAAGGTGTTAGTGATAATCTCTGGCTTGTAAGGAGCATTGGTGAATTGGAAAGTATAAGACATATTGGGAAAATAAAGGAAATTATGTTAATCTTGTTTTCAATTACATGCATGACACCAAATACCTTTAAAAGGATGATATCCTGCAAGGTATTCAATATCAAGGGAGAAGTGTTCTTGTTGTGTGAAAGTTCAAGTTTCTAGAATGACCTATCTTTAGTGTTCAAAATACAGTCCCATACGTATTTCATTACCATCTGACCTGCTCTAAGAAAGACTAACTACAACTCTCTGGGATCTGCCTAGCTTTTTGGTTTTTTGTTTAAGACTTATGCTTATTTTCTGATACAAATATTTTTCAAAATATTAGTGCCCTAATTCTTTCCCTGCTATCCAGGAAATCAAATGTCATTTTATTGGCTTCTGTAACACTAGTAAAATGTATGTATTCTGAGGAAAGAAACTGTGGGTATTTTGTTGTTGTTGTTCATTGTGGTATCACTAGCACCAAGGTGACAAATGCATATTTATTGTTCTCTTCACTGTATCATGAAGATAAACTATATTATGGTACTAACACATGACCCCAGAAAACTCACTGACTTATAAAATTAAAGATTCAGTTCTCATGCATGCACTTCCTTCCTAAGCAGTTGTCATTCTAGTCCATGTCATCTATTTTTGGAACATTTGATAAAGGAGAAGCTTCTATCTGGAAAACTGCCAATCTTGTGACAGAAGAAGAAAGTGACAAGACAAACTGTGAGTTCATTCTTAAATATTCTGTCCAGAAGGTTCCACCATATTTGATTGGTCAGTAAATCACATGGCAATTTCTTTTAATATGATACAGATATATAACTTTTCCACAAAGAGGGGCCTTACAGGAACCAAATTATAGTACTTGATCAACCATGATACTATCTACCACATTGATTGACAGTGTTATTTGCCAGAGCCCCACTGAACAAAAGTCACTTAGGACTGTGGCTCACAAATGCTATTCAAGTTAAAAAACTTGTGACTCTGGAAACTGAACAAATTTTCAAAGGTGATAAGCCACAACTAGTAAGTTGGCCATTTGTTTTTATGTCACGACAAATTCTTGTGACCTCAGGTAGGTTTGTTTCACAATTCAGCAAGCCTTGTCTTGTATTGATTCTGTTTAGCCTGTGATTTGATATTTGGCTCCAAAGTTTTGAGTTTCTTGTTAATGCGAGCATTTCTGAAAACTTTCTTGCAACATTTCCTTATAAATTCTAGTTTCATAACCTATATTCCTATCAGCAAACTAGAGTACAGTATGTGGATTTAAAGGTGGACTTTGCCATTTATTAATTGTGCGACCTTGACCAAGTCACTTAACCATTCTGTGTCCCAGTTTCCTTATCTGTAAAAGAGGATTAGAAAGAGAACCTAACTAACGGGTAATTTTGAGGATTAAGGAGATTAGTACTGGTAATATGGCCAACAAAAAACAGGCTAGGGATGTCATAAAGTAAGATTTTCTTAATTGTCATACATTTTGAAATTCAATTATAATGTTTCATATATTTTATGTGATTACATCAAAGCATATATAGCGTGTGAATGGAGAATTTAATGGATTCCGGTTCTCTGTAATGAAGAGTACATGGACCATTCACATGGCCCCTCGGTTACAGCAACGCTTCTCTCGGGCCCTCATCACAGATTTCACCAGAGTTGTCAGAATTTGTCAAGAATTTTGAAAACTGACTCAGTTACTGTTACAGATTTTATCTCAATTGTGCTGAATAATTTCACGTAATTTGACATCATGTTCCATGCTATCTCCTCTACTTAACATTTAATATTCTCTCTACCAGAATAATCTACACATATACATATCTTATATCTCAGTTTGGTCTTTAACTGCATACTTATAACTCTGAAATCCAACTTTATAAATGTGGTTCCAACTTTCCAAATGTTTAACATTATAAATCCAATTCCTTTTACTAGAATTTTATAAAGATTTTAATTTATTCATGTCCATGTATCATTGTACATGTCATCCCTCTTTATATTAGACATAATCAATAAACGTGGTATTTATAAGTCCCCTGAAAATACTAAAATCACATTACAAAAATACTGAAGAATAGTTTTTCATGCTTTAAAATATCCTGATGCATCATTATAAATGTGTCTTTCAGCAAATTACTTTTGTCTCAAGCTTATTTTATGATATTATTCTGTGCTAATACACAATTTTGGTTCCTAGTTTGCTGGATGTATTCTTTCCTATGCCTTCTTTAATTTCTGCCAGTAATTTTGCTTGTAATTTGTATGTTTGTGTGTATAAGGGGTGATATTTTCTATAGATCTTATCATATTTATTCTTAAATGTTCACATTTTTGTTGCTGTGATAATTTAATTTTAAGAACACATTTTATTTGTTATTTGCTCTTAGGTAAAAATTAAATTTGTTTTTACATATTGACATAGTATTCAGGCACCTTGCTAAATGCATTAGTTAGTTCTAGTGTTTTCTATGTAGATTTGTTGTAACGTTTCAACATACAAAATTGTCCTGTGCAAACAATGAAAGTTTTATTTATTTATTTCAAATTCTTACATCTTTCATTTATTTTTCTTGTCTTACAGTATGAGATAAAACTTTTGTAGGGTGCCAAACAAAAGTAGTGATAGCACATACTCAATTCATTCACAATCTGAAAGAGATAGCCGTCATCGTGACATCATGATGTTATTAGTTATCGCCTAAAAATATCCCTTCTATTTCTACTTTGGCAAACTTTGATTTATTTTTAAATCACAAATGGATCTCTTTCCTCCAATGACAAGATCATATTATGCACATACTTTAGATCTTCACACTTTATCTCTTGTATATGTTACTCTCCTTTCTATTTTTTTCTGTTTCTCTCTGCTTCATCGAATATTTTTTTCTGACTCATCTTACAGTTCACAAATTTTCTATTCACCTGTTTAATTGTATTAAATATCTATTGTGTTCTTTATATTAATATGTAGAATTTCCAAGTGGCTTATCTTTTGTTTTCAGCCTCTGACTAAATTTCCCAATCTTGAACACATGTAAAATAATTATTTTAATGTCTATTTATGATAACTTCGTTATATGAGCATCTATGTGTTTCTTATTTTTTGTCTTTATTTTCACTCATGGTGCTTTGTCTCTTTGTCTTTCTGTATACTTTTAAATTATCGACAATATGAAAAATACTGTGAAACAAAAATATAATATCATATTCTTCCACAGATAATTTTTATTTGGTTTCTGACATAGGGCTTGGGGCACTAGGTATTTGAGATTATTGTAATTCAATTTCAGGGCTTGAAATTATTCCAGACTGGATTTTAGTCCGTGAACTGCCATTGTTTTCCAGTTCAGCTTTACTTTTATGTTTCAGCTCGTTTGTTCCAACATAAAGTTTGTGTTGATTGATTGCCTTCGAGTAGGCTCCAGGCTTTGAAATTAATCTTCCACCCTCTAAGGCCATCACATTTTGGCTACCAAACATTTCAGCTACCTCTTCGGAAGTGCAGCTTATCAATTCTTATTTCTCCAATGCCTTCAAACAATTGTTTTTCTTTTCTATTTACTTATTTTTTTATATTGCCCTGCTTTTTTGTTTTCTTCAGCAGAAAATCTGTTCTGAATTATCTATATCCTATACGATTCTTCAAATTCTTCCATCATACATAATGTCTAATAAATGTTAATAACTGGAATGAAAGCCAGACCACTAGTTCTTGTTGATCCTCTCCCCAGAATACTGAAGTTGTGGGACAAAGGTATTCTACGACAGCAGCCATATGTACAGTCATTCATTTGTTCATTAAAAAGACATTTATTGTGTGCCCTATATATGCCAGGAAATTTGAAAAAGATTGGAGATGCAGTTTAAGAATAAATAGATACTATTGGTTTTTGTCCCCAAGGAACTTATATTCTTATAGTTGATAGAAGCAGGATGTCTACAATAAAATACAGTATGTGCAAAGATAAAAGACGTAGAATTGCACACAGAAAAGACACCTACCAAGATTTGGAGATGTAGTCAGAGGAGATTTTCTTTGTTGACACTTTCTTCTCATTTACGTATCCTCAAAAACAAATCCCAAAACCAAAGCAGTTCATGGCATTGAATCTTCTAATATATATTTGAATGAAATATTATCAATCACAAACTATTTTCTTTATCCTGCTTTACTTGTTGTTTTGCAGCATCTGCTGATTTCACTAATAACTATTTATTATTCCCTTAAAGGTTTTCCTTCCCTTTACTTTCCCTTTGTTTATAATTAACCAATACTGAGATTCCTTCCTATATTCATTATCAACATGTGTTAATATTTGAATAGAAGGAGTCGTACAATCATATTACTTTATTAAACTCTTTTTGAATGGATAAAAATCTACTAAGATACATGCTACACTACTGGCATTGTTCAATCATAGCTTTGTTCAATTATCATAAACGGAAATTAATTGTATTTTTAGATATAAAGAATCTACTTATAACCATCTATATTTCCACCACAAAATCTCAAAGACTAAAACAATACATCAGCATGGCAACAAAATTGTCACAAGGTCTGCTGCAAGCAACACCCTGAAAAACAATATTTCCATGCCACGCCTGCTATAGCATCTAGCAAAACAAAAGTCTGCATTCAAAGTACTTTCAATTAGGAGTCATGATTTCTAAAATAGTTTAGGTTAGAGAAAAGTGTCTGTGTTCTCTGCACATCAGGAATGAGGCATTTAATGACACTGGCCTGCTTTTTCAGTTCTTAGTACGTTTTTGACGTCATGAAGTGGAGATTGACCGGGTATCTTCTAATTTTTTCAGTTCAGTGTTTTGAGAATATTTTTACAGTTCTTGTAGTAAAAGTCCTGATTTTACTTTTTTTTTCCCTGAATAACACATGCTTAAAAATTAAAACAGTTTAGTTTGATCAAAAAATGGTAAAATATGAACTATTCTGTGTGTTTTATGAGTATAGAAAAAGCGTTGAGATTTGAAGTGGTAGATTCTTTTATTTTTTTGAAGTAATTTTATTGAGATTATAATGGTTTATAACATTGTGTGGTTTCAGGTGTATGTTATTATTTATCAACTTCTGAATACACTTCATAGTGCTCACCTCCAGTAGTCTAATTTTTATCCATCACCATACATATGTGCCCTTTTATCCCCTTCATCCACCCCCAACCTCCTTCCCCTCTGGTGACCACTTTATCCATGTATTTGTTATCTTCCACATATGAGTGAAATCATGAACTATTTGTCTTTCTCTGTCTGGCTTATTTCACTTAACATCGTACTCTCGAGGTCCATCCATGTTGTTGCAAATGGGACAACCTTGTCTCTTTTACGGCTGAGTAGTATTCCACTCTATATATACACCACATCTTCTTTATGCATTCATCTACAGAAGGGCACTTGGGTTGGTTCCACATCTTGGCTATTGTGAATAATGCTGCAATGAACAAATGGGTGCATAAATCTCTTTGGATCATTGATTTCAAGTTCTTTGGATGAATACCCAGTAGTAGGATAGCCTGACTGTATTGTACTTCTATTTTTAATTTTTGGGGAAATCTCCAAACTGTTTTCCATAGTGGCTGCACCAGGTTGCATTCCCACCAGCAGTATGTGAGGGTGCCGTTTTCTCAACAACCTCTCCAGCATTTGTTGTTTTCTGTCTTGGTAATTAACAGCGATTCTGATCCGTGTAAGGTGATATCTCACTGTAATTTTGATTTGCATTTCCCTAATAATTAGTGATATCGAACATCGTTTCATGTGTCTGTTGGCCATCTGTATATCTTCTTTGGAAAAATGTCTGTTCTTATCCTCTACCCAGCATTTGATTGGGTTCGTTTTTTCTTTTTTGAGGAAGATTAGCTCTGAGCTAACATCTGCTGCCAATCCTCTTGTTTTTGCTGAAAAAGATTGGCCCTGAGCAAACATCTGTGCCCATTTTCCTTTACTTTATACATATGGGACATCTATCAATGCGTGGTAATCAGTGTGTAGGTCCACATCCAGGATCCAAACCGGCAAACCCCAGGCTGCCAAAGCAGAGCGCATGGAACTTAAGCACTACACAACTGGGCCAGCCCATGTTTGGTTTCTTTTTGTTGAGTTGTGTAAATTCTCCATATATTTTGGATATCAACGCTTTGTCGGATAAATGACTTGCAAATATTTTCTCCCAGTTGGTGGGTTGTCTTTTCGTTTTGTTCATGGTTTCCTTTGCTTTGCGGAAGGTTTCAGTCTGATGTAATCCCATTTGTTAACTTTTTCTTTTGTCTCCCTTGCCTGAGTAGACACGGTATTCGAAAAGATGTTGCTAAGACCAATGTCATAGAGTGTACCGCCTGTATTTTCTTCCAGGAGTTTTATGGTTTCAGGTCTTACACTCAAGTCTTTAATCCATTTTGAGTTAATTTTTGTGTATGATGCATGGTAATGGTCTACTTTCATTCTTTTGCAGTGGCTGTCCAGTTTTCCCAACGCCACTTATTGTAGAGACTTTCCTCTCTCCATTGTATGTTTTTGGCTCCTTTTTCAAAGATTAACTGTCCATGGATGTGTGGTTTTATTTCTGGGCTTTCAATTCTGTTCCATTGATCTGTGCACCTGTTTTTGTGCCAGTACCATGCCGTTTTGATTACTATAGTTTTGTAGTATGTTTTGAAGTCAGGGATTGTGATGCCTCCAGCTTTGTTCTTTTTTGTCAAGATTGCTTTCGCTATTCAGGGTCTTTTGTTGTTCCATATAAATTTTTGGATTCCTTATTCTATTTCTGTGAAGAATGTCTTTAGGATTCTGATTGGGATTGCATTGAATCTGTAGATTGCTTTAGGTAGTATGGACATTTTAGCTATGTTTATTCTTCCAACCCAAGAACATGGAATATATTTCCATTTCTTTATGTCTTCTTCAATTTCTTTCAATAACGTCTCATAGTTTTCAGTATAGACGTCTTTCACTTCTTTGGTTAGATACTTGATTCTTTTTGTTGCTACTGTAAATGGGATTGTATTTTTTATTTCTCTTTCTACCAGTTCATTGTTAGTGTAGAAATGCAACTGATTTTTTAAAATTGATTTTGAACACTGCAACTTTGCTGTGGCTGTTGATTATTTCTAATAGTTTTCTGGTGGATTCTTTAGGATTTTCTGTATATAGAATCATGTCATCTGCAAATGAAGTGATATATTCTTTAACAAACCAAATCCATAATCCTGAGTTGCTTGTGTATGCCTTGGTGCCCTAAACTATTATTGAGCCAGTCTTTGCAATGTAGTCGGACTACAGTCATAAATATTAATTTATCTTAGTGAAATGCTTCTCGTTTAAATATTTCCTTTTCTCTTATTGCTATGTCTTATCAATTAAACTCATATAATGTTGTATGCATTTTAAATCAACTTTTGCTTTCTTAAACAATTTGCATGGTTTACAATTAAAATATAATTAAATCTTATAATACAGCCATTCCTCACCACAACCTTCCATTCCTTCTCTGTCTCCTTCAAAAGAGATAACTACTTTGACCCTTTTAGTTTTCTTTTCTCTTTACATATTTACATATATTTTTGTTTCTCCATGAAACATATATACTGCTAATCTTTGATTAATCCATTTTAAATATTACCTATTGACTTCTGATAATGATGGAAAATAATTTAGGTCTCTTACTTTTGCATTCACTTTGTTGCACACCACCCTCTCTTCTTCCAACAGAGTTTATTGCATTTTGAGGCTAAATTTTTATTTAGTGATTGCACTATTATGGTTATATAAAACCCTACAGCTGAACATAGAAGTATAATAGAATTACATATTATTTCTTCTTTGTTTTTCCTTGAGTTAATACTTGCTTTTTCTTTATCTTAGATTTCTTTGAGATTTTTGGCTATTTCCCCCACACTTTCCTATTATATCTTAGTAGGTATTTTCACAAAGGCCATTATATAATGTTATCAGTCAGATCCTTTTTTTTTTCTGCCTGAAATAACTGAGATTTTCATTCTTCTTCTATGTAGACTGGTTAGCATTTAGGACTATTTCATTTTAATACCATAATTAAATTTGCCTTTCTCTTAAGTAGGTTATATCATTTATAGATTCTCTCTCTCTTTTTTTAATCCTGTTTTTTGTGAGGACACTTCCTCTAAAATCTGTACATTTCTTTCTCTCTTGGTTCACATTTGACATCCTGGGGTCTCCCTCTCACCATCTGTGTTAGTGTCCTAGGGCTGCCATAATAAAGTACCACAAACTGGGGGGCTTAAAACAACAGAAATTTATTCTCTCACGGTTTGGAGGCTAGAAGTCTAAAATCAAATTGTCAGCAGGCCAGACTACCCCTCCGAAAGTTCTAGAGAGGAATCCTCCCTTACTTCATCCTACCTTCTGGTGGTTGCTGTTAATCATTGGTGTTCCTTGACTTGTAGACACATCACTCCAATGTCTGCCTCAGTCATCTCATGACTTTATTGCTGTGTGTGTCTGTGTCCGTGTATCTTCATATGATCTTCTGATAAAGACACCGATCATTGGATTTAGGACCAACTCTAATCCAGTACAACCTCATCTTAACTTGATTACATCTGCGAAGACCTGATTTCCGAATAAAGTTCCATTCACAGGTGCCAGGGGTTCAGACTTCAGCCTGTCTTTTTGGGGGACATAATTCAACCTGCAACACCATTTTCCCGAAGACTGTCTTTCATTCTATTGGATCTGTGGTTTTCTGCATGTTTGCCTTTTTCTTGATATAGGCCTTCATGTTTATGGAGCACAATTATCAGAAGCTTCCTGAGAAAGGATGAAAATAGGTAGACTTTTTGAGACATTGCAGATCTGAAAATGTGCCTGCTTTGATCCTTCTGTTTATCCATACTTCATTATTGAGGGTCTGCAAAGATGATGTACACATTTCTGCCAAAGCACTTTTGCACTAGATCTTCCTTTTTCCTGGTGTACTTTTATCTTAGAAAGACATGACTTGGTCCGTTACCTTCTTCATATCCTCATCATAGGTTACCTCAGTGAGATCAAGATACCTCACTGTGGGAAATTTTAATCACAACCACCCGACATTCATACTCTGTTACTTGTTCATTTTTTTCTCTTAACATTTAAAAGCACATAGCTGTTTAAAGATAAACTTAGGCATATTAAAAGTTTTAAGAGTGTATTTGAGCAAAAATCAATTGGGCAGCGCCACCTGGAAATGGGTAGGAGCACCTCCCGACAGGAGCCAAGGGAAAGTCTTGTATAGAGAAAGTGCTGAAGCAAAGAAAGGAAATTATTTGATTGGCTATAGCTTAAAGCCTAGTTGGCTGTTTGTGATTAGTTGTCCTTTGTTTTGATTTCATAACTTTGAGGCATTTACAGGCTTAGATTTTGGTTTGCTTATGTAGGCTGCCACAGTGTTGGAGGCACATCAGTCTAATGACCTCATTATTTAGTTAATTTAACAACATATACTGTATATTTCACTTATTTATCTTATCTATTGTTTGTTTCACCTCACTAAAGAGTAAGTTCCATGAGGGCAGAGTTTTATTTGTTGTTTTGTTTTTATTGTTGTGTCTCTAGTGCTCTGAAGAGTCCCTGGTAAATATGAGTTACCTAATATAGTTAGTGAATGACACAGCAAAAGAATAAATACATGAATTTAAACTTGCTTTTATTGTCTGTACCAGATTCTTATCCTTGGAACTGGGAAATTTTCTGGAATGATCCAGTTAATTATTTTCTTCCCTGTATCTCTGTTCTCTGTTATGGCTATTAGAATTCCTGCAGGTCCTTTCTTATTCTTATCTTTTATCTTTTGTTTTCCATTTCTTTTTTTTTTAATTATTTTCTTCTCTCTCTACATAATATCTTCAGCTCCATCTTTGCTTTACTGATGTTTTCACTTCTGCTTTCAAATTTTTGTTTCTCTAAACATGCCTTTCTAAAAATCCTTGTCTTGTATCAAGGAGGAAGTATCTTATCTCATCTCTATGAGAGATTAATGATAAATTTATTGATATTTTCTTTTTTTATATATATTTCCTGTAATGTGCCTTTATTAAGTTTATTTATTTTAGTCTCTAGATGTCTGGCTGTGTTTAGATTGGGGAAGAAGTTGCTGACAGCAATCTTCTGGGCACTTTAATTGAGCAGTATCAACTTAGCATTTCCCTACAGACTTTGTTGGGGGACCCTGATGTCAATGTTTTCCAGTCTTTGGGACTAGTCAGTTTCTTTAGAGAGCACTCTGTCAATCTCCTGCCTGTGGTCAGAGATCTGTCAGGTAAGTGGGAGAGAAGCCTGAAAGCCTCAGCATTCAATATTTGTAGGCCTAATTTTTTCCATTCAGGATTCATGCTGTCAACTATTATTGGTGCTTTGCAGTCCAGAGACTCTCTGTGTTGCCCTTCACAGACAATAAACCTCCTCTCTTCCACTAGAGTGCTAGTACAGGTAGATATCTAACTACTTCTAAGTTATCTTTCAACCTATCTTTATTTTAGCACACCTTCACCTGCAGTCCTTGAACCTGTTGAGGGTTCTCACTTACAGATCATGCAGGTCTTGGCCTTTTTGACATCCAGGGCCTTAGTAAGTCACTAATGTAAATCCATCAGCTTCCAGCTTCCAAAATTTGGTTGTTATTGTATTCCTGTGTTTCATCTTTATAGCTGTTTTATAATCCTTTTTAGGGTTTGGAAGGGGGAGCAAAATTAGAGGTATGTCTTCAATCTATCATCCTTATCTAGAAGTTACCTATTCTCTCTGAATTGTGTTTAGATCAAACTAGCACAACTTTGACTTGCTCAGGGAGATATATTCTGCATATTGGATAGTAAATATTTTGAATTGTAACAATACATATTGTGATACCAATTAGAGTACTATTTAGCACATTAATATACAATAGCTCATTTGTTCTTCAGTTCAAATCTTTGAAATAAATAAAATAAGCAATACCATCATTCCTGTTAGAGAGCATAGAAAACTGATATCCAGTAGTGTTAAATAACAGAACAATGGAGATCAATTAGGCAACAAAGTTTATGATAGTTTTCACAACTTCAAATATAATATCTTTTCTACCATATTGCGCAGCTGAAATATTTTAATCTGTCTTGTTATTTTCACAAAACCATTTTGAATAAATATATATTTGTTACATAAAAGTATTGTCTAGGATAAAACTGCTTTTTACATAATATTCCTCAGCAATTAATTATATATATTCATCCATTACTTGTCTCTATAGGGAAGGTCACTGTTGCAGAACATCAAGAACTCTCTTCCACAAGATTTATTTTTCTTAATAAAAAGTGTGCAGCTGCATAGAATTTTAACCTGTGGAGGTTTCTGAATTAATGACTTGTAATAGTAGATATTAAAAACAGTATTCATGAACCCTGAAGTCTCTCATAGAGGTGTTTGTTCAGAGTTCAAGATCATTTTGTCATAGAAGCTAATTCAGTGGAATACACAAAGACACCAGCATCTTACATCACATTTTATCTTGTTTTTACAATCCCTTCTATTACTACATATCATACTGTTCTATAACCAAATATATGTGTTTGTGTGTATGTGTGTGTGTGTTGAAATTCAACATGAGTACTTTCTCATATTTTTTTTAAGAATACAACAGAAGAATATTTTAACAAAGCTCTTGCTGTGACATCTATCTGTACCTCATTAATCCAATCAACATGTGGTCTTTTATACAATATTACATTGAGGATGCAAGATATTACATGAATGAATCACATAGCGATTAGAAAGAGTTTAGATTTTGAATTCCTGCAGGAACAAGGGATAAGAGTCGGCAGGAAGGAGCACAAAGAATGTGTGCCATATTTTCTTAATAAACTATAATGTGTCATAAAGAGGATAATCCAAAGTTTTTTGAAAAGAAATCTTGATATCAGATTTTTTTAAAGTGAAGGTAATTCTGATGTTCAGCTAAAATAACCTGATAGTATTTCAAAGTTGGTGTATCAAAAAATACAATCATTAATATACCAAAGCATTAGCAATATCCAAAGAAAAAGTGCAACAGAAAAGAAAAGACTTATGAAAGCAGTATAATCAGTAATGAATCTAGGAATAATACTAAAAACATATGTGCTGAACCTTCATAGAGAGCATTATTAAATTATACTATTTAGTTAAGGGACATACATAAAAACCTGAAAATGGAAAGATATATCATGTTCACTAATTGCAATAGAAAGTATCATAAAGGTTCCATTTTTTTATAATTTTCAAGGAAAATTATGAACTGATAATATTGATAAACTGAACAGAATAGGTGACATAGGAACAAATGTTTATGTCGAGAATTTGTTAGAGGATAAAAATGCTTTGAGAACTCACAGGAAACATTTAATACATTCTTCTGTGACAACTGACTTCCCACATGGAAAACAAGATTCTTACTCACACTCTTTACAACAATCAATTCCTTATGCATTAAAGCAAAGCGTATTCAAAACTTATAAGCCATTAATGAAAATAGAAAAGCATATCTATTGACTTACTTCTTTAAAAAAAAAAAACAAACCTGAAAAGTACAGAAAATAAAGGGAAAAAAATGCATGTATTTGCATTTAAATGTATATACAGTTTCTTAAAAATAAAAATATTCTGTACAAAAACGCAAACCTAAAAAAAGATCCCCAAGGAATTAAGTTAAAAAGAATAACAACAGATAAAGGGAGAAATATTTGTGATGCATACAACTGACAAAAGTATTTAGTTATTTATAGCCTAAAATAAATAAGCAAAATTCCACATAAACCAATAGAAAAACTTGGAAAAACATCTGAAAAAGCCAGAGCAGACCCGTGAAAGATCAAAATACACGTGAAAAAGACGAAAAAATGCTTAATCTGACTCTTAATCAAGGAAAAAAGTGTAACAAAAGTGAGCTACCATAACCATTAGATTGGCGAAAAACCTGAATCTGACAACATTAATGTTGAGAAGAAATGTAGATTGGTTCTACCACATTGGAGACCAATTTGATAATATCGGATAAAGTTGAAAGTAATGATAACCTACAGCTTAAAATTAGGTATTTACCTTCAAAATAATTCTTCAAACGTTTTTGAAAAAAAAAAACTTTGCAAATATTAGAAGTAGCGTTTTCTGTAAGAAGCAAACAGATGATAAAATGATCACAAATATGAAGTAAGGAGAAGCAAAGTCTGCATGATTCACATGGTAGCATACTGAATGGCAATTTAAGTGAATGAACCAAATCTGTATCCAGCACTCATTGCTCTCAGAATCATAGAGCTTAATTCAATTGACAAATTTTACAATCATGGAGATAAGACATTGATTTAAGGATTAACACATTTATAACCATGTTAGATATTATCACTCCTTAGTTATGAGGTAAAATTACAAAAACATGGACGAGAAATAACAAGACGTTAATCATAGTGGTTGCCTCTGGTAAGAAAGAGAGGTAAATAGAAATGGGCTGGCACAAAAAAGTGGATCACTCATATACATATTTATTTATTAAAGAAACTAAATTGATATACAATTTATTTTGGAAAAAAATTATCACTGTATTTTAATGTTAAACATATGCATGGTCTATGACCCAGCATTCCAACACATTATTATGCTCTTAGAGAAACTCATATATATGCCTCAGGTGATGTGTATAGACTGTTTACAGCAACTTTCTTCATAACCTAAAAAAATTAGAAATCATCCAAATGCCTACCTGAGAGAGCATGAGCATATAGATATAGGTATAGGTTTATTCTCTCTAAGTAATATGACATACAGCAAAAGTGAATAAATTACAGCCACACAGCAACATAGATCATTTTTTAAACTATGATGTTGAGAAGGAAAGAAAGTAGGGCCATAAGACTCTGTAGTGAATGCATTTCTAAAAAGCTGATATATAAACATATATCAATAACACTTTGCTTAAGAATAGATTTATGTGAAATAAAAATGTTTTAAAAAGTCAAGACAATGATGAAGACAGAATTCAGGCTAGTGGTGACCTCTGGTGGGGGAAAGGTAAGAGGAAGAAGATGAAGACAAGTACCTGAGGACACAAGTTGATGACAGAATTCTAGTCCTTGGCTTGGATTGATGATGTCACATGTGTTCATGACAATATTGGGCTTTATGATTTGCATAAATATTATGTTTATTAACTATTATATTAATAGGATAAAGAAATATAATTCCCTCAATAAATAAGTATGGAAAACCGTTAACGTAAAAATGTTTCATAAGTATGTGAATATTTCTTGGATTTATTTTTTATTCTACATAACTTTAAAAAATGATAAAAAATAATACACTTGAAATTTGTTGAAATGAAATATATTTTGGAGGCCAAAATAACATTAATATGAGATATGACAACTAACATTAAAAATACAAATGACTACTAATGTGGAGTATTATTTAGACTAATTCTGCATAGTTTCAGGAGCTAACTAATGACACAAAATGGGATGGCACTACAAAAGGCCTGGGGTAGGTAATTTTTGCCTCATACAAATAAGGATAGACTTTAAACAAGTAGGGCTGCCCAATAAAGTAAGAACCGTCTTAATAAACGCAGATGTGCCAATGAGCCATGAACTATTTTAAAGTAATTTTTATATGAAAGAATTAGAATTAAATTTCTTTCCAAATCCAGTAATAATCTGAGTGTTCCACTGTTTTATGCAGACATATTGCTGGAATCTCGTTTTTTCTTGTATCTTAGTAATAAAAATCTTGCACTCTGAAACTAATTGTCTGAGTTTAAATGTAAGCTTTCATCTTTACTAATTTAACATTTCTATATTCATTTCTTTACTTTAAAGATTCAATTTTTTTTTCCTTTTTCTCCCCAAAGCCCCCCGGGACATAGTTGTATATTCTTCGTTGTGGGTCCTTCTAGTTGCGGCATGTGGGACGCCGCCTCAGCGTGGTTTGATGAGCAGTGCCATGTCCGCGCCCAGGATTCGAACCAACGAATCACTGGGCTGCCTGCAGAGGAGCGCGCAAACTCAACCACTCGGCCACGGGGCCAGCCTCTTCATTTCTTTATTTTAAAAATAATTCTACCTACTCTGAAGATTGGTTTAAAGCAATAAGTAAAATAATCTATGTAACAAGCTTTCCAGGGTTTGGCATATAGTTATTGCTCAATGAAGTTTGAATTCAACCATTATTATTGTTATTTTATATTAATTATCAAATATGTTTTATGTCTGTGCTAGCTCTGGTGACACTAAGATCAATTAATAGATCCTACCCTCACTGTAGGAATTATTCTTATCTACTAGGGGAAATACAGAAATTAATAAACAATTAGAGGATATGATAAGTGCTATAATAGAGGAATTACAGGATGATTTAGGAACATACAGGATGTAGACAAAATCTTGACCCTAAAATGATTTATGTCTAAACTGACACCTGAAAGATGAGCAGAAATTCGTGGGAAAGAGAAAGGAGAACTGTTCAACACAGAGGGTATAGTAAATGCAAAGGCCATGTGATGAAAGAAGACATACTAGTCAAGAAACTGAAGAAGTCTAGTGTTTTAGGAACGTAGAGTGTAAGGGAGAAAGTAGCCAGAGATGAGGTTGAAAAGAAAATCAGAGGCTATAACAAGAAGGACCCTGAAAGCCTTCTAAAGTATTTTGAATTATCACAAGATCACTGGAAAGACATGCAAATTGTTTTATTATTCTGTTGAACATAATTAGATTTACCTTGTAAACATGATTTAGATTCCAACTTGAGATTGGACTTCAGAGAGCAAGTCTTCAGGCCAGGAGCTCTTACATTAACCCTTGTGATAGGTGATGATGAGCAACATAGAACAGTGGTAGAAGGGAGCAGAAGAAGTGGCTGTATTTGAGAGATGGAAGGAAGGTGGAGGGAGTAAGACTTGTGATTAACCTTGAGGGAGAAGCGGAAGATAAAGTTAAAGATCGTGCCTAAAAGTTTAACTGGTAAAATGGATAAGTTCATGACCATCACTTGTTAAAGTAAAATAGTTTTATTAGTATACTTATTATTTTACAGTAATAAAATCAAAATAAAACTGAAGTTATTCTGTATATTTAACACCATCAAGGCATTTAACATAAAATATAATAAAATCTGAATTTTTGTCACTCAGTAAATCAAAATTACTATGTTAAAATAATCTGTAATAAAAATTATATGTCTTACATTGTCTTGTCTTTATTCAAATAAAATTATAGAAGTTTAAATGGTAGCTTGTCCTAATAGCTCATTTTCTATAAAAAGGTCTCTAGATTTGGCAATCTTTCATGTGTTATTCTAGACCTTAAGTAGGGTTTTTGTTTTTCCCCAGCTTTTCATTTTGAAAAATGGCAAGCTTACAGAAAAGTGGAAGGGGTAATACAATAAAACCCATACAATCTTCACATTCACCTAGGGTCATCAGTTGTTAATGTTGTCACATTCTTTATATGCATACATGTGGGGGGGTGGGGTATGGGGTATGCATTTTCGTGAGTGCTTTTGTCTCTATTATTTTGCTGAATCATTTGAATGCCACTTTAAAACTATCAGAAAAATTATCCAAAACTTGTCAAGAGGCAAAGAGGTTACCAAGAATTCTTTCAGATCAGTGCAGGGCATGATGTTCTCTTTTCTTGGCTACTTTACAGCTCTATAGAAGGAGAACTTAACTTGTGCATTTTTTTTCCCCAGAAAGGGATACAAATAAATGGAAAGGCATACACATAGATGGAAAATAAGGATAATAGTTAATAATAAACAGAGAGATTAAATTCTGCTGTAGGCAACCTCTAAGCTGGCCCCAAATAATTCCTATCTTTGCCTCCTGCTATTCATACTCTTTAAATACAGAATATACAAAAAAAGATACGATGTCATTTCCCAGATTAGATCACAAAGTCTGGCTTTTGTCTTGGGTGCTGTCTCTTGCTCTTTCCCTCACTTGCTGTGAAGGAAGCATGCTGCCATATTTTGAGCTGCTCTGTGAAGAAGTCCAGGTAGCAAGGAAGAAAGGCCTCGGTACAACAGCCAGTGAAGAACTGAATCCTGCTAATAGTAAAGGTGGGCTTGGAGGCAGATCCTCAATCTCCTGCTGCAGTCTCAGCTGAAAATTTATTGCAACCTTGAGCCACACACACACGCAGAACCTGGTCCCAGCTTCCTGATCCATAGAAACTGAGATAATAAATATTTGTGTTTTTAAGCTGCTAAATTTTGGGATAGTTTGTTACACAGTGTAGATAACGATATAGATTTTCATACCAGAAGTTGGGTACTTTCTTAAATACATAAAGATGTGGCATTGGCTTGGGATGTGGGCTGTGGGTAGATATAAGAAAAATTTTGAAGAATATGTTATAGAAAGCCAAAACTATCTTTAGTAGACCATTAGTAGAAATATGGACTTGGAGTATGCTGCTGGTGAAGGCTCAAAAGGAAATAAGGAATATGTTATTGGAGACTAGAAAAAGGGATATGGAAATATGGAAAGTAGAAAATGTGCCTAATAAACTTGATGACTTAGCTAAGTGAATTTTCAGTCAAAGTGTTAAAAGTTCCATCTGCTTACGTCTTGCTGCTTATAGTAAAATGTGAGAAGACAGAGATAAATTGTAGGAAGAACTGTTAAACAAAAAGAAAGCAGGACTTGATGGTTTGGAAAGTTTTAAACCTTTGCAGGTTGAAAACCAAGTTCAGGAAAATGCCAGTAAAATGTGGCACAGAGAAGAAGCTGAGGGTATGACTGTAAATCTTTTTATTAAGGACTCAGAGAGATCTAAGATGATTCTTCACACTGTGACTATTCAGTCACATAAATGGACTTTCAAAGAGATTAAATGGAACTCCTCACAGATCCTCTCAATCAAATAGCAATACCTTCAAAAATTTAACAGCTGTCTTAAAGAGATTTGTGGGTGTGGCTATCATTTAAAAGAGTAAAACCCAGTGAAATTCACAGAAAACCCACAAAGATTTTGAGAGAATCATATTTGCAGAAGCCCTGTCAGCTTGGATCAAAAAGGTCAGAGACATTACAAAATGAAAACAGGCATTGGATCTCCAAAATTCTACTTGCACTAAGGCAGAAACTACTCAGCTACCGTACATGAAAAAAGAAGAATGCATCAGAGGGTAGAAACAAGGACCTCAGCGCAGAGCCAAGAAACATGAAAGATGGGCCTTAAGACTTAATCAAGGAAATTCTGGCATTTTCCTGGAAGGATATCAGAATTTCTATGGACCAGCAACATCTTTGTGCTTCTCATTCCCCCCATTTTTTGAATAGGAGCATCTCTTGTCATCATATATGCTTGTTCCACCACATATGTTGGATGTGTGGGAATAGATACCTTATCTCTTTAATTCTACAGGGCAACAGGTCAAGAGGAACTGTTCCCAAGGAGTTGTATTTAAGGAACTATACTCAAGAGCTTGCATCTACACTTATACCTGATTTAGGAAATGAGATTCTGTACATTGAAGTAATGCTTAAATGGGGCAGGCTGTTTCGGGACCTTGGGAGGGAGGGAGAATATTTTACATATGGGAAGGATGTTGAATGGTAGGGGCCAGAGGAGACACAGTGATGGGCAGTCTCTAAGATGACTCTCAGTGATCACCACATCCTGCTATTCATGCCTTTGAGTGTTTTTCTAGAGTACAAGTTGGACTAATGATTCAATTCTAAAGAGTAGATAGAATAGGGCAAAACTTTGGATGTCATTTCCAGAAGCACCAAGCAAAATCAGGTCCAGATGCCTGACCGACAGACACTGTAAGGTAATAAATGTTTGCTGTCTTAAAGTAAATTTTGGCCTGGTTTGGTACACAGTGGAAATAACTCATACAGATATAGATGAGAAAACGCTGATATAAAAGAAAGGCCATAAGTGGGAATATAAATAATTAAAGGAATAAAAGAAATAAATTTAATTTCAAGGAAGAGACTTGAATCTTCAGATTAATGGGAACCACAAAATGTCAAGGAAAAAGGGAAAAAGGCACACATTTAGTCACTTATTAGAAATTTTGGATAACCAATAAAATTATTGATTTCTAATAAACTGTGAAGACATAAAGAAAGAAAACATTTTTGCAAATTTCTAGGATTTAGAAGTTTCACTTGCCATATTCTTCCAAGAAAGTTGAAAACGTGGGTTAAAACAACACGCCAACCCAGAGGTAAGTGAACCACATTCCAATATGACAGCTGAACAGCAAACCTCTAAATCACTTAGAATAACTTAGAACAGAAAATGAGAACAATATCTTAGTAAAACTATCTTCAGGAAGAGATGGATACTATATTAAATACATTGTATGATTAAGAATGCAAAAGCTTAAAAGTAAAATAAAAGTAAATACGTATTTCTTCAACTGGAATTGGGAAAGTAAAATAGATGCTCTGAGCCAATAAAAAATGTTACCCAAAAAATCATGTTCCAAGAATAAAGCAATCTGAATTGTAGCACAATTTAAAATAGTTGATCAAGTATAAAGAAAAGGTACATCTAAAACAGAAAAAAGCCAGACCTTCACTGATCAGATAATTCACCAGAATTTACCAGATAATTCATCAGAAATGATTTTATTTCATGCATGATCACTTTATGTATAACGTCTTTAAATTTATAATCTAACGTGTGATAGTAATTTCACTATGAGGTGGATTTTCTTCTGAATGTGACATCATTTCTATAACATATTAGGCTTATAGGTCATTTTTTTGCTATTAATATCTCTTAGAACACCATCATGAAATTAAAGGAAGATGTCATAGTATAAACTTATTTTAAGAAAAAACTCATAGGCTTTTCAATTGCATAGTGACCAAGATGGCTTATTTTTATGAACTGGTTAATTAAATTTCACCATGTAGCAAGTTTTACTTAGGCCTATGCAGAAATAGGTGGTTAAAAATAAACACATACAATGACATTAATTTCCTATACATAATGTGCATTTCAGAGAGATTTTCAGAGGATCTCATCTCTCGTTATGAAGTAATTTTGTTTTTTCTTATAGTCAGGATTTTTTCTAGTTTTAATTCAATCTTTTTCCTGGCAAAATTTAAATTAAAATTCCATTGCATTTTATTGTGCAAATAGTGACTATCTCTGGGTAATTTTTAGATATTTTCATTTTAACGAAAAAAATTTTTTCATGTAATTTTATATTTTCAGAATCATTTTTTTGCTCATGCATTCGTACTACTTTGTGGGGTTTGTTTTTTTTTTTTTTGTTAGGAAGATTGGCTCTGAGCTAACATCTGTTGCCAATCTTCCTCTTTTTGCTTGAGGAAGATTGTCGCTGAGCTAACAACTGTGCCAATCTTCCTCCATTTTGTATGTGACAGGCCACCACAGCATGGCTTGACAAACAGTGTGAAGGTCCACGCCTGGGATATGAACCCACAAACCCTGGGCCACCCAAGCACAGCAAGTGAACTTAACCACTGTGCCATCAGACTGGCACTGCATTTGTACTACTTTTAAAATTAAGAATGTGAACACAATTCTTAATAAAAATTCCAATTATATGGACGATCTAACAAAATAATCACTTGTGTCTCAAGACTTTAATTATAAATTATATATCCTTTGGGTCTGGCTATTAATATGACTACCTGGTTTTAAATGGAATATTCTTATTTCACTCTGTTGCAGTAGTACCTAAAATATTTAATATTGTTAAGACTTCTTCCCTTTGTATTATTTAATTTTCCATATCATAGTTAAGGAAACTATGTAAAATAGCAAACAAACAGTGATGTGATTTAAAGATATATAGAGGGATGGAAAGCACAGCAAAATGGACACTATGGACTAAAATAAAAAATAATATAAAATAGCTTTCTAAACACATTTTTATTTTTAGTTACTAGCATACTATTTTATTCATTATGCTCACATTTGTCCCATACTCAATTACCAATGCTTCATTGATCTTATCCATTTCTTTCTTTTATTTCTGCCCATATAAGTATACTTCAATATACTCAAAATCTGGACCTAAAATATAAATAAATATGCATATGAGAAAATAATTAAAAGGTGGTTCAGTATATACTTAAAATATGACCTATAGGTTGACTATGGTTTCTTTCTTTACCCACTTAATCGTTTGTTTTATGCTGGGTAGGAAAGCCTACTTATCTCTTCTCATGGGTGCACCCTCCAAAATGTCAGTTGTTTATCTTTATTACAATAAGAGCATTCCACCATCCTGTGCATGTCACTACAATTCATTCTTCTTTAAAAACAGAATCTGAACACATTCACTTCTATTAATCTGCCCAATAAATGTGTCTGCCTACAACCTCATTTCAGAAATCTCTCTCTCTATATATATATACCCATCCATATTTCCATCCATCCATCTATTTTAACCACCTTTTTTCTCTATGCTAAATATGTCAAACTCTTTTTCTACTATTTTCACTCGTCTTTGAAGATTAGCCAGTTTGTCAAGATACTATGATTTAATATTTAAATTCATTTGTTTTTTAAAAAGTTTCTATATTTTAAATTTCCAGCTCATGATATATAAACAGAGATAGGGAGAGAGAGAGAAATACATGATTGTAGTCAATATTGAGGATTCTACAATAAATATTAATCCTTCAAAGACTTCATGCTGTGTAGATATTGCACAAGCTTACAACTATGTAGATTTGGGTTAAGAGCATGGATTTTTAGCAGAGTGATGTTAAAAGTGTTAATTATTGTCAATTTTTAAGTCTCAGTTCCTTCAGCAAAAAAACGTTTTTTAAAATAAGAACCTCTATTTAAGCTAATTATTCTAAAGACTGAAGATAGGTCATTCAATGTTATTTTCAAGCTTGATAAGTTATTCATCAAAATTATTGCAGAATTTATAAAAATACATAGAACCCTGTAAAAATACATGGACTAGTGCTGTGGACATTTTAATTTTACTAGATATATGTCTGGGCCTGTACATCTGATTTTCTTTTTCTTTCTTTTTTCTTGTTGTTTTTGTTTAGCTGAACATGAATTAGCATACTCTGACTTAAGAATCATTTTATGAATCACTATCCACGGCTCATAATAGGTACTTAGGAAATTGTAGCTATTGTTATTAACAATGACGTAAATGCGAAGCTAATGAGAGGAAAGCTTACCAGAATGGGAACGTGAACATTTAATCAGAAAGAGAAATACAAGACTGAAATTCTGGTTAACAATTCTTTAGCCTGGATTCTATTGCAAATTAAGGATGGAAAACAAATTGTCTACTTTCAAATATTTTCTGCTTAATTAACATATTTTTTATTTATGAGTTAGATTTTTGTTTTGAAGATTTTATTTTTCCTTTTTCTCCCCAAAGCCCCCCAGTACATAGTTGTGTATTCTTTGTTGTGGGTCCCGCTAGTTGTGGCATGTGGGACGCTGCCTCAGTGTGGTTTGATGAGCAGTGCCATGTCCGCACCCAGGCTTTGAACCAACGAAACACTGGGCCGCCTGCAGAGGAGCGCGCGAACTTAACCACTCGGCCACAGGGCCAGCCCCTTTTTATTTATGTACTGCTTTTCCAAAACCCCTTTATCTTTTTCCTGCATCCAAAATTAATGAGACTTCTGACTTTTCTTTGGATTAAGTAAAAATGAATAGAATTTGCAAGGTAATACATACGGCCAAGGGATTGTTTAGATATTGACATATTATTAAACATTCAGGGCTCAGTTTGGGCCCCGTCCCAGTTGGGCTGTGTCCCAGGCTTCAATAGTAGAGGGGGCCAGCTACTATAGAATGGAATCCATCACCTAGCAACTAATTGAAGCAATAGTGTGCTGGCGAATGAACCACACTGTCTAAGCTTGATTAGAGAGAGAAAGGGAAAGAGCCTTCCATGTTACTTTTCTTTCAATGCTGTCTAAAGTACAGAATATCTTGCTAAGGTACCAAGTAATCTCTTTGTACAGACTTAATGCCCAGCACTGGTGAAAAATCAATTAATAAAAATAAAGATAGTCACAGTTATACCTCTAATTCTGTTCAGTAAGAAATTTCTGCGTAGACTTCCCCAAACTTATATTTATTTAATTGCATATGTATCTAGCTGCCTATTAATTTATTTATATATTTGAGTAAATTCCATTTTAAATACATGCTTTTTAAAACTATGAAAAACATGCATATTGCAAAGCAAATTTCTGTATATGGCACTTCTTGCATCCTGCTTCTCATTCGCTGGGCATCACCCACCATCATATTTGATCAGTGGCTGACAATTTTATGCAGGATTCAATATACCTGATGTTAAAAGTGTCTAGCCTCAAGCTACAGCTGGCTTTCTTTTACCACAGATATGCATGCTTGAACATTGATATCACATTAACGCATAGTAGCATGCCCCCATAGGCAATGCTCAACCAATGTCGGGGTGGCGACAGGAGCCAAAGAATAAATGTTTCCCGAGTCAATTCATTGTTGAGCAATTCTGAGAGTCATCCTTTAGGCTCCTCTAAAGGCTCAGGGAGGAACTGAGCACCAATTGTCTGCAGTAGTGACCTCAATAATGCACTCATATAGTGGCTTTTCCTCCTTCCACTGCTTTTGCAAAGGCATGGGGTAAGTAGTGCAGAGAACTCAAGCTAAAACTGTTGGCACTAGAAAGAGTCTTGGAAACAGATCCCCAGGATGGTCTCTAGAAATAAAACCCTTAATGCACAGACAGAAACAAGGACCCCCATTTCTGGTAGTAAGTGGAATGGTAATAACACCTGCATGAGGAAGCATCAAAATTACTAAAACTCACACAGATGTTGATAAGAAATGAAGTGAGATAACTAAGGCACTGGTATGTTAGTTAAAGATGTGTGAAATTGACTGGCTTTTGTTAACTATTTTAGAAGTCTTGGAAAAAAAAAATGACAGGTTCAGGTCAGTTAAGTATTAACTGAAATCACTCAGAAGGCCTCCAGGGCAACTTTGAAGATACTCTCATCTCTTGCAGCTATAGTACAATTTGTGCTGAAAATTAGTCCCAGGATTTTATTCTAAATATGGCAAAACTGTAAAAGAGACTCATTTTGTAGCATCAATAGATGCCCTACACAAAAGTCCCTGTTTGGATGAGAAAAAAATGGAAATCTGCGTTCTGGGATCAGGAAACTGGTTTGGATGATCACCAAAATCTTGAAACTAGTTTCCTTTGGGCAAAATTGACCCAGAGAAGACCCTTCATCCATGTTAGACAATTACAATCTCAGCTTATGTGGGGGAACCCAGCAAAGATACCACTTGAGGCAGATGCTTTGCAAGATAACGCTGGGCCTCCTGCAAACCTTTTCCTACTTTTTTTCCCTTATTGCTTCCAGACAATTAACCAGAGAGGAAGAATTAAGTCTGCATTCCAGAAGAAAACAGTAGTTACTCTGAAACAATTGCAGGACCTAGTCACTATATGTATATGTATATATGCAGGAACTGAAGAAATTCATATAGGTGTGGATCATGAGGTTTTTGAACCAGGATAGAAGTACAGAATATAAAGCTGGATGCAGGAGAATTTACTAATATGGACACACTCACCCATGGGTTAGGGATTAACTTCCTGGCAAATATATCTGGAACTTCAGTTGATACACTGCTGGAATGGATTATTGATACTAGGATGCAAAATTTGCCTAGAGTTAAAGAGGGGACTGCCTTGGCAGAGTACTAAGAAAGGCTTTATGAATTTTGTATGTGATATCAAAGATCTCTCCACTTGAATGTGAACCCTGAGAGATCCCCCAGCAAGATCACAAAGAGAATGGAGGATATCCTAGTGAAAGGGTCTATTGACATTGTTGAGAACCTCGTCTCTGGCTGTCCACTGTAGGGTGGAATCAAGAGTAGGGAAAGAACCATTAAACAGGACTCTATATCTTCATTGAGGATGACTGGATTTTAGAATGGCTGAGACTTGCTGGCAATTAAACATCAGAAGTAAATAAATATTATTCTTCTAATGGTCGTAAGTTGTATATATACAATAATGAACAGGAAATGGACATCCCATTTAAAAATAGCAACTACATCTGTGAAATGAAATTGATGGGAAATAGCTATGTCTGTAAATTTTTATTTATATTTTAAAGAAATCTGATGTAACAATTTTGAGTTGGTATTATATGTTTAATCTCAATGACAGATGCACATGTTTTATCTATGCAATTTATTATACTTTATGGATGTTTGGAATGCCTTTATTAGATTATTTTTATAAAATATTTTCATCAATCAGGCTAGGCTAGGATATTCTGCAGTAAATACAACCTAAATATCTTAAAGACTCATTAGCATCAGAGAGTAGTTGTCATCAAGTAGTTCCTTATGTATCCAGGTTGACTGGGGCTCTATTTTGACACATGCTTCCATGATCACAGAGGCAGGGCAAAGAGGATACAGTGTAGCATGAGCTGGCTCTATAAGTGACTTTTTGTAACTTCTGCTCACATTTCATTGGCCAAAGCATATCACATGGCTGCCGTTGAGTTCAATAGGGCAAAAATGTATAATCCTTATCACCAAAGGTGACAATGACTATCAAGAGGTTGTGCATAGTTATGCAATCTATAATTTATTTTTAATTTTTAAAGTATAGTTAAGACCAAAGAAAAAAAAAAAAACTGAAAATACTTTTGTAAATATCAGGCCTCACTGAGGAAAATTCACCAAGAGTTTGGAAGACTGATATAGGGCTAATTATATACCAATATGTTATGAAATGAGTAGGGTGCTGAGAGTAGAAGTTTGCGTGAGGATTAGATAAAGGGCAAAGGCTCAGAAATGACAGGTCTGCAGTCTCTTAGCCACACTTGCAAAATTGAAAGAGCTCTAAAAACCACTTGGCATAAATATTCATACATTTCATTGCAAAAATACTAATGTACTTGATTAAAGAGTGCTTTTTAATATCCACCAAATTCTGAATTCCTAAACATATTTTTCCTCCAAAATTCTTGGATAAGGTAGAATAAACTTGCACTCTTCTGGGTCAAAATTATGTTTAAGGTGGAGCTGAAAGGGTAATATGAGAACCCAGTAACTGGTGTCTCTTTCCTATAGTGTTAGCTGAAGAGTATTATGTCTCTCACTGAAGCCCCACATTTGGCATGGCACAGGGTCATGAGAAATATCTGATATCTGAGAGCAGCTTCATATATTCTTGCAGTTAACAGTATAGAATAGATTAAGCATAGCATATTTCCTGATGGCAAAGAGATATATAGAGGAGTATTCATGAGGGATGTAACTGCAAAGGCTAATGTAGACTCAAGATACAGTCTAACGAGCAGATATCCCTCTCATTTCCATGGGGAAAATGATGGAAAATAAGAAGATGCTGAAGCTTTTCCTGATACTTAGAAGGCAATTTGGGAAAAGGAATTGAAAAGGGCAAACCCTTGAAAGGGGAAAAAAACACATGGGTAGGCAATTTGGACTTTGAAATTGCTACTTAACATAAAACAAAATAAGTGAAAATAAATAATGTAGTAATTTTAGTTTTTTTTTTTTTTCACCTTCAAAGAGATGTTCTTTCTCTAACCCTGAGCAAGAGGTGGTAGATTATACATAAAAAATACAAGAGAGGGGCCAGCCCGGTAGCATAACAGTTTAAGTTCTACTTTGGATTCCAGGTGCGAACCTACACACTGCTTATCAAGCCACTCTGTGGCAGCATCCCACATACAAAATAGAGGAAGATAGTCACAAATGTTAGCTCAGCAACAACCTTCCTCAGCAAAAAGAGGAGGATTGGCAGCAGATGTTAGCTCAGGTCTAATCTTCCTCAAAGAGAACCAAAAAAAAAACCCAATAGATTAAAAAATCTATGCATATCTCAATTATATATTATTATACAATGCCAATACATTTCTTTCAAATTTTCCAATAAATATTGCATTTAGTTACAATTCCATTGATTATTTAAATAGATCTGCTAGAGTTTATAAATAGCATTAGCAATCAATGTTTAAGAAAAAACCCAATGCTTAAAAGAATTAAATGCAATGCTCAAGTCATCAAAGTTCGTACATTTTATTGATATATCTATAAACTTAAAACATCTTGTTTCTTTAACTTCACCTGACATATCTTTCATAATTCAGTTTTCAATTAGAAATTGACTCCATAAAATAAAAGACCCAGAAACATTTTTCCTCTGCAGAATATCCATGAACTGTTTTTACTGCAGATGGTCCGATGATAGAGAGTAACCAAAACTTCAGTTTACTGGCTTCATAGTGACCAAGGGTGATAGATCTGCGTTCATGTGCAGACGTGGAGGGTGTCAGATCTTTCCCATGTAAGAGTTTAAACGTTTTTTTGAAGCCTTGGCTCCCGCATGTATAAGAAGTGCTCATATTTCTGTCGTTCAGATGCAGTGGCAGGAGATCTGTGGGAAGTCTCCAGCATGACAAAGCTCAACAGGCTGTGAGAAAAAAAGTGTTTTTGAAATAGGAACCACCCAAGGAGAGACTTTATTTGGAATGACTTGATGATATTTAAGGCCCGCTGTAGAAGTTTCCCAAAGAAGACATCTTCTCAGTAATGGTGTTAATTAGTAAAACCTCTATCATGTTAGTTAGGGGAATGAAAACTTGTCTCCCTGATCCAGAGTTGGCCTCTGATGCAGTATCCTTGGGCTTGTTTATTTAAGTAAAGCAAACTCTGTTAGTTTGCTATTGCTAATGTAACAAATGACCATAAACTTACTGGCTTAAGAAAAACAACAAATTTCTTATCTTACAGTTCTGGAGGTCTGAAGTCCAAAATTAGTCTCTTTGGGCTAATGTCAAGGTGTTGGCATGATTGGTTCTGGCTGGAGGCTCTACGGTGAGAATCTGTTCCCTTGTCCTTATGCTGTTCTAGAAACCTCTAGAGGCCAATTTCTCGATGCATTCAGAGACCACATCCCTTGGCTTGTGACCCTTTCCTTGCATCACTCCAACCCTTGCTTCTATCATTCCATCTCCTACTACCACTCTGATCTCTCATAAATAAAGACCTTATGATTATACGAAGTCTGCACAGATAATACAAGATAATCTCCCCATCTCAAGATTTTTAACTTAATTGTATCACAGGTTCCAAGGTTTAGGATGTGGATATCTTTGGGGGTCATTACGTTGAGATGCCATATCAGCATACTTTTTTTTTTAAGCTCTCAATTTAACCACATTTTCAGCTTCCTGTCAGATAGATTTGGTTATAAACACAAGTTTTCCTACTTACTAGCCACTTACTAGCCATGTGACGAAGGGAAATGTAATTGATGCATATGAGCTTCTGAGTCATCATCTATCAAGTGGTTATAATTATACCCCTCATTCCAAGTTCTTAATTAATGAGAAGCCAGCCCTGGTTGTCTAGTGGTTAAGGTTTGTGCTCTCACCGCCACAGCCCAGGTTCATTTCCCGGTCAGAGAACCATACTGGCCATCTGTCATAGTGTGAGTTTTCACGTTGCTGTGATGCTGAAAATTGTGCCACCAGTATTTTAAACACCAGCAGGATCACCCATGGTGGACAGCTTTCAGCAGAGCTTCTAGACTAAGACAAACTAGGAAGAAGGACCTGGGCACCTACTTTCAAAAAAACTGTCCAGGAAAACTCTAAGAATAGCTGTGCAGCATTGTCTGATAGTGCATTGGGAGGTGAGAGGACGGTGTGCAAAAAACCGGGCAGGGTTCCACTGTGCTGTACACAGAGTCGCTAGGAGTCAGAATCAACTCCTTGGCACTAACAACAAATTAATGAGAGCAATAATGAGAAATTAATTTAGAGATTTCATATTCATACATGGACTTTCAAGAGACTGTTTCTTAAGTGAAAAAATCAATAGTGGGACAACAGAAGAGGAAATATATGATTCCTATACCAATCCTCAAACTCCTTTTTTAACTGCATCTGATCATGGATGGCTTTGGGTTTCTCTACCTACTGTTTTTAATATTAAAGTGAAAAGCATGTAGAATATGCTTCCAAATCAAAATCCCAGTTGTAATTGTTAAGTAATTTGACACATAGTTACAAAATTTATGTGGTAGAGCAAAGGACAGAAAGACAAGAAAGTCCCAGAGAAGGAAAGTCAAGGTGATGGTCTTTCCTTTGAAGCTCTCAAGACTTATTCTAAAGTTACTGAGATTGAAATTGTAATATTTGCATGGAAATAGAAAAATTAACCCACGGAACATAATAGAGAGCCAGAAACAGATTCATTTGTATGTGAAAAAGTGTTTTAACAGAAGACGCACTGTAGACCACTGGAAAAAGGAGGGCATAGTTATGGGATAGCTGGGTTATCTGGGGCACATGAAATGGATTTTTACCACAACACTTACAGAATAATAAATTTAAAATAATCTAAAGATTTAAATGTTAAATGAACTATTTGAAAATATCTAGACAACCTCGAGGGTTATAGCTTTGTGGTCCGCAGATAGTGAAGGATTGCTTAGACAAGACCCAAGTGCTAGTCATCATCAAAGGGAAGATTAATAAATATAATTTATCAATGAAAAATTTGAATTTGTCAAAAGATACCATAAAATATTTGACATACAAGCTACAGATTAGGAAAATTATCTGCAATGCACATTATCAAAATTGTATTGAACTTAAAATATGTAAAGAATTCCCAGGTATATATATAAATCTATGAAACCAATCAAAAAAACAAATCAAAGTCATGAACAGGCATTTCGTAGAAGAGAAAATGTTAATGACTAATAACATGAAAAGATGTCCAACCTCATTAACAATCAGAAATATGCAATTAGGATCCTATTAGTAACTATTTTACTACTCTTATTTGAAATCAAAAAAGTTTGCAATTCAAAGTGTTGATAAAAGTATGGAACCTAAAACGACTCAGATAAGTTTCTGGTGAAAATATTAATTGATACCATCATTTTGAAATACAATTTAAAATGATACAGTAAAGTTGAACACCTGCATATATTACGGCCCAAGAGTTTCGTTCCCAGTTGCATCTCCTACCATAACTCTTAAAAAATGTGTTCCAGAAGAAATGTACAGAATTTCTTATAGCATAACTGTAAAAAATCTTAAATAGATTAAATACTTTTTAACTGTAAATAGACAAATTGTGGTAAACTCACAAGATGGAATACTGTAAGCTCTGAGAATGAATAAACTACTACTACGTAAGGCAACAGGGATAAGTTTTAGAAATGTTGTATAAACCAAAAGAAAAAAGGGTAGATAAGATAATTATTTCTACAAAGATGAAAAACAAGAAAAACTAAGCATCATATTGTTAGGCATTCATAAAAATGTGGTAAGCTATTTTAAAAATACAGGAATGATAAAAATCAAGGCTATCAGGGCAACGTCATCAAGGGCCAGAGGAGTATTATCAGATAGGAACAGAGAGTTTTCCTCAAGGATATGAGAAACTTGGGAAGTTGCACAAGTATGGATACTGTGTTGCTCGTAGGCACTACCTGCATCCAGCTATTTAAATTCAGTTTCTTGGTCACACTAGCCACATTCAAGTGTTAAATAGCCATGTGGCTAGTGGTCATTACATTGGACCGAGCTGATTATAGAACATTTTCATTATTGCTGAAAGTTGTATTAGAAACCACGTATTGCTGGATAACCTAAGTGTCCATTAAATATATTTTCCACATCAGTTATGACATAAATATTTTTAAATGTGCTATCTTATAGCCTAGTAATCTATTTATTTGAATCTACCTTGAAGAAATACTCTGAAACGTAGATAAACATTTTTGCACAAACATGGTTAATTGCAGCATTATTTAATTTTGAAAAAAGAAATGAAGAACTAGATATCTAACCAAAGGAAAAATTTAAGGCAATTACAAAATCTCAAAAAAATCATAATTTATAATAAATAAAAAGCTATTTTAATGACTTGAGAAAACTTCTGAAATAAATGCTAAGTTTAAAATAAGGATACAGAATAAAATATTTGGTGCATTCTCAACTATGAAAAACAGAATAAAAAACAAATTGGGAGAAAAAATAGCAACACAAATTATATTAATAATAACATGAAAACAAACACCATTATGATGCTTTAGATGTATTGGACCCTGCTACAATCACTTTACATAAATTAAATCCTGTAGTCCTCACAAGAATGCAATTTTATAGTTACTATTTTTATTTCCTTTTTACAGATAATGAATGTGAGCAACAGCTGAGTTATATAACTTGCCTAACAGAACACAGCTAACAAATGTTAGAGATGGATACAAATCCACGTGTTCTGGCTACCAACTTTAAAAAGTTAAAACTGATATTAAGATTTAGTGTGATTTTATTTTTCACTTTTTCTTTTAGGTGAACGTGTGTGTGTGCACTTTGTGCATACATGTAGTTCACACAATCTGTACAAGTAATTTGGAAGGAGAAATATAAGATTATGGAACACTTCTAATGTAGCAAGTAAAGTGGAGGCAATGACCATGGTAGAGGGAAGATGAAACACTTTGAGAATGCTGAAGTAGAACTCTAGGCAATAAAGCGTAACTTCAGACAGAGGCAGCAAGCGCAGCCTAGCAGGGAGATGAAGGAAGGGAAACTGGTCCTGGTATATCAGGCATACAGTCCAGGCTGATAGAAAGATGAAGGCAAATTCTAAAGATTCAAACTCCATTAAGTCCTGAAATCGGTGACTGCAATGACGTTTCATATACAATACATATGGAACATTTTTTATGTCTTTCTACCAACAGCTACTCACAATAGAATAATTGCTACAACAACAAAATGACAGTGAGAGTTCTTTTTAATGAAATAAAAATTTTGGAGTAGAGTAGCCATGATTTGTCACCCAAGGTAACTTCTCTTACCCCCCACAATTGCCACTGATTGACTCAAATTAGAAAATAAATGATGTTCTTACTAAAGAAGAAACGCTTGTTTATGTTAGAGAACTTGGAAATTTTAATTTAAAAGCCTAAGCAAAAATGATTTAGCCATGAGAGTTGAACTTTAACCACTAGGCCATCAGGGCTGGCTCCTAAAATCTTTTTTTGAGTTTTATTAATTAAAATACAATATATTCCTGAAAAGTACAAAAATCATAAATGCCAGCATAGTGAAATTTCACAAATGGAACATTATATGTGACCACAACCCTGAGCAAAAAAACCACTTCAGGATGCAAGAAGCCCTCTTTCAGGTACTAATCACCCTCCAGTCACAGGTAATAACCATGAGGATGACCATCATATCTATATTTGAACTTCATACAGCTAGAATCATACAGTATGTACTTTTTTTGTGCCTAGTTAGTTTTGTTTAATATACCATTTGTTAAAGTCAATCATGTTGTTGCATATAACATTAGTTCATTCATTCTAATTCCTGTATAGTATTATATTGTGCAAAAACACAGCCATTTATTTATCCATTCTAGCTTAGGTGGTTATTTGGGTATATTCCAATTTTTTACTTTTGCAATGAGCACTGTTATGAAAATTCACATGCATGAATTTGGAGACCATATGTATGCAATATGTTGCATGTAACCCTTGGAATAGAATTCGAAGTTCATAGGGTATGCATATGTTCAACTTCGAGAGACACTGACAGATACAGATATCCAAAGGAGTAATAATGGTTTAAATCCCCAGGAGTGAATGATATTTGCAGTTGCTCCACATTTTACTAACACATGGTATTGTATTGTGTTTTAATGCATTTTCCTGTACCCAATAAAGTTGAGTGCCTTTTTACATATGTACCAGTCACTTGGATATCCTTGTTTAAGAAGTGCCTTATTCACACTTTTGCTTTTTCTTTTTCAATTAGGTTTTTCAGTCTCTTCGATATTGGTTGGTAGCTACTTTATATGTATGCTGGATATGTGTCCATCAGATGTATTTGTACATATATCTTCTACTTTGTAACTGGCCTTTCCACTCTCTTTGTGTTATCTTTTAATAAATGTAAATTCTTACTATAAATATAGTCTAACATAATTTTTTGAAAGAAAGTCTTCTTCATGGTCAATAATTTGTCCTCATATGTTTCTTCTGAAAGTTTTCTTGTTCTCCTATTCAAATACAGATTTGAAAAATTCATCTGGAAGAAATTTTCCTGTGTATACAAGTCCTGTTGACAACAAACACGCTCAGCTTCATTTATTGGAAAATGTCTTTCTTTCACTTTCATTGTAATAGGATATCTTTACTGGCTATAAACTTCTGTGTTGGCAGTTTTATTTCTTCGGCAACTTAATAATGCAGTCCACATTTTCTGGTTTTCATAGTTTCTGGTGAAAAATCTGCCTTTACTCTTCTTATTTTTGCTCCCAGAATATATTGTCTTTTCTCTCCAGTTACTTTTAAGATTTCCACTTTACACTTGTTTTTCATTAGTTTGATGAGGATATACTTAGATGTGGTTTTCATTGTATTTATTCTGCATGGGATTGGCTGAGCCTCCTGAATTTGTGATTTAGTGTCTTTTTTTTACGTTTTGAAAAGTCTTAGACATTATAACATCAAGTGTTGCCTTTATCTAATATCTGTTTCTTCTTGGACTCCAATTACACTCCAGTGACATTTTCAATGTGTCCTAATTTCTTCTCATGCACTTTTTTTGTTTCTCTTTCCTGTCTATTTCTGTGCTTCAATTTAAGTATTTTCTATTGATATGATTTCCGGGTTACTAAATCTGTACTTTGTAGTGACTAATCTGTGTAATGGAAACAAAGATGCACCTGCCAGCTTCTCCTTCAAGCAATAACTGTTGGTCCACATGTCAGCAGACAGCCTACCATCAGCACCTTCAGGCTTGACTCACCTGCAAAGAGCTGCCCTCCCTTCCCAAGAGAACACCCTTCCTGGGACAGCCTACAATCAGTGACTGATGGTGGAGGTATAATGGCCCAGCCATGTCGGCCCAAAGTAGGACAACTCTAATGGGCCATATGTGCTCCAGACTTCCCTATTGGTATGAGCAACGTTTTTCTGGGCCTGCATGGCAAATTGCTTTTTCACCATTTCCAATCTTGCATCTCCCCTTCCATTCCACATGTGTGGATCCCTAGCAAATACTCTGTGTATAAAACACCATCTCAGTATCTCCTTTGTGAGAAATCAATCTGTGACCAGTGACATTGGGAGTGTTCAGAGAAAGCAGACTATGACGATGTTTTAGAGATGGATTACTTACTGTCAACTTGGCAATGAGGATTATATTCTTGGTAGTAGATGGAACACAGAAAGTCCCTGGAACAATAAAGCAATCCAACTGTTAAAAACCACTGGTGGTGAATCAGGATGGCATACTCGGTGGTAAAGAATGCACTAGTTGGTGTGACTTATTGGGTACTTGAAAAGTACACAGTGAATAATAATTATACAGACAATGATTTTGGATGTATATCACTAAGCATTAATACTCTGGAAAAGATAATGAAAAGTTACAGGCAATTAACAGACTATTGAAAGCCAAGCTTAAAAGCTAGAGGACCTTCCTATCAGATTAAAAAGAGGCTCTCATCTCTTGCAATGGGAGAGCAGAGCTGAGTACTAGTCCCAGGACTTAATAGAGTGGTAGAATACTATGGAAGGTTAAACATGCAATCAAAGTGGTCTCTCTCTTTGGGTCAGGGCTCTGTTCTGGGAAAAAATTTGACACTGACAGTTGCGATGGGACATCTGGTAAATTTTATTGAACATCTTAACACCCACAGATCTCTTTTAACCCTTTGACTCTGCTGAAGTGGCCCACTTTTGCCTATTAAGGGCTGGTACTCTCAGGTTTCTTGAAAGACAGTGCAGAAGCATCTCATCTGCATGGCAACACGTGCCCTTCTCAGGATATGCCTATCACTCGCCTCCCGGACACTAACCTCTAACTCAGGTTAAATCACAGCATGACCCAGCCCAGGTCATGCTGAATTTGATAAAGGAAGAAAAGAGGTTATGTCTCAAAAGAGCTGAAGACTTGACCACAATATATTCTAAGAAACAGGGAAAGTGTATGTGTAAATAGATCCCAAAGATTCTTTAACAAAGGGACAGAACTTAAGTTTGGATAGGGGAGGGTTTACTGATTTGGAGCATCCAAGTGAGGTATGTTTTAGCACCATGGTAAAAACCTCAGAAGGTAGTCCAAACTAGCTACTGGGATGGCTCATAGAACATGAAAAGAGAGATGACTCTGTTGAGCAAAGGTGAAATGCCAGAATTCTTATGGAAGACAGTGGAGGAAGAGATCAAAAGGCTCAAGGAAGTAGGCATGCTGGACCATATATACAACATAAGATCTAAAGAACCAAGAGATTATGTTCCACAGTAAGGCTCTACTTACACTATTACACTTACACTATTCACCAAGGCCATAAAGAATGTGCTGGTGAGAGGAGCATAGACATTTATGAAAACACTCAGTAATGAGTGGCTGTCTTGAGGACAGAGCTGAAGGTAAGAGAGGCTATTACATGACTAGGCTTACTGCTAACAATAGAAATGATAGGACCCTGAAAAACAGAGAACAGCTGGTGGTACACAACTGCCGAGAGCCAAATGAACACAATATTCATGAGTCACAGGGTCAGAATATCATCCAAGGGTATTCCCACAAAGATAGTTAATACAAGGTGGTATCACAAAGGCAAGTCAATACAGATACTACTCAGCTTTTACCATCAGAGGAAATCAAGGATAAATGACCAGGAAACTAACAGCAATTGTCCCCGTGCAAAAGTCAGATTCCTTGCCCACTTTCCACATGTGAGCCAGTTTTCAGACCAGAATCCCATATACTAGAGAAGAGGCTGGGATTTCCAGCAAGCATACCAGGCAACTTTTTATGTGACTGTATGCAATGATCAAAATTCATAGATCTGTATACCAAAAAATGGTGCATTTTACTGTATATAAATTATGTCACAATGAAAAAAAGCAAAAATTCAAATTATGCCTTACTCCCACTACCATTCTTTTTAAAATCCTCCAGTGGCTACACATTACTTTTAATCTACTCAATTGCATTCTTTGGGCTCTGCCTTACTGCTTTTGGCTAATCTTGTGCCATTCTTCCCCTGTGCTCTGGATTCCTGTCACTCTAGCTCTTCAAATAACTTGGCCCTCATCACAGGGTTTATGTACTTGCCAATTAATTCCTAAACATCTAAAACATTTCAGATTAAACATCACATACTTTAAAGAAGTCTTTCCTAAATTCCAAAATCGAGGCAAGTTTCTTTATTAAAAGGTTTCGGTGAATCTTACATCTTCCATACAGAACACTTATCCCAGTACAGTAGTCCTCCCTTATCCAAGGTTTCACCTTCCTCGGTTTCTGTTACCCGTGGTCAACAGCAGTCAGAAAATATTAAATGGAAAATTCCAGAAATAAACAATTCATAAATTTCCAATTTTGTGCCATTCTGAGCAGTGTGGTGAAATCTTGTGCCGTCCTGATCCGTCCCATCCAGAACATGAATCATTCATTTGTCCAGCATATCCATGCTGTATACGATACCCGCCCATTAGTCACCTAGTAGCTCTCTCTGTTATCAGAATGACTGTCGTGGTATCACAGTGCTTGTGTTCAAGTAACCCTTATTTTACAATAATGGCTCAAACACAAGAATAGTGATGCTGGCAGTTCAGATGTGCCAAAGAGAAGTTATTGTTGCTAATCTCTTACTGTGCCTAATTCATAAATTAAACTTTATCATAGGTATGTGTGTATAGTAAAAAACATAGTATACATGGGGTTCAGTACTATCCGTGGTTTCAGGTATCCACTGGGGCACTTGGCACATATTTCCCGTGGATAAGGGGGAACTACTGTATATACTTAAATATTTAAGTGTGATTGTAAGATTGATGCTTTTCTCCCTGCAGTAATCTATGAAACTATTTAGAGCACAAGCCCATTTGCTTTTTCACACCCTTTTATCTCCAGGACTTGGCACAATATCTGGCACACACTATACGTTGAATAAATATATTTCAAATTATAGAATAAATGAATAAATATATATTTTCATCACATGATTTTCAATTCTTCATTTTTAAAAGGTTTGGGGTTTATTCCTTTATGTGTATTCCCATGAGTATTTTAACAGTGAGTATCAAATTTACTAGTTACTCCTATATCTCATTTTGAAGTCAGTAAAAATGATATTTTTAAACAAATTCATTTACAATAATCACAAAAACCCTTTTGCATTGATTCCAAAGGAATCACAGGGTCAAATAAAATGTTAAGTTGACGTCCAATCTAATTTGAGTCTTAAAGCACTACTCAATGTAAACTATAAGTAATTATCATTTAAAATATTCACTAAGTCCCAACACTTTAAATGTCGAATAATTGACATTTTAAAATGTTTATGGAATTAACTATGATCAACCTGGATATAGTTCTGAGAAAGAATTAGATGGCTTAGGTAAACATAAAACACTCATAAATAACATTTTCTGCAAACATTCAACATTGTTTATATTTTCAGACCCTTCACTTGGTTTAGTAGATTTTTCATCTTATGTGTTTCTCAGAGCATGAAATCTAGATGTTTCAAAGGGCCATCTGCTGCATTCCATGAAATTTTTTAGTCCATTGTCATCTCTGCCCCTGCACATCTGGTTGTGTTTCTATTGTTACAAATAAAAGGTTCAGATTTTCTTTTCATATGGACTTTAGATAATATTTACCAAGTAAGCAAAGCGATTGATAAAAGGCAAAACAAAAATAACTATCACAGTGAATTAGTGACTGGTTACTAAAATTTGAGAGTAGCAATCTTGTTTTAACTTATTATGTTACTCTTAAGTATGTAATCACTAATAAATCAGGCTATAAAATTTATGTTCAAAGTCGTGAGAGAAAATAATCTTCTTTTCAGAGTTTTAAATTTGGTTAAATTCACTTCTTTCGTCATGGTTATCAAATAAGCCACGTTGTATATGTGATACATATATATATATATATGAAAGTCTCAAGGAAAAAAAGACAATATACGAGTGAAAGTTTCTGTCATAATTCCCTGGGTATCCTCTCACTGTCTGATTTCCCGTGCTCACAGCTTAATAGAGAAATAAGTTCTAGATGTAACCTGAGAAGGAACACATCTTTACCTTAGATGTCAAACATAAAAACTCCATTGAACAGACTACCATTACCCTAAAGAAATAAGTAGGCATGTCTGACAGGTGGCAAGCCCACTAACTCAATGTTTACTTAGAAAGAAAATTATATTATATGGCAATATGTTTCCCAAGCACATGTGGATCTCTGGATCAATAGTTAACATACTAAGTCTTTTATTTTTTTCTCATGAATATTATTTAGTGCATTTCAAATTGTTGCCTTGAACCTGTGGATCCAATTGTTTGTGATGAATTCAAATTAGTTGAGATAATTGCTTTCTCAGGGCAAGATGTCAGAGTAATTAAGTTCCCACACCCACACTACTATCAAGCGACGTGACACAGTATTCAAATACATTTAAGAAGGCCAAAGGACTGATTCTGGCAAACTTCCACCTATACCCTTTATCACAGGGAGCTAGACTTTAACTTCACGATTAAAGGACATTTCACTTTCTTTTAACTTTAACTTTTGCTCTCTGTCTCACCTCTGTATTCCAAATGCTTTGCATAGTGACTAGCATAATAAAGATTCAAAAAATTACTTGTTAATCAGTAAAAATGAGTGAGTAACGAGTAACATAACCAAAAGTGTGATTGAATGAGGACTTAATCACTAATTGAAGAAAAAGAGAAGCTGCATTGGAAAATAACACATGGTGAGGAAGGATTGTGAAGCCCTTTCAGAAATCTGCTACTGAAAATCCCTTAGGCAGAACAAGAGATTTAACGTAAAAGAAGTCAAGGAAAAGATTGTCGCATCGGAATCATCCTAAATAAAGGGGAAGATTCTGTATTGTTTATTGAACCTCGGATAGAGGGTCCAGCCATTTGATTTGATAATTAAATGACCTGACATGGAGATATCTAGGTTACAGTGACCTGGATTAATGTATCACTCATTATCTATTATTCTACCTGTCCACCTGTAATCCATCCAGGTTTCACATATATAAAAATATTTGAAGAAAGAAAACAAAATTATATGATGTTTATTTCTGGGAGGTGAGATTATGGTTATTATTTTTTCCATTATATTATTGAGTGTTTTCTAAAGTATAAAGATTAAAGTGCATTGCTTCATAATCATAAAAAGTGCTCATGATTTTCTCAGATAAAAGAAATCAATAACTGTTACATTTAGAAAATGGGATTATTTTTACAATGTAGACAAAGGTAGGCATATGCTGTGGGGATAAACAATCCCCAGGAATAGCTGGCAGAAGAATGATCAGAAGACTACAAAATTAGACTAAGATGTCACATTATATTTTGTTGTTATTCATGAACCAACAGTGACGTATTTTTCAAGCTAAAAACACAAATATGTTCTAAGGTGAGTATACTGTATGGAAAAAGAGAGTGAGATATGAACGACAGGACTAGTCGTATGCATACACAGTTCACAAGTGGCGTTTGGTATGGAGAGAGAAGTTTAGAACAAGCCTTATTCAACCACTATTTCACTGGTTTAAATATTTCAACCCATGTTCATGCCTCACATGAGAGGAGCAGTTTAGCTGAGTATGTCTGGTTCCGGGTCATTTACAAGGTTGCAACAGAGGTGTTGTCTGGGGCTACAGTTTCTGAAGACTTGGTTTGGGCTGAAGAATCCACTCCAATCTCACGCACCTGGATGTTGGCAGGAAGCCTCAGTTACTCTTCATGTGAACCTTTCCATAAGGCCAATAGCAACATGGCAACTGGATTCCCTAGAGCTGGTGATCTAACAGAGAAAGAGAGAGTGCATGCAACAGAAACAGATGCCACAATGTCTTTTATAACCTTATCTTGGAAGTGACATACCATCACTTCTGCAAAATCCTACTGGTCACACAGACCCACCCTGATACATGGGGGAAGGGATCACACAAGGTCTGAAATACAAGAGACAGAGATCACTGGGAGTGTCTTGGAGGCTGGCTACCTCCCTGCTTAAGTGTTTGCACCCTCTGTCCCTGCTTATGTCAAAAACCAGAGGTAACTTAAAATGTTAAGTGTGTCTTATCTTATGATTTTGTGGGACTGATAAGACTCATTTCAGGATGAGAAGTTCTGGATGTAAGGTCACTTGGTGTCCTATAGTCAGCCATGCTCTCTCTATCAGGAAAAAGTAGCAGGTCAGGAGCTGTTTTTCAAAAGCACTGAATTTTCTGCAGCAGATGTAATGGACTTGCTTCAGAACTTTGATGTTCTGGGTTATGATTCTCCCATGACTCTTGTCTCGTAGTCCATATAATATCTTTTCTCACCACTGATAACACCAAAACCAAAGGATCTGACAAATTCAATGGTCCAAGGAACAGAGCGGCTTGCATCCCAGCCTAGACCTGCTGCAAAGCAAATTCCTGCTCTAGGCAACACTCACAGCTGTTAGCCCTTTGTAACACCATTGTATGGGCCAGGGGCCCCTACAACTTGTCCTCTAGATATTTTATGGCTGTGATCTCTTCCGCCACTATATTTTTAGAGAAGAGGTAGACAACTTGTCTCTTTAGTCACAGGCTTCCAGATTAAAAGAAAGATATTTGGAAGCTGCAATTAAAGAACAAAACCTGAGGAACTACATCTGCACGTGACCTGAGGAGATTCTAGACTTTGACGTGATTCCACAATGTGATGGAACTTTCGTAGTCTACGAGAATAGACAAATCATTTTGCACATGAGGAAGAACGTGAGTCATCTTCGGGGGTCTGAGGGCAGACTGTAGGGGTCAGGCTCCAACATGGCCCTCTATGATCCCTGCTTCCTGGTTTTAATCCCTTTGCATAGTCTCTTGTTACATTAAATAGGCTGACCTTTGTAACCACTAGGATATTGTATAAACGGCAGCGTGACTTCTGAGGCTAGATCATAAAAGACACTGTTGTTTTCATCTTGCCCTCTTGAAGCTGAGAGCTCCTGCCAACAGTCAGAGAGGAACTGAGGCCTTATGCCAACAACCACATGAGTGACTCATCTTGGTAGCACATCCTTCAGCCCCTGTAAAACCTTCAGATGACAGTTGTTCTGGCTGACAGCCCAGTGGCAACGTTTTGAGAGATCCTGAGACATAACTACGCAACTGAGGAACTCCTGAATTCCTGATCCACGGAAACCTAATAATAAATGTTTGTTGTTTAAAGTTGCTAAGTTCATTAAACATCAACAGTTAACTGATACAACCACCTAAACCTAGCCTGGAAAGAAAACCAGTAGACTTTACATTCAGAGGAACCATCTGTAATTTTTGGCAGCATATCTAATTGGGAGATCCAGAGTTCAGCAAAACTCACTGTACATCAATATATATTGATCAAAGACTCTCCCAATAGGTTTATAGCTTATCTGATCTACTGCCATTATAGATGTTAATTAAATCAGAACTAGAACTGGAATCATTTTTTTTTGAGAGATTTTTTTCCCCATGAAATAGAGAGAGGCAATAAATTTCCTTTTTACACAACAGAGTTTCTAGGGATTAGTCACAAAGAACAAGTTGAATTTTAAAGTTTCCCTTTTTTCAAGACAGAGAAAATGAAAGCCAACTCTCAAACAGATCGATGGGAATGCTATGGTATGATATGATATACGACTATAAGGCAAAAAATTTTAACCATATTAATAATGAACGTCTATATATGTATATACTAGCCACACCATGTATGCTACAGAAACACTGTTACTTCTTGCCCAGAATTCTCAGATGGTAAGTAGTTTGGAGACAGACAATTATGCAGATTCCCCCATACTGGAGGGAATACTGCTACAAGCTGGGATTGAGAGTCACTAGTTCTTAGAATCTTTATTCATAATTTTTATGTAGACAGATATCTGAATGCTAGCTCAAAATCTGCAAAATTCCTTTGAAGGCTAATTCTGCCCAAAGTACCTTAGATTTTTCTCTTTTCTTCCTTATAGAATGACACAGACCTTACCAAAATGACTTTTTGTTTGTTTATTTGAAGACAAAAGAAGTCATACAACTAAAATTCAGTTTAAGGTAACTTGGGGAGGATTAGGGATTTTTAAATAAGCAGTTTATCACCAAGCCCAGAAAATAGTGGAGACTCATCTGTTTCTTGCTTATGTGTGTACAACTAAAAGGTAAAGTTTTCTCTTCTTGCCCTCATTTTCAGTTGAAGCAACAAAGCCTAGAAAAGAACATGTATTGCCTGAATCCTCTACATTCCAAAATGATGAGCTAGCCCACCTATGTGGGGCAAACCCATCCACTACTAGCTCACACTGAGGGTCTCAGAAGGCTGTAGTTAAAAGGGAGGAATTCCTTTGGAGAGGGTTGTTGGTTGGACTGTGATCTTCTGCCTATCCAACATGGGGGAGTGAAGAGGTGTACTTTCTTCTGAATTTAAGTTAGTACAACAATGGGCTTCACGATGACCACTTACTTAGCCTGTCATGTGTCGTCTAACACATTTTGAATGCACCAGGCATGAGAAATATAAATGCTAAGAGCTGCAGGCTTGGTGGAAGAGTGAAGGAGTGCATCTGCTGGGAGCCGGCTGTGCTTCCTTCCTCTGATGAAAGGTGCCGATTTCCCTAGTATACTCTGTGTGTCACAGGAGTCATATCGGGGCCTTTTGAAATTAACTCCAACCACAGGCAATTCATGCCTTGCATAAGAGGACCTCAGTGATAAGATGCTAGTTTTAGGTTATTATGTGCATTAGTGAGTGTGGAGGGGGAGAGGAGGAGTTAAACGGCCAGCCAGAGAAGAGGCACTGACCATTGACTTGCCAAGGAAACTGAAAGCAGAGACATCTAGAGAGGCTTCCTCTGAGGAAACCATAAAATCTGCCAATTAAAAAAATAAACTAAGAGATCAATATTAAGATTCTGCCATACCTAGAGGACATCTGAGGCAGAGTATTTTGCACTCATTGATTAAGACTTTTCCTTCATTTACGTCTTCTCTGTATCCTCAATTCCAATCCTGGAGATGTAAGATACTGCCTAGGAACGGGGAAGGAGTAGGAGATAACCAAGAAGGATAATCGCAAAGTCAACCACAGCCCCTGTCCCTGCTGTGGGCTTCACGGCCCAAAGGAATCTGAAACTGGCCAAGGGGGAAAAGCTTCAATGTTAAATGAAGTTGAGTGTTGAGATGACTGAGCTGGTCTGGATATTTCCATTTTATCATCGAAAAGTGAAAAAAAAGTCCTAGGATTGCCTTTATAACCAAATGTCAGGGATGAAATAGTGCACTGAGTAGGGCTGAAAATATATGTAGAAAAATAAAGTTATTTTCTGATTCTACTTTATTGAGTATTCTTATTACACAGAAAAAGAAATCTTAGGCAGTACCGGGCACATAGTAGGTGCTCAAAAAGCATAGCTCTTCGTATTAGATATTATTCTTACCTCACATCTTTTTGCATATGCAATTTCAACATGTAAACAAACAAAATCTACTTTCACTTTTTTGCCAAGGATGATACAGATATTGGCATAAAAATGACCACGGCAAAATGTGGCTGTTTTACACACACTAAACCGCATCTTTCTTCTTTAAATGTACTCTTGTGCAGAAGGAAAAGTGAATTTTTTTGGTTTGGATTTGTTTCATAAAGTGGGCATTAACCTTCTTATGGGGTGAAGAAGATATAATTTGTCAGAAAAGTTGTTGTTTAGATATTTTGTTTACGTACAGTAAATACAATGCAACAGAATGCAGGATACATACAATTTTGTAGGTGTTGAGGAGTCTGACTCCCAGTCAAAATCCTGTGTGTCGTCTTTCAGTCCTCACTACAGGCAATGGCACGGCACTGCCTGTCAGGCCTCTTGGGGAAAGCTGCCTTCCACACCCTGAACTTGGCACGTGGCTGGTGCATTCCAGTCTCTGGAGGGAGTTTCAGTCAAGGACTCAGGTCCTCTGACACCAGCCAAGCTCAAGCTCATTAGTATATTTGCATCTCTAGCCTTGGCATCTTCATCCTGAGGCCTCCTTACCAGGGGGCCTTGGCTAAGGCACTTTTCTCCACTCTGACTCACTGCTTTTCTACTGCTAGCCCCTCCCCCTCTCCATCCTCCGACTCCCCTGGTCCATTAAAAGACAAGCATCTTTGTTCAGCAGCCCTCAGCAGTGAGATTTCACCCACCTGTGCTGCATGTCACCTCACCCTTTCCCCTTAGCATTCTGTGGGGGGAAATGGAACACTGGGGAGCCCATAGTCCCAGTAAATGAATAGAGTCTGGATTGTTACTTTCAGTTTAGCTCATTGTCCTAATTAACCACCTCCACACCCTGCAAGCTCAACATATATAGCTTTCATTGGATTCTCAAAGGAGACTCTTTCCAAAAATGTTATTGTATCCTGCTTGGTGAGTCTCAATCCATCTAGGAGCTTAGCTTTGAAACTAAGAATAAGAATGGTTTTGATTAAGGCTTTCTCAACAGTGATGAAATATGTTTTTCAAGATATTTTTTGAAAGAGTCAAGGAAGCCACTGACATAATGAAGCTTGTTAAGAAGCAGAAATAAGCAAAGCTATATTTCATATAGTAGAGAATGTGTACAAAGCTCAGCACTCTAAGCAATACATTTTTTACCTCACTTAAGTGATAAAACAGACCTATGAGCTAAGTACTATTATTCTTCCCATTGTATAAATTAAAAAAAAAAAAAACAGAAGCAAAGAGTGAGTAAGGAATTTTAACAATTTTATACAACCAGTAAGAGTTTTGATCCAAAGTTTGCTTTCTTAACCACACTATCGCCTCCTGTAGAAAGTGGAAATAGAACTTTCCTCACTCTTAGAAAATTTTTCATGTTATAAGACCTACCTTACCTGGGATATAAATTTGTCTTATAATTTACTTTGGCAGACAGAGCATAACAAAAGCTGATGTAGGTCCAAGTATTCCTTACAGCTATTGTTTCCTTAATTACCACCCACTCAACTGTCTCCGATCCCGTAAGCTTTTACCCACTTTTCTGCTACATCTAATCATCAGCTTCAAAATCTCTGTACATTTTCGTTAAGCCTGTCGTGTTCTCTAGGATAGTGGGTCACTTTTCTTGCTCATTACATCTGATGATTTGTTTTTCTGATACCAAATAATATTGTATACCGTACAAAATAGAAATTACCTTGAGAATCACAGAACACCGTATTTCCATTCCCATATCCTGCTGCAGCCAGGTGGTAATCTTGAAAGTCACCAACAAATAGATGTACACTATGAATCATCACTTTTTGAAAGTGGCCCATTTTCTGCTATATTCCATTACTCTCCTTTTTCCCAATAATTTTTAAAATTGTAGAAATATTAGACACATGACTGCAAATATAAACCACCAATAACTGCAGAAAGAAGAGGTGTCTTGGTTTAATATATAAGCCTGGGCAGTGGAGTCAGATAATGGTGCTAATCCTAACTCCAGCCCCGAATAACTGCATGACTTTGGCAAAGGTATTTACTTCTCTGAGTCTCAGTCTCTTCACTGTGAAAGGAGGATTACTCTCACTTTGCAGTTATTTTGAAAAAATCTAGATAATTTATCAAAAATGCCTGGTTCACTGCTTTATTTTTGACAGCTGGGCTTGTATTAAGAGCTTTATACCTTTTTATCTGATATGATTTAATCTTCACAAGAATATTATGAGGTAGACATTGGGGGAGGAGGTATCTTTCCCATTTTTTCATTTTCTGAAGGAAGGCATATCCATACTCTTATTTCTGATGTTTTTGTTAAGAACTGTGCTGTGGACTGAACTGTACGCCCCCGGAAATTCATATGTTGAAGTCTTAACCCCTAACGTGATTGTATTTGGAGGTGGGGTTTTGGTGAGGTAATTAAGGTTAGATGAGTTCATGAGGCTGGGGCCCTCATGACGGGATTAGTAGCTTTATAAGAAGAGAAAGAGAGAAAGATTGCTCTTTCTCTCTGCCACTGAGGATACAGTGAGAAGGTGGCCATCTGGAAATCAGAAAGAAGGCCTTCACCAGTGCTGATCTGCTAGCACCTTGAATGTGGACTTCCACAGCTTGACCTTAGCCTCCAGAACTGTGAGAAATAAATGTCTGTTGTTTAAGCCATTTGGTCTATAACATTTTGTTATAGCAGCCTGAGTTGACCAGCACAAACTGAGATGCAATATCTTATACGTCATTATCATTTAAAATAATTATCATTATCTGATTGTACAAGTTTACTCCAGCAATTGAATTTTACTCGTCAAATTCTACGTATTTTTCAGCATCTCCATCAAATAACCATTTCCTTTTTCTCTCATGAGTTGATCTTTCTTAGTAATGACATTTAAAAACAATCCTCTTACTCTTTCTTCTCTTCTCCAAAAAGCCATTGTGTCCTTGAGGACAGGGACCATCTCTTTGCAACTTTTAATCTTGTGTAACCTATAGCAGAAGATCAGTAAATACTTGATTGAACAAATATACTAAAGTATATTCCATACATATTATACTATTTGATTGTTAATAAGGAGGAGCATATATTATTTGTTTTATTTGAAAAAAATCTCAAAAGAAAACACTTTACGTAGTATGAGCTCATTTATATACAGAGAAAGAGAGAGAACGAGGTGTATATATATACCCATATCGATATCTATGTATCTAACTATATCTAGATATATAGTCAGAGATAGAATATGGATACACTGAAATGTCAAAGATAGCACCCTGATTATAAGATTGTGGATGAATTTTTCTCATAAATATTTATGTATATGTTTATTTGTTCGAAATCTACTACTTTTTATAATAAAACTACTAAAGGTCAGATTATTTTTTGAAAAACATTAATAGTTACTATTTCAATGAAGCTATAAAAGAATAATTAGACTCAAAATTTCACTCCTATGAAGTGATAATCCAGATTGAGTGTCAGATCAACTGCAACATTCAGTAACACTTTCTAAATCAAGTTTGTTTTAGTCTTTTTTATCAAGTTCAGTAGATATGAAAACTAAATGAAACACATTGAGGAGTTTTAAGACACTTTGAGTTTTTGTCTACCTATAAAATTGTAATTAATCTCTTATCATGTTCTACTTTTTGGAAAATAAAGGAGAGATAAGTAACTTTTTTATCTAGGCCAAGCTTTAGGTGAGAAGAGGCAAAAGCACACCTGTTATTTGAGAATTTCTTCTAGAGAGCACAGTTTGAGATCAATACCACCAGATATTAGTTTAAATTATTGAGTCCTTTTATAAAGTTTATTCTCTATAGGTATATAATTCTGAAAATGCATAATTTAAAATCTTAGCCAATTAATTCAAAGAAAAATTAAGGCATTCTAAAAGGAATTCAATAATTAGTACACATATTCTGTTTTCATTATACAATGTGATTTTAAAGACTATATAAACAAATATGAATACTAAAGTATTTGCCGCCCCTTGTGAGAATAATTTAAATTAGCAATTCAATTAAGGGATACAATATAGTATTTTGGATAAGAATACAGAATCTAACTAGGTCTCTTTAACAAATATGAAGTCGACCACTTGACTATGGGGCATCGAAAACGTTTTTTCTGGTCAATTTTTTTGGTTGTTTGTTTTATTGAACAAGTTATTTAATTTTTCTCTAACTTAGTTTCCTCATCTGTGAAGTGAGATGACAATGAAACTTACCTCAGGAGTTAGTTTAAATGACTAATGAATTTGAACGTGAAAGCAGTTAGAATAGTGTCTGGCATATAATATGACCTATATACATATCCCCTGTTTTTACTATCATCAGTCCATTACTGTTTAACAAAATTTGGCATTAAAAAATCTTATCTTTCTCCATTTTTCTTATTTTTATGCTTGATTCTGAATCTTTATGCTAATAATGCCAGAAATGTCCTGTTCTGGTCATTTTCTTTGGTGCTTTGCCATGGATTTGTGTCAGTATATGATTCATGCATGTGCTGCGGAATTGAGGCTTATGATATACTTAGTTTGTCAACCTCTTTTGAATCTTATCAATTCCTCTGTTTTTAAATATTGATACTTGAAATTGGTGGCTGGCTGTTTGGTCAAAACTATCCATACGTTTACTTTTCTACTGGTTCCAAATGAACTACAGCCTTAAAGGAGACAAAGACAGCTTAAAATCTCATTTCATGATGATTCTCTTCACACTTCTTCAATGTGGTAAGGAATATTAAAAAGTTTTCTCTTACAACATTTCCCAGTACTTTTCTCTCTTCTTACCGATGTGCAATTTATTCAGCTATTCTGCTTTGTCAAAGCATTCTATAGCATTAAATAATTTTGGATGGCAGGACAGAGGGACCATAAATGGATCCATATACACACAAACATATCCAGCCTTGAAGATTAGTCTTCTCTGAACATGAAATTCACTTTTCCACATCATTCTTCTGAGATGTGCTGACCCTTCATACATTCCTTGCTGACTCTCTTCCCAACAACAATACTCATTTTATAAGATCACATGATGTTTCAACTTCTCTAATGAAGACTTTCTATTTCTCCAGACATTTTAGTTGCCTTTTTTATTCCTGCACTCAAGGTTTTTGGCCCATGACCTTATTTGAACACACAAATATTTTGTATACTTAACCATTATAACCAGATATGTTCTAATAACTACTCAGTCTTACCCAAGTACACATGTTGAATTATACACATTCTTATCCTCTACTGGCTCTGTGAGTGTCAGAGTATTCGACAATAGTTTACTAAGATTCTGGAAGTTTGGTTGGAGAGATTGAACACAGGAGTTTGACCAGACTAGCTTTACTTTTGCAATTGCTTTTTGCTCATTCTGTGGAATAAGAGTTGACTTGACTCATCGACAGGCCCAGTGCTCATTTGAATGGTTCACCGGTGTTAGCTCAGTTTTTACAAGGCCTCTCAACTCTGACTGCAGACTGTGTTTGGTCATCATCTCTCCTTCAGGACTTCTCATCTCCAGCCTCCCCCAGATAAATTCCTCTCAAGATATATCCCATTTTCTCTCCTCTCTTTCAGCCCAGATGATGCATGTCTATTTTCCAGGGAGTCTGAAGCAGTGTTATAATTTATCCTTCCTGTGAATTCTTTGTCAAAGCCCTGATTCACTTAGGCATTCCTTTCCCGTACTGAGGGGCCAAAACTGGAAGTAAAATACAAACAAATTAGAAGTGAATATTGCACTTATTGTTCTTTTTAGGATACTCTATCAAAATGTTAATTTTTTTCAATGAATAATGGATAACTATGAATAATTAGAAAAGGGTCAAATAGATGAAAAATGAGAAAAAAGTTCAATGACTAATATTACAAAGTATTAATTGCTGTGCAATCATTTGTGTATCTATAATTATGCCTATACTGTGAACTCCTTCTGGTCAGAAATTGTATCTTATTTATATAGCACAACTAGCATAATGCCTGGCTGACTCAGAGAAGACACAAGAATACCTACATTCAATAAATTTAATCTGCATTTCTCTAACTTTACACTAAATATATATTCATTCTTTGATTTGAACTTTAAGACATTTTTTAAACCTTTTCCAAAAAATAAAGCAGAGCTGAAATCTGTATGTAATAGCTTACCTTGTAGCCTTATGATTCAAAGACAAGGGACATCTCCATCAAATTCTATAAGAAATGGAGCTCAGTAGAAAAGATGTTGCATGCTGTCCTCTCCTGTATTTTCGGGCAGCCAAAAGCTTTAATTAGTGGAACATTTTGGCAACTGTTCTTTTCCATGATACTTTTCTTTGTGCTGTCTGATTGCCTTGTCCTCTCATGCTTAGCTGACAATGAAACGGTCATTGTGTTCACAGACACAGAGGTCCCAGTTCTCCCATTTGGGACTTCCTCTGCCCATAATTTATTCATCATTTGTCTTCCTTTTTGTTCTTTCTCTTTCTCTCTCTGTCTATCATCTGTCCATTTATATATCTATCTACGCTCACACACACACATCCTATTATGTGTATATATACACACAATATATACACATATATATACACACACACCCTATTGGTTCTGTTTATCTAGAGAGCAGTAATACAGGAATAAAATGAGTCTTGTGATGTAGAAAAATAATTACATTTAAACAATGTTGTGCATTTTTTTTTTAAGATTGGCACCTAAGCTAACATCTGTTGCCAATCTTTTTTCCTTTTTCTTCTCCCCAGAATGCCCCAGTATATAGTTGTATATTCTAGTTCTAAGTCCTTCTGGTTGTGCTATGTAGGAAGCAACTTCAGCATGGCCTGATGAGTGGTGCCATGTCTGCACCCAGGATCTGAACTGGCAAAACCCTGGGCTGCTGAAGTAGAGCCTATGAACTTAATCACTCGGCCATGGGACTGGCCACCAATGTTATGTATTTTGATTGATCTCTCAGCAATTCTGGAGTTATAGGATCTTGGAATTGGAGAGGAACTTTGAGCTAATTTAGTCTAAATCTCCACCTATACATTGTAATAAAGTATAATAACAAGGGCCAAATGATTCATATGTATTATGTGTAAACTTCACAACAGCACAAAATAATATTATCCAATTCTACATACGAGGAGATGAGTTTCAGAGAAGGAAATACTTATCCAAGATGACCTGGGTGGTGGTTGCTGAGACAGTATTTCAATTCAATACTGTTTGGATCCAAAGACCATTGACTTTCTACTAGGTTAGATGGCTTTTCTTTAATGCAACTCCCAAATGCTTGGACATTTTTGGTGATGCACAGACAATTAAATGGCAACAGTATATTTTTGTGAATATTTTTCTTGGAAAACTCTTCCTTATTTTGAGTGTGATCTTGCCAGGTATTTTGCCCTTTGTAGTTATATTTTTACTTCAGCTCTTCAAACACTTGAAGCTAGCTACTTGACCCAAAGTATTTTATTCTATTTTTTTAATGTTTTGTCATAAGAAACAACGTCCAGATTCCTTGTCCTCTGATCTTTACTGATGTTCTTTATCCAGTTGTCCATTGATCTGTGGCTGCTTATTTCTAGGACCAGTGTTAAGAAGGAAGGTGTTGCAACTGGGCTGTGTATAGATTGGGGAAAGATGCTTAGAGGTTTCCACTGCTTGGCTTGAAGAAAATTAAGAATAATAAAAATGATAATAATAAAAAAAATGAGGAAAATGGGAAAAATACTGTGCGTAGGCATTTGCATTTTATTAAAAAGGAGGAGTTTATTGACTAGAGGATGACTAGGAGAATTTAACATGTATGACCATGTTATAACAATAATTTAAAATAAATAAGATAATGAAATTATAAAATGTACTTATTATTTTCAATTCAAGCCAAATTTTTACTTTAATGTCTTACATAAAAAGAAAATAAGTATTTTATATGATTTTTCTGGGTTTTTTATGATCAATTTTATTGAGTTATATATACATATGATAAATTGCGTATCTTGTGGTACAAAGTTGGATAAACATGTATGCTAGTATTGTGACCACCTCAATCAAGATAAAAAGCAGAAAGTTGGCTCATGCCTCTCTGCAGTCAATCTCACCCATCTCTCTGCCCTTGGTAACTATTAATTTGATTTCTATCACTATAGATTAGTTTTGGCAGTTCTAAATATCCACATAAATGGAACCAGATAGTATGTACTCTTCTGTGTCTGTCTCCGTTCAGTCAGTGTAACGTATGTGAAATTCACTCATGTTGTACATATGACTAGGTTATTCCTTCTTATCACTGAGCACTATTCCTTTGTATGAACTGCCTACAATCTGTTTATCTATTCACCTGTTGATGGAATTTGAGTTGATTGCAGTTTTAGAATATTGAAGACAAAATTGTTATAGATATTCAGGTACAAGATTTTTTGTGGACATATGTTTGTGTCTTAGGTAGATACCTGGCTGTGAATGGCTGATTTCTTTCAATAATATCTTATACTTTTCATTGTATAGATCTTTCATCTCCTTGGTTAAATTTATTCCTAGATATTTTAGTCATTTTGTTGTGATTATAAATGGGATTGTATTCTTGAGTTCTCTTTCTGTAAGTTCATTATTGGAATATAGAAATGCAAATGATTTTTGTGGGTTTATTTTGTATCTGGCAATTTTGCTGTAGTTGTTAATCATCTCTAAGACTTTTCTGATGAATTCTTTAGGGTTTTCTATATATAGAATCTTGTCATCTACAAACAGAGAGAGTTTCACATCTTCCTTGACAATTTGGATACCTTTTATTTCTTTTTCTTGCCTAACTGCTGTGGCCTAAACCTCCAGTACTATGTTGAATAAGAGTGGCAGAAGTGGGCACCCTCGTCTTGTTCCTGTCCTCAGAGGGATGGCTTTGAGTTTTTCTCCATTGAGTATGATGTTGGCTGTGGGTTTGTCATATATGGTCTTTATTATGTTGAGGTACTTTCTTTCCATACCTATTTTATTGGGGGCTTTTATCATAAATGGATATTGGATCTTGTCAAATGCTTTCTCTGCATCTGTTGAGATGGCCATGTGGTTTTTATTCCTCATTTTGTTAATGTGGTTTTCCACATTGATTGATTTACAGATGTTGGACCATCCCTGCATCCCTGGTATAAATCCCACTTGATCACAGGGTATGATCCTTTTAATATATTGCTGTTTTGGATAAAGTGTTCTGTATGTATCTATTAAGTCCATCTGGTCTAGTTTTTCATTGTATTCCACTGTTTCCTTCTTGACTTTCTGTCTGGATGATGTATCTATTGATGTAAATAGGATGTTGAGGTCCCCTATTATTATTGTGTTGCTGTTAATTTCTCCCTTTAGGTCTATTAATTGTTGTTTCATGTATTTTGGTGCTCCTGTGTTAGATGTATTTCTATTTATAAGTTTTATGTCCTCTTGGTGGAGTGTCCCTTTTAACATTATATACTGCCCCTCTTTGTCTTTTACTGCTTTTTTTATCTTGAAGTCTACTTTGTCTGATATAAGTATGGCAACACCTGCTTTCATTTGTTTGCCATTAGCTTGGAGTGTCATCATCCATTCATTTACTCTGAGCCTGTGTTTGTCTTTAGAGCTGAGATGTGTTTCTTGGAGGCAGCATATTGTTGAGCCTTGTTTTTTAATCCATCTAGCCAGTCTGTCTTTTAATTAGAGAATTCAATTCATTTGCATTTAGAGTGATTATTGATATATAAGGGCATAATACTCCCATTTTATCTCTTGTTTTCTGGTTACTCTGTATTTCCCTTGTTTTTCATTCCATGTATTCCGAATGCCATTTCAGTTTGGTGATTGTCTATGATGGTTTTCTCAGTTTTCTCTTTATTCATCATTTGTGTCTCTTTTCTCATTTTTTGTCTAGTAGTTAGCATGAAGTTTTATAAAAGGAGAGCCTAAGAGAACAGTTTACTCTGCCATGATGCTGACATCATTCTTCTATTTTATTTTTGTAATGGATTTATCAGGCTTCAGCATCAGGCTTATGCTGACTTCACAACGATTTTGAGAATGTTTTCTCCTCTGTTTTACATAAGAGATTGTATAAAAGTTTACCTAAAATTTTCTCTAAATTTTCTTTCCATACTTATCAGTAAAAATATCTGCTCCATATGTATTCCTCATGGAGAGGTTTTATTTTTTTCCTTTAAGTAAAATTTCTTTCTTTCTTTTCTTTTTTTTTTTTTTTTTTTTGCAGGGAAAGATTTGCCCTGAGCTAACAGCTGTTGCCAATCTTCTTTTTTTCTCTCTCCCCAAAGCCCCACCTAGTACATGGTTGTATAACCTAGTTATGAGTGGTTCTAGTTCTTCTATGTGAGCTGCTGAGACAGCATGGTAACTGCCAGACAGGTGGTGTGGTTTCACCACCGTGAAGCAAACCCGTGCTGCCAAAGCAGTGAGTGTTGAACTTTAACCACTAGGTCATCAGGACTGGCTCAAAAAAATTCTATTTCTTTAACAGGTATGTGAATGTTAAGTTTTAAAATGTGCTCTTCATGCTTGCTAAATGTGTTTTTTTAAAGAAATTTGTCCATTTCAACTAAGCTGTTGAACATATTTATAAATTGTTCATTGTAATCCCTTAATTTCCATAGCATCTGTGGTGATCATTCCTATTTCATTTCTGATATTGGTAATACATAGGAATTTTTCCCTCTTTTTTTCCTGATTGTAATCTGTAGGGATTTATCAACTTTATTGACTTTTTTCAGAAAAAAACAACTTTGGCTTATAAAATTTTTGTCACTCTGTTTATCTCATTGGTTTCTGCACCTCTCATATGTAGTGTCTATAAACATCACATAAATCAATCTGGTTGATAGTATTGATTAGATGTTCTATAGCCTTACTGGATTTTTTTGACTTGTTTTATTACTTACTCTGAAAAGAATGTTAAAATTTATCACTATGATTTTAAGTTTTTCTCTTTTTCCCTTTATTTTTTCCATTTTTTTCCTATTTTGAAGCTTTTGTCAAATTATGTCTTCCCGATGGGTTGATGTATTTAGCATTATAATATATTACTTTCTATTTCTCAAAGTCTATCTTTTAATCACTTTACTATAGTCACAAGGACTTCCATGTATCTTTTACTTACATTTTATTTATCTTCTCATTTTTTTAACTTTATTCTATCCTTGCTCTTACATTTTAAGCTATAAATGACAAAGACTCTCTTCTTGACCAAACTTTATGTGGGACCATTTGAACCCTTTTCTTGACTAGGCCTCAACTTTGGTGGCTACCCTGACCAGTTTTAGCAAAGAATTCTGCTAAGTCAGTTTAAGAAAAATCCTCCCACCCTTAATATCTAATCAAGTTCCTCATCCTCACCATTGATGTCTAAGTCTTTGACCTGCCTTTAGCAATAATCCTGTTAAGCCAGTTTATCAAGAGTCTTCCTACCTTTGATACTCTTCTTAGCAATTTTCCTTCCATTGACCCCTTAACTCTGCTCATTAGCTGTAAATCCTCAGCTACCTTTCTGTATTTAGAGTTGAACACAGTTCTCCACTGAAGTCTCTCCCGGTTCCGCAACAGTTCAAATAAAACCTGTTTTATCATTTTCACCAAGTGTCTGGTAAAATATTTTTCTTTTATACTTCTTGTAGAAATTTTATGAAAGGGATTTGCTTTTATGTCCAGTCTGATACTCTTGGCCTTTTAATCAGACAATTTAGTCCATTTGTAATGTAATTATTGTTATAATTACATCCTACCTTTAGTTTGTTCTACTTTTGTTTCTCAGTTGCTACATTCTGGACTTTTCTTTAGTTAATTCTTTTTTCCTTCAGTATTCAGTTGTATTCTCTATATTGGCCTTTTAATCTCTATCTATCCTATCTATCTCTCTGCCAATCTATCCATCTATCTATTGTCTATCTCTTTACCTGATCACTCTAGGTATTACATGATGCGTTCTTAACTTGTTAGAATTGACTTAGAATTAATAATGTACCATTTTATCCCAAATCCTACTTTACTTAAGAAATCACACTTCTTATTTCTCACTTTATATTAATATCTTCACATGTGTAGCACTTACAAGACCACAATTCCATTTCCCCTCACATTCTTCTTTCTAGTATAGTCATATAGTTTTTTTGAATATGTTATAAGCCTCATTTTATAATGCTATTACTTCTTATTTAAAAATTATCTTTTAAGGAAATTTATAAGGAAAAGCATCCAAGTTTGATTTAAAATCAAATTCTAGTTATTAAGTACTTAAAAGAATCTAGAAGCACATTTTTCTACACAAACTAGTTACAAAGTTCAAAAGTATTTCTTATGCATTTGCCTTCAGATTCAGTTTTTAACTTTGTAAAACACATCCAAGAGACAGCACTTCTCTATTGTCGTCTGTGTTTAGTTTATTTTTATTCTGTTTTGGTTAAATGACAACAGAAAAAGATTTTCTAGCATTCTCGTTCATTTGTTTACCTTTGTATAAAGCTCTGATTGCCAGTTCCTCAGATAACAAGCAACAAAGCAGAATTCTTTAATGCATTAAATTTCTTTAAACCTAAGGCTAGATCTCAAAAACACCTTGATTGCTTTCATATCCTTATGGCTAGCAGATTGACAGCTGCACATTTGGCATGTTTTGTTTTTTGAATTTCATTGCAGATTTATTTAGCAATGTACAATAAATTTTGTAAACTTGCACCAAGTTTACGAATAAAGAACTGTCTAAAACAAACTTTAAAAAAATTCACCCACTTATATACCAGTGCCTTTCTTTTCTTTCTTAAATCTGATATTTCATTTTATATCCTTTCTTCAGAATTTCTTGTAGCGAAGTTCTGCTGGTTACTAATTTTCTTACTTACCTGATAACATCTTTATTTAAAAATCATTTTTATAGGATATTTTTATTGGGTATAGAGTTCTGGGTGGGTTTTTTTTCTTTCAGCACTTTAAAGATGTCTTATCATGGTATTCTGATCTTCCGAATTTCTAATGGGAAGCTTATATATTGTGTCTTTTTACTCTGGTTGCTTTCGAGATTTTCTTTGTATCATTGGTTTTAAGCAGTATGTAAAAGATGTATCTATGTGTGGCACTATTTTTATTTATCTTTTTTGGGGGTTTGTTGAGGTTCTTGGATCATTAAATATTCTCATACAGGTGGGAAATTCTTACTGTCTGTAAGTGGGACATCAGATTTCAATTATTTTGTTAAAGTTGAAATTTTCTATTCTTGTTTTCTAGCAATAATTATCTCCAGCATAACTCTAGTTATCACGGTGAATATTTACATTATTTAAAAAGCAATAATTTGAACCATGTAGGTTTGAAATTAGTTTAATTCCAAGAGAAAGCAAGAGAAAGACAAATGATCTTCAGGAATGGATTAGGATTCATTCCTCCTCTGGGTTCCCAGAGCCTCTTGTGCTTAAATTGGTCACAGCATTTATGTGGAAATATTACATTCTTTACAGTTGTCTCTCTGCCAAATTCCACAGCAAAATAGTTACAGTGAGGAGCTATGACTTTGTCCTTATTGTTTATCGTCTATAGAATGAAAGAGGACATTAGGCATTCAATAACATGTTGATTGAATAAATAAATGAATGAATAGGATGTCATAGCTCTCTAACTCAGAACTCTAAAACCTAAGGCTGTGCCACTACAAATGTGGGAAAATAAATTCTAGCCAGATATATGAACTCTGTCTCAAGAAAGTCCTTTATATTTTACCTTTCTGTCAAGGGTGCTATATATACCCCCTCAATTGTTGCTTACCAATTTTGAGAATATTTTGTCTTTCTTTTCTGATTTAGCTCTGTGCATAAGAAATAACCTATTATCAGACTACTTATTCTTGCTATTAAAGTAGAAAATAGGTAGGCTTTTGTAATTGTTCTCAAGATCCATTCTCTGTGGCTCTGAAAAGGAGTAAGTGGCACTGTCAACAAGTGGTTTGTGGGCAAAGGTGTCTCTAAGCCCCCAAGTTATTAGTATTCTACACCATTTTCTTTTTAAACTCACAAAAATCTTATTCTCATAAAATGTTTTGGGACTATATCTTCAAGAAACATACCCTAGCTTAGCCATATCTCCAACCACATTGTTATGCTAAAGCCTTCCCTACTCTGCCCCACCCCGCCCAGCCAAATAAAGCAATAAATAAATGCTGGAGCAGCCTCTGGCAGAAAGTGAGGCACTTTGTCTGCCCAAATTCCTAAGATACTACTATGACTCTTTCTCCCCCTACCCGAATCATTTTCTGAACCCCTGGGGAGGAGATTGGGAAACATCAGTATGAAATATGATTGATGCCTGAAGTCTAATTTAGTAGTTCAAAATTTTGACTAAACTTATTTTTTTAATGAAAGTACACTAAATTACCATATAACAAAGTAATAATAAATAAGTGACTATTTTCTAAAGGGATATGTAATTATCAACGTGGCCTGACGAGCAGTGCCATGATGCATTTTGAACTTTAATATAGCCCAGGATCCAAATCTGTGAAGCCCTGGGCCGCTGAAGTCAAGTGCACGAACTTAACCACTCGGCCACTGGGCCGGCCTCTATTATAGGCTTTATTGATGCTATTAATTTTATAAGAGTTTTGAGATACAGCTAGTGACAGCAATGATGAAGAGCACTTTAGATTTATATAATTCTTTTAACTCTACAAGGCACATTTCCATGCAATTTTCATTTTCTTCGATGGTGGATGCCAAGTCTTATTCATCTTTGTAACTGGTCTAGTGGCCTAGTAAGTTGACTGCCACGTTGTAGACTTACAGTAAATGTGTGAGAAAACTACTCACAGAAATCTTGTCAGATAGGGAAGACAAATGTCATTATACTGATTAGATAAAACAGGCAAGTGAAAACAGAAATATTTAATTGATTTACACAAGACCACACTATTTGTTAATGGCGGAGTTCATAGGTTCTATCTCCTAGCCTGAGGTGCTTACAATATAATAGAATTTGCCTTTCTTGTTGATAGAATTTTGTGCAAAAATAGAACTATAGATAAAGTATATGTTGTTATTCAGCATTTCTTCTTGATTTTTTTAAAGGAAATATAATGTAATTTTGGTCCTAGTTCTATCAATGTTAATACTAAATATGTAGCAGTAAAGTGAATGCATGCTTTAAAATGTACCCAGATTTTGTTTTAATCAGGAGTGATAAGATGACAGACAGAGATACCTGCCTTGAAAGAAGAGTTTATCACTTAACAATTTCCAAAAAAAGGGAGTCACATCATGCCACGAAGAATTGTGTGTGGAAGCACCTGGGTTGATCAGAAGGCAGATAGTGCCAGTAAAAAGAAGGGCCGGATTCTTCATAGTGGTTTTCACTGGAAGGAATGGGTGGGGCAGGGTAGATAGCTGAGTGAGCTTAAGATGAGATAGGTTGAATAATTTCGGTGAGCTCAACTATAGGGTGGTGTCTGGTTGTCTGGTACCTGACCCTGGGGTGATAGAGGGGTGGGAGGGGTGGTTGGGGTGGAGGAAATATTGATGCGGTATGTGAAAGTTTGATAAAAGAAGTAGTTGGTGTTATGAACTCTGGTTGGTTGGTTTGCATATCAAAGTCATGCTTTCAGGTAAGTTGTTTGCTATTCAGGAATTAGCTAACTGTGGGAAGGACAGTGCCTCTCTGGGTTTACAAAGCTCCAAGATGCCAAAGAATTATAAAGGACAGAAAAAAACAATCATGTGAACAATGCATGTATGCAAAATACATTCTCTACCTTCTCAGTTTACTTAGAAAATTGAAGATGGTCTTTCTCTCACATAGAACTCTTTAGATCTGTCTTGATGAATACAATAAATGGCACAAACGAAATGATATTAGTTTCCAAGCATTGCCACAATAAAGTACCACAAACCAGATGGCTTAAAAGAACAGAAATTTATTGTCTCACAGTTCTGGAGGCTAAAAGTTCAAAATCAAGGTGTCGACAGGGCAGTGCTCCCTTTGAAACCCGTAGGCGTATATCCTTCCTTGTCTCTTCTTAGCCTCTTGTGGTTTGCCAGCAATCCTGGGCTTGTTGGATTGCAGTTGCAATACTTCAGTCTCTGCCATCATTGTCACTTAGTGTTCTCCCCTCAGCTGTGTCTGTGTCTCTTCTCTTCTCTTAAGGACACCAGTCATGTTGGATTAAGGGCCCATCTACTCCAGTATGACTTCATCTTAATTAATAAACCTGTTTCCAAATAAAATCACATTCTAAGGTACTAAGGGGTGGGGGTAGAACTTCAACATTTCTTTTTGGTGGACACAGTTCAGTCCATAATAGGCAGTATTCATTTTTTTTTTCCTTTTTACTGTTACAGAAAAATAATTTAAATTGCAAATCGTATTTTCTACTGTACAATGGGTGCCTTCTCAAAATAACACCAATAGCCATCTGTGATTTATGAAAGAACATAAATTAAGGTTACATCGAAGTATCGGAATATAATTGGGGTGGACACGGAATTTTTAAACAAATTGCTTTTCTACCCAACGCCTTTATTTAATTCTTTTACTTTAATGTAAAGCTACATACCTCCAATATTAGAAAGGAATTTAGTATAACTGTAGTAACTAATGTTAAAATTTCTTTTGAAAACCATCATTTAGCAGTATGGAGACATTGTTGGTTTTCCTAACACAAGATTTAATGTGGATGGCATACTCAGTAAATTGCTATAACATATACATAGCTTTTAATGTGGTGACAATAGCCTTCAAGGTATGAAGACAAATAAGCAACTGATATATAAGAAGGAAGCTCCACTCAGAAAGAGACAATAAATGAGTGCTTCTGCCCTTTTACATGAGTTTAGGAATGAAATCTCCTCTCTCTTCTCTGTCCAGCAATATGTAAATGGAATTTTAGTCTACAGCAGAAATGAGGTTAAGTGATTTGCCCAATATTCCATAGCATGATTCTGTCAAAGTTTCTAATTTCCTTACTAGGATTGACTTTATAATAATCCTTCCAGTATTCTACTTTCCTGCCAAACTTCTCACAAATCAGCTGGGATATATTTCCTTTAAGATAAATGTATGTAAGTATGGACTGATCTCCTTAAATGCCAACTAGGGACTTTAGATCAATAATCTTTGGAATTTCATTGAGTACCTATCAACTGAATGAAACGTTCTTTGTTCTTTGATTACTCTGAATTATAATCTCTGATGCAAGTTAACATGAAATTATAATCATCCAAATGCAATTTTGTACCTTTTAAATTCTTAACAAAATAGGGCTTTTTAAACCAAACTGCTTATAACAGCTGTTGTTTACGTCTTTGGTGAGGTGAGGGAATAAGAAGAAAGAGTCAAGACAGTCCCCTGGCAGAGTCCTTATGTTTATGAGGTATGAGCCTCTTTTATTAGAGTTTCAAAGGACATCACTGCTACAGTGACATGTCAGAAATCTGGAAGTTTCTGATTCCTAATGAGTGAATTTTGAAAATTAGCACATTAAAGTAATATGTTATTTTATTAAAGTATGTTTATATTGTAATTAAAATTGTTTAAAACTAAGCTCTGGAGTCAGACTGGCTGAATCGGATCCCCAAATCCACCACTTTTTAGCAGCACGAACTTGGGCTAAATTAGACATGCTTTTTAAGTTCACTAAATATTTAATCTTTTTATCAGTCTTCTTGAAGTATAATTTGCATACAGTAAAATTCAGTCTTTTTAGATGTGCATTTTGATGAGTTTTGACAAGTCCATAAGTTCTGTATCCTCTATTGTTATCAAGATATGCAATAATTCCTTCACCCCAGATATTTTCTTCGTGAAAGTTTCCATTCATTTAAAATTCAAAAAATTGCAAGCTGACTTTACAGTGACAAAAAGCAATACAGTGGTAGCATGGAGACGGAATGTGGTGGTAGTGGTAGGAGGGTGGTTTATTTGCATAAGGGAATAAAAAAACTTTTGGGGTGTTGAAGCCCAGGGCAGGCCGCTCCAAAATATCCCACAATGGCATATTGCTTATTTTGAATTAAAGTTACTTGAGAAACGGCTGGTGCAGAAAGGACACTCTGACCATCCTTTGTCTCCCTGAAACAGGAACTAAGTCTCCCATGTGATGGATGCCTTCCCTGTGCCTGAAGGCTGAGAGAGACATTCTTGTCACTAAAGCTAGGGAATTCAAGGCTGAGAAGCCTGTATAGACAAAACCTGTTCTTTTGTACTAATTTACTACCTCAAGACTAAACTCTGTTTAAATTCCTCTTTTATTATATACCTCAAATCTAAGTTTCTTTGTCTTGTCATTCCTCACAAATTTACTGTTTCCTTGTATAAAAGGTATATATATTGCCTGCTTTGTTCACTCTCTAAACATCACTTTCATGATTCTCCTGTGCACATGTAATTAAATTGGTTTTTTCTCCTGTTAATTTGATCTTGTGTAAAGTTATTATTAGTCCTGCCACCAGAACACAAGAGTAGAAGGGGGAATTTCTCCCTTCCCCAGTAGGGGCGATGGATATACATATCTCGTATATATATCTTGATTGGGGTGATGGCTTCATAGATACATGCATGTGTCAACATTTATCAAAATGTACACTTTAAACATATGTGATTTATTATGCATAAATTCTGCCTCACTAAAACTGTTTTTGAGAAAGACTTAGATAAATGAGCATGCTATAAGGGATATACTCCATATGGCTAGAAAACCCACAACCTACCTATGTTCCAGACTAAGGCCAAAGCTTTAAGGAATTAGTTTCTGAGTGGGACTTGAGCAAAATTGAGAAATTCAGTAGTAGCTATCCTCTCTAAGCCAATGATGATGGTAAGAGGTTTAATACAGACTGAGTTCAGCTACCTCATGGTTATGGGGATGATAGAATCTAGAAATTATGGAGGCAAAGTGGTGGCAGTTAATTATCAGAAGAAAGATAAGTATAATGAGAGACAAGGGTGAGTAGCAGCTAGGAAGTTCTAACTCACAAAGACATATGGAAATAGTTAAAAGAAAATGGTATCTTCAGAGGCAAGATAGATAGGCAGCCAGCAAGGGTGGTGCCATATCTATCAAATCAAAAGAAAGTAAGAAAGGATGATTAGGAGGCTGAAGGCTCCTTTCTCCAAAAGTCACAATCTATTGCCTAGTTTCCAGAATGGGCTGATTTTCTGATCCAAAACCTATCAACTGGAAGAAAATTCATTTGCCCAGAAAGAAATACTCTACAATTCCATCACAATGTTTATAATAATGGATTTCCAACCTACAGCCATTTAGTTAGCTAAGCATACAAGGGCGCAAAGAGACAACACCATTTCAAAGACTGTTAGACTGTTTACATTAATATCTTGGACCCAAGGCATAGTTGTGTTCTCCCTGTTAGAATTATAGGGAGTTATAGAGTTAGGAGCATATAGGAACAGGTAAATGGAGTCCTGTGCAAAGTCTGGCATGCTGTACATACACTGGCACACCCACTGGTTATTTTTTTCCCATTTAGGAAGGTGTAATAGAAAAGAAAATACTTGGTACTTCACAGAAATCCCACTTCGGTTCATTTGCTGGTGAATTAAGAGCTACTATAGTTAGACAGCCTAAATGGAAGCCTCTAAATTCTACTCACTCTTCTGGATAAAGTAAATTTTAAATATCAAATAAAATCCCTGAGAAAACGGCAGAGATTACTGCCATTTGTGAAGATGTACAGGGTGTGAATGAGTGATACTGACTGCCATCATATCCCACTTAATTTACAGTCTGGTCCCCTCCAAACCAAGATAGATCTGGAGATGATGGTGGAGTACTACAAACTTAGTGAACTATTTCTTGTAAAGGAGATTATCACAGCCTAAGGTACGCTGTATTGTCTTACGTCTCTGTCAGGAGGGAGGCTCAGAAACAGTTCAAATTCATAAGTGATAGAAAATCACATTTATTTACAGCCTGTCCTGGGACCATGTTAACCGTACAACCTCTGTCGTAGCTTAAGTAAAAAGGACTTGGACCACCTGATTTTTCCACAGAACATCACATTAGTCCAGTGTCTCCATGATATCATGCCATTTGAACTGGATGAGCAAGAGGCATGGGATATTAACATTACAAATATTCAAAGACGTATTACATTAATGAAGATTTTGATGCCCGGTAGTCTGGGGTTTGTGAAAACATTTCCCTCTAAAATAAAGGATGAATTATTTCATCTCACTTCTCTCTCAACTAAAAAGGAAATGCAATGTCTAGTAGGCTTTTTCAAGCTTTTACACAGCACATCCACATCTGGAAATACAGCTCCAGCTCATTTACTGGGTGCCATAGAAAGCTTCTTGCTCTTTGTAGAGCTCAGATTGGAAAAAGTGTTGTGTAGCAGCTCCACACTCTGGTGCAAGCAATTCTGACTCCTGCCTTATGACACCAGAAAGACCCTACAGTATTAGAGATACATGTGGCAGGAAAAGTTGTCACGTGGATTTTTTTGGAAACCCCAATAGGAGAATCAAAATGTAGACTTCTAAGGTGCTAGAGCAAACTCATGCCATTTGTATCATAGAATTACACATAATTAAAAAAAAAAAAGTCTGTCTTTCTGCTGGGCACTGGTGGAGATAGAATCCTGATCAGGGGACATAAAATAACCATGTACCCCAAATTTTCCGTCATGCACTGAGTTTTGTCAGATCCACCAAGCCATAAGTTAAGGTGGCTCTAGGAACAATACATTATAAAAATGGAATTCATAAATCTAGGATCAGGGATGAGCAGAGCCAAAAGTCACAGCAAGCTACACACAGAGATGGCTCAGATTTCCATGTCATTCACCACTTGGCTATGAATGTTTTGTGTTTGAGGTCCCCTATGATCAGCTGAGGAAGGAGGAAAAGTTCAAGTTCTATTCACAGATCACTGGCTTAGATGTTGGAACAAGCTGAAAAATGCATTGCAGCCTCATTCAGGTGTATCCGTGAAAGAGACAGTTAAGGGGACATTCTCCCAATGGAGTATCTTCAGACAGAATTTTTGGGCATCCACTTTGGGGAAAAAGAAAAGTGGTCAAAATTACTATTCACGGACAGCAGTGAGCAGCTTGGCTAGTTGGACAACAGGAGAGAGACTGGATAATTGGACAGAGATCAGGGGTGGAGTTATACCAATGGACCTATTGTAGTGGGAATGAAATGTAAAGATTCGTGTCTTACATGCTAACCTCCACCAGACAGCATCCACAATAGAAGCACTAAATAACCAATAAGACAGAATGAACTTGCCAATTAACATCATCCAGCTCTCACTGGCCACCGCAATGCTAACACAATGAGTTTATGATGCTGTCATGGTAGACATAGAGGTTACACATAATTTCAACAGTTTGGGCTTATACTCATTAACAATTGATCTAGGTACTACCCTTGTTGAATGTCCAACCTGCCAATAGGAGAGACCAATATGACACCACCAGTCAAAGAAGTAAACTATTACTTAGTGGTAAATTGATTGTATTGTTTCCCTTCCACCTTAGAAGGAACAGCAATTTATCTTGGTAAGAACTGGCCTTTTCTTTTCTCTCCTGTAAGGCCTCAGGCAGCACCACTCTTAGAGAATTACAGAGTATTTCATCCATTGACATGGAATCAATACATTAGAACAATGAATCCACTTTACAACAAAGGAGGTGTGGCCTTGGGCATAAGAGCATGGGATCCATTGTTCCTACCACAAGCCACACCACCAGAAGCCTTAGGAGAGACACAGCATTAAAACAGCTTTTCAAAGGTGGAGCTAAGGTGCAGCTTAAAAGATATGATGCAAGGCTGTGATGCTATTACCTTGGATGTTAAAATACCTTAAATTAACTATATTATATTTTGTTTCTCCAATAGACAGAATGCATGGGTCTAGGAACTAAGGGTAGAAATACAAATGAGTCTGTTCACCGTCACTACACTTGTCCACTTGGAGAATTTTTAATGTCTGTCTCCATAACTCTGCGAGTTTAGAGGTCCTGGTCCTTAGAAGGGAAATACTTCTACAAGAGTAAATAGCTAGTTACTTAAACTTTGAACTATAGCTATTGGTTGGTCACTTTAGGCTTCTAATACCAAGAGCCAAAAGGCAAGGAAAGAAGTCCCTTTCCTAGGAGTAATTTACCCTGATCATTAGGAAGATCCAGGGCCCCTAATAAACAATGGAGACAGATAAGCTTACATTTGGCAAACAGGTGATCAGTTGAGATATTTCTTGCCTCTCTTGACCAATTTTGACATTAAATAGACTAGCACTGCAACCATGGGCTGAGAAAAGCATGGAAATCAGGGATTGACAGACTTTTGATCTACAGAACTGTAAGATAATAAATTTGCATTCTTTTAAGACAATAAGCTCCTGGTAACTTGTTACTACAGCAACATAAAACTAATACATCTATTTCTCTTTTAGTCTGTAGAGATATTATATAATGAAAGAGCTGTCTTTGATCCTTTAAAGGTGTCTGCTGTAGTTCATGCTACCTAGGAAATAATTAAGAAATGTTCATTTTTCATCCATATTTTAATAAAAGGAAAACAGTGACAGTCTGTATTCTGTCACTGCTAACACTTCTAACTCCTAATTTATGAAAATTTCCAGCATCTGGGATAAGATAAGGATTACTTTTAGTAAAAAAGTTTTCTCATTTTTTTAATTACAACTTTGCTTATGGCATGCAATAGAACAATTATGTTTACTTCTTCATTGATCTTCCTTTAGATCTGAAAGATTAGAATTTTTGCTAAAATTTACCTAGCAGCTTTGTCATATCTCCACCATAGGGCACAGCAGTGATACTTTTAGACATTTATCCAAGATACATGAATATACATGCTCATTAAAAGACATATACAAGAATGTTCATAACAATCTTTTATTAATACCATAAAACTGGAGATAAATCAAGTGTCCATCCAATGGAAAATGGATAAACAAATTATGGTATATTCATACAAAGCATTTCAGCAATAAAATAATGGAACAAACTAATTACTCTTGCAACAAAATGGGTGAAACTTAAAAATAATATGTTGAGTAAAAGAAGCCACACTCTTACATGCTCCACATACACACAAAACATATGTTATTTTATTTATATAAAGTGAAAGAGGAAGAAAAAAATCTATGACAATATAAATTGAAAAGCGACTGCCTGAGTGAGGAAGGGGTATTGACTGGAAAAGCATGTGCAGGAACTTTTCGATGTGATGGAGATGTTCTCTATCTTGTCTGGGTAGTGGTTACACCAATACATGATATATAAAATGGTTGTCCAATCTCATGAATTGGAAAATTAAGACAACGAATTTTATTGTAGGTAAATTTTACTCCCATTAAAATGACAAGCCTTGAGGACAGTTACTAGTAGGGAGCAAAGGGGAGATTTTAGGGGACTGGTAATATTTTCTTTCTTTAGATGTAGTGTAAAGGTTACACTATGTGTTACTTTGTGAAATCTTTTCATTTGTTTACTTATGCTTTGTGTTCTTTTCTGTGTATGTGTTAAACCTCATATATATTTTTCAAAAATTTACTAAAAAATAAAATGTAGGCATCAGGTAGCTATAGACATTTTTAAGAACCTTAAAATGTTCTCAAATAAAATGCAGACTATTATTGCACTACTGAAAAGAAATTTAGAATAGTTACAAAGAAACTCGGTGAAAGATCTGATGTTCCAGATTTTCACTGCAACTACGTTATCTTAAGAAATAACAAAAAGACACATAAACTCCCATAAGCATGCCTTTATCATGCTTAATATGTGTTGACCTTAAACACGTAGACAGCCAGTTATTTCTCCAGCAAAAATGGGTTCATTCAGGATCAGCAAAGAATTGCAATTCGGAGTTTGCAACCATGGCAAAATCCAGCAAGTCTGCCAGCAGCAAGGGAGGAGAAACCTTCATAGAGGGCAAGAGGAAGTTGGGAGCGCTATTACAAACAGAGTCCATTGGAGGAATTGAGAGTTCAATGTGTAGTCGCTTTTCATTGGCTAAGGTGTGACAGTCTCTCATTGGTTGAGCTTCACGCTGGTCAAGAAGAGTAAGTCTTCTTCCTATTAGGCTTTGTTATCCCCAGGACTTGAGAGCCTTCTGACTCGGATTTAATGAGGTTTCTGTTTATTAATTTAACATTTGGAAAGAAGAGAATTTGACTGTAGAAAAGAATTGATGAATAATTTACAGACTTTTGTGGGGTCAAATAAGATAATACATATAAAATGCGTTCGAAAATCGTAAAGGACAGTACAAATGTAAGATAGTACCATCTTCCTCACCAATTGCACTTTGAAAGACTTGTCTTTAACAATAAACTTCACCAAATTTTCTCACAACAACAGTCAAGACTGTCAATGAAATAGCACCAGCTATTTTCCACCATGGTCTATTCTTCATGATCTAAGTAAAAGAAAGATTTGAGGCTCTGGGTATAGAAAGAGACAAACATTTTAGTTAGACTGACATTGGAGATAGGGCTTTCCAGGAACAAGAAACTTTAATAGCCAAGTCACATCTGTCAACTGAAATTAGACCTACCCAGAGTCTGTGAGTATAGACAAAGTCTTCTGTCAAGTCATAGACTCTTCTCTTCAATATCACATTTTCTTCCTTTGTATGTAACTGTTAATATTCATCATCATCTTCATCAGTATTACCATAATTATCACTTATATCATTCATTGAATAATGTACATATGCTTTGCATGGATTATATAATTTCATTTCTACAATTCCAGAGAGAATTCATGCCAATTTTCTTAACTTTACCATTGTGCACTGCATCTGTATATATCAGTGTCTCAACCTCAATACCACTGACAGTGGGAATGGATAATTCTTTGTTGTTGGTGGAGGAACTGTCCTGTGTCTATAGAATGTTTAGCAACATCATCTTGACCCAGTAGATGTTAGTAACACCTCTACCCAAGTTGTGAAAACCAGTAATGTCCACAGTCATTGCCAAACATCCCCAGGGAAGAGGGAAGGCAAATTCACATTCACCCCGTTCCCGTGGCTGATGGGAACTACTGATGTACATTAAAGTAGCCTCAACCTAATATCAATTTCATGAGTAATACATTTTGCTTTTAGAGAAAAGATCTGGGCTTGAATCCGAACTTTGTCATGATAGTAGCTGTATGACCCAGGACAAATTATTCAATTAGGACCTTACTTTGTTTGACTCCAAGGTGAGAGTAATAAAATATCAAGTCTTCCTGTGAATGACTGTCATTCTCAATCTTAATATAAAAAACTGTTCACATGTTCCCATTGTACTTGAAGTAAGTTTTTACCTATTACTTTATATTAAATCACAATGTTTATTCTCCTTGTAAAACATTTCTCAATTGCAATTAACTTGTTTGCTTGCTTCTTCATTTGTTTTTATTAACATCAATTTTAAATGCGGGAGTCGGGGGAGCATTTCTGTCTAGCTAACCACTTTGTGCCTAGTACCTTACACACTGAAAGGTAGTTACATGCCAAATGTTCAATATGCATTTAGTGTGCAATGGCTTATTGTGATAATTTATGGGAAAGTAACAACATAGTACTTATTACATTGCTGGTGCTCACTAAATGACATTTCCTCCTTTCCTTGTATTATAAAGAAGAATGTGTCTTGAAATTATTTCCCTAGTGGAGAACCACTGCGTTACAACCTGGAATAGGATTTGTGCTAGGCAGAATAATGGCTCCCTGAAGATACCTGTGACCTAATCCCTGGAACATGTGTATATGTCCCCTTACATGACAAAAGGGACTTTGCAGATGTGATTAAGTTAAGGACCTTGAGACGGGGAGAGTATCCTAGGTTATACACACAAAAGTTCAATATAATCACAAGGGTACTTTAAAAAAGTAGATGAGGGAGGCAGGAAAGTAGAAACCCAGATGTATGGCAACATGATAAGAACTCAGCCCACAATTCTGGCTCTGAAAATGTAGGAAGAGGGCCGTGATCGAAGGAAAGTGAGTAGCCTTGAGAAGCTGCAGGAGGCAAGAGACGTCTTCTTTCCTAGCGACCCCAGAAGGAACACAGCCCTGTTGACAGCTTGATTCATCTCATTGCGATCCATTTTGGACTTCTGACCCCAACAACTGTAAGAATATAAATTTGTATTGTTTTAAGTTGCCAATATGTGGTAATTTGTTCTAACGGCAATAGAAAACTAATAAAAGAAGCTACCCTGCATATGTGCTTTTTAGTTTCTCTTTTCTCCTTATTTCTTTAAAAGAAAATAACACAAGCTTTTCACATTTCTTGTCCTTTAGCCTTTCACTTCTGTGTGATACTAGCTTGCTGATTTGAGGAAGGCAGAAGTTTCCTGGCATGAGAAAAACAAATGTCGGGTATAAAAATTATAAATTGGTTTATAATCCAATTGTGTAATGTAATCATTCCATCCATTTAGTCAATAAATATAATTGAGCAACTGTGAGGTACTCTTATTTACTATACACGGAGAATATAAAATATATTAGAGAGAGTCCCTTTCCTTTATAAAGTCAGACTTAATGGGAAGAGGAAAGGAAGAAGGAAACAGACACTTAAAGAGATAATTCTTAAATATGGTCAGATACAATAACAGAATTCTTCCCAAAGCTCTTTGGGGACATATAACTCTTGCCCAGAACATTTTTTAGAGAAAATAGATACACACTGGCTTTCTCTTGTAGTACATCCTTTTTAAGCTCATTGAAAAGCTGAGTTAAATCTATTCATAGAGAATTAATTGATTACACAATACAAGGAAAAGAAACATCTATTTTCAAGAGGCATTAAATCTACCCTCCTTAATAGAGAAACTAAGATTAAAAAAGGTGAAAAATGATGAGAATGACCTTTTTAGTTCCAATCACACAAATAAATCGGTGCACTGATGATGAATTCATTAATTTTGATTAACCACAGAACTATGAAGCTGTTTGAATTAATTCCATAATCACTATCAAGAAGAGATGCTTTAGAGCTTGATATTGAATGGTCCCACTAATTTGCACTTTGACCCAGTCTTAGGGGCATGGGTACTAAGATCCTCAAGTGGCGATTTTACACACAGAAGGATAAAGTCATGGGTTTGAACAAAAGACGCATAGACAGTAACGAGGCCATAACCTGTAGCCATGATAAGGATAGCATCAAGGTTAACCTAATTTTGACAGAACCAGTGGTTTCATATTGAGGCTAAAGGGAGTTTTATTGGCAGCAATGCTACTAAGTCTTTAGAGCTGAGGGGGAAATTGTGAGATGCTCCAGACTCAGCATATAAGAGAAAGGAGCTTTAGAACTTTAAGATGACTTTTCAGGTAGTGTTAAAGCCAACTAAACTATAAAATCATTTCCAGAACTCTGGTTATCAACTACATTCACCTCCATCCAAGACCCACGGTTCTGAGGGGATGAGTTGTTGGTTAGGAGTCATATCCATGATTATAAACCTATTCCCTTAAGGGAAATAAAAACTGCTTTGGGGCTAAAATTTGCATGAACATACAGCTAGCAGTAATCAGAGAAACTATTAGCTATTTCTTACAAAATTTTATCAAGATAAAGGAAAACAATTTTATTCCCAATCGATATGGCTTTCCTAATCACCATGTTGGAAGGTAGGTGGCCTAATGTACTATAAGTGCCAGAATGTCAGAGAATCCTCATGACAAGTCTTTATAGCAAATCAAAACAGCAAAAGATCTAAGCCATATGTGCAAAGTGCACATTTTCATCTCACTTTTAACTTCCTTTGGATTCTATCCATGAATTACCATAACAGAAAATAGAAGAATAATTTTCATATTTATTAGTTGAAAGTTTTCCATAGAGTAATAGTTCAAAATAGTGCAGAGAAATGATGACTTTGATCATTTTTGTAAGAAACCACAGAACTTTTAATCAAATATGTCATGAAAAATTTTATTCATTAATGAAAGTTCTTAATTGAGTTCATCATTCTTTGTGCTACCTGGCTTATAAGTAGGTGGAGATGAAGTTGAACAGGCTATCTGCATGCAATTCAAAATGATTGACCCCTTTGAAAACTGTTCTTTTCCGGGTAGGATAAAAAGTACAGTAAGCCAGTGATGTTAGAAAATAAAGCCTATTTTTCTCTCTCATTCAGGAAACCAGAATTTTGACTGTGTTGCCAGGCAGAGATCACTCAGAGCAAGGCACTGTTGATAAGAAAAAAACAGGGCTATTTAATTTAGGATTTTAAATAAAGTCAAGTAGATTTTTTAAGACAACCCAAACTCTAAAATTAAACACTCACATACACGGAGAACTGTTCAGTAGTGTATACCATTGCTGTACTGTGCAGGAATACTGTCTGTATCAGTTACAAAGCCTATCTACTGAAATTCGTCTATGTTCTTCCAGCTTCTGAAACTAACGGACTCCATTAACCAGGGAGCCAAGCAACTAAGTAGTCTCTTTTGTGGTGTAATCTGGGCTCCCTCTGTGTTTTCTACACCATTTCCATTCCATTCTATTTTCTGCACTGAAATTGTAGCCTGTGTTTTAGCACTTTTATTGCCTAGAATTCGTACATTACAAATCCTTAGTCTTTGCTTAGACTGAGTCAATTGATTTCTATGAAAGGCTTTGCTCTCCATTAATACTTTTGCAAAATGTTTGGGTTTTGCTTTATTCTTTAACCCATGCATATATGTTTTTTCTGTTTACTTAGCCTTTTAACACACTCTTTAAGTTCAGCTCCTTCTTCTTTCTATAATTTACCGGTAAGATTTTCCCTTGCTCAGCAGTGGAGTGAGCTTTATATTTTTTCTCTCTTTGAGAAGTGTTTACTTCATGATTTAAGTTCATTTTTGAAAATCAGACCCCCGTTGTGAACCATCTTAATACTTCCTTTGTAACAGCTAATTTCTCTCTAGTAGCAATCGCTAGAGCTTCACAACCCAGTGACACCCAATCTAATATTTTTCTTTATAAATGGAGTAAGCACTTACTTTATTCAGTGGTATTTTAAATGCTATTTTTACATACTCACCTATATATATTAGCTTTTCAACTTTTTTAATTTGAATTATTCCTTATGTCAAGGAGAATAAGTGCTGGGAGGTATAGCTAATGATCCCTAAATAACTCAACAAAAGCAGTTCTATTATTTTAAAAATTCATCTTTTTCATTTTTCTCCATAAGTTCGCATTGGTTTTATTGAATTATCATAGGTTATCTTTAGTTTTTGAAGTCAACATACAGGTTAACATTGAAAATGATCTGTTAAAATAGTCTGACGTTTATTAAAACAGTAAGGAAGACTTTATTCAACACTTGCAATGGGTGTCAAGACCATCACAACAGGGGAGAGAAATGGGGCTCAACTCCAAATACAGCAAGAACAATGGGGCTTTACAGTTAAGGAGCAGGGTAGGGGGGCTCAGCAGGTGGAAAGTTACTGAGAGGAGATTTCAAGGGTAGGAAGAAATCTTGCTAAACTGATCTAACAGAATTCTTGCAGAAAGCAGCCTGGGAACTGGTGGGAGATGAGGAATTTGATCACATGTTGAGATCAGAAATCAAGAGCTGAGGGATTTTCTCTGATCTGGCTCAGCAAAACTCTTGCTAAAACTGCAAGGACAAGGACAGAAAAGAAAGCCCAAAGTTGAGGCCTAGTTGGGAAGAGGGCTTAGAGGAGCCTGATTAAAGTTCGGTCAGGGAAAGTCTGTCAGCTTTTAAAAATGTTTGCTTTAACAAGCAAACTGTATTTTATTGCTTCCCTCTGCCCATGCTGTTCAAAGATTGCTGGCTTTCTCACTATTTATTGAACGTACCAAGGTTGCCACCTACTCTGATCTTTTCTACTTGCTCTTCCTTTTCCTGGAACTCTGTTTCCACACATATTCACAACTTTTCCTCTCTTACTTCTATTGGATCTTTACTTAAATGTTACCTCTGATTAACCAAACCTAGAATTGCAAAAGCTTCACCTACCCCTTACACTTCTCTTTCCTTTTTTCTGCTTTATTTTTCTCCCGAACACTTATCGACTATCATTTCACGAAGTGTAACCCTAACACTTAGAACTAACACTTAGAATTGTCTGATAGAGAAAGCGTTTTGCAAATATTTTTTTTTTAGTGAATAAATACAGCTTGGGAGTCTTATTTCCTTCAGGATAGTTATTTAACAGTTTACGCCCTAATTTCTATTATTCTTTTGCATAGAACTTGCTTTGGAATTACATTCATAGACCCTGCTCTATACTTTTTAATATTTCACAGGTGAGGAATCTTTATTTCTGATGTTGCATGTAATTTTATAGAAACAACATAAAATCTAGAGTATCCACATTAGATAACTAAGGTATGTGCAGTCACATGTTGCCTAACAACGTTTGGTCAACCGTAGACCTCATATGTGATGTGATGGTGGTCCCATAAGATTAGTACCATATGGCCTGGGTGTGTAGTAGGCTACACCTTCCAAGTTTGAGTAAATACATACTATGATGTTCACACAACAGCAAAATCATATAATAATGCATTTCTCAGAATGTAATCCTGTCATTAAGCAAGGTGTAACAATAGTTACTCCAGTTTGTATCATTTGTGAGGAAATCTCAGTGTGATTATAAAGCATTTGTGTAGCTTTAAATTGAGTCATTAAGAACTGGATTTATGTGATCCAGTTCATCTAAAGCTACAAAGCCTTGTGATCACTGATTTAGAGTCATATTTCATTGCAATTTAAGTGACTAATACAATGATCACCTGAAAGATAGATTCACATGTACACTATTGTTTCCTAAAGAACACATGAAAGGAACCAATGCTCATAAAGAGCGTGGAAAGTAGGAAGTTAAACTGAAGTGTCTGTCTTTCAGGTTGAAAGACTATATACTAGAAGTTTTGCAAATTCCCTTTTAGCTCCTAGCAATGCATACAATAAAAATGTTTTTATAGAATTGTGATACTTATCTTGTGGGCTCTCTGGATACCTCAAATAAATTGGTCATTATCTATTCATTAACTAGCAAAGATGACCTAAGTGTCATAAAGAAGAGGCATTTGGGGCTAATCTGACAATATTTAATTTACTTATATAGGAATTATTTATTCTTTTCCAAAGCAAGACAGAAAAAGTTTGTTTAAATAGAAAATTAGGTATCCTCAAAATCATCTCATGTCACTCATATTTTTTCATAAGAGCTTTGTGCATTTTTATACTAATTAGAAGGGCAGCTAAAATTTCACGTATCTTTGGGACTTGAAGTATTTTCTGTAGAATACATCTGTATAATAATTTTTATGACATTTAAAGGACCTTGTTCATTTTAAAAGACTAGATTTCTCATTTGTACACATGAAATTATTAATTCTCTTCTTTTTCTACACTTAGTGAAACCAAAATGATAACATTTCCGTGGGATGAAATCCCATCTCTTAGAACTCTACTATTTGAGAAACTACTATGAATGTTTTTAATATTTCCTTGAGTTTTATTTTTTTAACTACAAAAATAATATGGACCATTATTACTAGGAAAACTACAATTATGCATATGAACAACTTATTGATCTTTGCCTTATACATGTATTTATATACAATGATGGTATTAGATTCATAGAATAAATTCACAAAAGTACAGTTAAAGAGTATTAAATAGATTTTAATATATGTTGCCATATTCCTTCTACAAGGGTGACATATAAATGTTCTCCTTTCATCAACATATGAAAATATTCATTTCTTCCTAATGTAATTAAACAGAATATCATCATACATATTTTTGGTCAATTTCAATTAATCTGAGTACAAGTAGGTTGTGCTGAGAACCATTGTTTTTATTTATTGGTGATCTGGATTTTAAATTTGAAATAATTTTCCAGCTTACCAGTATATTTTAATTGTATTTATGGGTTAGTTTTTAAATCATTTGAATATGTTTAAATGTTTATCTTTTTTGCACAGATTCTTTTTTTTCTGTCTTGCTTAGAAAAATCATATATATCCCAAGATAAATAAGATACTTTAAAATGTTTCTAATTTTCTTATGCTTTTATTTTTAAAACTATAATCTATGAAAATTATAATGTGCTGTACATTACATCAATATTTGCTATATAATTATTATAGGGAAATTATCCACATCTATCTATCTATCATCTCTCTATCCCTCAAACCCTTTGTGTCTTATGAGCTTTATTCAATCATCAGAATATATGCCATAATAACTTGAGATATCACCACTGGTTTTGGTGCTAAGTATGCAAGGAAAAACTATTCCTAAAGAATGATACCTGGGTAAAAATTCCTACCTCATTGTTATGTAACTTTCCTGTCTGTCCTAGGCATAAGTTGAATGAATTTTGGAGAATTATTACAAAATCTGGTTATGAATCCAACTACAACTGCTTGACATATACTGGAGGAAACCAATACAGTCTCTAGCTCTGATTAGGACCTAATCATCTGAGAAGTGCTTTTTCTTTTTCTTGAAATATCCTCCTCCCTGAATTTGCAAAAACGTCTAAATGTAAGCAAGGATAATAGTACTTTTCACTGCCTTGCCTAAGAGACATACCAACTTACCAGCTTTCTGTCATATTCTAGAGAATGAGATCTTCACCATCTTGACATTCCATAGAATATCACACTAATCTACTTTACTGTTAAAATTATTCAGGTTAGACTTAAGGAGGAGAAAGTTGAAAAGGCATTCCATAGTAAGACATATTTACCAGAAAGTGAGAGATGAGTGTTATGAAAGTTCTCCAAACTTTGAAAACTGGTCCAAATCTCCAGTGAGATCTCTAGGCATCTGTGACCTAGACCTTTGCAGAATATCCCCTACAAAGTGAAAACATTCAGCTGATTCATTAATAGCCTACCACAGTAAAAGATACACAAAAAGCCTTTACATTTGATGGGCAACACATACCACATTTGATTGTGGTGCTCTGACCCATCTACTGAGTTGTAAGATTTCTGTCTTTGAGTAGGGTTCTGAGCAAGAGAAGCCTTTAATCATAGGTCCAGGCTATAGTTCAGGTGACTTTGAAAATTGGAATTTGTAATTCAACAGATCAAATGATAACAAAATTGCTTGTGGAAAATAAAAATTCAAATAGAATTTTGAAGCAAATTGATACACTCTTCTTTAGATAATTGTTCTCCTTGTAGAAGTAGCTCCTAAATTTGTAACTGGGCTCTGATAGCCATCAAGCAATCATGTAACCTAAGCTGTTAGATGGACACAATGGCAATTCATCGTTACTCTTGCTGCAATACCTATCCTCGCTCGATCAATAGCAACAGATTAATAAATGGGGAGTTATATATGAATAGTTAATCAAAGAACAATAACAACAAAAGCAGACCTGATTTCCAGTAGGTTTTGTGGGATATGCTGGCACCAAGCAGAAGTGGACTGCAGGACTGCTGGAGCATTAGAGTCCAAGTCAGGAATATCTCTGAAAGATAATGAAGAGAAATCCTCCTAGTGAGTGGAATTTGAAGAGTATATTTGGTTATCTAGTTTGCTGATGTGGTTTCTTTTCTTGTCCATGGAAATCCTCTGTGACAAAAGCTGAAAACATGAAGTATTGCCCATTACCTGTCACCAATGAAGGGATGTGAATTATTACTCCTTATGTGCTGATCTCTCTTACTGCTGAGTTCCACCTGATTTCTCTCTCAAATATTATGTTGGATGGGAAAAAAAACCAAGCTGAACTAAGAAATAATTGTGATCAAAAATAGTGTCCGGGTTAGAGGCTCTGTTTCTTTATGTGTGACAACCCCACTAAATTTTAAAGGAAGTGCTACTTCACACAAACAACGCTAATAAAACATTATATACAAGTATACTTCATTGATGTTGCCTTATTGATTAGATGACTACAATATATTATAATTATAATTATTTTAGTTCAGTGCCAAAATCAAATAGTTTTGACAAAATAAAGATACTCATTTTTAAGTAAGACTATTTTAGGGAAAAAAAAAAAAGATGAGACAGTCAACCTCAAGTGGTTGTTATATATATGAAAATTAAAAAATATAATGCCGTATATAAGCTATTTTTCCAACTAAACCTCGAAAGGGACCATTAAACTTTCCTTCAGCTAAAGAAATCCCATTTCCAATGTAGTATATTGTGTTTTTACATGTTGAAGTGGACATATAAAGAGCAAAATTTATACTTATTTCCCCTTTTTTGTGATTACGCTAACGTCTTCTCTGTTAAATGCTAACGTGCAGTAATTCTTTCAACATGAAAATATCTAACTGCTTTGACACTTTGAAAAACCAAATAAAGTTTCCATTAGAAATGTTGTAGCATCCCCATGGTCTAGCATTCCTGGAAATGTAGTTGTTAGGTATTGTGTTTCTTTCACATATCAATGTAAGTTTAGAAATGAAGAGAGACTTGGCTCCAGTTGTTTCTTATTGATTAACAGCAGCAAAAACAGAATAAAAACTTTAAAAAAAATTTGAGTCTCAGAATGGATATGTTTAACTGTATTCATTTGACCAAATCGACCTGCTGTGAAAGTGTGTGGAAGACATACTTCTAGGAACAACACTCAGAAGCATGTCATCAACATAATTTAAAAAGTCAATTCTCTTGCCCTTAAAATCTCTTATTTACCTCTCCCCTCCTTACTTAAAAATACACTTATGTACTCCCTATCTTAACACATCTAACTTGTTTTGGCTATATATACACCTCTATATATCCATTTTGGCTATAGTAAATTCTTTATAATATATTAAAAACTTATACAATCTGATTCTTTTTTTTTTTTTGAGGAAGATTAGCCCTGAGCTAATTACTGCCAATCCTCCTCTTTTTTGCTGAGGAAGACTGGCCTTAGGCTAACATCCATGCCCATCTTCCTCTACTTTATACATGGAATGCCTGCCACATCATGGCTTTTGCCATCAGTGACACGTCCACACCCAGGATCCCAACCGGTGAACCCCGGGCCGCCGAGAAACAGAATGTGCACACTAAACCACTGTGCCACCGTGCTGGCCCCTACAATCTGATTCTTAACCACTGTTTCACTATTTCTTGAAGTATGGCTTCTAATCTCAGCATTTCACTGGAATCTTCAACGTTTCAACTTCTTTTCATATTTTCTACTTTTTAAAATATTTTATTACAAAAAAATTTAGACATATACAAAAGTAGAGAAAATAATATAATAAATCCCTAAGTCCTGCTCACCTAGTTTCTAAAATTATTAGCTCATACCACATTTATTTCATCTGTGCCTCAAACCACATCTTCAGGAGTGAGCTAATAAATAAGAGAAGCGTAGAATGAAGAGGAGGTGAAGAATAGGGATTGAAGGATTAGGTACAATTAAAGGTGAGTGAAGAAGAAAAGCTGACTCTGCTTTAAAATGAACAGAAGCAGGAGATAACGGGTGAAGATGCTGGCGACTTTGATCATCCCAAGAGCAGGATTTGAGGGTATCTTCTTGGAATATGAAAGAAGGAACATTGGATTCTCGAGGATTGTGGAAAAGACATAATAAATGCTAAAGGGAGTAAAGTCAGCTTTTAAAATAAATCAAAGGATTAAAGTATTCTGGATTAAAATAAATAAAATGATCAAAGGATTTTGCGGAGCACTGATAGTGAAAGTAGCTAAATAGAGATTTCAAGTGGGTTTAGTGATTAGACTCTAATCTTGTTTTTCTTCTGTTCTGATCTTTTCCAAAAATCTTCAAATCTAACAGAAGAATTTGGGATTTTTGGTGGGGGAATATGCCCGAAGTTTAGGTGTTTGTTGTACTTGTGAATGGGTATTTTTACTAATGATATTAAGTGACTGAAAGTAGTCACTCAATTGACAATAATACATAATCAACCGCTTGAAAATATTCTCCCTAAAACTCGCCTATCCAAAATGTATGCCTCTTGATTGCCATGTAGTGTTTCCTCTCTATCTTAGGTTCTGTAAATAATCTTCTTCACCAGGAATTCAAGTTTAATGCTACATCACCTGATACAGCGGTGAGTCAATTCCTACTGGTTTTATCCTGATCTTATTTTAACTGAGTTTTTAAAAAAATCAAATCTTGTTTATAGAAACAATTTCCTGCACGCAACTTTGTTTTTTTAGGCTATGAAACCTGTTTTCTTCTTATCAGTTACTTTCAGGCACCAGGAGTCTTAACTGTAATATCAGATCTTTGCCTAGATCTTTGCTATGCTAAACTGTGTTGTCCAGTCACCACACAGCATATCTTTACCTACCTAAATCGTTACAGTTGCCTAATCTTGGGGTCCTTGTTTCTATGCATTGCCTCCTTCTCAGGAACTCACTGTTTTCTGTATACTTTTAGTGCCAGATTGCTTCTTTGCATGACAGTCTCAATAAAATGCACTTTTCTTCACCCATATACTCCAAATACTTAACAGTAGGTATGTCACAGACACCAATCACTCAGAAGAGAGAAAGGTCAAAATGCTGGGGGTCCCCTGCCATGTCAGGGCCTAACACTCTTTTTCCTTAATGCTTTGCTGTTGGTGGAGTTCTGAGGGAAAGTCAGGGCAGCTCGGGGAGGTGCTATTCAGGATGCAAGGGGGACCAGTTTTTTGCCAACTGGTATGGAAATAATATCTTATGCACTGGTATTGCTGTACGTGTTGTTAGAAGTAAATGTCAGTCCTGCAATACTTGACTGAGTAAACTTCTCTTTAAGTACCTGTGCTCGGTTTACTAATTTTTTTTCCATATCTAATTTTGGAAACTAGCCTCTTGCTTCTATAGGAAATCATTGTTTAGTGTATGCTAGAGACTGAAGGTTTGTGTTCTCCCAAAATTCATATGTTGAAGTCCTAACCTTCAATGTGATGGCATTAGAACATGGGGCATTTGGGAGGTGAGTAGGTCAAGAGGGTGTAGTTCTCATGAGTGGGATTAGTGCTCTAAAGAAAACGACCCCAGAGAGCTCCCTTACCTCTTCTGCCACATGAGGACACATCAACAAGGCAGCCATCTGTCAACAAGGTAGTGGGTCTTCACTAGACACCAAATCTTCTGGCACCTTAATCTTGAACTTTCCAGCCTTCAGAATTGTGAGAAATAAATTTCTGTTGTTTATAAGTCACCTGTCTATGGTACTTTGTTATAGCAGCCAGAATGGACTAAGACAGTGTAGTAACCCTAACAGTGTTTTAAATTGTGGAGTATCCAATGACACCCTGCACTTTTAAAACCCCTAAGGAGTGCATGTGCCTGTGTGTGTGTGTGTGTGTGTGTGTCTTACATATATAACATACTTTGTGCTACATCAATTACTCTCTCTCTTAAGCAAAAATGTAAACAGTGTGCAAGAATAGATGAGTAGTATAAGCAAAAAGATGAAAACGCCAAGAAAGTGCTAAAAATCAACAACACTGTAACAGAAATTTAAAAATGCCTTTATAGACTAATTGGAAGACGGGACACAACAGAGGGAGAAATCTGAGAATATGAAGATACGTCAGTATAAACTTCTCAAACTGAAAGGCATTGATAAAAATTAATGAAAACAGAATAGAACATCCAAGAACTGTGGTACAACTTCAAAAGATGCAGCATACATGCAATTGCAGTAGCAGATGGAGAAGAGAGAGAGAGAATGGAGAAGAAATATTTGGCATAATAATGTCTGTGAATGTTGTAAAATTAACAACAGACACCAAAGCACAGTTCCAGGAGGCTCGGAGAAGACAAAATACAATAAATACACACACACACAAAATCTTTACCTAGGCATATGATATTCAAACTGCAGAAAGAGAAAAAGAATCTTAAAAGAAGGCTGAAGAAAAATAAACCTTACCCATAGGGAACAAAATATGTGATCTAATGGATAACTCTTTAAAGTAGTAATAATAACTATGTTTTGGGCGATTGTAAGATGTGGATAACTAAAATGAAAGACAGCGATTTTACAAGGAGCAAGAGGAGGAACTGGGATTATCTGTTATATGGTATCTGCACCTTGATGCTCTGTAGTGTTAGTTGAGAGTGGACTTGGATTAGAATAAATGTTTATTGCAAACTCAAGGGCAACAACTAAAAAAATTTTTTTAAATATATAATTGATATGCTAAAAGAAGAGAGAAAATGGAATAATGCAAAATGCTCAAGTAATCAGAGAAGCCAGAAAAAGAAGGGAAGAAAATAAAAAAATAAATTGCAAGTGTGATGAATACAAAAGTTACAAATATCATCCATATTAATCCAATTATATCAATAATAAATTTATATATGAATGGTCCAAGAACATCAATTAAATGACAAAAATTGTCAGGGTGGATAAAAAAATGAATTATATGTAGTCTCCAAGAAACACATTTTAAGTATAAAGCTTAAAAGTCAAAGGATGAAGAAAGATATACCATGCTAATGTTCATCAAAAGAAAGCTGAAATAGCTTTATTAATTTCAGTTAAAGCAGATTTCTGAACAAGAAAACATCATAGTTAAAGAGGAATATTACACAAAGATAAAGAAATCAATTCTCAAGAGGAGATCAGAATCCTTAACATGTCTGCTTCTAAACATAGAACATCAAAATATGTGAGGCAACAGCTGACAGAATAGCAAAGAGAAATAGAAAAATTATACTATTATACCTGGAGACTTCAACATATCTTTTTCAGCAATTGATGGATAAAGCACACCAAAAATTAGTAAAGATACGGTTGGTCTGAACAGCACCATTAACTAATTGGATCTAACTGACATTTATAGAATACTTCGTCCAACAACAGAATACATATTCTTCTCAAGTTTACGTGGAACATTCACCAAGATAAGCTATGTCTTGGCCATAAAACACACCTTAACAAATTTAAAAGAATGGATAATACAAAGTATGCTCTCAGACCTCAATGGAATTAAACTAGAAACCAGTAACAAAAATATAGCTGGAAAATCCCAAAATAATTGGAGACACACTTCTAAATCACACGTGGATCAAAGAAGAAATCTCAAGAGAGATTTCTTAAAATATTTTGAACAAAATGAAAGTGAAAATATAAATCAAATTATGGGAGCAGCCAAAGTCGTGCTTAGAGGGAAATTTATAGCATTGAATACAGATATTAGAGATGAAGAAAAATTTAAAATCAATAATCTAAGCTTTACCTTAGAAAACTAGAGAAAGGAGCACAATTTAAGCCTAAGGCAAGCAGAACAAATAACAAAAATTAGAGCAGAAATCAATGAAGTTGAAAATAGCAAAACATTACAGAGGTTCAACAATACCAAAAGTTATTTCTTTGAAAATATGCATAAAATTGGTAGAACTATAACCTGGCTAAGCAAGAGAAAAGAGAGAAGACACAAGTTACTAACATCAGAAATGAAAGTGACGATCTGTCTACGGATTTCATGGACATTAAAAAGATAGTAAAACACTACTGAAAAACCCTGTGCCCACAAATTTGACAACTTAGATGAAATGGACCAATTGCTTTTTTTCTTACAGGAAAAGATTTGCCCTGAGCTAAGGTCTGTTGCCAATCTTCTACTTTTTTTCCCTTCCTAAAGCTGCAGTGCATGGTTGTATATGCTAGTTGTAAGTTGTCCCAGTTCTTCTAAGTGAGTTGCTGCCGCAGTACGGCAACTGTCAGACAGGTAGTGTGGTTCTGTGACTGGGAAACAAACCCAGGCCGTCAAAGCAGTGAGCACCAAACTTTAACCACTAGGCAATCAGGGCTGGCTCTGGAGCAATTTCTTGAAAGATAGAAAGCACTAAAAATCACACAAGAAAAAAAATATGAATAGGCGTATATCCATTATAGAAATTGAATCAATAATTAATAACTTTACAAAAAAGAAACACTGGGCTCAAATGGATTCTTTGGTGAATTATAGCAAACATTTAAGAAATAAATATTACTTCTCTAGAAGATCTTTCCTATAGAAGCAGGGGGAGCATTTCCAAACTTATTCTATGAGGCCAGCCTTGTCCCAACACCAAAACCAGACAAAGACATTATAAGAAAGGAAAATTATGGACCAATATTTTTAATGAATATAGATGCAAAATCCACCAAAAAAATTAGCAAATCAAATCCAAGAATGTATAAAACATTTATATACCATGGCCAAGTGGGATCTATTTCAGGTATGCAAGGCTGGTTCGACATTCAGAAGTGTGTTAATGTAATCGCCAACATCAACAGAATAAAGAAGAAAAATCCCATGATTATATCCACCAATTCAGGAAGAACATTTGAAAAAATCCAAAACCCATTCAGAATAAAAAATCTCATCAAACTAGGAATAGGGGGAACATTCCACACTTGTTAAAGAACATCTACAAATAACTTATGGCCATCATCATACTTAATGGTAATAACCTTTATACTGTCCTTATAATATCAGAAACAAAGCTAGAATGTACCCTCTCGACATTCTTATTCAACATTACAATAGAAGTCACAAATAGCCCAATATGACAAGGAAAAGAAAAAAAAGTATACAAATTTGGAAAGAAGAAATGAAACTTACTTTATAGATGACACATATATGTAGAAAATTCCAAAGAATAAACAAAAATCTCCCATAATAAGCAATTATGGCAAGTTACTAGATAGAAGGTTAATATACTAAAGTTGTGGGTTTTTATCTACCATCAATGAACAATTAAATTAAAGATATAATACCGTTTACAATAGCATCACAATGTGAAGTGCCTAGGGATTAATCTAACAATATAGGCATAGAATATATACAAGCAAAAAATTGTGATGAAAGACGTCAAAGATTTAAACAAATGTAGGGATATTCTCATATTCCATGCTCATGGCTTGGAAGAAAATATTGTAAAGATGTCAATTCTACTGGAAATGATCTATAGATTGAAAGGAATCCCAATGAAAATCTCAGCAAGCTATTTTGTATATATTGGAAAAAAAGTTCTAAAATTAGATGGAAAGGAAAAAGTGAAACAAAATAGCAACAGAATAGTGAAGAAGAACAGTCGGAAGAATGACACTACCATCATTAACTGACTTTAAAACTTACTATAAAGCTACAACAATCAAGACAGCAGTCTGTTGATGAAAGAATGGACACATATGACAATGGAACACAGTAGCGAGTCCAGAAATAGACTCATAGATATAGAATCAACCTATTTTTGGCAAAGGAGCAAAGGTAATCCATAGACAAAGAATATTCTCTTTAACAAATGGTGCTGGAACAATTGGAGATCCATATTCCCAAAAGAAAAAAACCCTTGACACAGACATTACATCTTTCACAAAAATTAATTAACAATGGATCATAGACCTAAATGTAAAATGAAAAACCATCAAACTTCTAGAAGGAAAGAGGAGAAATCTAGGTAAACTCAGATTTAGTGATGAGTTTCTGAGAAAACACCAAAAGCATGATCAATGAAAGAAATAAGATCGATTTTATTAAAATTAAAAACTTTTATTATGAGAATGACTCTGATAAAGAAATGAAAAGACAAGACACAGATTGGGAGAAAATATTTGCAAAACACGTCTGATAAAGAACTTATGACCAAATTATACAAAGAACTCTTAATATTCAACAATGCAAACAAAACTCAATTAAAAAGGGGGCAATAGATCTGAACAGATACCTTACCAGTTAAGACATACAGATGGCAAATGAGCAAACGAAAAGATGCTCAATATGCTGAGAAAGACGTAGAACAACAGGTGCTCTCACTCATCCCTGGTGGGAATGCAAAATGATGCTTTGAAGGCAGTCAGGCAGTTTCTAACAAAGCTAAACATAATCTTAGCATACGATCCAAAAACTGCTCTCCTAGGTATTTACCCAAGTGAGTTGAAAATGTGTGTCTACAAAAAAGCCTACTTGCAAACGCTTTTAGCAGTTTTATCCATAATTTCCAAAAACTAGAAGTAACCAAAATATGCATCAATATGTGAATGGATAAACAGTGGTACATCCATTAAATGAAATATTATTTAATGATAGAAAGCAATGAACTGTCAAGACACAAAAAGACACGGAGGAAACTTTAAAGCACATTACTTAGTGAAAGAAGCCAATCTGAAAAGGATACAATGTCTTAAGGAATGTGATCTAAGAGTACGGTGAACAAATGTTGCTAATTTGGCAACTGAAGCCAGATTTTTCTGAATTTCGTAACTGCAGTTTTTACTATACCACATTGCTATAAAAGAGGGTTTTAGATTCACCAGATACTTATGGGCATTTTTCTAAATGGTGGAAGCAGAAATACTGTAATCGAAATAGAACTTGGAAATAATTTACTATGGGGTTGCGTCACATATCTGTAGGAAGACCTCTGAGACCTTTGAACATTGATGTACTTGGCTGGCTTCCACACTGTCTCCTTGAGGGCCTAGTGAGATGCCAGGGAACTATTTCTAATCATTTGTGTCCTTATCCTTATAAACCCTCTGCACCTACGCTTGGTAGTAAGCTGAAGAGAAACCAACTTGAGAAGGGCCTGGCAAGTTGCCATTGCAACTTGTGAAAATTTAACAAATATGTGTTGGATTGCTCTGGACTAGACTGAATCATTTTAAATGAAACACTGAAGATAGGCCCTGGGGAACTACAGACCTGTATGCGTCATGCCCTGAAATGACAGGCTGTAGGATGTATAACAAGATTTAGACCCTGTCCTCTTCAGTAAGCTTCCTATTTGCAGAACTGCAAATCTATAAAGGAAATCATGCTTATCTAATAACCAGCGTCATTTGAGGATATAAATGAATGCAGAAATGCTTAGATTCCACATTTCTTCGGCAGTACTCCATGCAAAGATGAGTTTTACAGGCATAGATATGGAATTGGGAATAGTGTCTTCCTACAGGGATCTCCCTGAGACATGCAAAACAGCAAAGGTAATGCAAACTTTTCTTAGGGCAGTGCTGTGCAAGAGAAATATAGTGAGAGCCACATAAGTCATTTTGAATTTCCTGGTAGCCATGTTAAAAAAATGTAAAAGGAAACAGGTGGAACTATTCAAATGACATATTTTCTGTAACTTAATCTTTATATCCAAAACTTTATATAAAAATATCAAAATAAATTGGATGGATGAGATACTTTACGGTAATTTTTTTTCTTACGAAGTCTTTGAAATCTGGTATATTTTTACAGCACATTTCAGTTTGGACTAGGCATATGCTGTGTGCCTATCAGCCCCATGTGGCTAGTGGCTGCTGTATTAATGTAGGCTTATAGTTGTCAAAGAAGGAAAAAAACTACTTTTAATAATACCCACAGTTCCTCAGATACCTGGGAGCTCACAATACATATCTAGCATTTGAGAACATATGAAGAGATGTAGTTAACAGTAAGCTAACAACAGCACATCTAATGGCTCAAATGGTAACAAAAAGACCACCAGTTACTTGCTTAACTAGTAATGCAATGTATTCTCCGAAAGGGCTTATGTGTTCTGTTCGTTCGTCTCATAGCTCTCAAAATATCTGTTGAGTGAATAAATGAAAGGCAAGGGAAGAACCAGTCTTTGTTCCCTTGTTCCAGAATAAGGCAGTCCCTACTCCAAGATCTCATATTTCTTTAGACAAATATGCTTCTGCGTGGAGGCCCTCTCCTGATTTTCTCCTCTTAGCCACCGAGAGTTGAGGAGCCCTCTCTGATGCTCCTGCCCATCCTGGGCCTTGATATTTCTCTTCATTTTGCCTATTTCCTGCCCAATACTGTAAGGAAAACAAGGGGAGGAAGAAAGAAGAGCAAAAGAAAGGGGGGAAGAAGAAAGGAAGTGAAGAGGAAGAGGGGGGAAAACAGAGAAGCAAAAGTGAAAGGAATATGGAAAAGTAGGGAAGCAAAAGATGAAGAGGAAGAAATAAAGGAGGAAGAGAGTGAAGAGGGAGAGTCCTCTCAGTGAAACTTCTCTAAATTTTGTGATAAAACAGTCAAGTCAGTCCTTTTCTTTCTCTTGGAAAAGAACACATCGGTATTCTCCTCCTCAATCCTCCCTGCTTCTCTCCTTAACCAAGCAGTCAGTTTTTGACAAATTAAACTATATAGCCATTTTAAACATCATTAACTTTGTTTAAGGAGTTTTGTATTCAGTTAATTTTATAATATCATGGATGATGAGATCTGAACATCTGTAGTAATGTAAGATAGGAATTATCTTTGTAGACTCTTTCCTGTGGTTAGCTGCATAACATATCACTGTTAATAATAAAAAATAAATAAAAATTTAGCTGGCACAATCAGGAAGTTCAATGAAATGAAAACTCTCTGCTACTAAGAAGTTACTAGTCACTGGGTCTTAATTTTCTCATTTTTAAAATTGAGGATTATAAACTACTTCATAGGGTTCCTGTGAGGTCAAATGAAATAATGGATGTAAAGAACTTAAATACAATGACCAGTACTGAGCCAGGGCTCAAAGTTATTCACGTTATTAATAATGCAGAAGAACAGGAAGCGTTGGATAAAAGAAGCAGTCTTATCTACAGAATGTTATCGAAAACATAAATATGGAGATGCTCTGATAAAGCAGGCATATGTACATGTTTTGATAATAGGAGAGAGGCTAGCCTTGCCCACTTAACAATTTATAATCCTTCCTGCTCGGTTGTGCTTTTGGAAAACCCTGTGCATCTAAGAAGAATCATTTGGAAAGATCTGAGTTACACCATCTTTGAAGGTGTTGTTGTTGCTGTCGTCGTTCCCGACATTCTAAGATTTGACAGCTCTTGAAAAAATTCAGTCAGCCCTCCCACTAGAGATAGAGTCATTTAAGGAATCACATGGTAAAGCTATTAAAGTCCATGACAGGCTACTAAACTTAAGGAATGAATGGAAAGACCTGAGGGAATAAATATGAGAGTAGGCCAAGTGGGTTTAGTACATTAGTCTAAATATTGATGAGGGATATCATTCAACTACTTACAATTACAGAGAGAATGGTATTTTAAACCCAGATATTTATCAAATTTTGGAAATTATTAAGGAGCTCCCAGCTACTTCAATCACTGTCACTCATAAGATAGATGATTGTTGGCACATGTGTCCACTATTTACAGTTTCTAAGCATCTATAATATGTGTGCTACCTACTTGACTGCTCCATTGAAAAATGAGCCTCGCTGAGCTGATGTCCTATAGCTGTTCTTCATTACCTGAAATGCTACTCTGGGGTTTGTATAGCTAATAACAATTACAGGTTCCCTGATTGTATAATTATCACTGTTGGCAGATTATGAAGTGTTCTGGTCTGTGATGCATAAAATCTATTCTCACAGTCTTAAAAAAAATTATTCTTAATTTTGAAGCAATTTGTTATATGAAACATAACTTGTTAAACATTTAAGCAAAAGCGTGGCAATGCATGTTTCATGGACCAGGTCTGGATTAGTTAACTGTTGTGAGACAAATCCTGTGACAAATCCTGTGAGAACTTGATGCACATTGTGCCTTGGTTCTTTATTTGCAAATCCCCATGTCAATATAAGTGAATAATTGATAGAAATCAACCAAACTTTGGAGTAGTACTTAAAGGAAGGAGTCAAAGAAAGAAGCTGAGTGGATGTTTCCCAAGACTATTAATTAAGGAAAGAGATGAGAATAATTTTGTTGAGCCCAGTGATTTCAAATTAACAAAATCATCAGCCATCACTCAGATAAATACTATATTTGTTCCTTAAAAATCTTTTCTTTTAGATATACAGTTTTCTGTTTTCAGCTTTATATGTTTTGATTGAGAAATCTTTCTTCCCCAATGGTATTAAGATACACATTCTGTATTTCCTAATATTTGTATTCACTTGCTTAATTTTTAATACATAGATTTTAAAACGTCAAAAATAAAAAATGTACTCGGGGTGGCAGCCTTCCTATAGTTGTCCTCCACCCACCAAAATACTATATCTTTCAAGAATAAGAAAAGTTGTGGGGCTGGCCCCGTGGCTGAGTGGCTAAGTTCGCGTGCTCCGCTGCAGGCGGCCCAGTGTTTCGTTAGTTCGAATCCTGGGCGTGGACATGGCACTGCTCATCAGACCACGCTGAGGCGGCGTCCCACATGCCACAACTAGGAGAACCCACAACGAAGAATACACAACTATGTACCAGGGGGCTTTGGGGAGAAAAAAGGAAAAAATAAAATCTTTAAAAAAAAAAAAAGAATAAGAAAAGTTGTTAGCTTTTTGGTTACCTTCCAAAGATTTCTTTGCAAACATGTCAATACAAAAGATATCACTTCCATGCCTTTTAAACACAAATTGTAAAATAACTTTTATACATTCTTTTTCATTTAAGTGTAAATTCCTAGGCAAGGGTAGAAGTTTTCGTAAATTTCTAGGGTTCTAGTTGTTATATTTTGATCATAAATAGCAAATTCTGCAAAATCATTTATTAATCATTTTCCCATTGTTTCATACATGAGGATGTCCACAGCTCAGGTATATGTATTTATCTGTTAGTCCATTTATCGAATACCACATGTTGAATTATCATAGCTTAGTAATATGTTTCACTATGGATTACAGCAAATCTCTTCCTTTCTCTCCTTTCTTCTTCTTCAAAATCATCTTGCCAGAGCTGGCCCCGTGAGTGAGTGGTTAAGTTCACGTGCTCTGCTTCAGTGGCCCAGGGTTTTGCTGGTTCAGATCCTGGGCACAGACATGGCACGGCTCATCAGGTCATGTTGAGGCTGTGTCCTACATAGCACAACCAGAAGGATCTACAACAAGACTATACAACTATGTACTGGGGGGTTCTGGGGAGAAGAAGAAGAAGAAAAAGAAGATTGGCAACAGATGTTAGCTCAGGTGCCAATCTTTTAAAAAAAAAAATCATCTTGTCTGTTGTTCTTTATTCTTCTATATACATTTTAGGATCAACTTACCAAGTTCTGTGTGAGAAAACAATGTAAATAAAACTTTTACTAGAAAGGAGATTTGCCATTTTTATAATATTTAGTCTTTCCATTCATAAAATGTCTCTCTCTCCATTTTTATTCATTTTTGAACTTCCATATTAATTTTCTCCATAAAGTTGTGTTTATGTTCTGTTAAATTTATGTTTAATAGTTTTGAGATTTGTTTGTTTTGCCTTCGGCAAACAGTATTTGGCTACAAATTTGGCAATACTGAAGAAAGAACATCTTTTTTAGACTTCTAAACTGAGAAGGAAAAATTGAAGAAAAACAATCTCATGAGAAGACCTCTGAAAGAATTACCAAGGTGTTTAGTAGATCCTTTAATTATTGTAATAGGAACTAATCAGCCAAATCCAGATTATAGGGCATTCTGTATTTGCTCCAGAGATCAAGCATCACAAAAATAAAGGGTGGGGCAATTGCCAGAAAACAAGAAAGAAGTAAGGGGCATATCAAAAGAATGCAACGGGAGTACTTTGTGGATCTGGATTTGAACAAATCAATAGTAAAAAGACATCTTTGAAACAATTGGGAAATTTTAATGTATATGGCATTAAAGAATTGTTAGTGGCTTGCTAGTTTATTTAAACTTGTCTTTATTAGACATATTAATGTATTTAGGGTGGAATGATATTGTGCTTGGATTTTCCTTTAATAAACAAAACAAAACAACAACAAACAAACAAACCTACACAAAACAGTTCTGGGGGATGTGAATGGAGGTTGTAGTGTGTGTTTTCCTGGAGATAGATAAAACAAGAAGTATGATTGGCAAAATATTAATAATTGTTGAAGCTAGATGAGGGGTACGTACATTTAATTGTACTGTTCTTTCTCTTCTTCTGTATATACTTAAAAAATTTTTTATAGTAAAACAATTTTTAGCAAAATTCAGCATTCAGTTTTATTTGCAGGAGTCTTTAACTTCTTGGAAGAATGAAATTGACTATTGTAACCTATGTGTTACAAATATAGGGTTTTTTGGGGGTCTGTTTGGTGAGGAAGATTGGCCCTGGGCTAACATCTGTGCCAGTCTTCCTCTATTTTTTGTATGCGGGATGCCACCACCACAGCATGGCTTGATGAGCAGTGTGTAGGTCCATGCCCAGGATCTGAAACCATGAACCCCAGGCCACAGAAGTGGAGCATGTGAACTTAACCATTAGACCCCCTGGCCAGTCCTACACATGTAGTTTTTATAAAAATGAATATCTGGAACCCAAACCCAATTTGAAAAATATGCAAAGGACATAATCACACAGTTGGCAAAGAGAGACATACATTTTTTCAACATACAGAAAGATGTGGAACTTCATCTATATAAGAGAAATACTGTTTGAAACCACTGTATACATTTTTCTACATGATTCTCAGTAGCAAATGTTTGATATCACATAACATTGGTCACAAGTGAGGGAAATGGATTCTCAGACATTGTTAGGTAGGTAGGGAGTAAATCGCCGTACCTCTTTGGAGGGCATTTTGGCACTAACTTGTAGGAATTTATCAGAAAGAATTGCACATATGTGAAATACTATGTGTACAATGACATCTGTGCTGACAGTGGTTGAAATAGAACAAAATTTAGAATAAATATATATTCATTAGTGAAGGATTAATGAATTGTTTACTTCTATACAATAGAATAAAATGTTTCATTGAGAAAAGATTAGGCCATTATAGATACCAATATGGTCTAATTTTCAAGATATATTAAATGAAAAGGACAGAGTAAAAACAATGTGTACAAACTAAGTTTGTGGACAACAATATATGCATGCGTGCGTGTGTTTGTCATGGTATTCTGAGCAATCTGTTCTAGGATGTGACGGTTCTACACTGTGCTACCTGAGATGATTGGGCCACTGGTGTTTTAAAAAAATACTAATAATGTTTACGCATACATTTTTTTTTCATTTCGGGTGAAAAAAAAGGGACTGTTATCCAGAAAAATATTATATTTCTGTAGAAAAAGAATAATATACTGTAGAAAAAGAGCTTAAATTCTCTAAAATGCACAATACCATCTAAAATTCAATGCCATTAATTATGATTCAAAAGCTGATATCAATATGTTAACTCAAGTGTTCTTTTCTCAGCAGGATGGTCCATAAAAGTCAGGAAAATATTTCATTGTTATTCCCATGAGTAAACCCAGATTAATAAAGTATAGCTATATTTTCACACCTAAATATCCGAATAGACAGCCTAGGAAATAATTTCCTTTGTTCTAGTTTTGTCAGAAAATCTTCTCAAAGGTGTGGAATGCAGAGTTGAGATTGACTTACAGTTTTGAGTTATTGTAGATACATAACTAGAGCATCTCCATTCAAAGAATTTTATAATATCTAGCAAAGTTTGCTTTTGATTAAGTTTAGAAAATTAAATTTACTGATATCCTGGGGCTCTAAGTATGAAGAGATCAAATGGATCTTTCAAAGCTGTCTATAAATCAGAATGTCACTATCTAAGACAGGCATTTCGTTGACATTTCATAATACAACACTGGTCACAGTTGGTCTTTTCATTAGTATTCATTACTTACATATAACATTTACTATTTAGGCATAGAAAGGTGTGACTATATGATTCTTTGTTATTCTAAGAAAGTAACATTGCTTCACGAAATGCAACTATTAAAATGCTTCCCAAATTTATGTTTTATAAGTAGTTTCTCATGCAGGTAGCAAGAATAATAGAACATTATACATATACTGCCTATGTCTGGCTCAAATAATACTGCAAAATGCTTACACACAGCTTATGTTCTCCTTTTTTAGCAATACAAAGTTATTGAAAGAAGAGAAGAGATTGAATGCCATCAACTTAGTCATCATTAGCATTTGTCATTATTCTTTAGTACATGGGTATGTGGAACCCAATAATAACTGAGATGTCAGAGGACATCTGTGATGATGTACTCTCACAACTTGATTCTTTCTTCACTTTGATTTTATAATTTTTTAAAGAATCTAAGAAAGAAACAAGAGGATGATTACACACGAATAAATTAGTATGCAGGAACTGACTTAAAATAAATTGACTGGGGTTTTTATTGAATCAAATTGAAGATTTTGAATAAAGTTAAAGACTGTCACAATTTACTACTGGATAAAATTATACACCCCAGTACTTATCTCACTATGGTCATTTAAATTAGTTCTCACGTGGTCACTATTAGGATAACTGATCACTTACAGCACATAAAGCCTGGCACTAACTTTCTAAATTGGAATTTTCTAGTATTAATGTAAGAAACTTGATGTAGAGAAAATTCAGTGAATGGCGCAGGGTTGTGTTTATTAAATGTTAAGCCAGAATTAAGTAGACATTAGACATTTCATTAAGCTCTTCATCCCAAATGCATCAAAATGAATAAAGATAGTATTAAAGCAATGTCTCACATTGTATGCCAAAGATATTTTTAAATTCTTCTTCAATGATATTTATTTGGTACCTTGAAAGGGGATGCCACATGGAAACAACAAAATGGGCTATCTTGAAGAGAAATGCATATATTTATAAGAAAAGAAAATCCTTGGGTCAATAGTTTGTGTCAACGAAAACATTAAATTATAAATTACCATGTCAAGGATATTGGCTTTAAACAGGAACTGACTCAAGCATTTTCCAATTCAAAGTACTGAAATCAGATAATTTTCCTTCAACTTCGTCAGGGTCTTAGCAAGCCAAATTTGAGAGTTTTAATGCAAGTGGAAGTCTTGAGTCAAAACAGAAGCTGGAAGTTATAATTAGTGATGAAATAGCAATCATGTGCTTCAAAATTGAACATATCAAGGTATGGCATTGTTAAACCTCTAAATTGTGTACCAGCTGAATAAAATGAACTGCTTTGTAGGACAAATGGTTAAAATTAAATCAAATAGACACAATATGTTTTCATTAATTGGAAGGTCTTAAGGACTCAGGAATTACAAAAATACTCTTGATTCTTAAACAAAGAGAAGGAATTTTGCAAAGATCCTTTTTTACCCAACTACATGTATCTAAACTAATATAATAGTTCTCTTTACAGAGAACTCTGTGCTAAAAGTATGTTTTCTACTCTAAATTTGAGCAAAATTTCAGAATTAGTAGTATATACTCTCCTTTCAAATACAATCTGTATGTAAATATTTGCCCAACTACTCTTTCATTTATTCAACAGGTATTCATTATAACTGATGTTTGAGAGACCTAAATTGTCAGAGGGTAGGATGGAATGTGCGTATAGATATTTGTTAATGTATTACTACATCTATTCAACAAATACTTATTTAAAATTTATTATGTTTGTTTGGTATATATATATTTTACTAGGTCTTCTACTCAGGAGGATATGATCACCTAAAAATTGCCTAATAATTAAAATATTATATCAGTGAGGCTAGGTTATTCTGCAGTAACAAAATGGCCCCACATGTCAGTGACTTCAAACCATGTAGGTTTGTCTTTTTGTGATCATTCTACATGTCCTTGAAGTGTCAGCTGTGGCTGTTCTTCCATATTATCATTGGACTACACCCTAGGACTCAGACTGACATAGCAGCCACACTCTCAAATATCACTGGCCACTTTGGTAGAAAAGAAAAAAAGAAACAAAAGAAATAATTTCCAGTGAACAATTCTTCCATGATAGAGTCACCAACTAACTTATGTGTGGGTGATGCAAAGATGAGCAAGTTGAAGGGAGATTAGCTCTTACAGGACCTTCTGAAATAGTGAGAGGTCAGATTCCTTCCACACTTGATAATGTGTGGAATGTGGGGAGAATTCAGAGAAATAAATTCTTAGTGGTTGTCAATCTGATGTCTAAAAGCACATTTAAATAGACTCATTTGGGGACAATGAAAATAAATGAAACAATTCTTGAACAACGTGAAAGGACACCTGATGTCTTAAAACCAAAATCTGACGTAACTTTAAAATAATCACACAAGTCTTTTCAAATAGTCTAATCCCACCCTCTGTTATGCCTTATGAGGCAATGCTGACTGAATATTAAGGATGCTTGTTCCTCAGTTTAATCTGCATAATAGAATGAATACATTGGAATTGATTGGATATTCTGGTATTATTCTATAAGTTATCCCTACAAAGAATTTTGCTGTATACTCACAGCAATAAGGATTTCATTAAAGAAATCTATTAATATTCCCTCTTTGGTGAAACAGATTTGCAAAGACATAAGACTGGAAGTGATCAATCTAGAAGGTTCCTAAAGATTTACTGCAGAAACTTGAATTGCCTCAAAACCAACACTGCAGCCTGGGTAATCGGCTAGCCAAAATAATGTACTTTTTTTCCTCTTCATATTCCAAGAGCTTCTGATAAGCCTGGCTGCAGGGGAGAATGAGGAGGAACAGCTGGTTTTATGAAAATTTAATGCATTCATCTAATTGAACATTCACCCAAGCAAAAATTCCAATTGTCATAGCACATGACTAGGTACTATCATAGTATAATTTAAGAAACAGTTAAATTAATATCAAATAGTTGATTTTCTGTGCACTCTGGCTAAAAACTAGTTCCCATAAAATGGATGACAAGAATGTATACAAAGAAAATTCATATTCTTGCTTTGAAAAAAAAAATGAGGCACTCTGAAATATTTCTCCTTGATTGCTGTGCCAAAACTAAAGGTGCCAAGAAGAGCAGGGGCCAATAAATAAGTATAACTATAAATTGAATGATAGTCAATTTTCTCATCCAAGAAATCTTTCATTTTATTGTAAACTCAGCCCCTCAGACTCCTGAGCTATCTTTCATTCAGATTAAGATTACATTTTACATAAAAACTTGATAAAACCTCTATCTGTAATAAAGCTGAAAATCATCTACCCAATCATAAAGAAAACCTAACCATTTGGAAAAGATGCCTTTGTTCAATACTCAAATAAACACTCTCTTTCACTCCTGTTCACATCATGCAATGGACAGTGTGTCAAAAATTTTAAACACACATAGCAGTGCTTACCTATAAACAATTTTCCAAAGAAATACTTCCAAGCTTTGCCTTGGAAGCTAGGTTGCCATGGAAACAGAGTTCTGTTGATTCATTAGCAGAGAACATATATTGAGGGTTTTTATAGTTCTGGAAAATGCATTTACGGGACATTGGGACCACACTCCAAAAATTGACATGGAACAATTGACAAGGAGCAAGTGGCCTGGTAGGATGCTACTTGACACCGTGGGGCAACGTGATTATACTTCTAAGAGATTTAACAATTATGAGATAAAGTTACTTGAGATATATTTCTGAATTTAATTGAAAGAAGTTATTATCCTCTTATTTTCATGTCTGTTGAAAATCCTGGAATACATCTGGCCATTATGATACTAAATGTTGCAGAAACATGAGAAAGAGAAAAAGTAGTTCAAATGTATAAATTCCTTTAAATGTGAAGTGAATAAGGACTATGAAAATCAGAACTTCAAAGGCAGCAACAGCCCTGATAGCCTAGTGGTTAAAATTTGGTGTGTTCCACTTCAGCAGCCTGGGTTTGGTTTCCAGGTCACAGAACCACAACACTTGTCTGTCAGTAGCCATGCTGTGGTGGTGGCTCACATAGACGAGCTAGAAGGACTTACAGCTAGCATATACAACTGTGTACTAGGGCTTTGGGGAGGAAAAGAAAAAAGAGAGGAAGATTGGCGATAGATGTTACCACAGGGCAAATCTTTCCCAGCAAAAAAAAAAGCACTGAAAAAAGAAATCTGGTTTAAAAAAAAAGAAAAATTTCAAAGGCAAATGGTGAAATACACATATTATTGTTGCTACTAAATGGCATGTATTTTGAGAGATGAACGTGTCAGTAGAAATGAAAAAGATAGCAAAAGGTCAGTGAATACCAGCTGTCCAATAAAGAGTTGCTAAGTTACACTGAATAAAAGTCTCCCCTATATACATGGTCGCTCTGTAAGGTAAGAATGTTATGGTAAATGTGAATATTAGAGGAATGATATCTGAATTTCATAAATGAAAGGACCTCTGAGATAAAGGTGAATGACTCAAATAATTCCAAGCTATCCAAAGTTCATGTGTAAGCTCCCCATGATTAAAAATATATGTCTATATTGATATAGAGGTTAATTTTTACCATTTTCTTTAGAAATATAACTAATATGACTTTTAATTTAACTTTGATTAAAAAGTGTAAATTTACAGTCTAGGAATGTTTTTGATGATTTTATTTAAAAATGTAAACATGTTTTACAAATAAAGAAAAACATTGCTATTTATTTTTTGACACAATATTCCTTAATATATTTTCAATAACATATTTCTCTTTATATTTTATTTACTAATCATATATATATTATTGATTATGATACTATATTGCTCCAATTACATTTGAATATGCATTTTAAGCTTAAATCAACTATGCAAATAATGATCAGAACTTAAAGTCATTCAAACCATTTTAATTCAGGAAAACACAGCATACATCTCAGTTTCTCAATACTTTTACATATACATATATAGTTTACAGATTGGAATATATTTGTATAAATGACTCATTAAATAAAAAAATCAAAATTTGATGCATCTAATAACCGCAACAGAGCATGGCAGAGAGAAAAACACAAAGGCTGTGGTTTAGATCTTAATTCAAAACCCAGATCTTTCAGAGGTAGATATATTACTTCTTTGAAAAAAGTTTCTTCGCCAATAAAAATAGTGTGGTAGTAATAAGAGCTTACACGTATTTTGCCCCTACTATATGCTAGGAATTAATGTGACAAATCACTTATATTAACTCATTTAACCCTTGCAACCCCTTGGAGTAGGTATTATATAATCATCCCTACTTTACAGAGAAAGACAAAGGCACAAAGACTCTGGCCTAAGGTGCCTCAAGGAGCATTGTGGAACAAAGGTTTGAACTCAGGAGTGCTGCCTTCACTTATTTCACACTAGGTTTGTGAAGGATACACACACATACACATGCATATAATGCTTAGCATGTACTAGGCATTCAAAATCGGCAAATCTTACAGAAGATATAGGTCTATGTATTTGAGTTAAAACAAGAGAGTTATAGAACTTTGTATTACGAAAAAGAAGAAGGAAGGAAGGAAGATAGTTCAGAAAGAAGCAAAAGTTAAAAAAAGCTTCATATAACTTCAATTCTATGTAATCTAAATGTCATACGATGTTATTGATGGGCAATTTTATGTAGGAAGATTATTTCTCATAAAATAATTTTCATACTATTTTCCTTCAGCCATTCCCTGTAAAGTAGATTGTGTCTTATTGTTCACAACTCATTGCTCTATCATTGTGAGATAATTTTTTGCCCTTGCATTTGAATGCGACTTGCAATGCGTCATTTCCTTGCCCTGTTGTTGAGCCTGGCCATTGAATCTTCTTTGACTAATGGAGTGTATATGACCATGACAAACGCCATTCCAAAAACAGAACTTTAAGTTCATTTGATAGTTAAGTAGCATCCCTGCATTTCCCCACTCTCCCTCTAAGAGCACATCTAGAGATAGGCTTCTACTTCACCTTCAACCTATAGAAAGAAGCAATGTGGCGCCAACACCACAGCTGGGAGTAGACCTATAGCTGACTCACAATCCACAACTAGCTTGAGTGAGAAATTAACATTCATTAGTAAAAAGCCACAAGGCTTTGGAGAGTTGTTTGTTACGCAACACAGCCTAGCAAAATTTACTAATGCAGCATGGCAATATCCAAACATTTATATCCTTGCTTAAAATATAGGTCTTCCTCATGACACATCTCTATATTTGTATATCTTCTATAGCCATTTCTTCAGGCTTTTGCCTCATAAATAACACTTTAGGAATATTTTTAAAATAGAAGATTCCAGAAACCTTACTTTGCTTCATTAGGTTTGGGGTGGGTCTGGTGTCTTAAATTTTAATAAAAATCCCAAAAGATTCTGATATTGGTGTTCAGAGAACTTGATTTTGAGGAAAATGATTGCCATTCCATTTATTCTCATTACAATATTTACTTCTGTGAAATTTCTGTGCTTTGTAATTGCAAAATCAAAATGAATCCTGAAAATAATATACATTTTCTTAAATCAGTATTAACTATGATCATAAGTTTAATAGTATTCATAGATTATTTAATTTTTCATTAGTTTTTCATATTATAAAATTTTCATATATTGTATAGAAAACGTCTCTGAAATATATAATATAAATAATTAAAATTTCCAAGCCCATCCAATCTCTTTAATTTTGCTTCCCTATGGAAGCCACTAACAATATTTGAGTGAATCCTGTTCCCTTATACTTTCTATGTGTAATTAAAATCAGTACCTCAATCACTTCAAATCTTGCTTTACACTACTCTGTCTACCTACCTATCTACCTACCTATCATCATCATCATCAGCATCATCATCTATCTACCTACTTCCCCTTCTGAAACTTTTCATTTAAATGCAAAGGTACTCTGAACATAGTTATGTAACTTGCTGTGCTCATTTCACAGTGTATTATGGACCTCTTTTCACATTAGTACATGTAGAAAATACCTCATTTTAGAAAATACCAACATAGAGAATACCTTTTGTGGGTATTCTATGGTTCACTCAACAGACATCTACTGATAGACATTTGATATCTATGTCTTACTCTGAAAGATACCGTTGAATGAAAGTACATGCATACATTTAAGGAGTGCATTTTCTTTTGAGGAAGAGATGTTTATGGAATATCACTTTCCCTGTACCATTTATTTCTCACTTTTATACATCAACTGATTTAGCATCTGAAAAGTCACTATATCTTCAAAATCTTCTGGGAAAATAGTAGTTTATGGTAAGTGGACTTGCTATCTGAAAAAGAAACTTAAACACTGACTAAATTGCTATGTTTGAAATGTCCCTCATTAGAGTTAAATAATGAGCTTTGCTCTTTTGATGTGACAGCAGCAGTGGATAGATGGCAACCATTATGCAAAAACAGCTCCTTTTTCCCTGACAATCTCAGCATATTCACTTCTTTACACATTTTACTTTCTTGTTGAGATTACCTTTCATTAAAATAAGACTTAATAGTGGCCTCTATAACCTACTCTACCAATAAACTCTCTTCAGTATTCTTCTTTTTGTGTCTCCACTTCAGTTCTGAATGTATTTTTGGTAAAGGTTCGCTGTCATTTTCTAGGAAGCATTAAGCGCTTTAAGAATTGTTGGAAGACTTCTGCAGTGGATGTATCACAGCACATTGACTTCTGCTCTATTTACAGTTAAGCAATGGCCTCAATCTTACTATTTTACCTCTTTTTTCCTTTTTCTGACTATTCAGCAGCATTATTATTAATTAATTTTCCCCTAGCTGCCCTCATATCTGTATAACAGGTAAGGTTTATATAGATTAAAAGTTTCATTTTCTCATCCCAAGTGGAGAAGTTCTGGGAAATTAGCTCTGCCTTTTTTTCTCCATGTTCTTCTTAAAATTTTCCCCCAAAGAGGAAATGTGGCATGATGAGATGTGAATAAATCCTGCCTCATATTTTATTAGTGGACAGGAATTTGACTTTTATTTTTTTCTTCGATCTACATTTGCTCAAGGAGAAAGAAACAAATACTTGCTTGTTTCTCAATTTTCTTGTTGTTTTCAATACATGCCTGTGAGCTGCCAGTCTCCTCACTGTAAGATGACCAAGTGTGTTCCACCTTGGGGTCGGGTTCCTCTTGCTCTGTGTTCCCGCCTCTCCACCTGTGGACGGGGTGCAAAGCAGTCAGCAAGCACCTGTGCAGCAGGATCATTCAACTCTTACTGGCAGGGCAGACGTGGCAGCACACTCTCCCTTAAGTTGAAATTCTTTGTTTTGGTGATTTTGCAGAGATTAGGTTCCTTTTTGAGGAGAAGTGTGTCTCGGCACCCTCAATTCCTAACATTTTTATTCCTATAGACGCATAGGTATTCGTGATCTCCATAAGGAGTTTTCATTGTTTAATACAAAGCCACAAAAATAGCATGCCTTACTACACCGCACAACAAAACATTGTAGATAAATGTCTACGATGCATATAATGGATGCCGGACAAAAAAATTGTTAAACGCAAATTACATAGAAAAGTAAATAATGTATTGTATTGTGAATTTGTATGGAGAAAATGGATATTTAGTAAGGAAACAGATATTTAATATTTCCAAAATTGTTAAGTATGAAGCAACATAACCCCTCAAGAAATCATTTTGCTGTTTGCAAATCTTTTATTTTCTACACTTACATTCTAATTATATCTTATTTTTATTGATTACCCATTAATTAGGATTGATATACAGTTAATATTCTCTTTGTGTGTGTGTGTGTGAGTGTAATAACTGTTCTCTCCAATTCAATTCACAAATGCAAATAACATGTGAAGGGGGCGGAAATTTTCTGAATTTGGTTTAAAGAATGACAATGTAGGGTCCAATGACCCATACCTAAGTAGTTTGTTTTCACTCATGGGATTAGCAATTCAAGCCATTTTAGATATTATCAAAGATTAATATAACCTCTCTGAGTATTCTGTCATGAAATCAACACTAAATATGGAAGTAGATAAAGTATTTGCTAGTTTATCTTGTATTAGGTATGTCAGTTTGAGAAGAGTGCCTGAAGGCCAATATTTACTACCATCACTATTAACTATACGTATGTAAACAAAGTACACCCCAAAGCAATAATTACCAATGCATAAGCATAAATTTGTGGTTATTCCAATGCAAGTTTTAACTGAATGATTCCTTGGGTGGATCCGTCATTTCACGTTTGGGCATTAAGTTTCAATATAAATCAGCCTCACCTAAACAGTTTGGTAAGCCTGTTAGAAAGATGCTCTCAAATTTCTACTATAATCCCATATCATAATTCTAATTATATATTTCTGCTATTTTCAAGATACTCAATAAGAAAAAAGTAATGAAAGGAAAGATTAGGCTAGAGAAGTTTTGTTTTTCTTTCTTTCTTTGGTGATTTTTTTTTGAAAGAGCGCTTGACATTTTCTATGTAAAAATATATCTAAACAAAGTTATTAATGGCTTTAAAGAATATCTCTTTTCAAACTAAAATTAATTTTAACATAAATTAACATGCTTCCTAAAATGGAAATTTAAATTCCTCTTATGATAAAAGACCCAGTTATATTTTTCCATTGGTAGAATTTTGTTTTAGATTGTACCAAACCTTGCATTTCAGCTACGAGTAGATAGTTACACAATTTGTCCAATTCATAGCCAATGATATTTAGAGATAAAATGGAGCATAATAGAGAAGAACAAGTGGTATTTAAAATGGCCACCTACCAAAAAACTCAGATCCTTTGATCAATTCTTACGATTGAAAAGCAACGTAAACTCTGTTTCCAACTCTGACACTATCTTTTCTATGATTTTGTGTAAATAAGTTCATCTCCCTAATTTTAACTTTAATATATATGATATGTATGATATGTGTATTACCACACATGACATGTACGTATATAATTTCAGTATATATGTGTCATAAATATTTGACTGCAGGTTCTACTTAAGGTACAGAGAATGTATACCTTGGAGTTATAACTTTTAAAATTCAGATTTCAATCATTGGAATAAACATATCTAACTTACAGGATTGTTATAAAAATACAATGGTGTATCATTTACAAAATATTTATGAAATTGCAGTAAATATTTTATTTTCAAAATTAGAATTTAAAGTTGAAAATTGAAAAAAACTTAAAACCCAAACAAATAAGCAAAATATTCACATAGTCATAGATTTTGACAAATGGAAATTTGTTTTTCCAAAAAAACTTAAGCTTTTCTGTTAGTATAGGATTACATTCAAAGAAAATTAACCTTAAAGGGATATAAAGGATCACTGTAAGAAAATTACATGGTTATGTTTGATTTGTAAAAAAATTCTTTGTTTTCTTTAGATGGAAGACAAATACAAATATACTTACTAAAGAAAATACAAAATAAGTAATTATAGTTTGTTGGAAATAGCATATTTCATTCATATATAAACAGGTGCTTGTGATGTTTCTCTATAGTTTATTCATTTTTTCCTGATAAAATGGTATGAATTGATAAGAATATTACTTTGAGGTTAAAGATGACTTTAAGTAAAGAACCTAATATTCTTTAATATCATAAATATTTTAATTTTGAGATTTAAAAACTTTTTGAAGCATTGAAATGTTATCATCCACCATATTAAAATCTAAACTGAAATTTTGGGAAGGAATACTCATTTCGCAAAGCAGAGTAGAATCCATGATATGACCTGAGTTAGATACCAGGCTAATATAATGAAAATGCTCAAATAAGAGACAGGCAATTGCCAAAACAGAGAGACTGAAATCAGAGCAGGATCAAAAGAAGATGAAAGCAAAGAAGGTTGGAAAGCTAATGCCTTGCAGCCATCAGTCCACGACGATTCTAACGGACAGCAGATATTTTACTTTGACTCCTTTAAAGATCTGAATTTTTTACCTTATAGTTATATATTCATTAATGACAGCAGGGAAGGGCAGAGTTCTCTGAATCAGTGATTTCACCAAATGCTTACCTGTCCGTCTGCCCCAGAATGCAAAGTGTGCGATAAGAAAGCACACTTTACCTTAGAGGCTTAGGAGAAAAGTGGGGAGTAATTGGTGGAAAGACCAGACCGGATAAAGCGGCCCTATACCACCACCCTATAGCAGCCAAGTGATTCCTATTGTGTTGATTGTAGAATATAGGACAAGGAATTGTTGAAAATGATGCTGGAATGGTTGCTAGAGGTCTTAGTTTGAAGGATGTTAGGTTCCCATCTAAGAGCATGGAAAATGATCTGTTGAATGAAGAATGTTCTATTGAAAAAAGAAAAATGATCCACTGAATGAATGATTTTGAAGACAGTGTGAGGAATATACTAGAAGCAAAACGGTATGTACAGAGGACCAGAAGGTGTGCATTCAGTATTTTTGCTTCTCCAGCATCCAGTCTCCTATCTGGCAATTGACTCCTGAGAACTAACTACCTGCCACTGTCAATCCTTGTGTTTTGGCCAGAGTGAGCTTGCTGACGATTTCAAAGTAGACCTGTGACTCAAGGCCAATCTGCGCTGTAGCTAGAGATCCAGGGATGAACTAAGACAGTGAAAACAGCTATTTGTTGCCTGAGAACAGGGACAACCATGAGAAAAACAGAACTGGGAATAAAAGAAAGTAAAAACTGGGGCCTGCCCAGTGGTACAGCGGTTAAGTTCGCACATTCTGCTTCAGCGGCACAGGGTTCACTGGTTCCGATCCAAAGTGCGGACCTACATACCGCTTGTTGAGCCATGCTGTGGTAGGCATCCCACATATAAAGTAGAAGAAGATGAGCGTGGATGTGAGCTCAGGGCCAGTCCTCCTCAGCAAAAAGAGGAGGATTGGCAGATGTTAGCTCAGGGCTAATCTTCCTCAAAAAAAATAAAAATAAAGAAAAAGTAAAACCTAGTCCTGAATATTTTGTTTGAACCCGTTTCCAATAGGAGAAACAATTAAAAATCAATTAAAAAAATCAGTTTGGGTTGGATTCTGTCACTTTTAACCAAAGATGTGTAACACCGAAGTCTAATATGTAAATCTACGTGAGAGTTCAGGAGCCACATTGCTCTCTTTCCTTACTATCTTCCTCCAAGTTGCTCACTTTCTCTTTCCCACCAGTAACATCACATAAGACAATCCCAGTTGTAGAGTCTAATACCACCATGACATTTTCATATTTAAAATCCAGTTGTGCGTCAAACTTAGAGGCAACTGAGAATGTTCTCTTCAGGAGTCACAGTATCTGCTCGTCAATTACCTGTGGGTTCCTTAAAGGGACAGCTTCACATACCTGATAATCTCAACTGCATATAAGAACAGTTACTCCTTGCATGTATCGAGTAACACAAAGTATGCTAATCTTCTATCTGTATTTACCTGAATTCTTTCTTTGACCTGTTATTCAAGTACTCTGATAGCAGCTTCTCACAAGACATAGCATATTCAAATTTTGCTAGAAGCTCCACAAATCTGCCCATTTTTGGAAAAATAGTCTGTAAATGCTTTTCAGATTATAATAAATTCTATTTTTTGTATACAATATGGAGACACTGTATAACTTGGCAATTTAGATGTACAGACTCAGGAATCACTTTTAGTTTGAATTCTGGCTCCACCTGGACTGCTGTGTCACTGTGGGCAAGTTATTCAGTACCTCTGGACTTCAGCCTTTTTACCTGTAAAATAGGTGTTATGATAGTACCAGTTTAATGTGACTGCGGTGAAGAATACATACATAAATAACTGAAAAGAACTTAGCACAGTGTCTGAAACATACTTACAGGTAAATGAATTTTAATACTAAAAAAAATTCTTTGTGTTTGAAGATGTTCTTAAAGAGTTATTCATAAAAACATTAAACAAACATTATGTAACAATAGGGAAATTGTGCAGTAAATTGTAAAGTAAATGCTTCCATTCAGGGTGATTTTATGAAGCCTTTGAGCAATATGAATATGAAGACAGGAATTTAGAATAAAAATGTTCATATAATAATGGATCATTCAAGAAAAATTTAGCACAGCATCTATCCATACAAACATGCATAATTACTATTATATAAAATGGATTTACATATGATTAATGTTGAGAAAGGAATCAAAAGAAATGAAAATACCTGTTAGATTACTGTAGGAGTCTTAACAGAAAACTGCTCTTGTTTTGTTGGTTTTTTTTAATGTCTTTTGGTTTCCTAATATTTTAGACATGTTTTTGGCGTTTATGTGAGTATGTGAATACTTGCTTCTTTGTTGGATAGGTAGCAAGTAACATATTTTTAAATCAATCGCTTTTTTAGATCGGTGAATCATTTGTGTTCCTGTGTTTATTTTAGGGGTCCTCCATAGACTTAATTTTAACTAGTTGACTGCTTGTCCTGAATGTCTAAGTGTTCAATTTTAGTAACTCTGAAAACTAAAGTCAAATAAAATAAACAAAACAAAACAAAAAACCTGCTCTATCCAAGAAGGATCCTTTTCTGTCAAGCTCTAATATACTTAATCTTTCTCCAATTGTATTTTGGATTACCTTTGTAGGGATGAATCTTGAAAAAAGAAATTAAATACCAAAACATGCATAAGTAGATTATTCTTCAATTTAACATTTTTAAACATTTTAATGATAGGATTAGAGTTTTCCTATTTCTTAAATTCCATTTAAAGTTATTTTAATCCTTTAATTCTTCAGATATTGGAGAACAACTTAAGGTCATATTCAATCAATCTTATTAAAAATCTCTTACGTTATGCTTTCTCTGTGCAAAGTGGAAAAATAAAGTGGATGATGCAGTAACTCTCACAGAGACAAGTCACGTGGCACCCTCTTTTCTGCTCTCCTTAGCTTTGTTCTGTAAACTTGTCTTAATACATTTTGCCCGTCTCTTTTTTTTCTTCTTTTTTTTTTTTGGTGAGGAAGATTAGTGCTGAGCCAACATCCATTGCCAATCTTCCTCTTTTTTTGCTTGAGGAAGATTAGCCCTGAGCAAACATCTGTGTCAATCCTCGTCTACTTTGTATGCAGGATGCCTCCACAGTGTGGCTGACAAGTGGAGTATGTCCACGCCTGGGATCCAAACCACCAAACCTTGGCCTCCTAGGTGGAGCCTGCGGAACTTAACCTCTCAGCCACGGGGCTAGCTCCCTCTTCCCTTTTCTTGACAGTTATTCTCTCTCATTTCTTATTCAAACTACTTCATTTAATTTTTATTTATTCTGTATGATATTTCTACCCATGAAGAGGAAAAATTCTGTTTGGTGATCCACTCGTGTTTTCAGGAGACATGGTGCTTGTGGAAAGATTATGAATTAAGTTCATTTTCTTAGTTACTTTATGATGCATTGGAGATGGCTGTTTTCCTATACTTGGTAAGAGAACACATAAGGAGAGACCAGAATGATCACCTATTATTATTTATGTATGCAATGCATCTAGAAAATATTTGAGAAGAAATAATGTTAAGTTTCCTTGGGGCTAAGGGAAGATTCAGAAGGGGAGAAGGACATACTATTTCTAAATTGAGTCTTAGCAGATTCCAGTAAATAAATCCTACATCAGAGACATTGATCCTGGAAGTTTGGGAAAGGATTTCTTGACCAGAAACCAGGACTTCCTCTCTCCTAAAAAGTTGATAACTATGGAAAGTACATGGATGGTCTTTTGAGTTTCCATGAGCCACACAAGCAATACATTAATGTGTCAGTTTCCTTCTTTAATTTAATTTAAAAATGGGTCATGTGAAAAACTGATTTTTGTCACTATCCTAAAGGTATTTATGTTCTAAACAAAAACATGTGGTATGAGATGCTATTTTAATTCTTACTTATTATTGTTCGTATTATGAATTATTATGTAAGCAGAACCAAAGATTCATGTCACTGGAATCACTTTCTTAGCTGAATTCAAAGTTGTTTTGTGTTTTTTGCATAATATTGTCTCACATACTTTTTTCAGGCAATAGAAACTTAATTTTACAAGAAAAAATGAATTAAAAGTTATATTTAGTGTGAAAACTATATTTTTCCATGCCTGTGAAAAATGTTTCCAATGTACTAAAGTAAATTATATGTAAAAAAAGTGCTTAAGTATAATTTTCTGGATATCTCCAAACATTTAAATGGGTTTTCAAAGATTTCCGTAATGCCCTAAAGGTTGGCAACTCTTGCTGTAAGTGGGCTGTGCTCTGGGCTGCCTATTCTGAGAAGCAGAACCTTGCATGTAACTGTCACAGAGTCCCTTAGTCTAGCAGATGTGTTTACAAATACAAGTACAAACACAGATAAGTAAGCATAAATTATTTAATGACTACAGACCACATAGCACATAGGTAAAAGCAGGATTATTATAACCTCAATATGATCATGTTATTTTTTTAAATAGTATCTTTGTTGAGATATAATTCACATATCATGCAATTCATCCATTTAAACTGTGCATTTCAGTGGTTCTTAGCGTATTCACAAATTATCCTCAAAAAGAAACCCCCATAGCCTTTAGCTATCATCCATCCTCTTATCGCCCAGTCTCCAGACCTAAGAAACTATTATTCTAATTCTGTCTCTACAGATTTGCCTATTCTGGACATTTCATATAAATGGAATCATGTACAATGTGGTCTTTTGTTTTCATGGCTCACCCATCTTGTAACACATAGTTAGTACTTTACTCATAATATACCTTTGTATGGACATACCACATGTTGTTATTCATTCATCAGTTGCTAGACTTTTGGGTTGTTTCCAACTTTCAGCTATTATGAATAATGCCACTATCCATATTTGTGCACAAGTTTTGTGTGGACATATATTTTCATTTATTTGGAGAATATACCTATGAATGGAATGCTTCAAAGGCCACAATCAAAAGAGTGAAAAGATAGTCCACAGAATGGAAGAAAGTATTTTCAAATCATTTATCCGATAAGGGACTTGTATCTGGAATACATATACAACTCTTACAACTCAATAACAAGACAAAATATCAAAGTGAAAAATGGGTAAAGGGCTAGCCCAGGAACTCTATCTTTATCTCCCTCTGTACTCTCACTGTGCAAAGAGAATACAGACCTCATATATCACCCTTTAACCATCTGAAAATAATATGTATGTCATGTCTGCTTTCTTTCATTCACATTTTTATCTGAATCCTTCAAAGAAAGGCTTAGCTGATTTTTCTTTTTATTTGTGATTTGACAAAACTTGATAGCAGTATGCCAAAGACTACTGCTATGCTTTTCAGGGCATAAAAGTCCATGACTATTGTATCTTCACTTAGGATTGTAACATTTATTAATATAAAATGATGTTTGTTTCATATACTATTTTTTGCCTTAAATACTACTTCAATAAATGTTAAAATTATAATCCTGCTTTCCTTTCATCACACTTATTCAATATTTATTTTTCTTAGTTGCCAGTGCCACAGCAATTTTTATTCACATTTTTTTCTCAGTACTTATAAACATTTTAATTGGAATTTCAAAGAAAGTAAAACTGCTACTGATTACTCGCCAAAGTCTGAATCCAGAAAACACCTTCTTATGTTACATACTTCAGGATGAGATTTTTAACTCCTCTTTTTCTAATTCTTCACAAACTTCTAGCTTTTATATAAAAATGTCAAATCTACTACACACCTCTCTTCTTTGGAGAGCGCATAATTCTATCATAACTTACCAAAGGGGAAAAAAAAGCACTTACAGTACTTGTCAGAAAACATGAAGTCAAGTTGTCTTCACTCCGGAACCTATCAAAAGTTTAGAGAAGAGAAATTACATTCAGAGGAAGTTGTGTAAAGGTAGCGAAGAGTCCCTCGCTCTTCTCTTATTGCAAGGCATAGTTTTCCAGTAAGGTGCATCACTGAGCATCAGTATAGAGCCTCACAGAATCACTTTACGGGAATTATACCTAAGGGTGAGATCTTGATTTTCTTTGGTTATTACAAGGAATGCAAGTAAGAAAATCGTTTTTGGACTTGATCTAAAATTATTTCCAAAGGTATTACTTATTAGCGACATAAGAAATGTTCCCCAATGACAGTGAGAAAATTCATTTACAACCAAATCCAACTAAAACTTTGTTTCCCCAGAGATTTTATATCTTTAATGAGAACTATCTAACATTCAATTTCTCTTTTTGTTCTATCTTTCAGTAAGTTTACAGCCGAATTTTATGCTTCGCCATTG